>NC_032010.1:7788639-7819170 GCF_001865875.1 Lupinus angustifolius | reverse complement strand
ATATATATATATATATATATATATGATTTTATATTTAATGTGTATAAATTTAAAGATTTAATATTTGTTATATGCGGTGTACATATAATTAAATCAGTTCATGTATCTAATAAGTTGACTTTGCTCAAATTAATTAGTTTATTTAAAGACTTAATTTTTAACTCAATTTTAGATCATTAGATTTATGAACTAAATTTATCATATTAAATAATAACATAATAGAGGCAAAATAACATAACACAAATTATAAAGTCCTAGTTGCTAATAGAACAGGCATCAACTCCCTAAACACTTCAGTAACACATCGTCACGGTCAAACCTTAATGGTGACTCCTAACTTTATACAAATAGAACCATAAAATATCAATTACGGACATGGAAGCGTACCAATGATGAAGAAAGAGCAGTGGTAGGGTTTTTTTTATTGGAGAACACAGTGTAAGCGTAATTCCATAACATTCTAAATCCTAAGCAAAAGAGGGAGTGATTAAAGCATAACCCTGAGAGAATTATCCTAAGCAAATGCTAAATTCAGATTCTAAAAACCTCAAATTGCTAGAAGAGACATTTGCATGTGTGAATTAACAAGGAGAAATGGAGTTTTTCCTATCTTCTTCCATAGCCAACGTAAGACTAGAAGGAAGCGAATGAATTTGTTTTTGTTGGTCATGTATTTCTACATCAATCTCATAATGAGTCACATAAGTGATCCAACATACTAGATAAAAATATTTCTAACTGTCATATTGGTTCTTTATTACTTAATGAATAGAAACATAACAACTTCTGAGTTATACTAATGAACACTCATCCTTGACTTTAGAGTTGTAAACTTCAAACTTTTGTCATATACTTATTCTTAGAATTGTTAAGATTAAACTTGGTTATGTAAGTTCATTTGAATCCTATACCCTTCTTGTGTTTAGGCATCTCTACCAACTCAGATGTCTCGATTTTTTTAATCACTACGAACTCCTCCTTCATTGCATCTATCAATTTCTGGTCAGTTGCAGCTTCTTCATATCTTGCAACATCTAAGGGTGTACTCATAGGTCCTCCAACATTTGTGTGTATCAGTTGCAGCTTTTGTGTAGCCTTTCATGTCTTTTTTTGAGGAAAAAGAAGCCTTATTTTCTTCTCATATCGACAGACAATGCATGTAGGAGACTTTGTTTCTATGTCATCTTTGTGTATTGCAACTTGTTCATCTTTCATCAAATCCAAGACAAAGCTTTTGTCTTTCATTTGAACTTTGACCATCTCTCTACCTTCTAAATCTTTAATCATGCAGTTTTTGTCTTCGAACAAAACCTTATAGTCTTTCTCCATCAACTGAGGAACACTTAACAAATTTTGATTAATTTTAGGAACATATAAGACATCAAGAATTAATTTCAAACTTCTATAACATTTAATTTCAACTGTTCTTTTGCCATTTATTGCAATATATGCCTCATTTCCAATTCTGACTATGGAAATAGAAGTTATGTCAAACTCTCTCAAGAGCTTTCGATCATAAATCATGTGGTTTGTACAACCAGTATCAATGAGCAAACTTTCTGTAGAATTGTTGGAGTCAAAGCTTGATACTACGAACAGTTGCTCATCTTCTAGTTGATCAACAACAGCCTTAGCTTCTCCTTGTTGTTGTTGTTGAAACTTGCATATTTTTTCCATGTGCCCTAACTAGCCACACTTATAACATCTTGCATCATGACTCCACCAACATTTGTTTTGTGGATGATTGGTTTTCGTGCAGTAGGAACAAGGTGGAAAGACTTCATTTAGCTATTTTGGTTATTGTATTTTTTGTTAGTAGAAGCTACGGTTTTGTAGTTGTTATTTTGCCTCTTTTTTGTCATTCCAACCATTGTTGTTTTGATATTTGGTTCGAAAAGCACTCTCCACTGATCCTTCTTGCCTCTTAAGCCTCCTTTGTTCTTGTGCCTATAATGCATTCAACACTTCTACCAAGGTGATGCTTGCATATCCTTAGATATTTCTAGAGATGAAATTATAGCTTCATATTTTTCAGGAAGTGTAACTAGAATCTTTTGAACTATTCTAGAATCAGAATTAGTACCAATGAGTCTTACATTGTTGGCAATGGCTAGAAGCGTATTAGAGTAATCATTGATTGTTTCTGAATCTCTCACTCTTTGCATCTTGAATTCTCGGATCAAATTCATTACTTGCATCCCTTTGACCCTATTATCTCTCTCATTTTCTTGCTTCAAAAAATTCCAGATTTCACTATATGTTTTCACTATCATTATTCTTTTGAAATCGTGGGTGAAACAGCTAGATATAGATATGCTCTATCTTTGCTTCATCTCCTTCTCATTTTTAATTTCTGCAACAGTTGGATTCTGTGAAAGAGTTGAAATAACATAATATTTTTTAATGGCTTCCCACAGATCATTAGCAGTCAAGAAAGCTTTCATTCTAACAGCTCATACCTGATAATTCTTTATAGTAAACACTGGACGTGAAAATGTTGTAGTCACTACTTCTGAAATTCATTTTGACAAGTTTAGCCAATAAAAAGCAATAGAAAAAGTGTTTTGGTTGTGCTTGATTTTGGTTTGCGTTTGTTCTCACATGTTCCTCAAGATATAGCTCTAGATACCAGTTTTTTGGTTATGTAGCAAGCAAAAGTGCAGAGAGGGAATGTGTTATGTACAAGGCTTAATTTTACTCATCAACAAGACACATAATTTATACGTCATGAAAAAAACTGATGCAGGAAAAATAAATTCCTAGATCAATAGCATAATGAGTCACATAAGTGCTCCATCATAGTAGATGAAAATATTCCTAACACCCTTATTGGCTCTTTATTGCCTAATGAATAGAAACATAACAGCTTCTGAGTCATACTTATCAACACTCCTCCTTGACTCTAGAGTTGTAAATTTCATGATTTTTCCATATACTTATTCTTAGAACCGTCAAGATTGAACTTGGTTATGTAAGTTTATTTCACTCATATACCCTTCTTGTGTTTATTGAGTTTTTTGCAGTAAGAACAAGGTGGAAAGACTTATTTGTTGCTACTTCGGTTATTGTATTTGTTGTTTGTAAAATCTGCAGTTTTGCAGTTGTTACTTAGCCTCTTTTTTTGTCATTCCAACCAATGTTGTTTTGATATTTGGTCCGAAAAGCACTCTCCACTGATCCTTCTTGCCTCATAAGCCTCATTTATTCTTGTGACTCTAATGCATTGAACACTTCTGCCAATGTCATGTTTGACATATCCTTAGACATTTCCAGATATGAAATTGCAGCTTCATATATTTCAGGAAGTGTAACTAGAATATTTTGAACTATTCTAGAATCATAAAATTTAGTACCAAGGAGTCTTAAATTGTTGGCAATAGCTAGAAGCTTATCTGAGTACTCCTTCATTGTTTCTTAATGTTTCATCCTTTGCATCTCGAATTCTCAAATCAAATTCATTACTTGCATTCCTTTGACCATTTCATCTCCCTCATACTTTTGCTTCAAAAAATTCCAGATTTCTCTAGCTGTTTTAAGTGTCATTATTCTGTTACAAATCGTGGATGAAATAGTTTCATATAGACATCATTTTAATTTGTGAAAGAGTTGGATTGTGCGGAAGAGTTGGAATAACATAATCTTTTTCAATGGCTTCCCATAGATCATTAGTGAAAGCGTAAAGAGTCAAGACTTTTACATTTGATGTTAACCTAAGTTTTAATGAAGACAAAAGACATACAAGAAAGCTTGAAGATCGTACAACAAACAACGACCCAAAAACTCAAGGGTAATATCTATAGACTTAGGATATTGTAAGCTTTATGTTTTATTAGAAGTCTTAAGATGATTGTCATAGATCGAGTCTAGGTTAGGTAAACATAGGTGGAGTCTCACAAGAGCTTTAATACAAACAAGATTAAAATTGAGACACCACATCTAGATATAATATCATAAGAAGGCTTATACATTCACATACATAGTCTTATGCATTAAAGGTATTATATTTGAAAAACTATGTATAGCATGTTCATATCATATAGGTAGTTTACCTTACATCAAGAAAAATATTTTCAATCACCATAATTGATTAAGTATTATGTGTAATTGATTATTAAGAATTATAGTAGCTAACCAATCTGATATTGATTATTAAGTATCATGTGGCATAACAATCATATTTTCATATCTTGCATATTCATAAGATGTTTGAGCTTACATTGTCATATAGATTGCATTAGAAAAGTTTAGAAAATTAAGGCATGTCGAATAGAGCTTAGAATTTGAAGTTGAAGCATGCATCTCTAGGGCTTTTCATGTATCACATTCATTCTTGTTTTTCTTGATTAATTGTAAAGAGAAAGTAAGAAAAATCTGTTTTTCTGAAAATTGTGAAATTCGTTTTTGTGAAAATATTTGCATAATTTTCTCAAGAAAACTCAATTCTTAGTGTTTTAGAGTTGAGTTTTACATTGTTATATATGATTATTAATTACTCAAGAAAACTCAAAATCTATATTGATCGAGGAAAGTGATCTCTTGGTGAGTAACTTCACTTCAAGAAGAGATCGTGTTATTCTTCATGAAGACTAGGAGGTCTTGGTGCAAGCAATACCTTGCTTGGGCCTAATCGCGAAAAGATAGATGATCTTAGTAGGCGAGATAGAGAGATCAAATCGAGGTTGTCAAGTTTGTAGTGTCCAAGAAAGTAGCATCTTAGTTTCGTATATTGGAAGTTTGTGTGTATCAAACATTTTTCAATAGTGAATAATAAAAATCTCCCGAGATTAGAAGGGGAGGCATGAATGTAGTTTGCAATGGACCGCAAACAAACCAGGATAAAAATTTCTTCTTGCATAATTTTTTTACCCTATCTCATTTACTTTTGTTTATTATATTCTTATTATTTGATTGATTCTGTGATTCATGTGATATCCACACGAATAATCGATTAAATCTAGTCTGGGTTAATCGAATAATACGAAGCTTAATCGATTAAGTGAAGTAACATTCAGTTTTGTGCAAAATATAGAAAATGCGGAGTAAGTGATTCGTGACACCTATTCAACTCCCCTTCTAGGTCTATTCTGACCTGCTGATACCCAACAATTATCATCCAAGAAAGCTTCCATTCTAACAGCCCATACATGATAATTATTTCCGGTAAACACTTGAGGTGAAAATATTGCAGACACTACTTCTAAATTCATTTTGACAATTTTAGACAATAGAAGGTAATAGAAAAAGTGTTTTCGTACTGTTTGGTTTTGGTGTATGTTTGTGTTTGTTCTCACATATCCCTCAAGATATAGCTCTAGATACCAATTTATTGGTTATGTAGCAAACAAAAGTGCAGAGACGAAATGTGTTTTGTAGAACGCTTAATTTTATTTATCAACAAGACACATAATTTATTCATCATGAAAAAAACTGATGCATAAAAAATAAGCTCCTACATGAATAGCATAATGAGTCACATAAGTGATCCAATATAGTAGATGAAAATATTCCTAACACCAATAATAATTCTTTATTGCTTAATGAATAGAAACATAACAACACTTGTGTAAAAGATTCAACACATAGTTAGGCTTCAAATATTTATAGGCTAAGGGACACCAAATATTGGATTTAGTAGGACCCGGAAACCTGAAGGACATTTAGGTTGAGGTCCAAGTACTTAACTAGGTACTAATATCTGTTAGGTTAGGTGTCATTTTGTATGAGTAATTGGCAAGCATAATTAGTGTTGCTGAGACACATGGATCAGATATAAAAAGGGAATAACACCTCATTAAAGAGTTTTTCTTGGTTCCTAAGCAATAAGATGAGGTGTATGTATGTAGCATAGGTTTCATTTAGGTAGGCCAGGTTTTGGGTACATAAGGACGGTTATTTTGTGATAGTAGAATTCAAGAAAAACTAAGGTCGCCATTAGATTTGTTGGCTCCGATAGAATAAGTTGAGATTCAGGAATAGAAAATATGTATGTACTGTGTGAGAGATTTATATTTTATATATTGTCAGTTCATTATCCATAATTCATTTTCAATTATTATTGACTCTTCAAAAAAGTAATAAAAATGAATGATAAAATATATATTATCTGTGTATAAATTTTTACACTAACGATCCATAGATATTACACTCTTCTAGAATCACTCCAAAAACTATCATAACCGGAAATATTTTTTCCAAGCTTCGCCACTATTCACTGTTATACACCTACTTTACCTTGAATAATGACTTAAGTTTGAGTCTTCCATATACAAAAACCTCCACTAAATAGCTAACCTCATTATTATATCAACTCAACTAATATTGTCTCGTGTGAAAAATATTTGTGATCGAACAAACAAAAAACATAAATTCACTTAGAACTACTTTACATATAAGTAAACAAGCAATAGTGTATGATCCTTAAATTATTACAGGTTAATATTTGAATGTCTTTTTACATGGCAAATCAACATAAATATACTGTTACACTATCATTTTTTACACAATTACTTTTGGAACAACTTTTTCTTTCTTTTTTATCAGATATTATGTTGCATACATGCTTTATTTTAGAGTTTTATTTCTCTTCATAATTTGCAGTCAAATAAAATACTAATGTCTTTTAGTAATAGATACCCCTGCTTACTCAAGCTCACTAGTTACTCACTAATAGCATTACTAGTTCATAGATGTTAATTTTATATATCTCAATTGTTCTTATAAATCTCAATTGTTCTTTTATGTGGAATAGATTAGTCGGAATGAGAATTCATAGTTGAATCCGATCAAGAGCTAACCTAGACCGATTTGAATGAGTATATAAGAAGGGACACTAACATTCAAGTCAATATTGGATGACATCATCTATTTATAGTAAGGTGATTTGTCATTATTATGAGTGGCATAACTTTATCCTTACTCGATGTGATAGTAATATAGATTTGGACTACCTTTATTGTATGGGCAGTGTAACCTGCACTATTTAGGTAGTGGGCCTTTCACGCAAATGAAAGTTTTCCTGCATTGTTGATGCTAATTGGGTTATGTATTGTTGATATCGTCATTTATTTAGTTAGGCCAAGCTTTCAAGTATGATCGATGACCGTGTAGGTCAAATATCTAGCCTGCAGATTATTTTTTTGTTAATCTTGGTTTCTTTTTTTCACCAATGCTATACAATATATGTTAGAAATTTACACGAAAAAATATCGAAATGAATCGCAATTTAGGTACATTTTTCTACTAAACAAATTAAACATTATTTAAAAAAGAAACTAAATGTTTGACGAAAAACCATGTTAAGAAATGGATAAACAGTTTTTGTACCATTCATCTCTAAGAAATGATCACTTCCCTTTTTATTTATTATGTTAAATATAATATAAGTTTGAAGTAATAAATTCGATCACATGACTAATTATCATCCTATTTGCATGTTGTGATGAGTACGAGTTTCACTGCAAACAAACTAGTAAGTTACACGTACAATCTCACGAGACAATTCACTATTACGCATGCTTAAGATCAATATTGTCAAGAGAAAATTTAAAAATCATATATGTATCGATTAAATTATATAGAAGATATATGTTAATAGATCGGTATATTTGAAATGAAAATGTCATGATATATATCAAAAGAGCCGATATAACAAAAGTTGATTCAAATGACATGTGTAGTTTGATCGAATGACAATCAGACCATGTATTAAATTTGCAAATGAAAAAGTATATAATATTAAAAAATATGTAAGTTATTTGTGCGTTTGCACCATATTTTTTGTCACATGGTTAAAAACAAACATTTTACTCATACATTGGCACGAGACCAGTAAATTTTGAAACATATTTAAAAGCAAGTATCAAGAAAATGATATTGCCCACAAACTTATTAATACATATATGTTTGTATTTAATCATATAAGATCTCATTAGATAATACTGCTAATACATGTCCAATTCATATTTCTTAAAAATAATACACTCATAAAAAAAACTAGTAACTATCAAAGTGTAAATTTCATACAATAAAGTAGTGATATATGCTGTCAAAGTATAGTGGCTATGAGTTCAAACAACTAAAAATTAAGGACAGAAAAACATGTCCAGACATGCACATGGATCATAGTAGCAAAAAATGCAATCATTAATGGGAATGGCACAACCTTCAAAAAAAACATACAGCAAAAAGGAAATTACATGAATATTGATTCATTATTCAAAATGTTGCTCAGTCGAAGACATCTCAGGAAAATCAAGGTCTTAGGCTTCATCAAAGTGCATAGTATAACACGGCCTTTTAGCTAGAGTTAGATATTCCAAATAATCTAGGTGATAAATTTAGGGATGGCAATGAACCGAACCAACTCGGTATTCGTTCGAAATTCGATTCGTTATTTAGCTTGATAAACTTGGTTCATAAACCAAATGAGCTGAAACTGAGCTAGAAATTGAGCTCGTTAAATAAACGAGTCGAACTTGAGTTGGATATAGTTCGACTTGTTTGGTTCATGAGTTGACTCGATATATATATATATATATATATATATAAAACTAATTTTTAAGTTTATTATGACCCATATATTATTTTTTATATTTATTGTTATTATATATATAAACAAGATTATATTTATATATATAACTTTTTTGAAGTATTTGTTTCAAAATTTAATTAATTATTTGAGTTGTTCAAATGAACATTCGAACAAAAACGAACAGTTCGCGAACTTTAATCGAGCCGAACTCGAGTTAAAATAATAACTCTTATCGAACTCGAGTCGAGTTTCGAGCCGAGCCCATCCTTATCGAGCTGAATCGAGTTGAACTCCCGTTCGACTCGGTTCAACTCGTTTCCAATTTTAGTCATAATCATCAGAAGGCAATAAGGATTGCTGCAAAAAAAAGTAATAAGAAATATAACACAACTCAATTAAAAAAGTTTACTTAATTACTTAATAATGAGCTTAGTATTACACAGTGAAATACACATTTAAATTCATCATGTTATTTTTTAAAATAATCAAACTATTTTAAAAATAAAAGTGTGAAAGTTGTTACAAATTTCCATAAGTAATTTAATGACATGTTTGAGTCAGTTGAGAAATTGTTTTCAGGTCTTTGTTGTAAAAATAATTATCTTCTTAACTAACTTCAGAACATGAAGAAGACTGACTCATACATTGATGGCTATAAGATTCATACGATTTGGTACAATCGAAGCTATAAATGGAAAATGACTTGTCTGTAGCGAAATGGAAAAATATTGAACAATAAAGCCATTCAAATAATGAAACAATAAAGAACGAATTACCCTCGACGAAAAAGTTCAATCACTAGTATGGAATCATTGATATAAAATTTTGAACCATACATTGCATTTTGTATGGTCACATGATAACTTTCTGTCACATTTTGTGGCTCTGATTAGTAAATTTAAAAAAAATGAACAACAAAATATTTAGACACTTACATTTCGCCTCCATTATCTCTCATAAGGTTAATACCACAACAACAAAACCAACTTTTTGGTTTGCTATGTATGTCATAAATTTCGTTATAAAAAATTGGCCCCTAATAGTGCAGGTTAAGTAGTTACCCCTGCAATGTTTTTTGAAAAATATTATCAGCATGCGACAAATTTTAACGGGAATGATTTGGTTCTGGATATTACAGGTTGGTAGTGAAAACTAATCTCAAGTCCCTCATTGTAAAAACAGCCTTAGTAGGGGTAAAGGTCGCCTTGACCATTTCAAAGTGAACAAACTCATCAATGACATCTACAAAGGTAGATAACATGTACATAAATTAAATGATAGCAGATATTGGCTTATAAATTAATAAATAAATTGTAAAAAGTGACTACAAAGAAAATATACGTGAATATATATAATAATTACCTATACGAAACTTTGTAAGTGCAATTATAGTCAATATATTTTTAAATATAGTGAAATGATAAATGTTTGTTGGAATATCATAAAGCTCATTGTTTTTCAATACAATTCCTTTTTGAAAGAATAGTTAGTAATGATGGTTACAACATTGATATGCTCCCTCATTGAGAATGACATTAAAGTTTTCAGCAATATAACAGAACCCCTCTTTGAGTTGAGACTCTCACTGTGATATATCAACATTTGTTACAATAGCTTCAATTTTATCACCCTGTTACATAAACATGCTATCGTACAAATTATAAATAAAAATGGAATTAAAAAATCAAAGTAAAAATTAAAGACCTTGCGATAAATGAAAATCATCTTTAGTGTAAGAGTTGCAGATCTTTCAACACGTCAAAGACTCGTGATCCTCACCTTCATCTTCCAAGTATCCTTTGATGAACTGATGTCTTGAATAAAGATTTGTACAAGCACCAAGTTTAATCGGAGATAATGGACATGGAAGAACAAAACTATGTAAACATAAAAACAAAGTAGAAGCTGATCAAGTGAAACATAACCGAAACATTTTCCAAACAAATATATACTTCATGAAACTCTTGTTATATGAAACTTTTTGAACAATATATAAAAATGTCAGAAAAAAGTAAGTCAAACAATATCTATAAAAGCAATAGTAACATCTACCGAAAACATGAACTTTTGTAAGATAGAAAGATTGAAATAAATAAACATCAACAATTCAACACAATTATATTCATATATGTTATATGAAAAATAAAATTGATTATGTTTAGTAACCAAAACAAAATACTCATAATGCACCAAAACATGAAAAAGTAAAAAAAAAAAATACGAACATCATCAAGTTGTTGGGAACAAGCGAGCAATCAAATAGTAAAAGAGTATAGAGAAAAGAGAATAAGACAAGAGATTTAGTAACGAGGTTCGGTCAATTGTGCCTACTTCCTAGGGAGCGTTGAGAGGCTACTACTATGTATTGTTAGAGAATAAGGATTTGTGTTTGACTAATCTTATCCTTATTACATTAGGTTTACATAACATAAATATATAGTTATTTACCCCAACCCCTTTACATCAGCCCAAACCCGTAACTTGTATTGCCATTATTAGAGAATGTGAGTCATTGCACAACAATCTCCACATTGACGAATATCACCAATCTCCCTCTTACGCCATTGAGTTGGGGGTGCTTCATAGTCTAACATCATTCAATGTTTAGCAAGCTCAGGAAATGTCTAAACATGTCCACATTGACCAGCTTGGTTAACATATCAGCTGCATTTTCTGAAGTATGAACATTCTGCAATAGTATCTGCCCACAAGCTACCAACTCCCCAATCTTGTGAAATCTCACATCAATATGCTTGGTCCTAGCATGATACACCTGGTTCTTTTCCAAGAAGATAGCACTCTAACTATCACAATGCAGCGGAACTCTACCTTACTCAATGCCTAACTCATTTACCAACCCCATAAGCCATAGGGCTTCATTAGAAACTTCACCAGCTGCCATGTACTCTGCTTCAGTTGTAGACATAGCAACAACAGACTGAACTCATGATCTCCACATAATTGGTCCACCTACAAGGGTGAAGACAAACTCTGATGTGGACCTTCTATCATCCAAGTCTCCTGCATAGTCCAAATTAACATAACCAATAACTGAAGGTTTACTCTGTGGGCTACCAAACATGATATCGAGACCTATAGTCTCCTTCAAATATCTAAAAATCTATTTGGCAGCTTCCCAATGATGCTTCCCTAGTTTCGACATGTACTTGCATACTTGACTAACTGCGTGTGTCAAGTTTGGTCTAGTACAAACAATAGCATACATCAAGCAACCCACTACACTAGCATATGGAACCTTTGACATGTACTTCTTCTCTTCATTTGTCTTTGGATATTGATCTAGGGAAAGCTTGAAATGATTTGTCTTTGGATATTGCTCACTACTTTAGCATATATCAAGCAACCCACTACACTAGCATATGGAACCTTTGACATGTACTTCTTCTCTTCATTTGTCTTTGGATATTTATCTAGGGAAAGCTTGAAGTGATTTGCCAATGGATTTCTCTCTACATTAGCATTGCTCATATCAAATCTCTCTAAGATCTTCTCAACATAGCTTTGCTGGGAGAGCCATAGTTTTCTAGCTCCCCTACCCCTATGAATCTCCATCCCAAGCATCTTCCTAGCAGCCCCTAAATCTTTCATGCCAAACTCCTTACCTAGCATGACTTTTAGCTCATTGATATCACTCAAATGATTAGCAGCAACCAACATATCATGAACATAAAGTAGCAGAAAAATAAAAGAACTATCATCAAGGCATCTCACATAAAGGCAATAGTCATACTCATAGCACTTGCAACCAAGATTCAACATATAGGTGTCGAATTGCTTGTACCATTGTCTAGGAGACTGCTTCAACTCATATAGAGACTTCTTCAACTTGAAAACTAAGTGACTCTGTCCAACTGCACTAAACCCTTCTAGTTGTGTCATATAAATTTTATCTTCTACTTCACCATGGAGAAAGTCAGTCTTTACATCCATCTGGTCTAAGTAGATATCCTGGCTGGCTAACAAGGCAAGCATTGCCATGATAGAAGTGTGTTTCACCACTAGGGAGAAAATCTCATTGTAGTCGATCCCCTTCTGTTGTGAATACCATTTTGCTACAAGACGAGTCTTGAACTTTTCCCCTTCTTTTTCTGATACTGATGGCTTCCTCTTCTACGCCCACTTGCACCCAATTGCATGCTTGTCTAGGGGCAATGGGACAAGCTCCCAAGTTTGGTTCTTCTTTAGAAACTT
Source organism: Lupinus angustifolius (assembly GCF_001865875.1). Taxonomy (NCBI): domain Eukaryota; kingdom Viridiplantae; phylum Streptophyta; class Magnoliopsida; order Fabales; family Fabaceae; genus Lupinus; species Lupinus angustifolius. Next base: position 7,806,428 of record NC_032010.1, on the reverse strand, counting down.
CATCTCCTCCATCATGGCACCTCTCCATTGTTCTTTCTTTTGACTGTTTATAGCATCTTGAAAGCTACATGGATCTCCTGAACTGATATGGAGAGAAATTGAAGTCATATCCTCAAAATTATATCTCTCTAGAGGTTTGATAGGACGCCTATCTCTGTCTTTAGCAAGTAGATACTTATGCACACCTACACTCTCCGCTTGAGAATCATCATGTTCTTGAATTCAACTAGTGCATGGTTCCTTGCCTTTATTTACCTAAACCACTTCATTGCTCACTAGAATCATATTTGATCCTAAAGTATCTCCATTTAGCATGGGCACCTCGGTCAAAACTGACTATTTCAGCATGAAATCTTCATCAAACACTATATCTCTGCTTAACACCACTTTTCTGGAAACTGGATCCTTGAACCCCTTCACACCTTTGGTATATCTAATGAAGATACACCTTTTTGACTTGGGATCAAGTTTAGATCATTCATCATTAGGTACATGTACATAAGTAGGACAACCAAATATGTGTAACATATTATAGTTGATTGGGTTACCTGCCCATACTTCTTCTATAACTTTACCATCCAATGAAGCTTGTGGTCTATTGATGACATAGCATACCATACTAAGTGCCTCTGCCCAAAATCCTTCGGAAAGTCCAACATTCAGTCTTATAAATTTGGCCCTCTCTGTAATAGTTCTATTCATACCCTCTACAACATTATTCTATTGAGGAGTCTTTTTCACTGAAAAGTACATATAAATGCCATGTTCCTCACAAAATTTCTGAAATTATGAGTCTTTATACTCCATATCATTGTTTGACCTGATGTATTTGATTTTTCTGTCAGTCTGGTTCTCTACCTCTACCTTCTAAACCTTGAACTTAGCAAAGACTTCTGACTCATGCTTCAGAAAATATACACATACCTCGAGTTCTTTGTTGGCCATCCTTGAAACTAACTAGTGTCTGTTTCACAAGCACACAATACTTGCACAAATATAGCTTGCATTTGCTGACTCCCCTCAACAGTCCTCTTTTGCATACTTCTATCATGTCAACAGACTCATATGTCCCAAACGCATGTGCCATAATTTTGTAGCATCATGGTCTGAATCTACTGAAATCTCTTTAGCCACTCTAGCAACTCCACCTACAATTATTCTCCCTAACAGCTTGTAAGTGTTCCCAACAGTCCTCTTACCCTTCAGCACAGTTATAGCACCCTTGCATATTCGAAGAATATACTGTTCTCATCAGCTCTATAGCTAAATCCGTTGGCATGTAATGTCCCCAAAGAAACCAAATTCTTCTTCAAATCTGGTATGTGTCTAACTTAAAATAACGTCTTCACTACACCATCCTCCATCACAATTTTGATTTATCCCATACCAATAATTTCACATGATTTATTATTTTCGAGATACGCGAAACCAAAATTGTTTGTTCTGTATGTGGTGAACCATTCTTTGTTTGGTGTCATGTGGTGGGAACAACCAGTGTCAAGTATCAACTCGTCTACACTATAATTTGATGATATAGATAGTAGATCAACTTTATTGTTGTAATCAAAGTCATATTTCTGTGCAAAATTTGCAGTCGTAGATACTCCATTTTTCCCCACCGGCTTGCTAGGACTTTATTCATTGGGACAATCCTTTTTGTAATGTCAGATTTGTTTGCACTTAAAGCACTTTACTGCTGTTCTGCCCCTAAAATTTGGTATTTCCCTTTGGTATGACTTACTCTGCCTTGTCTTATCTCACGTGCATGGCTCCCTTTCACATACAGGTCATCACCCTTGTACCCTTCCCCTACATTTTGTCTTCTTTGAGTGTGGGACAAAAGTACAAATGTGATCTCATCCAGTTTAATTGAGTCTTTCCCATATGTCAATGTTATCACCAAGTGTTTATAGGAATTTGGCAAAGAACACAATAATATTATTGTTTTGTTCATATCATCAACTTTCACAATAATAGATTAAAATTGTTGAGATGTTGTTGCAAATCAAAACCCTCATGCATCATCAGGCCATAGAGTCTCTGTTTCAAATACATCTTATTTGTTAGGGACTTGGACATGAACCACTTCTTTAATATCTCTCATACCTTTGTTGGGGACGTTAAATCCGTAACATGATACATCACCTCATCTGATAGACAGAGCTGTATGGTTCCCGCAACATTCTCCTTCAACTCTTCCCAATCCAGTTGATTCATACTATATGGTTTATTCTCACACAGCGCCTTTGATAGACCTTGTTGAGCCAACACATCGTTAACCCTTGTTTGCCACAATCTGAAATTACAAGTTCAATCGAACTTCCCCAACGTGAATTTGGCACCTGTGTTAAGAGCCATCTGATACCAATTGTTGGGAACAAGTGAGCAATCAAATAGTAAAAGAGTATAGAGAAAAGAGAATAACATAAGAGATTTGGTAACGAGGTTCGGTCAATTGTGCCTACATCCCCATGAGCGTTGAGAGGCTACCACTAAGTATTATTTGAGAATAAGGATTTGTGTTTGACTATTTTTCTCCTTGTTACATTAGGTTTACATAATATAAAAATATAGTCCAATACCCCAACCTCTTTACATCAGCCCAAGCCCATAACTTGTATTGTTGTTATTGGAGAATATGAGTCATTGTTATCGAGATATGAGAAGAGTGGAGAGCCACAAGTGAGATATCATGTCTTGAATCAAAATCTTAAGACATTAGTTTCATGGGCTTTTTCTACTTATAATTTTTTTCACTCCTCCCCGCATATCCAATGTGGGACTTCATACTTGAATAAACCCAAAAATCTCCCCTCAAGTATGGATACCACATACTTTTTAGTTTGTTCCCCCTTAATTCCACCATGTCTCAGCCGAACCATCGACTTTGATACCACTTGTTGGACTAGACTGTGACTAGGGAGCCTCCAATCACTGAGGAGTTTCATTGTTAATGGATATAAGAATAGTGGAGAGTCACAAGTTAGACACTACGTCTTGAACCAAAACTTTAAGGCATTAGTTTCATTGGACTTTTCTACTTATATATTCTTTCACTCCTCCTCACATATCCAATATGAGACTTCACACTTGAATCAAGTGAAAAATATACCCAAACATATACCTCACTAAACACATGAGGATATGAAGGTTATGACTAAAGAGGATATCCAAAAAAAATGTGGCAAAGAATGAAGATTATGACATCGTAAACATTGTTGGAAAACAGTAACAGGTCAACATCCAACAAAGTAAAATAAAATATAACAAAAAATACATGTAACATCCCCATCAAAGTAAAATAGTTAGAGGATAGAACAACAACAAAAATATGAACATGGAAATCATGAGGAAATAAAAAGAAAGATGCTAGAGGGTGAAAAGGCTACCCACCTTCATTGAATACAAACATAAAATGAACACAAGGAAAAACAAAATTGGAATAAGACAACCTTATAATATTTGGTAACATACCGATAGGTTTTTCATCCATCAAAGAACGTAAGTAAATGTAAAGCCAAAGTAAGAAAACAGAAACAAAAGTAATAAAATGTCACTAAACACATGAGGATATGAATGTTATGACTAAAGAGGTTATCAACACAAAGGATAAGAAAAATAGTTAAAATAACATCAGAGATCATAAGTAATAGTAAAAGCAATAGTATGATAATAAAACAAAAAATTTGGTAGTTGTTAAACATTACCTTAGAAACTCAGACACCTATAAAAATAAAAAAATTAATACTTATTAAAGACATTTACCATCAAATTCATAGACTATTGATAGGGCAAACCGCAAGTGCACGATTATGTCGTCAAGTAAAAAATATCAATTCCACGAGGACTAAAAAATTCTTTTAATTATTTCAATTAATTTATACTTAACTCAAAGAATGATTAAAATTGAATCTAAAACAATTGAACAGTTTACAAGAATAATTATGAAAACAGTAAAAATGATTGAAATCTAATTTTAGGAAGAGTTCTCAAGATAATGGTTACCGTCTTTATACTAGCAAATCCTTGTTTTTCTCATGTTCTTGAACTTTACGTTGTAAAGATGAATTTCTCTTTGATATGTGTCATCATCTCTCAAAGTCCAACACATGTACTCAATTGATGTTGCACATACTCTCGTGGTGCGATTATCAATCGAATATTTTACTTGGATCTTTTTACCCAATCGTTTCGTAGCTACCCAAGGTCAATTCAGAAACCTCCGAAAATCCTAAGACTACTCTCGTGACTTAGGATCCTCGTTTGAATAACTAAATAGTCGGATAGTTTGGCTCACCTCTCAGTCCTTCCCCAATGTATCTAAAGTGTGTAAATTGTTGGGAAGACAACACGTACGAATAAAACTCAGTTTAATGATTTAAATCACAACACTCAATAAAATAGGATTAGAAACATGTGTTTATGTATGGTCGTGGGTGGTGGAACACGACCATGGATACAAGCACGACTTGGGCATGTGTGACGCATTCACTTCAAGTTGCTTCTCTTCGATCTAGGCTCCAATGTGACTCTTTTGTCCCTTCAATTGGTCTTCGCATTGCCTTAATACCGACTTTTATCTTCTCAAACCAAATCTCTACTCTTTCTGACTTAAATTCATCCAACCTACACAACATAGCTAAAAATATCTGCTCAACTCGAACAAAGAGAAATTAAAGCTAAAAATATTCTTTAAGTCTTAATTATGTCATAAAATGCAATACAAATGTAACATTATTTCACATTCATCAATAATATAACATCAAATATGATAAGTAATAGTAAAGCAAAAGTAAGAGAACCGAACAAAAAAGTTTGCTACTTGTTAAACATTACCTTCGAAACTCAGAGACCCATAAAAGTAAAATAAAAAATAGTACTTATTAAAGTCATTGACTGTCAAACTCAGATACTAACATAACATCAAAGATGATAATAATATTGAAGCAAAGTAAGAGAATAGAACAAAAAAATTTGCTACTTGTTAAACATTACCTTAGAAATTCAGAGATCTATAAAAGTAAAAAAAAAAGTACCTTATTAAAGCCATTGATCATCAAACTCGGAGACTAACATAACATCAAAGATCGTAAGTAATAATAAAGCAAGAATAAGATAACAACACAAAAAAATTTGTTACTTGTTAAACATTACCTTTGAAACATAGAGACTCACAAAAGTAAAAAAAAATTAGTACTTATTAAAGCCATTAAACATTACCTTCAAAACTCAGAGACAAAGATTTTTCAAGAAATTTGTGCAAACAAAAGAGGAAGTAAAATAGTTTCAAAAAACAACGAAAGGAAATGAAGAAATGAAAAAATGGAGAGATGATGTTGTATATAGAGTTATAGACGGCATCGGCCTCTCTTGACAGATGGGTTACATGTTTTATAAACAAATGATGCCAAAGCAAACCAACGATGAAAGAGTTCCTCATTTTGTAACTAAATAATGAATGTGAAAGGAAAAGTCAAGAAACAAACATGAAGAGGAGTCATCTGGATTTGAAAAGAATACATTCTTCATCTGGATTTGAAATGAATATGAAGGGAAGTTCCGAATTTGAAATGAATATAAAGGGGAGTTTATTATCCCTATTTATGATTATGTTAATGTTATTAATTATGAGTTATTAAAGTCATTGGTAAATGTGTCAAGTTTGAAATAGTGGTGTTGTCCTTATCATTATCATTATTAGTAATATTATTATTATTATTATTATTATTTATTATTATATTCAATGAAGGAGGGTAAGGGTTATGTTTGATCTTGTGCGGGTGGTTGTATATTAGTGATGGTACTTTTTTAGGTGGGAAAATTATGCCTTAGCATTTGACATATAGTGTTTGATGAAGTGGTTGAACCTTATTTTTTTATATAGTATATATAGATTGAAATCTCTCATGCATTAGAAAGGATATGCATACTTTCACTATTTAGATTTATTATTTAATCCCACTTAAAATTTGGTGTTATATGTCACCTACCAGTGGACTCTCCTGCTTTTTCTTGATTACTCATCATTGTCATTAAACAGAATTGTTCTCCAGTATTAGACTCTCAAGAATGTGAGGGGGTAAATTTTCTTAAATTATTTAATTTAAAAATAAAAAATCTAGATTATTAAAAATTTATTTTTGGCAAGTGTTATGATCTTATTATGCACTAGCCTATCCAATAATTGGGAGGTGACATACTCCTTTTCATCGTACATAGGATGTGGATTTGTTGCTATGGTGGTGTTGAGGGAGCAGTATACTTGGATAAGTACTTCAACTGTTTGACTCCAATGGATTATAATAGAAATGCACCTCTTCTGATTCACCCATGCTTTAATCAGGGGCTCACAAATACTGGGGAATACCATCTTCCACAAACTTCCATCTATGTATTGTATATAAACTGCAATGATTTCATTCATTGTGGTAACTTATCCATGACTCATACACATGTTGCAGGTATCTAATTAGAAAAATAAATTTAGTTCATGAAAACTGTAACAAAAGAAGAATGTATTTTGCTTCATTAAGAAGGTAATCCCATTTTAACAAGGAGCAATGCCATAACAGTTTTTGATATTTTCCAATCTCAATGCTTTGTGTTTCTTGTAGGAGAAGCAGTGATTTTTCTAGAGGAGTGACACAATGAAATAATTTCTAACCTACGCAATTAGACTAAAAATACTAAACCTATCTGTTTCCAACAAAGAATGATTTAATGCTAAGGTTGTGGTTCTGAAATTTACTGCACGCACAATAATGGAAGATGGGAAGCAACTATAGGGAGTGTTAGACAACCAGACCCTCTTTGACAGCCTCAGTCAATGCCATATACATATGGCTTCAATAGTTGACAATGCCATTATATGTTGAAATGTTGCCATCCAGCTAATAGTACATTCAAAGACCATAAAGATATAGTTTGTCAACCTTTTATCCATATCACATGCATCACCACCAAGGTGTTGGTCTATTGGTGTAAGATCTCGTTAGAATTCCATAAAGATCAAAATGTCAAGGAAATGATTCATTGGAATGCCACTAATTACGAACCTCGAAAATGAATTAGTTTCTTACCTAAAAGGTAAGAGGATACCATTGGTAGTAAAAAAAATATCACATGCATGACCAAAATCTACATAGCCCTGTCCACGATTATTCTGACCATCAACAACTGTCAGAATCTGGTTTGGGTTTCATCACTCTATGTGGGAAGAGAATTTCGACCTCATAAAAATAGTAAAACTATGTTGGGTAAGTAATTCTACAAATGCAAGCAAAACTTTCGGTGAATTGAATTGTAACAGTGAAACTGGAGAATAAAGATATTATGTCCTCATTGATATATTATTTGGTATTATTATGTTAGGCGGAGATATAGAGAGAGTCCTAAGATTAGTTGGCTAGTCATGCAATAAATGTACGGTCTCTATAAATAAAACCCAATGCTTTGGCAGAAACACAACAAAATGGCACCAATACAAGTGCTTCTTGAAGTGAGAGAAATAGAGAATAGAGGGAAATTCCAAAGGTGTAGTATATGGAATGACGGCACTATCTAGAGACTGTTCTGTGGTTTTTTCTCATTGTTAAAAGGCTTTTCTACATTAAATTAGAGACACTTCCTTCATTTTGTTTATGTGAATAAAGACAAGTGAGTCTTGTTGTCCAAATTATACACACATGCTCTATTTTTCTATTCTTCACTAATTTTGTATAAGCTTCTGCTCACATTCATAAAGTCGTGTTATTAATATCATGTCATTTATCATACCAATCAGGTACGATGGTACATAGGCTTACTCAGTTGTTTATTATGGAAATTTATAAATATAAATATTTTTATTTGTTATTTATAACTTGATTATCAAAATTGTGTTACAAATAACTAGAGCTTCAAATTTTGAATCTTAATATATCATTTTGAAAAATATAAATTTTCATAGGCATTGATTTTGACTAGTACGATAAATTTTGACCAATATTTTCTATTTTTGATTAGTTGAATTGCATGTTAGATATAATTATAATACCAGTATAGGCCGGTTCACCTGCGTGGATATTGTAGTTATTCTTTTACCTAGTGGATTATTTCTAGAGATTGTCCTCATTGTTAAATGGGGATTTCCACGTTAAACTCAGTGTACACTTCATTAATTTTCTTGGTGTTAATAGAGATAAGTGAGTCTCACTTTCCAAGTATTATTCACATGCTCTATTTTTCTATTCACTAATTTTGTGTACCCTTCTGCTCATTCATAAAGTGTCCAACACACTTGGGATGTACTAGACTCTGATTTTCTAACGGTTCAACATAACTAAGGCATCAAACTTCAACTTTCATCCATTCCCTAGAGGTAAATTGGACCCTAACAAGAAGCAAGATATTTCAAACTATGACACCTTTATGTCCTTGCAATAAATCATCTTCCCAATCAAAACTTTAGGGGAAAACATGGAAGTCATGAAATCATATGCCACATCCAAAAGCAACTGTCATGGGCTCTTCGGTAGCACCATATGAACTCCTTGACTACAGAACCTTATTTACAACATAGAATCACAAATTCACTTTATATAATATATATAAAGTTGTCTGATCTATTACTACATAGTTTAAAAATGAGAAGATAGGTAATCCTCACATAAAGACCTTGTCATCAAGACCGGGTTGAAGTAACCCTGCAAAATCAAAGCATGTTTGAATCAAGATAGGCAGATAGAGGAGTCAAAAGCATATGAAAAAGGAAACAACAACTTTCATCAAGATCTTTTCCGATATGGTACACAATTTCCTGAGAAGAATCAGATTTCTCAACATGGTGTCGTCTGATCCATGATGCCAGCCCCACCTAGTGGGATAAAGGCTTCATTGTTGTTGTAATCAAATTTCTCAATAACTGCTTTTCTGATAAACTAAGAGGAAGAGTCCTAGGCAGAGGGAAATATGGCTTATGTACAGCCTGATTGTTTTGGGCTCCAAGATCTAGTCAAAAGTTAATGACAGCAATATATTGTTAGCAGCCCCATTGATAAAATTGATGAACGGATCTTACATAATGCTTTATGAAGACATCAGGTTCACAGCCCCTAGGCTTCTTGCACTTTTAAAATATATCTTGATTCTCTTAAGAAATTTGTCGAGTAACGGAATACATAGGGGAGAAATTTTGTCTAGTTCGTCGAATGGTTAACAATATTGAAATGTATGCAATCTCTGATTGTATATCATTAACATTATTTGGGTTTCCTAGATTCCAAGAACCAAAAGTGAAATGATTCTAACCTCAACAATGGCCTTCGCTGCTGCTCCAGCTTATCTATACCATCTGGCGTGATACTATCTGAAGCTGACCTTTCTAAACCACTGGACAATGTTTCCGCAATGATGTCTTTAAGACCCTGCAGGTGAAAACAGGATCATTAAGCATATTGTAAGAAGCAAAATTCAAATTAACAGAGCAATAGGATATTATGACGACAAATAGCACCTTGGACCCTCTACAAATGCATAAGAAGCAACCACAATATCTTAAACAAAGGGGAGAACTTTTCACTTCAGGAATAACTTAAACTACTTATTTTCTAGGCTGGATAAATGTAACATGACTGAAATTAAAAATCTGTTGTGAAGATAGCTCCATTACAGACTTAACAGGATAACTAATGATAAGAGTGTTGGTTTGTATAGGAGAACGTATAACTTTTTTCATGTAATAGAAATAATAATAATAAATTTTACTAGTATTATTAATGAATAAAGTGAACGAAAAAATTGAAATGCTTTCCACGAGGAAAAGAAATAGAAAATAAATCAGAGGGTAGAAAAACACCTTCACATTTGGAGTTCCTGGATATGTCAGTGCATTAGGAGTCTTCCCTGAAAGTTTCAGCTGCTCCTGCTGAATATTACAAATTAACATCAGATAATTATCTAAACAGCAATGTTAAAGAGATGTCCTTACTAATTAAGCAACCAGCAAAATGAGAAAAGATGTTGTGCAATGTGAAGTCAGTTCTACATATAAGCTCTTCCAACCCATCTAGGTTTCTCAAAGTCACTTAAACACCCACAGCAGATAGTGAAAAATAGACCACGCCATATTAAATATGCATATTCAACAATATTTTATAATTAGGTGACAAAAACAACAATATTTTACAACTGATAAATATAAGAAACAAATTCCAACCTGTAAAAATTCAGGCATTTTCCGGGTTTTCCCATTTACGAAGTCGATGAGGTATGTCAAACCATGATTTGCATAATCCTGCAAAACAAAATTATTAAATCAATATTATATCTAGGTGTATAATAGAAGTAACCATTTTCTTACCAATACCAGTTATGCATACCAACAATTCTAGCAGAGAGAACCTTAATTTTTTACAAGTAATGACAACCTTGATGGATTAAATCATATACAGATATTTCACATAGAGAAAACAAAACAGTTTATGACAAATAGTCGTATCTGGTTTTCCAAATTTATTAAGGGCGTGAAAAAGTTTACCTGCTTCCAACTCAGAGTAGACAACCTTTCATCCTGGAAAGACATGATTATATAAAGAATGAATCAATAAAAGAGAGGTAGCAAACCAATATTGAGGAAACATAAACATAATTACTTTGTGACAGTGGCGACCAAATAGATATTTTCCTTCAAATAAAATCATGCCAAACTACTAACTATGATTCATAGTTCGACACTGAAAGACAACAATTAAGTAGTCAATGCATGAAAATGATTATACCAATGTTTCCACTGTTTGTTGCAAGATACCCAAGTCATCATGGAAATTAGTAATAGTACTTCGAACTCCAGAAACCTGTGTAAGAAGTATGACAATGTTAAAAACTTTTGTTTTCATTTTTTATAACACATCATATATAATAAAAATGGATATGGCATCGCCAAACTCTTTTAAATTCCATCATCCTGGAGTGGAATACAGCCAATTTAAATGTGTTCACTAGCATAATTAGCAAACTTATAAAATAATATTGATCAGCATCAGCCAAAATTCTCTATCAGAGATATGTATATACAGCACCTAGATCCTCAATGAATGATGTAGGAAAACAAATTCAGCAAGTTGATTAAAGACTTAAAGTAACTAATTCATGGCTCCCGGTTTCAATTCTCAAAGTTAAAAATTCAAGGATTTAAAGGTAAGAAAGATTGCCTTCATGATTTGAAGTGTTCTCGAAAAAGTTATCTGTGGGTTTAAAAAGGTTATAAAGCTGACATTGTTGCAGAGAAATGATAAACTAGAGATTTAAGCATATGGTAGAAAGAGGAAATGGCAAGGGGCCGAGGAATTCTAAAAACAGAGAAAACAGCTGGTCTTCTGCACAATGAAAGTAACCAAATTGGATGTCCTATTTCTGAACAGAAACCAAAGCCTTGCCAATGCTCCGAGACAGAAAGATGATGGGCCTCGTCTAACATTTAGAGAACTTGGTATTCCATAACTATATAGTATCTAGTATAATGACTACATATATTTCAAAACATGATAGGAATCTAAGCAACTCATAACTGATCAGGATGAGGTTAAGAGAGCCCAACAGAACAGAAATTTTTGCTGCCTTACTATCACACGAAACCTAACATACGTACCAAAATAACATGATACCAAACATGTATATCAATCAAAATTTTAGTTTTCCAAAACCAGCAACCTCTAACTGGTACCTGACTCTGTTGTATACACAGCATTAGTAAGTGCTGCTGTGTGTAAATATGTTTGGAGTAAAAAAGTATGCATTATGTGCAAGTGATTTTTGTGTATCTACAAATCTGTTTTAATGCATGTATCTAAGTACATGTTCAAGCATGAATATCTGTATAGTAAGAAGTATGACAATGTTAAAAACTTTTGTTTTCATTTTTTATAACACATCATATATAATAAAAATGGATATGGCATCGCCAAACTCTTTTAAATTCCATCATCCTGGAGTGGAATACAGCCAATTTAAATGTGTTCACTAGCATAATTAGCAAACTTATAAAATAATATTGATCAGCATCAGCCAAAATTCTCTATCAGAGATATGTATATACAGCACCTAGATCCTCAATGAATGATGTAGGAAAACAAATTCAGCAAGTTGATTAAAGACTTAAAGTAACTAATTCATGGCTCCCGGTTTCAATTCTCAAAGTTAAAAATTCAAGGATTTAAAGGTAAGAAAGATTGCCTTCATGATTTGAAGTGTTCTCGAAAAAGTTATCTGTGGGTTTAAAAAGGTTATAAAGCTGACATTGTTGCAGAGAAATGATAAACTAGAGATTTAAGCATATGGTAGAAAGAGGAAATGGCAAGGGGCCGAGGAATTCTAAAAACAGAGAAAACAGCTGGTCTTCTGCACAATGAAAGTAACCAAATTGGATGTCCTATTTCTGAACAGAAACCAAAGCCTTGCCAATGCTCCGAGACAGAAAGATGATGGGCCTCGTCTAACATTTAGAGAACTTGGTATTCCATAACTATATAGTATCTAGTATAATGACTACATATATTTCAAAACATGATAGGAATCTAAGCAACTCATAACTGATCAGGATGAGGTTAAGAGAGCCCAACAGAACAGAAATTTTTGCTGCCTTACTATCACACGAAACCTAACATACGTACCAAAATAACATGATACCAAACATGTATATCAATCAAAATTTTAGTTTTCCAAAACCAGCAACCTCTAACTGGTACCTGACTCTGTTGTATACACAGCATTAGTAAGTGCTGCTGTGTGTAAATATGTTTGGAGTAAAAAAGTATGCATTATGTGCAAGTGATTTTTGTGTATCTACAAATCTGTTTTAATGCATGTATCTAAGTACATGTTCAAGCATGAATATCTGTATATATCATAAGACATACCTCATCCTTAATTGACCTTGCCAATTCGTTCTGCTTGAGCATTTTGTCATCCAAATTTTGGATTCTCTGTGTCAAATGCTTCTTGGCATCCTGCCATCAATAGGAATGAAAGGCAATTAAAAGAACCATCAAATGAGTATTATAAAATTTACACATTAACTTCAATGTTAAAACAAGGTTATTTTGAATACATCATGATGATGGAATAAATATCTTCAGACAAACCGTGGGACATGGAGGCATGTGTGACTAAAATATCTTCACACCCTTATTAAGGAGAATAGAGGAATTTTAATCTTTTAAGCATGGGGTCTCACCTTATACTAATGTTGTTAAACAGTTAAAGTTATTCCTGAGTCTTCCTTTCTACCCGAAAAGTAATTTTAGGTGGAATCTTAGTAGGAGGCTTATCATGGTTAGTTGGTCAAACATTGTTAAGGGGAAGAACTCTTAATCGTCCAAAGTTCCCTCAGGTCTATAAATTTGGTTTTCCTTTTATCTTTCTTGTGTTAAAAGAGTTGTGGTGCACCAGTAGGGCTTCGACAAAATGCTGAAGACTTGGTTTGGGGTTTAATGGTTGGCCACTGTTTGCCTAAAAAAAACTGACCAGAACAGATTAAATGGAGTTTTCAAGGAGTTGGAATCCTACATAAAGTATAACTAGAACAGCTAATATTGAACATTGAAGGCAATCCCCTCTCAGAGCTGCTTACTATATGTTTTGATGATCTTTTTCTCTTGTTTTTATGCACTTGTAACTATATGTTTTGATGATATTTTTCTCTTGTTTTTACGCAGTTGTAAGTGTATGAATTTAAGCATTATATTTGACTCTTATACAGACTTCTTTACTCCAACTCTGCATAAGTGATGAGTCATCCTGTAATGTAAATTATCCCATAAGTAACCAACCATTTTTGTTAGTAGAAAACTCATAAGTCAATGTCAAACATCTAGCTAGTGAATCAATGATACATTATATTTATCAAATTCTATGTCAATGGGGCGTCATCCCCTTAAAGTTAAAGGGCAATGGTGCAATCATGTGTTCAAAACACTGTTTTGAGTATCATGGGTTTAACTAATATAAAGATATAAAAAAAATCTCATGCAGTAAATAGACACCTACAGCAATGACATCCGAAGCATGCTGCAGCTTTTTTGTCAAATCAGCAACAGCGTTTTCCATGCTACGTTTAGTCACATACATAAGATCTGAGAATGAAATGCCCTGATGTTGGTAAGGAGACAAAAGAACAGACAAATTAGTACATGTATGACACAACAAGATCAGAAAAAATAAATGAATATAATCAATAAAAAGAATTCTGGTAAGCTGGAAAAAGTGATTATCAATTTGGAACCCTTAAATGAAGGAAAATTTTGAAACAAAAAATACAGTTAAGGCAAAATAAAATGGCAACCCTAAACCAATTAAACTAACAAAAGAACCCAAATGGATGCTACCTTCCACCACATGTAACCATAACCCAGAGCACCCACAGCAGCCGCTGGAACCACAAGAGATGAATAATTACCTGCAGAAAAAGGAAAATGCTTAAAATCAATAAATGGAGCTAAAACACATCTTAAAAAACAGCTACGTTAGAAGTTAAAGTACATTACTTTGCCCAGAACCCCCATTCAGCACTGTGATGGACCTGTTTGACGACAATTGACGAACTTCATTCGCCAAACGACGCACCTAGAGTAAAGTCAAACAAAAGTTCCACAATAAGAAATTCCATACTTTATTTCAACTCTATTTTGGAAACAAAAGATATTAGCTTATAATCAAACAGTTTTGTTACCTGAGCAGCAATGGCATCAGCATATTCACTTTCACCATCACCTTGCTCCCCATGTTTTTCCAATCCCTTCACAAGCAACTACAACCAAAAATATATATTTTTTGTGAAAATAAATCCATTAGTACATTAAAAAAACCTAATAATACCAAGGACCGTGAATAAAAAAAGTGTGATATTCAGCTTCCGAATCCTATAATCTGTTGTAAACAGGAAATCCTAATCTATCATGATCGAAGATAACACACACTGACCACTAGAACAAATAAAAAACTCCGAAATTGTGCAAGCCATTATTTATTGCTACAATTACAAACAATAATAAAACAAAACTAAAAACTGAATCCTCCAAAACACTCCGATCCACATGGCGCAAGACCGATTAAAATTCAGAAACACAATTCTACAATTTTTGTATCCTGATTTCCAAAACCAAAATTAAATTGATGGAGATTGAAAGTGAAGGAAGTGGAATTAGAATTCAGTACCTGGAGCTCGCCGATCAAATCGGATAGCTTACCGTTTTTCATGAGTACCGTACCGGTGTAACCTAAAACACGAACAGAACGAAACGGAATCAGATACAGAAAAAATATATAACATAGCTAGGTGTTGAAATCGAGCGAAGGAGAGAGAGTGAGAAGTGGAGTACCTGCTCCAGCTATGAGGAGAACCTTAGAGATTCCGATTCCGCTTTGCATAGCCATGGCCATGGCGATAGAGAGAGAGAGAGAGAGAGAGAGAGAGAGAGAGAGAGAGACGTGGCAGTTCCGGCGCCCTGTTACGCTGTGGTGATTGCTTGAGGAATTTTGATCTATTATTGCCTTTATTTTTCACTGTGGACCTAAATACAAAGGAGAACCGCTATGCTAACGGCGTCGTTTTTGTTTGAAAATTAACTACGGTTTTTCTGACGGGACAAAAAGCCCAAGCAAGTCCTAATCACACGTGGGGAGGAAATCTCATAGACGTCCTCATAAATCAATAAAGTCAAAGAAGGATGGACATTATATTTATCACATAGTTTTTTCTACTTATAAATTCTTTCATTTCTTTTCTTATATTTAATATGAGACTTCACACTTGTATAAACTCAAGAATCCCCCTCAAGTGTGTGTAACACACTTTATGATCCGCTCCCCCTTAAGTTCATCATGTCTCAGCCGAACCATTGGCTTTGATATCACATGTTGGACTAGACTTCGACCGGGGAGCCTCCAACTAATGGAGAGTTCCATTGTTATCGAAATATGGGAAGAGCGGAGAGTCACAAGTTAGTATCACGTCTTGAACAAAAATCTTAATATATTACTTTTATGGTCTTTTCTACTTATAAACACTTTCATTTCTCCATTCATATCAAATATGAGACTTTATACTTGACTAAACACAACAATTAAAATGTCCAATTTAAGATAAAAGATGTAATTTCAACTTGCATTTAATATTTTGGTAATGATTATCTATGATTATATAATTCTTTGTAGTAATTAAAAATGTTAAAGGTAAAATAGGAAAGTTGAATATTACATTAATAGGTGCTCAAGTGACCCGTTTATGAAGGAAAAAATCAATATACGTATTAGCTTCATGATACATATGATTAATCTTGGTTCTATACGTTTAGCTTCTTATACAATATTGATTGTCCAACTCAAAGTTTTAAATTTGATTTCATGATTGTTAGTGTTGGTTTTATAGATTGCGAAATGAAAAAAAAATCTCGCATTAGTGGGAAACTCTTGAAGAGTACTTGAAAGTTAGAAGATAAGTTATTTAGGGTGTGCCCCAAAGAGAACATGGGTGTGGTGGAAAGGACGCACACAACATAACCACCACGTACACTGCCACCAGTGGCTCGACATGGTTCGTGTTCAATCTTGCGAGTGTAAACCTTTTCAGATAAACATAACCTAATTTCCTTATTTTCTAAGTTCTAACCCCATTAGCTATTGTTGCTTCCTAATTTCCTTATTGTCTATATTTTCCTATCTTCGTCCCTCACTCCCTCTCCATCACCCATTCACTCTCCACTGTTATCAATGATTAGAGGTTAGTACTTTTCGGCTATTTTCTTTACCTCTACTATATTCTTTGCCTATCTAATATGCATCCACTATAAGGCATCTCAACTATATATATATATAATATGTTTTTTTTCTATGAGATTGGAAATTAATAATGCTATGTTATGTTACCTTTTAAAAGCACACTTTCCACTATAGAATTTAGTTGCTTTAATTCTATTTTGCATGATTATGAGTTAGTATTTAGTAATGCCAAAACCTTTTATACGTTTCTAATGATATTTATCGTTTATTTTCTTTTTAGAATTCTAAAGTGCAGAATTCCAAACTATTGTTACATGCTATTGACTTTAATGTTATTGTTACATTTATTCCAATTAATAATGTGTTATGTTACATGCTAGTGTTTTCTTTTTCTTTTTTGAACTTTATTTTCATTCTTTTTTTAATCTTTATTATCATTTAATGAGCGAACTTTATTTCCCATAATGTGATTGAACTTTGTTATTGTTATATGCAGAATGTTTGCAGAATTCCAAACTGTAAAATTCTAAATGATTGTTACATGATATCGACTTTAATGTTATTTTTACATGTTATTCCAATTAATAATGTGTTATGTTGCATTATATTGTTTTCTTTTTCTTTTTGAATTTTATTGCCATTTTTTAAATCTTTATTGTCATTTTGTGACTAGATTTTATTCTCGTTATGTGACTGAACTTTACTGTTATATGTAGAATGTTTAATCCACAAGACTCTAATCCTATGTAAGAAGACTCTATTGTGCAAACTGCATCAAATGTGGGAGTCAAATTTAACCCTTATGAATGTGAAAACAATTGCAAATCAATATGATACTCAACACTCCACTAGAAAAGAAATTAAGGTGAAAAAACGAAAATTTGTTTCACCTATTTGGAAAAACTGAGTTTGTGGTAATATGTACTAAAGAGAAAACTTTTTGCAATTTTTATCATGCTAAATTCTTGGGTGAATCAAATTAAGGATCATCACACTTGCTCACAGGGGCGGAAGTTAGTGGAGACAGGTGGGGGCAA
>NC_032010.1:7787352-7788539 GCF_001865875.1 Lupinus angustifolius | reverse complement strand
TCAAGAAAGTAGCATCTTGCGTCTTGTATTGGAAGTGTGTTTGTAACAAACATCAATTTTCCATAGTGAAGAAAAATCTCCCTAGATCATAAGGGGAGGCCTGAATGTAGTTTGCAAGTGGACCCGCAAATGATCCAGGATAAAAGCCATGTCTCATGCTTCTTTTCCCTTATATTTTACATTTCCGCATTACTTGATTTACTTAACTTGACATGCATATAATTATGTGTAAATTGCATATTCTGTATTGTGCATTTACTGTTCTTAACTGTCTGTATAAGTGCATATAAGTTTAGTAGAATCTTGATAATATTCGAGATAGAAAGAAAACTGTTTTCAATGAAAAAGAACTAAATAATCAATTAAGTTGTGTAGTTAATCGATTAATAGCAGATCGAGTTAATTGATTAAATATGTGTATAATCGATTAAACAATGTATAATTTTGTGTTTTCTCTTTGTTTACTGAGCAATGGTAATTGTATACCGTATCACCTATTCACCTTCTCTAGGTAAGTGATAGAGCCTTGGGGGATCCAAAAAGTGGTATAAGAGCTAGTACGACCGTGCTAGCTTAGCTGCTTAGATCGTGGATCCTAGGCACTTTTACCATGGGCTCTTCTAACTCATTTAGCGGCGATGGCGCATCTATCGAATGCCCTCCGATTTTAAGTGGTGAGGGATACGCCTACTGGAAAATTCGAATGAGGATTTTTATTGTGGCCAATGATACGAAAATTTGGGATTCTGATATGAACCTACCAAGGCTCATCGACGAGGAAGAGCTAATTGGACTAGGAGGGCCCATGACCCGATTCAAGACTAAGAAGGCACACCAAGCTCTCAACCAATTANTAGGAGAAGTGGTTGAATCAACAAAGCCCAACAAGGAAGTGAAGCCCATACATTGCATTATTTTCATAGAAGTCACCCAAGTTGGCCACGACCAAGGAGGGACTACATGAGNNNNGGCGTGTGGGAGTTCTAATTAATAAAGTGGATATCATCATCTCCATATGTAGTCTAGGAGTTATTTTATTTCCTTATTTTAGAGAACAATTAATAATTTCCTTTTAGGCTTTAAGTAGCCAAAGTGGTAGTTGTAGTAAATGGCATTAAGACTTGTGTAATCCAGGTACAAAGCATATGATTAGAAGATGAAAGTGTGCATGTCAAGAGGAACACTTT
>NC_032010.1:7772069-7787252 GCF_001865875.1 Lupinus angustifolius | reverse complement strand
AAAGCACTAGTGGTACTTGCCACCTATTGGGCAGTGCATTAGTAGCATGGCACAGCAAGAAGCAAGCCTGCGTTGCTTTGTCCACCGCTGAAGCGGAATACATTGCCGCTGGTGTGTGTTGCGCTCAAATCCTTTGGATGAAGCAGCAACTTAAGGACTTTGGTCTTAAACTTGAAAAGATCCCAATAAAATGCGATAATACAAGTGCCATTAACCTATCCAAGAATCCCGTTTTGCATTCTAGAACAAAGCATATAGAAATTAGACATCATTTTTTGCGTGACCATGTACAAAAAGGTGACTGTGTTCTTGAATTTGTGGAAACATCTAAACAGTTAGCAGATATTTTCACCAAGCCCCTTCCCAGGGATACCTTCTATGTTCTAAGGAGAGAACTAGGAATTCTTGATGAACAATATCTTGTTTAAATATTGTTTAGTTGTTTGCATAAATTGTCTTGCTTATCTATGCCTTTGTGTTTCATGTTTGAATGATATATGTTAAAAATGCAAAAATCTATCTCTTGATTAACCTCTTAATGTGATTATAAATGTCTCGATAAATCTGTTATAATGCATACATGTGTCCTAAAAAGTCGAAACCACACTGATACCTAAAAACGAAATTTTCTCTGATTTAATCGATTATGCCAAATAGTTAATCGATTACCTGGGCTTCATTTCTGGAAAATTCAAATTTTTAAAAAAAATCGATTAAATAGCCCGTTAATCGATTACCTGGGCAACTTTTTTTGAAAATTCAAATTTTAACACTGTTCTAATCGATTAAACCATCCCGTTAATCGATTAAAACCAGTACGTTAAAGGCAAACAGTATCTCGGTTCTGCACTTTTTTTTCGACATTTTCGCAAACTCTTTGTGCCTTGATTTTCTAAAACAGCAACAATACTAATCCAGGTGCAATAGGATTAAGTAAACCTCACCCTAAACCTCTCAAACCTTCCGAAATCGCTCTATTTCATCCGAAATCCACCCAATTCCGAATCATCCAATCCAAACCCTAGGTTAGGCTTTGCCCCTCTGTTCATCAATCTCAGTTTCGAGTTCATCATCTTCAATGGAGCAGAGTCGTCCAAAGCGGGTCAAGACTACAGCAACGCGCATTCGAAGAAGGGAAACCGGCTCACCCTCCACTCGGGACCGCGGTGACCCCTATTATTCCCTCATTTTGCAAGAGACCCGATTGGCAAAATTTCAAGGCCGCAAGCCTACATACATCAGGTATGCCGACTTAACCTGGTTAGCGGAACAAAACTTTAGTTTTCCGCATGACATGGAGGCTCAAGGAGCCGTTCAGTTTTTGGAATTGAAGGGACGCGTATACCCTGCTCTAGTTAGGGAATTTTACGCTAATTTTAGATACAAGGATGGCAAATATTGGTCCATGATTTCCGGTAATCTGTTTGAGATGAGTGAGGATTTATTTCTGAATGTTGGAGGTTTATCGTCGTCTGGTTTTGGAATAGGGGACTGTTCTTGGGTCAAGGACAATTTTGATCCCGTTGATGTGTACAAGTCATTCCTTCGGGGCCCTCATCTGTATATTCAGGGTCAACTGACCAAGGCAGGGTCACTTTCTGTTGAGAACAGGTTATTGCATTATGTTATTGCTTACATATTAGTGCAGCGGAACACTAATCATGCACAGCCTACTGTGAATGATTTGCGTTTCATGTACGCTGTAAAGAATAACGTGATGATCAATTGGCCTGAGGAGATTCTGAAAATCATGAACAGCGTTTCATTGTCTCAGTCCAAGCTGCTCCCGTATAGCATTTTCATATCCCGCATTGTTGATTATTTGCGCATTGACATTTCTGATACCATCATTACTGAGTACACTGATAAAGATCACTTGGTGGGTGAGAGTCTCATTCATAAGATGGGAATTTACAAGTATGGTACTACATGGCAGTATCAGGAGGACTATACCACCTTTGATCTGGACTTGTCGGATAATGAGCATCAGGAGGATTTGGGTAATCAGAATGCAACTAATCAGGGGGAGTCGTCTGGAACAGCACCTCAGAGCTCTGTGTTTGGTTTAGCTCAGATGGAAGCCATGGAACAACGACTTAACAACCGCATGGATCTGCACTTCCAAGGGCTGAAGGACTCTTATTTTGCAGGTATGGAGCAATACGAGGAACGTCAGAATGCCTACACCGATAACAAAATTCAGGAGCTGAGGACTATGATTCAGTCTACCGCTGAGGCTCAGAATGCCATGTTCTGCTCAGAATTTCAGAAGCTGTCTATGCTTATCCAGGGAAATCAGAACACTGCTGTGCCTGATGATCAGCCTGTCTATCCTCCGCCTCAACCTTAGTTTAGCTGACCTTAGACCTAGGTTATCCTATCCTTAGGTTTATTTTTATCTTGTGGCACCTTCTGGATTTAGTTATCGTTGTTGCTTTCAGAACTGATTCGTATTTTGCTATTTGTCTTTTATTTGACTTTATGGCCTGTACTATTTCATGACTTTCTTTACTCTTTATGCTATGCAAATGTTTGTGTTTTTGCTATAATTATGTCAAAATAGCTTATTTGCCTTAGTGAATGGATCTTGATCATTTGAGATTTAATAATGCTTACAATGCTTAATATTTGATTAAATCTTGCATGCCATTCTCACTTCTTATTAGCTATTTTTTGTCCAATAAAGCGCATTTGTTCAATTTACCCATAAATGAAACAGGTTAATTTGTTAAAACCCAAATTAATTCATTAACATTGTTTTATGATTAACTAATATCTCTTCCTAGCTTTTTTGACCTGGGTTATCTTTTTGATAATGTCAAAAGGGGGAGAAAGGTTGTTTTGTTGCTTCTCAATTGTGCAGGTTGATCGTTATAACAGCTTCCGATAAATGTGCGCATTCCATCAACCTTGCCAACACAATCTTCAAGCTTATTCATCAAGCAATTGTTACTTTAAAATTGATGAACTTGATGTAGAGTTTGTCATCATCAAAAAGGGGGAGATTGAAAGTGTGCATGTCAAGAGGAACACTTTGGAAAGCTCTCCTTGAACGTCATGGTTTTGATGAGGACAACGTGTGCCTAAAAGTGCTTGAAGATAACCAACAATCCAACGTGCTTAAGTCTTTTATTTGGTACTAGGCTTAGACTAGTTTCTAGTTTAAGTTGAGTCGAAGGCTTAGGGCACCTAAAACATGTCTCATATGCATTTATCTTTAAATCATTTCATCCATGAGATATGTTCATTTGATAATATGTTCATGCATTACATAAATACATGTATATATGCATTCTAGGCATAAAACTAAGTGTCAAACATGTATTATCTAAGTGCATAACATATTTGATGTTTTCTATTTGAAAATACATATTTTATTTAGTGTTAATCGATTAACCATACCTTTAATCGATTAACCCAACTGCTGTGTAAAGTGGTTGCCACTGGAACACGTTTTTGTAATGCAGTTAATCGATTAAAGGTTTACGTTAATCGATTAACCTAACTGATTTTTAAGTTGTTGAAACTGAAAAACTGAAAAACAGAATCAGTTATGATTTTTAGTCCCGTTAATCGATTAAGAAGGTATTTAATCGATTATCTGGGGTTCTGGACTGATTCTTTATAAACTGCGTTTTCAGAATTAATCTCATAAGTTGCATGTTGCATTTATTAGAGAGTTAGAGCATTCTACGTGTTAATTGCTGCATCTATTTGTTAATTGCATTAGTGAGTTTAGAAATGAGAGATTCCTTGCTTTAGGATTGAGTGCATTTCATGTTATAATCTCTCACGTTTTCCCTCACATGTTCATGCATATTTTGATGCGTTTTTTCATGAATTTTATGATTCTGTAACTTCTGTTTTCATAACTAATACTTGTCATTTCACATGTGTTTGTGTTAAATGTGCATTAGAGTAAAGCCTTCATGTTGTATTTGAGCTTAGGTATAGCTTAATATTACTCTTGTAATTCTTGTATAATTGTTGTGAAAGGGAATCTCTTGGTGTCGTATCACCAGTAGAGATTGTGTGTTTCTTCATAGCTTAGAGTGTAAGAAAAGGAAAGAACGAGAGATTCTTTGGCTGGGGCTACGCCGAAAGAAACGTTTTCTTTATCGGTAGGAAGGGAGTCAAACCATTGGATAGTTTCTTTGATTTCTTGTCATTTGCTAAGTGTTGTAATTGGATAATGTGTTTGTAAATTACATTGATTCGATTATAGTGAAGGAAATCTCCCAAGTCAGCCGGGAGGCCTGGATGTAGTTTGCAGTGGACAGCAAACGAACCAGGATAAAAATTCGAGTTGCAGGATTTGTTTCTCTCTCTCTCTTTACTGTTTTCAATCGATTTAATTTGTATATTTGATTCAACTAATACATTCTGTTCTTTTGTTGTATTGCAAGCTATTCTGATATACAAATTTGTAAGCTCTGTATTCGTTCTGTTATCGGTTATTTGTTTCGCATTTAATCGTTTCTGTAATTGCTTACTGGTTCTGTTTAATCGATTAATATTCCTGTGTTAATCGATTATACTGTTTCTATTAATCGATTAAAATAGTTTCTGTTTAAAACTGTTTTTTGTGTTAATCGATTAAGACTGTGCTTATAATCGATTATCCTTTTCTCCTTAATCGATTAAATAGGGTTGATTCAGCATTAAGTGTTGATTTGCGAAAAGCGGTAATTCTAACCGCGACACCTATTCAACCCCCCCCTTCTAGGTGTATTGTAACCACTGATACCTAACAAGTGGTATCAGAGCTAGTACGAAGTGCTAGCTCAACCGCGTATTCGTGATCCTAAAGGGAAAAGGAATGGGTTCTTCAAATCCATTTGGTGGTGATGGGTCATCCATTAATCGACCACCAATATTCAGTGGTGAAGGGTATGCCTACTGGAAAGTGCGCATGCAAATTTTTATTGAGGCCATAGACTCGGATATTTGGGAATCCGTAGTCAACGGCCCTTACGTTCCACAACATCTTGTGGACGATCAACCTAAAGATAAACCGAAAAGTTTATGGACCGATGATGAGCGCAAAAAGGTCCAGCATAACCTGCGCGCCAAAAACATCATCACATCGGCCCTATCATATGATGAATTCTTTAGGGTCTCGCAGTGCCATAATGCGAAAGAAATGTGGGACACTTTACAAGTGACTCACGAAGGCACTAGCGAAGTCAAGCGCGCAAGACTGAACGCGCTGACCCACGAATATGAGTTGTTTCGCATGTTACCAAGCGAATCAATATGTGATATGCAAAAGCGATTCACTCATATTGTCAACCATTTAGTTGCTCTCGATAAATCATTTGCTAGAGGTGAACTAACTAATAAAGTTTTGCGTTGTCTTGACAGGAGATGGCAACCAAAGGTGACTGCAATTGTTGAGTCTAAAGATTTAGATTCTATGCCTTTAGCTACTTTATTTGGAAAACTTCAAGAGCATGAAATGGAGTTGGGTCGCTTGACCATGAATGAAGAATCAGACCGGAAGAAGAAGAGCATCACTTTGAAGGCCACGACCTCCAAAGACAAAGAAGAGAAAATTGATGATGAATCTGATTCCGATCTAGATGATGAAACTATGGGTCTCCTAGTCCGAAAATTTAGCAAATTCATTAAAAGAAAAGGAGGACTCAAAAAGTTTCAAAAGAAGGAAGCGAAAGAGTCAACCAGTAAAGGCAAGAATAACAAGGATCGCTTCACTTGCCATGAGTGTGGAAAGGTAGGGCACATGAGGTTTCAGTGTCCAACCTACCTAAAGAAGGTTGATTCAGAGAAGAGCACTCCCAGGGACTTCAAATCCAAGAAAGCTTACATCGTTTGGGATGTACCTGAGGAGGAATCGACATCGAGCACCTATAGTGAGGAGGAGTCAGCAAAGCTGTGTCTGATGGCCAGATCTGACATCAATACAAATTCAGACTCATGCAAGGGCAATGATGAGGTATATTCTGACACCTCATCCACTTCGAATGATTCACCTCCTTATGATGTATTGTATGATGCTTATGTCGAGTTGCATGATGAATTAAAGAAATTGGCTAGAATTAACATTGATAGGAAAAGAATAATCCTGATAAACGAACAAAAAATAAGCCAATTACAAAAAGAATTAGATGAATTAAAACTGGAAAATGAAACTTTAGATCTCATCTATTCTTGTAGTTCATGTAACTGCTCTGCTAGTAACTTATGTCAAAAACCTGTCTGTGAGACTTGCGAGACTTTGCAAGAGGACAATTTTAAACTAAATGAAAAACTCACACGTCTCACAAACAGTAAACTGCAATTAGATAACCTGCTTAATCAAACTAGAAATGTTGGTGATCGAACTGGTCTAGGTTATACTCGCACTGCTAAAAAGAAGCGACCATATAGAAAACCGGTAGCTCAAGCTAAAAACAAATATCATTGCAGGATTTGTTTCTCTCTCTCTCTCTTTACTGTTTTCAATCGATTAATTTGTATATTTGATTCAACTGATACATTCTGTTCATTTGTTGTACTGGATGCTATTCTGATATACAAATTTGTAAGCTCTGTATTCGTTCTGTTATCGGTTATTTGTTTCGCATTTAATCGTTTCTGTAATTGCTTACTGGTTCTGTTTAATCGATTAATATTGCTGTGTTAATCGATTATCCTGTTTCTGTTAATCGATTAAAACTGTTTCTGTTTAAAACTGTTCTTTGTGTTAATCGATTAAGATTGTGCATATAATCGATTATCTTCCTCTCCTTAATCAATTAAATAGGGTTGATTCAGCATTAAGTGTTGATTTGCGAAAAGCGGTAATTCTAACCGCGACACCTATTCAACCCCCCCTTCTAGGTGTATTGTAACCACTGATACCTAACAGAAGAGACATGATTGCCTTTCCTTTCTTGAAAGGGGAGTGAACTACAAAGTCTGGAGGATTGATTTCCTTCTCATACTTAGACCAAATCAGAATTCAAGTGCATTAACTCTTGGAGATTATTTCCTTACATAAAGAAGGCATGGACTACAAAGTGTGAAGGAATTATTTTCTTTCCATTCTTGGACCATATCAGATTTCAATTATGCTCCAAATCAAGAAGATAATGGCAAGATTCAAAACCTTCCAAATAAATATTCCCACATGTGGGAATTCGGCCAAGGCAATCAAGATTCACAAATCATGAAGATAATGGCAAGTCTCAAAACTTACCAAATAGAGATTCATTTCAAACTCATGGCATAGGCGTGTGAATGACAATTAAGGAGCATGGCAAAACTTTCCTAAAGTATTCAACTCAGATTAGCAACCATCAATACCTTCCTTATTCATAATTAACATGTGTGTGTTGAATTCATCAATGAAATCACACAAGATATAGGAAGACATGAAGACAAATTAGTTGTTTCCTTGTTTCATTCCAAGCCTCCCAATTCCGAACCAGGACACCAACTCTAAGAAGATTCAACTCTCAAATTCAAAAGCCTACTTCAACCGAGAAGAGCACATGAGAATTAGAATAAGGAAGTCATCAATATCATTTATCTTCTCTTTTTACACGTGAAGAATAATGCCTGCTAAATGCATGTTCAAAATTTCAAATTAAGCCTTAAACACAAAAAGCAGATCGGGGAATTAGATTAGGAAAGTCATCAATGTAATTTACTTGCCTCTTGCACGTATGGAATGAGGCTTAGCCGAATTCCTTTCCTATTTGAACTAGCTTTGGCTATGGAAATAAACACTTAAGATTTTACCTTGGATAATATTTCCTTGCTAGTTGAGAATTCTCCTAGTTTCTAAGTTGAACCAAGATTATTTCTTATCAAGGTTCTTATTCCTTAGGCTTATCAAGCAACCAAGCTTGTGGCGCCTTCACCCTTCTAACTTTTCCAAGTTCTTTTATCCTCAAATACAATCCTATACCCCATGGCCAAAATCCATACACTCACCAAACCAATTTCATTCATCTACACATCCATCCTATAAATCAAACCACTTGGCCAAAAACATTCCATACACACAATTCCCCTTATACAATTCCAACTCATAAGCCACAACCAAATTCTCTTCCAATTACCCAAACCACAACACCTCCACCAAAACCCAACACACGACTACATACATCCTAGAAAAGTCCAAAACAAAAAGTACACAATACAAACTCCATAATCATATCAAAAGTCTTACATCCAAGAACAATCAACAATCAAATTCAGAATCCTCTCAAAAGGGATTCTATCAGATTCCGTAAAATATGGACCTTTCGTTCCACTACACATAATGAACAGAGAAACAAAAGAGAAACCTAGAAGTCTCTTGACCAACGAGGAAAAGAGAAAAGTGCAACTTGATTTGAAAGTGTAAAACATTATAACATCCGCACTCTCATACGATGATTTCTTTCGAGTTTCTTAGTGTGATTGTGCCAAGGATATGCGTGACATTTTACAAGTAACCTAGGAAGGCACTAGTGAGGTCAAACGATCTAGATTAAATACATTGATGAATGAGTATGAGTTATTTCATATGTTTCCATATGAGTCTATTTCTGATTTATAAAAACGATTTACTCACATTATTAATCATCTCATTACATTAGATAAGTCGTTTTCCAAACATGAACTAAATGTTAAAGTGTTGAGATGTCTAGACAAGAAATGGAAACCCAAGGTGACTTCGATCATGGAGTCAAAGGACTTGGAACAAATGACACTTACCACATTATTTGGCAAACTTCAAGAACACGAGTTGGAATTAAGACGTTTGACACTCGATGAACAAATGGACGAGAAAATCAAAGAAACCTCCTTCAAAGCGACAAGATCACATTCAAGAAGTCAAAAGGAGACATACGATGATGATGAGTTCGATTCCGACATGGATGATGAATCCATTTCCCTCATTATCAAAAAACTCCAAAAGTACTTAAGAAAGAATGGAGGAACCAAAAAGTTTCATAAGGAAGATGAAGAAAGTTCAATCAAGATGAGCAAGAATACCAAAGAAAATGCATCTCGCCACAAGAGTAGGAAAGTAAGACACATGAGGTACACATGCTCTACCTCTTCCAAGAAGATTGAACATAAGAAAGCTAAGAAGGCATACATTGTTTGGGATGAACTTGAAGAGGGCGATTAGTCAACAAGCATCTCAGAAGATGAAGAATAACAAAAGAATTGTCTAATGGCTCGAAATCTGGAATCTTGCGAAGTAAGTGAGCAAGATGAGCC
The DNA here is from genome assembly GCF_001865875.1 of Lupinus angustifolius. NCBI lineage: Eukaryota > Viridiplantae > Streptophyta > Magnoliopsida > Fabales > Fabaceae > Lupinus > Lupinus angustifolius. Next base: position 7,778,030 of record NC_032010.1, on the reverse strand, counting down.
TAGTAAGGTATACTCATCTGATTCTATTTCAAATTCTGATATACTTCCCACGTATGACATGGTTTATGATGCTTATGTTGAAATGAATGAAGAACTTAAAGTGTTAGCTAAAAAGAATATAGAAAGAAAACAATTAATTTTAGATCTTGAAAAGAGGATATGTGAATTACAAAACTTCAATGATATGCTGAAAATTGAAAATGAAACCTTAGATGCTAAATATGCTAACTCTTCATATAATTGTACTTTTAATTTAAAGGTGACATCTATTTTTGAAAATTTCATTTGCATGGAAAATGAAAATAATGTCCCAAAAGGATAAACTTTCTAATTTCACATCTAGTAATCAGAATTCAAACAACTTACTTGCTACATGTAAAAATGTTGGGATTAAATCTAGTTTGGGATATATGCATGTAAATAACACATTTAACCAGAAGCAAGTAGATGTTTTGAAATTTTCATATCTTGAATCCCTTGCTTGCTTTTATTGTGGATTGTAATGTCATATCTTGAATGCAAGTAATGTTAGAATGCATGATGTTCCAAATGGAAATTGTATATGAATTACTAAGAAACAAAATCCCTAAACTAATAACATCAAGGGACCTAAGGTTAGTTGGGTACCCAAGAAAAGCAAATAATTGTGTTTTGTAAGTGTGCCTAAGGAAATATGAACCTCAACTTTCATATGGGCAAAAAATGTTCTAGGCACATGGAATGTGAGAAGTTCAAACTTCTTTGACTTGTCACTAAAGGAAAAAAGACTATGACACTTATGAGCAACTGGTCATCACAAAGGCTTGAAGTTAGGAAGTATTGTGCAACAAAGGTAAAACAAGGTATCTTGTCTTAACTACAAGTATTACATACTTTAAGTGTCATAAATATATTCTATAATGAAATTCCAGCAAAGCCATGAAATCAAGAATCATGAACCATAAATCACTTTTAGGCCTAATGTGTTGTGTTTTACATTTACATACTCTTAAATGCAAACATGATATTGTTGAACAAGTATAAGAATATTTCAACCATGTTTTGATTAATAAGTAAATGTAAAAATACTATATAGGATTTTCTAATCATGTTGAAGTGCAAGTTAAATATCATATTAATGCAATTTAACCAAAACTATTCTTTGGAGAGCCTATGCAAATTTAATGCTTGATTAAGCTATCTCCAAAAGAGGAGAGGAAAGGTATGCTTACTTTTTTATAGGTACTCATGAGGATAAACACTTCAAGAATTGATATACTATGCAAGAAAAGGACAAGAATAAAAAATTGAAGAAAGGTCAAAGAAAACATCAAATATGGAAAACTTCAAATATCTTGATAAGGATGAAGTAAAGTATGTGAGGTAACCAAATATCATGATAAATTTTGTTCTATAATGTCTAACCATATGTTATGTCTGATATAATACCCAAGTGTTTGAGTGCATGCTAGACATCTAGATAATCCTAAAAGTTCACTTACTGTTTTATAGGTACTCATGAGGATAAACACTTCAACAATTGATATACTATGCAAGAAAAAGACAAGTATCAAGAATTGAAGAAAGGCCAAAGAAAACATAAAATATGGGAAACTTCAAACATCTTAATAAGGATGAAGTAAAGCATGTGAGGTAACCAAATATTGTGATAAATTTTGTTCTATAATGTCTAATCACATGTTCTGTTTGATATAATACCCAAGTGTTTGAGTGTATGATAGACATCTAGATAATCCTAAAAGTTCACTTATCGCAATTATATGCATGTATTCTTAATTGTAAAATGCATTCTTGATTGTATATGCTTTCATGCTCTTTTGGCTCTATGTTAAGTGTACATTAGGTGTTTAGAATAGATCTTTATCTTAGAGTCTTAACAAACCTAGAAACTAATTCAAACAGTGCCAAAATCTATTTTTGTGACTTATTTAATTGATTGTTCTATGTTTTAGTCGAATACTTGAGCTTTTTCAAATTGTCTTAATCGATTATCTGTTCCATTAATCGATTACCTAGGCTAAAATAGTTTTTAAAATTTTAATCGATTAAGCTAGAACATAATGGATTAACTGTGCTAAAATTTTAAATCTCGTTAATCGATTAACACAAAGGTTAATCGATTAAGTGTAGTCATAAAAAAGATTCAACCTCAATTTTGGGTTACGTTTTGTTCAAACCCTAACCTCGTGAAGTTTGTCTTCTTGTCTAAAATTGATCCCACAATTCATCCTTAAACTCATATTATAGCTACCCATTCCCTTTTTCTTTACTCCTCTAAGTCTCCAACCCATCAATTCGGTTGTAATTGAAAATCCTAACCTTACTCCCTTTGAAAACCCTAACTTTGAATTTCATCCTTAATCGATTATCCATCCAATATTTCTTCAAAATGAGTAATGAGAGACCAAAAAGAGTGAAACACACAGCTAGATCAAGCGGTTCTCTGTGTCATCCTGGACGTGCGAGAAATCTCAATGTTGAAGGTTCCTCTTCGTCTAGGCAGAATCCTCCACTGGGTTTAGACCCATTTTATGCTCCTGCTCTTTAGGAAAAGAGGTTGGCTCGGTTTGTTAGCTGAAAACCTACATACATATGATATACCGACATGGCATGGATGGTGGAGCAAGGATTTCAGTTCCCACATCAATTGGAGGCACAAGGGGTCGTACGTTTGCTGGAATTAAGTGGTAACATTTACCCCTCTTCGGTTTGGGAGTTCTATGCCAACTTTCAGTACACGGGTGGTGGATATAGGAGTATAGTGCAAGGGAAGCTGATTTTATTGAATGATGTGTTGTTTATGGATGTGGGAGGTTTATCTTGTGATAGTGGTTCCCTTGGAGACTGCAACGATGACAAATGGAGAAAGTATGACTCTGTAGAGATGTATAAGTCATGCTTAAGGGAACCTCATTACTTTGTCCAACATGAGATCACAAAAGCAAGTTCTTTATGAAAGTGCAAAGTGTCAAGTAGAGCACTATTAGATTTTGCCTATGTTTTGATGAAGACAAAGATTTAGTGAAAGCTTGAAGATGACTCAACAAATCAACATGCCAAGGACTCAAGGGTTTCATATCTAGACTAGGTTCTTTAATAGAGTTATTTTTAGAAGTCTAAGATGCGTGCCTTAGATATTGAGTCTAGGTTAGGTAAACCTAGATGCAATTCTCACAAACCTTAAAAGTAATCATTTCATTTACATGAGACATTCCATCTAGATCATTATGTGTTCATGTATTAATCATAAATGTTACTTGTGAATATTAGGCATAATATATTGGTAAAACATGTATAGTTGATAAACATAACAATTAGGTTGTTTACCATTTAATCAATTAGCTAAAAAATGTGTCAATTAATCGATTAACAGATGTGTTAATCGATTAACATGATTACAGTTCCAAAAGATAACTGAAAACCTGAAAATAGTTATTCCCAACAACCCGTTAATCGATTAAATGTGTACTTAATCGATTAACTGGGGCTTAGAAAGGTTTTCTATAAAAACTGTGTTTTTAGATCATGTACCACATAATATCATTCATTTTTAGAAATTGCTAGTTGCATATTTTCATGCTTAATTGTGTCATATAGGCAGAGTGAAATATATTGTGTGATAGTGAGAGATAGTATCATGCTTAGGCTTTAATTATTATCATATTGCATGTGGTTTATATGTTAAACATTCCTATGTTTTCTTGCATTTCATTAAGAGAATTTTAGGGTAGAAATTGTGTGTTTTTGCATTTTCATAAACTCATGCATATTCATATTATCTTGTGAGTTTTATATATGGGTTTTAATTGTAATATTTTGAGCAAAAGTGTGCTTTATAAAACTCTGTTTTGTGTACTGTTTTTGTAATAAGAGAATTCATCTCTTGGTGTCTTATCACCTAAGAGATTTGGTGTGTCTTCACCAAGACTTAGAGCTCTTGAGATTAAAACGAGTTATTGGCTGGGGCTAGATTGTAAGAAAGGTTTTATTAGGTGATTGAGAGAGTCAAACCAAGAAAGTGAGTTCTTGGATTCAAGAAGGGAGCGTGTAAGTGTTGTATTGGAAGTTTGCATGTAACTATACATTCTGTTCAATATTGGTGAAGAAAATCTCCCGAGATCAGAAGGGGAGGCCTAGATGTAGTTTGCAAGTGGACTCGCAAACGAACCAGGATAAAATACCTTAATGCAGACTTTTTCTATCCCTAATATCTTTCATTTCAAGTCTTATTATTGCATGATATTGGCTGATATTTTGGATACTGTTAGGTTCCTGTATGTAGTGTAATTCTGTACAAAAATATTTGCTTTATCTGTTCTTGAACGTCGCTGACTGTTTGTGAAAGAAGCCATTTTGCATCTTGTTGTTTTGTATGTGTTAATTGATTAAGGCGTACATTTAATCGATTAATTGGGGCTTTTTCCAGAATAGGGCTTCGGTGCGAAAAGCGGTAATTGATAACCGCTACACCTATTCAAACCCCCTTCTAGGTGTGTTTTGTCCACTGATACCTAACACTTTAACCGTAGAAAATAGGATTTTACACTACTTAATATCATACGTATTGGTTCAGCGCACACAAATCATGCACAACCAACAATAAATGATTTGAAGCTTATGTTTGCTGTTAAAGAAGGAATTTTGATTAGCTACCCGTATGAGATTCTAAAAGTGATGTATGGCATTGCATCCTCTTCTTCGAGATTGTTGGCTTATGAAATTTTAATCTCCCATGTCATTGATCATTTAGAGATCAACACATATGATGCAGAGATAATTGCTGTAATTTCTATAGAGCACATGGTCGATGAGAACATCATTCACAAGATGAGTATCTATAAATATGGAGGTGAATGTATGTATCAAGAAGACTATAAGACCAATGTGGATTTAGAAATGTCTGAAGAGGAAGGTGGTGAGCAAAACCCAAGGCAACAAAATGACGAGGCGTCTGATATGCCTCAAGGATCCTCATTTGGGTTAGCTCACCTAGATGCCATGGAACAAAGCCTAAATGAGTGTATTGACTCAAGGAACTAAGAAGTTGTATTAAGGATACAATCTATGGAAGATAGGCTAATGGTGGAGTTTCGAAGGCAAGAAGAAGAGAAATAGAGTCGATTCGAGCAACTTCACTTTTTGTTCAGTTCCTTCGGTGGATTTCCGCAACCGCCTCATAGATAGCTTAGGATGTCTAGTGTGTCCTATTTAGGTATTGTTTTTAGGAGTTTTGTGGTTTTTGTAATCTTTTGGTTATTGCGTTGTAATATTTCCAAACATGTTAGTTTGTTTTTGTGATTTAACTTGAAATGTAATCACATAACATGCTATGAATGAATTGGTTTTATGCTTTCAAATTGAATTATGTACTGTTTATACCACTCTGGTAATCATGTGATCAATGGATGAATGAATGTTCACTAATTTTCACATGTATTGCATTGATCTAATTATGCTTAACTTTTAACAAACAAGTGGTGGTATATAAATAGAAAAGAAATAAAAAAATGGCATCATAAACAAATAGTTTCATCTAATGTACATAATTGGTATAAAATAAGTGTATGAAAACAATGATATCAAATTGTATAAAATTTCTGCTAAAATGCAATTCTATAAAACAGTAGGTTTAATCGATTAAATTGTATAAAACAATGATATGGCTTGAACTATAATCTATCATAACAGTAGGTTTAATCGATTAAGCACATGCCATACTCGATTAACCAACACCTAAAATGCAATTCTGTGCAAAATTGAATCACACATAATCGATTAAGCACTATTTTAACCGATTAACATTTGTAGAAATTTCATTATATTCTTACTTTCTTGGCAATATACTTTCATATATCACTTTGCTTTTTGATCACGCCAAATGGGGGAGAAAATTTGTTGTTTAATGTTTTGCAGGACTTACTAGACAAGATAAGTGGCGGCTTCTGCGAAAGCTCAAATTGA
>NC_032010.1:7726375-7771969 GCF_001865875.1 Lupinus angustifolius | reverse complement strand
AAAAGGAGAAATGTGCGTCAACTTACAAGAACATAGCAAAATACAATTGATTATCATCAAGCAGACACAACAAAGAATTGTCAGATCCAACAAGTTGTTAACAAGTGTTTGTCTTCATCAAAAAGGGGGAGATTGAAGGTGCAAGCATGCATCACATATGTTTTGATGAAGACAAAGAACACATATAGTTTGATGAAGACAAAAGATTGAAAAAGACAAAGGACCAACAACATGGTTAATATTCAAGGACAAGCTTGAAGGGATGAACAAATCAACAAACAACAAGTATTAACTATAAAGTCAAGACTCAAGTTCATACAAGGCAAAGCATTCAAAAGAAGATCTAGGGGTTAAGTATTTTTATATCTTTATTAGGTCTTAAGATGCTTTCTAAGTAAGAGTCTAGGTTAGGATGAACTCCAATGAAAGTCTTACAAGCTAAAATCAATAATATCTAAAATGAGACTTACATGCATACATATATGATTTACATGCAGATACATACATACATGATCATATATTTTAAATGCATTTAAAAAGTGTTTTAAATCATACACCATTCAAAAGCATGCATCATTAGTTTATAAATCATGTAGGAGGTTCATTCATAATTGAAATATATTTTTAGAAAACCATTAATCAATTAATAGATGTGTTAATCAATTAATCATTGATTTCTTAGGAACCCGTTAATCTATTAAATGAGGTGTTAATCGATTAAGGTTGCTACTATTTCCATTTTTTGGTATTTTTAAGAAACCCGTTAATAGATTAAGGTTAAGTATAATCGATTAACTACAGCTTAAAATATAATAATATTTTAACCCAAGATTTTCATATTGCTTAAAAAATAGAGAAAAACTTTTCATAGAGTTAGAACACATTTTTGAAATAAAGAGTTTACACATAATATTTAGGAAATCTTAAGCTCAAACTTTCATATCGTTAGAAAGATTTTCTAAGTGTTCTTTTGAAAAAAGAAAAGGATGAATCTTTACAAGATATTCGTTGAGCTTAATTTTGAAATCTTATGTTGAAAAGGAAACTTTGCATCTCATGTATTCTTTTCTGTAATTGTGAGATCTTTTAGAAGGGTTCTTAGATTGTGAGAAGAGTGTAAATCTGCACATTGAGGTGCAAATATAACTTGAAGAAAATTGTTAGAGTAAGGCATTAACATATTCTCTTGGTGTGTTGTATCACCATAGAAGGAGAATAGGTTTGGGAAAAAACCTAGCTGTTGTTAGGTGTGTCTTCATGAGAAGCAAGAGGTTTTGGTATTGAGCGATACCTGGCTTGGGCCTAATCTCTAAAGGATAGGAGATCTTAGTAGGCAAGAGTGAGAGGTCAAACCAAGGTTGTCAAGTTCATAGAGATCAAGAAAGTAGCATCTCGCGTCTTGTATTGGAAGTGTGTTTGTAACGAACATCGATTTTCCATAGTGAAGAAAAATCTCCCTAGATTAGAAGGGGAGACCTGAATGTAGTTTGAAAGTGGACCCACAAACGAATTAAGATAAAAGCCGTGTCTCATTCTTCTTGTTCCTTATCTTTTACATATCCGCATTACTTGATTTACTTAACTTGACATGCATATAATTATGTGTAAATTGCATATTCTATATTGTGCATTTACTGTTCTTGACTGTTTATATAAGTGAATATAACTTTAGTAGAATCTTGTTAATCTTGGAGATCGAAAGAAAATTGTTTTCCCTGAAAAAGAACTAAATAATCGATTAAGTTGTTTAGTTAATCGATTAATAGTAGATTGAGTTAATCGATTAAATCGGTTTATAATCAATTAAACAATATATAATTTTGTGTTTTCTCTTTGTTTATCGATCAACGATAATCGTATACTGTCTCATCTAGAACATAATGGAGCTACTCATTCTCTTCCTGATTTTTTGACATACTACACTTATGTTGTTAAGGCTCCATCTCTTTCCCCATCGACATTAATATTAATATAATCGTCCATCATACACATTTTCCACCAGCCTTAATAGAAATGTGTGGGAAACACATAGAGAAACACTTGCGAAATTAATCTCCACAACTTCCAAAGGGACAAAGGTACCATACAAGTCACTAATTCATTTTACCAAAATATAAGTCAATGATTGAAATTTTGATGGGTTAATGATTAACGCAAATAAATCAAGGCAATTCTATTATGTTTTTCTTTCTGGTTTCTCCTCATTGTCTTTTATAGTAATCGTTTTCGGTATTTTTTTCTCCCTGTTTTTTGGTTGCTTTTTTTTGTGTGTTGCTTGAGTTTGTCTTTTATAGCTAAATTTTTTAACCATTGCATTAAAATAAATTTTAATTAAAATGTTTTGGCTCAACGATTTTTATTTATTAATTATGGAATTAAAACAAAACAGACAATTTGAAATGAAAATACTTATAATTAATTGACCATTGATTCGAAAAGTATAATAGAAACGAAGTTCACACTAAGACTTTAAGAAATGTATTTTTTGGGATAAAGTTATTTTTTTCAAAGGATATTTACAAGAAATATCTGGTTAGGTAAAAAAAATCATTAAGATTTTAACATAACTAAAGTACTTTTTCTGGCAAAAAAAGTCACATGTGATACTATCAAATTATTTTTTTACCATTATACCCATAAATTGGAAAATAATTATTATTTAGCTCTATAGATCAAGCAAATGACCATAATGTCCATTTTAATACTTTCATCATTTTGAAATTTTATAATTTTATACTTTTATTTTTGTAATTGTAAAAATAGGTCATAAAAAATTTAGCGTTGACATTTAGTACTCATTTCCCCCTCGAATATGTTATTATTTTTTTTAGCAAGGTAATTTTGTTATGTTGCCTTGAATGGTGCTTTACTATTTTGAATCCAGTACGAATAGGTCTCATTCCCCCGTAAGGAATGTGATTATGCTTGTATTTTTATTAAATTTGAGACATGAGAATTGATGTATGCATTTTATTATTATTTTATTGGATTTATATCTATCGGAACTTACGGGGCACGAACCCGCAACTTCGGCCTTGACAGGAGGTGCTATGACCAATTGAACTACAATCCTAGGGAAAAATCATATAGCATACTTGATTTCATTCAAACCCTTTTAATTTGAATCGTTGTGATATAGTTGTAAGTCATAGAGGCGTGACTTATCTTATTTATATATTCATATTTAAATGGATGTGCTATATACTTTAGCCAGACTGACACAGATTACTCGTAATTCGTTCGTTATTGTTGTACGGATTCAAAAATGAATAAATGAAAAAAAATAAAAATAGTATTTTTTTTATTTACTTTAATCCTTTCCTAAGACTTTATACTTCCATATCCTAATATGAGTATAGATCGTTAGCAAGACATATCCTAAATTATATTTGTGGAATACATAATACAACACAGAAAAGAAAAGCGATATGAATTTATCATATTTTAATTCTTCTTATCAGAGCACGTCATACATTTATGGAGAAAAACAAATAGGTTAAATCATTTCATGGTGGATCGACAAACTACTGGGCCGAGCTAGATTTGAACTAGCGTAGACATATTGCCAACGAATTTACAATCTGTCCCCATTAACCGCTCGGGCATCGACCAGGAATAATCAATTTTATTCATTTTTGGTAATCCATAATCAACTTCCATTCGTAGTACCCTACCCCAAGGGGAAGTTGAATCCCCACTACCTTCTTGAAGGAGAGATATCCTGAACCACTAGATGATTACGGAAGACTTGCCCGATCGCCATTCTATTCTTCCATATTGATAATATGAACATTTTTTTTTGAAATTGTCCATATAATGAAATGCTAGGATTCGATAAGAATGATCTTTTCATTTTTCATAATTCCATAGAATTTTTTTATTCATTGTTAAAATTAGGTCGATATAATTCTATTTTACACTAAACTGAATCACGAAATAAAAAGCGATAATCAATCTGGGAATCAGGGTAAGAATGATAGGGATCAACAAGTTATTAAAAATTGTTTTTTTTCAATAAGAATTTGGTTGAGGGGAAAGACAAATTATATGGGTGTTATATATAATTTAGCTAGACTGACATATATTACTCGTAATCCATTCGTTATTTTCGAATCAATTGAAAAATGAATCAATGAGGAAAAAAAATAAAAATTAGTCATTTTTATTTACTTTAATCATTTTCTTAGACTTTATACTTTCGTATCCTAATATGTGTATAGATCATTAGCAAGACAAAATCCTAAATTACATTTGTGGAATATATAATACAATGAAGAAAAGAAAATCGCTACAAATTTATCATATTTTAATTCTTCTGTATCTGAGAATATCAGACATTTATGGCGAAAAACAAATCGGTTAAATCATTTCATGGTGGATCGACAAACTATTGGGCCGAGCTAGATTTGAACTAGCGTAGACATATTGCCGATGAATTTACAATTTGTCCCCATTAACCACTCTAGCATCGACCAAGGAAAAATCAATTTTATTCATTTTTTATAATGCATGATCAACTTCCTTTCATAGTATCCTACCCTAGGGGAAGCCAAATCCCCACTTCCTCCTTGAAAGAGAGATGCCCTGAACCACTAGATGATTGGGGAAGACTTGCCCGATCGTCATTCTATTCTTCCATAATGATAGTATGAACATTTTTTTGTAATTGTCAATAAAATGAAATGATATGATTCGATAAGAGGGATCTTTTCATTTTTCATAATTCTATAGAATATTTTTATTCTTTGTCAAAATTAGATCGATATATTTCAATTTAACACTAAACTAAATCACGAAATAAAAAACGATAATCAATCTGGGAATCAGGGTAAGAATGATAGGGATCAACAAGTTATTAAAAATAGTTTTTTTTCCAATAAGAATTTGGTTGAGGGGCAAGATAAATTATATGGGTGTTCTATACACTTTTGCTAGACTAACATAGATTACTCGTAATCCATCTATTATTGCCGAATCGATTGAAAAATGAATCAAGGAGCAAAAAATTAAAAATAAGTCATTTTTATTTACTTTAATCATTTTGTTAGACTTTATACTTCCATATCCTATATGTGTATAAATCATTATCAGGACAAGATCCTAAATTACATTTGTGGAATACATAATACAATGTAGAGAAGAAAATCGCTACAAATTTATCATATTGTAATTCTTCCGTATCAGAGCACATCATATATTTATGGAGAAAAACAAATCAGTTAAATCATTTCATGGTGGATCGACAAACTATTGGGCTGACCTAGATTTGAACTAGCGCAAACATTTTGCCAATGAATTTACAATCTGTCCCCATTAACCACTCGGGCATCGACCTAGGAAAAATCAAATTTATTCATTTTTTATAATCCATGATCAACTTCCTTTCGTAGTACCCTACCCCAAGGGGAATTCCAATCCCCACTACCTCCTTGAAGGAGAGATATCCTGAACCACTAGATGATTACGGAAGACTTGCCCGATCGCCATTCTATTCTTCCATATTGATAATATGAATTTTTTTTTGAAATTGTCAATATAATGAAATTCTATGATTCGATAAGAAGGATCTTTTCATTTTTCATAATTCCATAGAATTTTTTTATTCATTGTTAAAATTAGGTCGACATAATTCTATTTTACACTAAACTGAATCACGAAATAAAAAACGATAATCAATCTGGGAATCGAGGTAAGAATGATAGAGATGAACAAGTTATGAAACAATGTTCTTTTTCCAATAAGAATTTGGTTGAGGGGAAACACAAATTATATGGGTGTTCTATATACTTTAGTTAGACTGACATAGATTACTCGTAATCCATTCGTTATTGCCAAATCGATTGAAACATGAATCAAAAAGAAAAAAATTAAAAATTAGCCTTTTTTATTTACTTTAATCATTTTCTTAGACTTTATACTTCCATATCCTAATATGTGTATAGATCATTAGCAAGACAAGATCCTAAATTACATTTGTGGAATACATAATACAACGCAGAAAAAGAAAATTGCTACAAATTTATCATATTTTAATTCTTCCCTATCAGAGCATATCAAACATTCATGGAGAAAAACAAATCAGTTAAATAATTTCATGGTGGATCGACAAACTATTGGGCCGAGCTAGATTTGAACTAGCGTAGACATATTGCCAACGAATTTACAATCTATCCCAATTTACCACTCCCCATTAACCCATGAAAAATCAATTTTATTCATTTTTTGATAATCTATGGTCAACTTCCTTTCGTAGTACCAGTGGAAGTCGAATCCCCAATGCTTCCTTGAAAGAGAGATATCCTGAATCATTAGATGATTTTGGAAGACTTGCCCGATTGCCATTCTATTATTCCATATTGATAGTGCGAACATTTTTTTGAAATTGTCAATATAATGAAATGATAGGATTCGATAAGAAGGATCCTTTCATTGTTCATAAATCTATAGAATCTTTTTATTCTTTGTTAAAATTATGTTGATATATTTCTATTTTACACTAAACTAAAACACCAAATAAAAAAAAGATAATCAATCTGGGAATCAGGGTAAAGAGGATAAGGATCAACAAGTTATTGAAAATTATTTGTTTTCTAATAAGAATTTGGTTGAGGGGCAGGACAAAGTGAATCCATTTCGATGAAATATTTGAATTGGTGGATAAATGTAGTATATATTAATCATATGAGTTTCATTATGATCAGTACTTACATTCAAATTGATTTAAAAAAATAATAATTACATTAATAATTATGAAATCCAACATCAACAAACCATTTTCTTCAGTATATTCTATTTACACTGTAAATCCAATTTTTTGTTCCTTAATGAGTCACTATGAAGATAAATCTATGTATATACATTTGAATCTTTTTTATATAAGAAGTATATGCATTAACAAATATATGTACTGGACTCATGTTGTCTAGTTCCTTATTCAGGAATTTATTCGAAAGGGGCCCTTTTAACTCAACGATAGAGTAATGCCACGGTAAGGCGCAAGTCATCAATTCAAATCTAATAACCGACTTTTTTACTTTTCGTGATAAAACTATAGGAGTAGTATTCATAATTTGGAGGAAGAGTAGACACATTTTTTAGATTTTGTAATTAAAAAACTAAGGAATTATAGAATTTTATTTGCATATAGAATTATGAATTTGAATTCAAATAAGTTATCATTCGAATAAGTTCGAATATAGTAAAGTAATTTTTGTTAGAAGGTGGAACGTTTTTATATTTATATTATATTTTTTATGATATCTCCTTTAATTGTTAAATATTCCTATTGCTGATTATTCGAACTAAAAATTTAAAAGATTACAAAAATTTAATAGACCTAACCCATGCAATCATAACTATATCGACTATTCTAATATTTAAATTTGGTTTGGACTTCGTAATCAATCATTATTTCAGATTAAATCGTGTCTTGTCATAAAGGTTCTAGCAGAATAAATTATTATTCTCATCCTCTACCTAGAAGGGCTTATTCTAAGTTCCAACATATACAAGTCATTTTATTTTAAAAAGTGTTTATATTCGAACACAAGCAAGAAAAAAATCAATTTAAAATTTATTATTTCTATAAGATATGATATATCTATAAAATTATAAATCTATTAAATCACGGTTTTGCAGATCGTACGTATCAAATATTTTCTTTTCATCTCGATGCATACGAGATTCTAGGGTAATTAATGGCTGCAAGAAAGAGACTTTTTGACTTACAATTTATCATTCTTAAATAAATTCAATATAATATTAATTTGATAGATGGGTAAAAAAATATAAAAAGTATTGCCAAGTATATTTCTTACCTTGATATGAAGAAAAAGATACCAAGTATAGTTCTTTTAGTAATCTTAAACAAATGAAAAGAAAATAGAACAAAGAAGACAATAAAAAAAACATTTAAAATAGAAAGGAATAACCAAATCAAGTTCATGTATCTATTTATTAATAGACCAACATAATAAATTATTTTTATATTCGAAACCTATTAAAAAAGAGGAGAATGGACGGCTACGAGAAAAAACACATATAAATGAGAAAAGTCTCGAAGGTCCTATCCTTGAAAATGTCATGAGGTGTTCGGAAATGATTGAAATTGTTTAATAGTAGTATCTCTATGACTATAGCGCTTGTTAAATTTACTAAAAATGGAAATGATTTATTTGATATTATGGATGATTGGTTACGGAGGGATCGTTTTGTTTTTGTGGGTTGGTTCGGTTTATTGCTCTTGTGGGATCCAGACGGTCTGGGGGGACTACCACGACTCCTCTGTTCTTGAGCATTCATACATTCCTTATCAGTACATGGACAAATAAAAATTGAGCACCTAAGAACGTATCGTCACATACGAAGATCTATGAGATTACCCCTTTCTATCTAGGGTCACGGTAGAATCGTACCATTTGAGCACTTTTTTCGTGCTTTTCCTTGGGTAGAGAGAATAGTGCAATATTCTTTATTCATATTCTATAGAATATATATATAAATCAAATCCTTATTATCATTATATAAATAGAATACTAAAAAAGGCAGGAAAATTGATATATAAATATATATCAACAGCGAAAATATAAATATGGAAAAAACAACAAAGATTCTTTGCAATGACACAAGAAACTAATTAAGGGGATGCAGTGTATGTGTAAGATGCCAACTAAGAGGGGAGGGGGGGGGGGGGGGGTAAATTGTTGGGAGAATATGACTGATTTTTCTGCTTTGTTATCAAAGTTTATGTGCATCAGATTATTTATGCAGAATTCAACCAAGTAAAGCAAAAGTAAATGACAAGAATAAGTATAAGAAGAGTACACAAAGATTTTTTGTACTGATTCACCTTCTTGTCCACCGAAGGTTACATCCAGTACTCTTGCCACACAAGAGATTTTTCCGCTAGATAATTTATGTTGTAATTACAACTTCTCTCCCTGATAATTTTGTACCTTACATGCTCATAACTTATCTACCCTTGAAAATTTCGTTTTCAAGTGAACTCTTTTCCCATTCTCAACACACCCTTGTGATGAAAAGTTTACAACCAAGATGAAGAATATAACAATGGCAGGATTGCCTTTACAAGTTTTGACAATTCTATAACTTGCATTCCTTAATCTTATAGTTTAAATACTTAGAATACATTCATATTAATCTTTTGAAAGTTTAGAACAAATGCACTTTGGAAGCAACTTCATAAAATCTGAAAGTTTAGAAACAAAGTTGCTAACAAAATATGCAGAATTTTGTTTACTAAGTTGTGAAAGTTTTTGTATGATTGTGTAAAACTTGTGTTTTCGTGTGTGTTTAATTTGGATGTCATAATGCCTTTAAATAGGCTTCCAATTAGCCAATATATCCTTCCATGAAGAGGAGACACGATTGGAATGAAACCTATTCAATTTGGATGAAAGCTGTTCATTTGAATTTGAAAATCTGGTTTCAACAGCTCTGTGTAATCGATTGTCACGATGTGGTAAGTGATTTCCCAAATGTTCTGTCCAAGGTGCTAATTGATTAATATACTTGATTAATCGGTTACCTCAGTTAGTTTTGCTTTGTAACAATTTTTCAGTCTGGTAACCTGCTACGGAGTTCCAATAACCTATTACCAACTACCACATAGTTCAGGTAACCTGTTACCTAGTTCTGGTAACCTGTCACTCAGGTCAAGTAACTCATTACTTAGCAATTTGACTTTGCATTTTAGACATATCCAATTCCTTAAAAATGATTTTGATTTTGTTTGAGCATTGCTACTAAATATTAAAGTGAGTGTAAGGATAGAAGTACCTATATCAAGACTTAATCTCTAAACATCTTGAAGCTTGAATCTTCTATATCTTCATGGTCTTCTTCCTATCCTTCTTTTTGTGATCTTGGTATCTTTATCAAAATCGTGCCAAGGTTAAGATCAAGATATTCTTCACATGTAGAACAACCATCACAATAGAATTTAACCACCAAGTTCGGGATGGATTAGTGTGGTTCCTCTATGCCTAGGATACCAGAATATCGAACCATGAACGAATAAAGGCATGAGATAAAAAAAGTAGTTTGTCTATTCATTGTGAGGCCCTAATTCTTGACTAGAGGGGACACCAAAGACCTATGCCCTTCCATCCCTTGGGTAGATGAAGAGGGGGGGTAGAGGTTTTGGGTTTTCATGTTGTCAAAGAGTTGAACAATGAAAATACATGTTTAGTGCCTGACCTGAATCCATTGAGTCATGTAGGAAAAAGTTCAAGTCTACCGGTCTATTAGGATACCATCGCTGCATACATCACTGCATTTCCACTTGACACCTATCGTTAATGAGAAACAACTCATCTCACCGTGACATTCTCTTGAATTCTCGTAACTTCTTTCGCTCTATCCCAATAGGGGATAAGAACCCATCGATGTCTTGACTATGCTACCGGAGGCTCTAGGGAAGTAGGAATAGGAGAACACTCATCTTGGGGTTGGCTTACTACTTTTATACTTTCATCATCTATTTGCTCTACACTTGGCTACCTAGTGTTTACCATGGGCACAATAACTAGTACACTAGGGTGCATCCTTCTCTCATACTAGGGAAAAGTCCTCTCAATGCTCTAATGCCCACACCAGATATGTATCAAACTTTCTCAAAGCATTATGAAGCCAACTCACATACCGCTTTAATGGGCGAATAACCCAACCCTTGGAACATACTATAGCCCTAGGTGGCGAAGAGCCGACATCGAGGTGCCAAACCTTCCCACGATGTGAGCTCTTGAGAAAGATCAACCTGCTATTCCTAGAGTAACGTTTATCCATTGAGTGATGACCCTTCCATTGGGCAACGTCAGATCACTAAGGCCCACGTTCGTCCCTGCTCGACGGGTGGGTCTTGCAGTCAAGCTCCTTTCTACCCTTTCACTCGAGGGCCAATCTTCATCTAGCCCGAGGATACCTTATCACGCCTCCATTACCATTTAGGACACGTACACCCCATAGAAACTATCTACCTGAAATTGTCCCATGGCCCATAGCTCTTAACACTAGGTTAGAATTCTAGCTCATCCATAGTGGTATCTCATTGATGGATCGATCCCCCAAATGGAGGCTTTCTTTGTTGTCCACCTAAGATGCACATGAAAAGCCCATAGCCAATCCTAGGGAACAATGAAGCTTCATAGGGTCTTTCTGTCTAGGTGCAGGTAGTCTACATTTTCATAGACATGTTTATTTCATCGAGCCTCTCTAGAGACAGTTCCCAGATTGTTATGCCTATCGTGCAGGTTGGAACTTACCTGACAAGCAATTTCGCTACCTTAGGACCATCATAGTTAAGGCCACTATGCATTAGGGCTCCAATCGTCGGCTCCCCCATCATCAGGTCACAAACTTCTTTGACCTTCCGGCATTGGAGGGTGTCAGTCCCTATATATAGTTTAATAACTTTGCAGAATCATGTGTTATTTGGTAAACAGTCGCCTAGGCCTGGTCCTTGTGACCTCCTTTGTGAGGAGGCACCCTTTCTCCCGAAATTACGAGGCTATTTTGCTGATTTCCTTAGAGAGTTGTTTCCCTCCCATAGGTATTCTCTACCTACTACTGTGAAAAAGATCTTGCTCCTAACTTTGGCACGGTTTTGATGAAGACACCAACATCACATAAAGAAGGAAATGAAGAATACCTATGAAGACAATGAAGATAAAGCTTCAAGGAATTAGAATATAAGTCTATAGGTACGTCTATCGTTATACTCTATAATATAAAAATAGTAGTAATGCTCAAAAGTATTTTAAAAGAAAAATGAAAACTACAAGTATAAATGAAAACAATTTTCAAAATACTATGTAACAGGTTACTAGATCTAAGTAACAGGTTACTGTGACTAAGTAACAGGTTACCAGAACTAAGTAACATGTTACATGTGTGAAAAACAAGTTACCCAATAAAACTGAAGAGGATAATCGATTACATCATTATGAGTAACCGATTACACATTGTGATAATCAGTTATTCAATTGGACATAATACTTGGGTAATCGATTACATCCCTTGAGTAACTGATTACACAGTGTGGTAATCAAAATACCCAGTTGGACATAATGTTTGGGTAATCAATTACATCCTTTGGGTAATCGATTACACAATGTGATAATCAATTACCAAGTTGAACACAATGTTTGGGTAATTAATTACATCAATACTGTAATCGATTACTGAGAGTTGTTCCACTAGTTTTCAGATTCAAACTGCACAACTTTCACCCCAAATGAAATGGTTTCATTCCAATCGAATCCTACTTTTTCACAGAGGTGTTATGGCTGATTGAAAAGTCTATTTAAAGGCATTGAAACTCACAACTCATAAGAACAACTCACATACACAATGAAAAGTTTTAGAAATACTTGTTCTGCACTTTCTCCAACTTGTTTTTAACTTTCAGATTAAATTTTTTGTAGTTGCCTTAAGTGTTGTTTCAAATATATTTAAACATTCTGAGTATTATTACTAAGTGTATAAAGAGTTATCAGATTGCAAGAGTTCATAGTTTCAAATCTTGTAAAGGAAATCATTGCCATAGTTAAAGTTCTCTTCATTCAATTTGTTAAATTACTTTCTTTCACAAGGTTGTGATAAGAAAGGGGATAAAGTCACTTGGTAAGATTGTTTCTGAAGAGTGACATAGGTATTAGAGAGTGAGCAAGGTATAAGGAAGTCTCGGGGTGATAATTTGTAATTACTACTCTTAATATCTAGTGAAGAAATCTCTTGTAATACAAGATTACTAGATGTAACCTTCGGTGGACAAGAAGGTAAACCAATATAAAAATATAGGAGTACTCTCTTCTCCCTTATCTCCTTAATTTTATTTGATATTTGTCTGCATAACTTTTCCGCTGCTATTAACTCTAAAATTTGAAGAAAACTCTGTCACCGATTTAAGACAACTAATTCACCTCCCTTCTTAGTTGCCATCTCAGTCTTACAATTGGCACCATAACATTTTTTGTGCAAATTATTCTCAAAACTGATCCTGTACCTAAGATGACCGCAAGATCATTTCTTGGAGAAGGTTCCAACATCAATCACCCTCCAAGTTTTGTTGGAGAATGCTTGACTTCTGGAAAATCAGAATGATAATCTTTATAGAATCTCAAGATCTGGAATGCGATTGAGGATTGACCTTATGAACCTTTAAATGTTGTCAATAGTGTAAGGGAAGTAAAGCCATAATCTCCACGGAATGATGAAGACAAAAAGAAGGTGCAATACGATCTCAAAGCAGAGAACATCCTCACTTCAGCAGTTGGCATTGATGATTCTTTAGAGTATCATGCTGCAAATCTACTAAAGAAATATGGGATAGTCTAGAGACTACACATGAAGGAACTAAGGAAGTCAAAAGGTTGAGACTCAACACGCTCTCCTAAGAATACGAAATATTCCGTATGAAGCCTGGAGAGAAAATACTAGATCTCCAAAAGATATTTACTCACTTCAAAAATCATCTTATTGCAGTTCGAAAAATATTATCAAATACTAACTTGAACTTAAAAAATTTGAGATCACTTACTAGAACATCGCAACCAAAGGTTACAATCATTTTTGAAAAGAAAAGTTTATCAAAAAATGTCCTTGGTTGATTTATTTGGTAAATTGTAGGAACACGAATTGGAACTCAAGCAACTTGACCAATATGAAAAATAAGAAAAGAAGAAGAAAAATATCTCTCTCAAAGCAAAAACAGATAGATATGACTCATCAAGAGATGAATCAGAAAGGGAGGAGATGGAAGACGTGAGTCTTTTTGTAAAGCAGATCATCAAGTTCCTTAAAAGGAATAGAGGCGCTAAAATTGGACAAATGAAGCAATTCACCAATAATAATGACGCCTCCACTTCAAACCCAAACTTCACATGTTTTGAATGTAGTAAGCCCAGTCACATGAAGATGGATTGTCCAAACCTGAAAAAGAATTCTGTCAAAGGAAAAAAATGAAATGAGGACTAAACGAGCCTACATAGCTTGGGAAGACAATGATTCATGTTCTGCCTCTGAACCAGAAAATGATGAACAAGCACATATCTCACTAATGGCATCTCCTCATTCTGATGTTGTAGAAGATAATTTTTGAGCCGCCTACAACCTATGGTACTTGGACAACGATTGCTCAAGGAACATGACGGGCGACAAAGATAAGTTCCATGTCCTTACTCCAAGGGACAAAGGCTATGTCACATATGGTGCTAACAAAAAGGGAAAAATACTTGGAGTAGGTAGAATCGGAAAACCACCTTCAACAACTATAGAATGTGTATTGTATGTTGAGGGACTCAAGCACACCTTTTTGAGCATAAGTCAACTATGTGACAAAGGATTCAATGTGGCATTCTACTGTTATATATTTATGGAACGACAAGCGCACCGTATCGTCCAAGTAATAAAGTACAGTAAAATACTAGGATGTCGTCCTCAAGGAGCGGAGTAGATTTACACTAATTCCTACAAGAATAAATTGAGTATATATTTACAATAATGAGTTTATGAAATTTTTTAATTGGTTACGTAAAGTCATAAATTGAACTAGAAATATTCAAAATAACTAGGATCGAAATGCATCGTTCTTTCCCATTGACATCCATGGATTCAATTCCAACTAAATTATGAAGTTACTAATTTAGATGCACATTTTCTTCAAATCATTCACATCAATTCCTTAAGTGTAAAATCCTTAGATAATCACTCAAATACTAATTCCTTGGATATTTGACCGATTAACTACCATTAAGTCCCATGTAAAAGCAATTCATGCATCATTGTCCATTCCTAGAACAATGATGTATGAAGGAAGATGATCCAAGTTCGGTATCAAGTTTAACTATCCAATTAAACTTGAACCCAAGAACAAGAAATTAGTAGCAAAGTAAATTCATGCATTAAGAATGGGATAAACTTCCCAAAATCAAATAACAGTTACAAAAGAATCGAATCTAGGAGTACAAAGGTTAGAAGATTACATTTCGAAACCCACAACAAGATCTATTCACTCATCCTCGCATTTATAATGCTCGAATCATGATATTATACAATGAAATATGAAGTAGAAACGTTCCCACGACTTTTATCCTAATCTCCACTGTGTTTCTCTCTATTTTCATGCCAAGAATGCTTCAGAAGTGTTTCAATCCTCCCCTACTATCCAGAACTTCCTATATCAAGTTCCAACTGCTATTCTCTCACTCAAGCTAGGGATTCTTGCTTTAGAGAGAGAAAATGCCATTCCCTCGCTTGAACACCTTGCTTGGGTGTGACTCCCTCGCTTGGGCGAGGGAGAAACATAGCCTAAATGAATTTTGGCCCCCAATTGTCGCTTGAGCGACAGTCCCTCGCTTGGGTGAGGGACAATAGTATTTTCTGATAATTTTCTTCTGAATTATGGCTTGGGCGACCATTCCCCCGCTTGGGTATTCCCCCGCTTGGGTGAGGCTTCTGCTATTGAGAAACTCATTATTCTTTTTTTTTCTCCTTTGTTCATCATTTCCTAGTCTGCAAACAACAAAACACAAGTAAATTCCTAAACAACACAAGATTAACTAAGTTATCAAGAATTGTACGCAATTACAACATAAATATGCACTAAGTGCCGCAAAATCATATACATTTCCTTAACAATTTGGCACTTAACAAACTTCCTCCAACCTAGAATCTTGCTTGTCCTCAAGCAAAGTAACAAAATGCAGTTGGGTTCAAAGTATCTAGTTTTTCAAAAATAATCATTCATCCAATCATGGCAGGGCTAGAATCATTCACTTACTGTTTACAAAGACCTTTTTCATGATCAATCATAGTAGACCGAGTTCCAACTAATAAAAAAATGCACATGCAGTTCAATTTCAAACAGAATAGCAAGAATAACTGCTTAGTTCAATCAAAGGAACTCTCTCAGTTTCACAGGTTATGTGTTTCACTCATCTCTTTGTTGGACCCCAAACAATTTGACTTTCCCTTTCAGTTCAATCAAACCATGCACACAAGTTCAATCATGGATCTTAAGGACTTCATCAGGGTTGTAATGAGGCATGACTATAAATAATACTGGTTTTTCTAGGATTTAAAAGAGAGGTAATCCATTACTGCATACTTACCTTTTCTTCTCATGTTCCCTTTCTAATTTCTTTATACCATGTTCTTTTCTATCAACCATTGGATTCTCCTTCTTCAACCGAATCTTTTCTTTTGAGTCACTAATTTCTTGCATGATTTATTTTTCACTTATTTATTTCTTTTCGTTGCTTCATGTTTTACCATTTAACACATGGTTGAAGGAGTCTTTTCGATTTCACTATCCTTATAAACACAAACTTCATTCACATTGCCTAGAAAGACTCATATGCACTAATGATCTCTCTCCAAGGGTATGGGGATTGATACATTTCGATGTGGCTTTGGTGCATAATTTTCACACAAAACAATTTCAGCTCAAATGGGCTAACAAAAATCACGTTCATAATTCATCCGGCTAGGCCTTAATCATTTCCATGCTATTCCCTGCTTAATCGCAAAAACAAATTAGGCAACGTTCATTGGTGAAATCCAGAAGAGACACTCATCCGTGTTTGGGTGCACTCTTTCACCCGATTATAGGTTTTTGTCCTTTGACTAAACTGCTCATTATTCAAACCTATTCGTTCTGTATCTGAATCAACATCCACATCCTGGAACACTCAAACCTCAGAACCCTAATCATTCACAATCACAGAGTCTTATCCCAAAATTTCATTCACATGTTTCTAGCACAACACAATTGGACAACAGTAAACACATTTAACCATACATAATTTCATTGACTTCACATTTTGTTACTGAACTTGAAACAAACAACATACAACAACAAAAACATGACAATTTCTCCAACATCCTAAACACACATTCTAAACAGTGGTCCTAAACATACATCCTAAACAATCCTACACATACATCCTAAACATTGAAACATAAACAACAACAAAATAGAGGAACTAGTTTCCGCCCATAGGCTCACCAGAATATGAAATTCATATCATCATGTTCGTGATCATCACTCTCCGCGACTGTAGCTCCATCTCCAGTGGTTCTAGAAGGACCTGCCCCCTCCAGAAAGATAGGCCTGACCCTAGGCCAAGGGAACTGCTAGGTAAAAGTATATGTGGAACCCCTAAATTGGTTCCCCGTAATTGAAGACTGGAATGCAGCAAACATCCCTTGGTGATGAAACACATGCCCCTGACGGATCATCTCATTTTGGAGCTCAAGGTGCTCCACATGCAAGCGGAGCTGAGTAAGCTGATCTTGAATGGAAAGCTCCTGAAGTGGTGTCGGGTGAGGCATCTGTGGTTGTTGAGGTGGGAATGGTGGTTGCTAATGTGGAGGTGACTACTATTGAGGTGCTTGTGGTTGGTTAGACACGTGACCCTGTTAAGGACCAGACTCATCTTTGAAGTTCTAACTGATGTAATGCAAGGTGATTGGGGGTTTGATCTTCTCAGTTCTGTCAACCTGAACCCCTTGCTGAGAACAAAGTTCGGTGATCAATGATGGAAACCCCAAAGATCCCTTCTTACCAGTTCTGGCAACGATCATGTACATCTCCTGCACAATGATCTTAGCCACATCAATCACCATACCCTCAAGATTGCATAGATGAGATGACAATCATCGAGGGGCAGAGATGAAACGTGACTGTTTCGAATCATGTTGTGGAGCAGAAAATTCATCCAGACTTGAGCAAAAGTGGCCATATGCTTCCTATAGATCTGGAGGGGTTGTCTATCACTATTAGTACTATATGACCTTCCAGCCACACACAATAGAGCACCAGTGCCTCTGTTAGTGAATGAACCCTTGAATGCAGCATCATAGTACTGGCACAAGCCCCCCTCTTGTGCCTCAAATGAGTTGTTCAGCAAGTCATTGATAGTGTCTTTGTCAAACAGGATGGTCTCTCCCCTAACCCAAGACTTGTAGGCAAATTCTTCCCCCTGCAGTGGGTAGGCATTGGCATAGAATTCAGAATGGCATCATGGTCGAACTTGTCAATTGGGGTGGCTAATGCCCACCATTTCAGCTCAATCAGGGGTGTTGTGAAAACATGGTATTCATCCGATTCCATTTGCACTCTCCTTTCAGGAACGAAAACCCAGTTGAGGAGAAGGTTGTATCACTCCTATTTACCCTTCTTTTTGAATGTAGTGCGGTCAAACTCTGATGTGGCCTATGAAGTTGATGCTCCTCTCAACTTCTTAGGAAGAGGGGGGTTATTTTGAGCCAGTGCCTTTTTCCTCCTTTAAAACAGCAAAACCACACAATCAGTGAAATTACCACAAGCAACCACTCATGTTCTATCCAATACAACCATTCTATTACATCAACTATAAACACATTGAACATTATAATCACTCATGAGTGTCTTCCCACTTAGAAACCCAGATTTTCTTGGTGATGACACTCATTGTTCCACAAAACAATGCAATGCAAAGCAACAACAATGTAGCATCAAGAGCGCCTAATCTATCCTAAATGTTCCTAAAACAATTGAAAGTTAACACAATGCACAAATAAGAAGAGAAAGCCCTCAAGAATGCAGTTACAATTGTCCACTCATGATGCAAAGGTGGAGTGTGTGAACTAGATGATGCAGAAAATGTGCTTCAAACTCTTGGAGAGGGCACAAGCTATGATTTTCTCTTGTTCTTTGTAATAGGGATGTGAGGGATTGAACCCCACACCCCCCATTTTAAAAACAAAACCCGTGTCCTCTCGCCCGGGCGAGGGACTCTCGCTTGGGCGAGCCACTCAGATATGAAGAGTCTGTCATCCTCGCCTGGGCGAGGGACCTGGTACTAGAAGGTCACCTTCCTTGCCTGAGCAAGGGATTTCTCGCCTAGGCGAGGGACCAGGCACTGAAAGGTCCTTCTCCTCGCCTGGGCGAGAATTGCCCAGAAATTCCTCTTTTTTATACACAGATTACAAACTAAGCAAACGGAACAATAATGTTGGATCGCCTTCCAGTTAGCGTTTGTTTAACGTCATTAGCTCAACACCTATTCTGTTACACATCTGATAAGTTGATAATTATGGTGAGCCGCTCGACGTCACCACCCAAGTAACGTTTCACCCGTTGGCCATTGACTACCCAGCTTCTCTGAGACGCCGAGTTTTGCAATTCGATCGCTCCATGCGATTTAACTTCCTTAATTAAGAAGGGTCTTGACCATTTAGACATCAGTTTACCCGGAAATAACTTCATCCGGGAACTGAATTACCGCACACTGTGACCCACCTGAAATTCTTTTTGATGGATCTTCCGGTCATGATACAACTTGACCTTCTCTTTGTATAATTTGGAGGATTCATAAGCAATAAGTCTCATCTCCTCCAACTGTTGCAACTGAAGCTTCCTTTGGTCACTTGCCGCTTTGGGTTCCAGATTGAAGAACTTGATAGATAGAGTTGTATGGTTCCTGCAGCCTTCTCCTTCAACTCTTCCCTATCCAGTTGATCCATACCCCCTGGTTTATTCTCACGCAGCGCCGTTGATAGACCTTGTTGAGCCAGCACATCCTTAACCCTCCTTTGCCACAATCCGAAATTACCAGTTCCATCGAATTTCCACACCTCGAAGATAGAACCTGGGTTAAGAGCCATTTAATACCAATTGTTGGGAACAAGCGAACAATCAAATAGTAAAGAGTACAGAAATAAGAGAATAACACAAGAGATTTGGTAACAAGGTTTGGCCAATTGTGCCTACGTCTTTGAGAGCGTTGAGCGGCTACCACTATATATTATTAAAGAATTAGGATTAGTGTTTAACTATTTTTCTCCTTGTTATATTAGGTTTACATAATATAAATATATAGCTCTCTACCCCAACCTCTTTACATCAACTTAAGCTCATAACTTGTATTGTTGTTATCTAGATACATGAGTAATTGCATAACACCACTTTTGTTTATTGCTCCTTTGCAACATTAACCTCCTATTATACATATACTTGAAGGCTTGAACGTAGTACTCATCCTTCAGTATAGTGTATAACCCTTTATACTATAACAAAAAACCTACAATAACCAAAAATGAGATCCTCAAATTTATGTTCGTAATGATTTTCTCAATGTGTTGTTGCAT
The DNA here is from genome assembly GCF_001865875.1 of Lupinus angustifolius. Taxonomy (NCBI): domain Eukaryota; kingdom Viridiplantae; phylum Streptophyta; class Magnoliopsida; order Fabales; family Fabaceae; genus Lupinus; species Lupinus angustifolius. The sequence continues at coordinate 7,751,818 of NC_032010.1, read as the reverse complement.
TTCCCTAGCACGACATTTCAGTCGAGACTTCCTTAATGCGCATAATAAGGCTCGTGCTGAGGTCAGTGTTCCTAAACTTAGATGGAACAAAGCACTTGCAGCATATGCCAAGATTTATGCCTAATCGAAGATCCATGACTGTAAAATGGAACATTCCAATGGACTTTATGGTGTAAACCTTGCAGAGGCTTCATGGGTAATGAACAATACCGAAATTGTGAAGTACTGGCTAACCGAGAAGGTCAACTATGATCATAATTCTGGGTCATGTGTTAATGAGGAGTGTGGACATTATACACAAATAATATGGCGTGACACGGTTCAAGTTGGGTGTGCAAAGGAAAAATGTAGCAATCGGTGGATGTTTGGTATTTGTAGTTATAACCCACGGGGCAATGTTTTTGGCCAACGCCCTTACTAACTTCCTTGATTTTGTTTTGTACAAGATAGTGTGTGTGTGTGTTTTTTTTAAGCAAGGTGCAAGAGCACCAAAATATATAGATGAAGAAAGTTACAAGAAATAGGCAATAAGCATGTTACAAGTTCCGGAATATATAGTTTGGGAGATGATGCGTATTCCTAGCAAACTCCTCTATTATGAATGTAGGAGTAGAGTTCCAAATAGAGTTAGTGTGAGATGAGATGCCAAAAGAAGCTAGTTTGTTGGCACAAGTGTTGCATTCTCTAAATATGTGAGAAATTTTGAAGTTCATTTGAGAAATCTGGGATTTACATATTTGCCAATCATTGGATAGCTTCCAAGGCGCATTAGAATTACCACTGAAAATATCCAGAACTAACATAGAGTCACTCTCAAGCCAAAGGTTTAGCCAACAATCCTTTCTAAAAGCTATATCCACAGCGTGCATTGCTGAGTGAAGTTCAGCATAGATAGCATGCTGCACGTTGAGGAAGTTGGCAAAAGCATAGATGAAACCAGCTTTAGAATCACGAAAAATACCTCCCCCACCTGCTGGACCAGGATGACCATGAGCAGCACCATCCGTGTTGACTTTTATCCAATTCCAGTGAGGAGGTTTCCATAGAACTTCAATGTAATTAGGAGCTTTACTAAGCTTGAGAGGAATGTTGAAGAACTTTAGAGTTTGTAGCTCTTGAAGACCTCCTGAAGCCACTGCTGTAGAAGGATAAGAGCCCGAATAAGAGGTCTCCCTTTTTATTCTTGAGAGTGCTTGGCTAGGAGATATCAGTTTGTCCTCAAATCTATTCTGGTTCCTGCAGAACCAGATAGTATTGATGCTATGGACAACACAAGCTAAACTCACCTCTCTTAATTGACTTCCTTTAATAGAAACACAATCCTTAATGATAGAATGAATAGATGAATGGTTGATTTGGATTGAGAATTTGTCAGAAAACCAATTCCAAATACCTTTGGCAGCAGAGCAGCTAAAAAATAGGTGATCTTCTGTTTCAACATGGCAGTTGCACAAGTTGCATTTAGAGGCTAACATACAACCTCTTTTTTGTAGATGATCATATGTTGGCATTTTCCTATGGAACAATCTCCACACTGTGAAAGATTTAGAAGGAGGAAGTGAAGATGACCAAATGTGCTTACACCAGGAAAGCTTGTCTCCAACTTTGTGCACAAACTGAAAAGCATCTTTGGAAGTCATAAAACCATCCATAGAAGGCATCCAAATCAAATTGTCATGACCCTCATGTCTCTTGTAAGTAGCTATATCATTGGAAAGGGAAGAAATAGTGTGTGTTTTGTATATAGGAACACCAAAAAAAGTATGTTGTATGAAGGGTGAGTACATGAATTGTACGAGTAATATCCTTACAGGTGATTGAGTTGAAATGAGTGGGTAAAATATTCATGGCTTGATATTTGAACATAAATTTTCTGTACTTACTATTCTATATTATTATCTTTTTACCTTTTTGGGTAAGAAATTAATCTCTTTTGGGGTTCGTGGTTGTCCTTCCTAATAAGTATTGCTCATAGGAATCAAACCCTCGACCTTAAAGATACAGTAGAACCCCTTACACCACTAGACCAACATCTTGTTTGTTGTTACTTGTAACATTTATTACTCGTCATGAATTGTACGAGTAATATCCTTACATGTGATTGAGTTGAAATGAGTGGGTAAAATATACATGGCTTGATATTTGAACATAAATTTTCTGTACCTACTATTCTATATTATTATCTTTTCACCTTTTTGGGTAAAGAATTAATCTATTTCGGGGTTCGTGGTTGTCCCTCCTAACAAGTATTGTTCCTATGAATCAAACCCTCGACCTTTGAGATCCAGTAAAACTCCTCACACCACTAGATCAACATCTTGTTTGTTGTTACTTGTAACATTTAGTACAACAAAAATTCTCTAAGAATATACAGGTTGAACCGTTGAAGATGAAAAACATAACTTCGAAATATGAGTGATTATACACTTACTTAAAGAGTAAGTTTTTTAAACTTACTCTCTATCCTAGCCATCAATTTTAGGATATCTAATGGTTTAGTTTATCCACTAATTTAAGGATTTCCCTAAAATTGATAGTTATGATGAGAAGTTTAAAAAACTTACTCTTAGAGTACGTGGATCTCTTCCCTAAAAATATATATAAATTCTAATAAAGGTTATTAAATTTCATATATCTTTGTTACGTATAACGTGATTAATTCAAAGTGACAATTACCACGTATATAAGCATATATGAGGCAATGCCATTTGGATGGATGATGTGGTTTACAAGCCAATAAAGAACAAACTTGAATGCTCATAATCATTTCTAATTTCTCATATGCTACACACTACATGCCTCATTTGTTAAAATATCGAGTAACTGAATTTTTGAATTACCTAATGCTAAAACTTTGTTATTTTACTAATTAAATGTAATTGTATATGGAGTTTACATGTAAGACAACAAATGTTATTCTTTAAAGATTAGAAAGGCACTTATTATAAATAACATTTTCAATGAAAAATGATCCACTTCTTGTGACATCATCTCACAAGAAGTTGCAACTAATGCATGATACTCTACCTATGATGAAGAACGGTCTACTTTACCTTGTTTCTTTGATTTCTACAATCCAAATAATTGCTAAGGAAAACATAACAACCAATGATATATTCTTGAATCAATGTAGGCTACCCAAACTGAATTAATAAATGTCTTTAATTGAAGAGGAGATGAGGAGGAATAGAATAACTCTTGACCTTGATTTCTAAGATCCAAAGTCTTGGTAATGAGTTGAGGTTCCTTTTTTTTCATAAATTGGCTCAATTGTTATATGGCGTAACTGATATATGGTCTTGTATTGGTCAAATAGGGCAATGTTCCTAGCAATCTTGGATAGGATTATTTTGGACAATAGTAGTTAGGGATGGCAAAATGGGCTTGGCCCGATAGGCCAGCCCGTTCGGATAGGTGATTTTAGCGGGCCGGGCTGAGGGTTTTAGCCCAAAAGCCCGTATTCAACCCATTTTGGAAGCCCGTTTTTAGACGGACCATGGAGGGTCGGGCCGGGCTGGCCCGACGGGCCAACATTAAGATTAAAGTTCATTTGTCTATCATGTTGTTCATTACAATTAAGATTAAACTTTGACAACTTTAACTTATGTTTGGATGCTTAAGCATATAATTCTTCTATCTCTTTGTAAAATGAACGTTTAATATCTCATTATGTAGTTATCTATTATCTCCACTCTTATCCAATTATTGTACTTGTTATCAGATAAAGGTGAAGTTTCACTGACAATTAGGGGTGTTTGATTCAAATTTAAACATTTAATTAATTGAAATGGAAAATTGGAAACTCAAACAGAACCACTGATTTTGATTCCTTTTGGAAAATTAATTGAATTCGACTGAGTTTCAATTTATATTTTTAATGTAGTCGAATTCAAATTAGATTCAGTAATATATATACTTTATTGTGATTGATTTATAATATAATAGTTTTCATTCTTATACACTTTTTAAAACTTAGGAGTTATAAGCTCTATTGTAAACTAGGAGTCTAAAAGTTTAAGACTATGGTGGTTTATTGTTTAGAATTTACAAATTTTGTACTAATGCAACATGTTATTATGAGATTGTGTCTTTTGTTTGTGATTTTTTGTTTTAAAAGACATTTATGAATTGTTTGAATTATTTATTTTTGTCTAGAAGTTTTAATGTGTGTTTAAAAAAAACAAAGCGGGTCAGCCTGCCAGCCTGCTAGCCCTGCCAAATATGGGTCGAGCTAGCATTTTGAGCCTTTTTAACAATAAGGGTCAGGTCGGGCCAGCCCATATTCTGACGGGCCAAAGGTGGGTCAGGTCAAGCCGGGCTGGCCCGTATTGCCACCCCTAATAGTAGTGGTGATAGGTTTAGATGCAAGGAATCTTGGGATCTAAAGCAAATTGTCTTTGGCATAGAGTAATCCCATGCTTGATCTAGCAACATCTAACTCAATCAAGTACTTCAAAACATTTAGGTCCTAAATATTGAATTGGTTATTCATATGCTTTTTCAAAGAGTCAATTTCTACTCTATTCTTGCTAGTTATAACTAGATCATCAATATTTAGGTCTTGCTTTTTGTATTTCTCAATGGAACCATCTCATTTGTACTTCACCTTATATATCCACTTAGGTCTAACAAAAGTTTTATTTGGAGGTCAACTATGCTCCAAGTTCTATTAAGTTAAAGGGCATTAAGTTGGTCTTGCAAAGTTTTGATCCAGTATTGAGATTTAACAGCTTGATGATAATGCTTTATCTCATTGTTAGTGGTAATAGAAAGAACATAACCAAGGTGGGAGGAAGATAGATATTTATACGAAAACACTGAGGAAAGAAAGTAACAAATGCCTTTTGTTGCCTTTGGGTGATTAAAGCTACGAAGATTGGAGTGGAAATCCTACAAATAAGTAAGTCGATATCAAAGGCGATTTGACCTTCTAAGACTCTGAGGTGAAGAGGTAATGGAATAGAGGAATGGTTGTTTTGGGACTCATGTTACCTTTGGACTAGATGTAGGAGGTTATAGTGGTTCATCATAAATTTGTAATTGGGAATTGAACTTAGGTTATTAGGCATTTGTGATTGAAGTATGAAGTCAAAGGCACCGCTGAAGCTGGATTCAACATTTTCATCCTTCGACTGTTCAATATTATATGGAAATAGTGCTCATAAAACATATGTCTTGACAAGAATATCTTGTTTTATAAATTGAAGAGCACATATCCCTTCGTGTCACTCTTGTGGCCAAGGAAGACACACTTCATAGCTCTGACATCTAATTTGGACCTCTGATATGTAAGAGTAGAAGCAAAACATTGACAATACTCTTATTTCTAGGAGATTTAGTAAGGCATCATATAGTAACTCATCGCAGGATTTGTCCTGCAAAACATGTTCGGGCATCTGTTACTCACGTATGCAGCATGCTGAAAAGCATAAGACCAAAACGATGTAGGAAGCTTGGATTGAAATAGAAGGGTTCTAGTTAGAATTTCATATTAAAGATTAATTTTAATTTTACTACTATGGTTAGAGCTACTCCTGTGACTGTCTACCCGTAATATTGTTTGGGGTTTACATACTAGAAACTTTTATAAAAGAATCATCTTCTCATAAAAAATAAGCTAACTCTACAATCTTTGCTTTGATTGTGTTTAAAATCTCTTCAACATTGTGAACTTTCTGATTTGAACCCATTTTTTCAATATAAAATTACAGAAAATAAAAAATGACACTGAAAAATGAAGTACAATTTAAGTATTTAACTAAAAGTTTTGATTTTGTATTATTGAGTACAAAGAGATCTCTCCACATAATAAAGAGTCAACTCAAAAGAGAGAAAAATAGTTAAAGATGCAAATCTTATTTATGAAAAGAAATATCATTATTCTTCTCTGTGTTAATGATGAATTCCAAATATTGTGAAAATCTTCTTTACAAATCAAAGATAATGTGGTAGAAAAAGTGGGAAGAGATTTGTTGGAGAGGATGAAGCAATTACATTATATCGTTAATGAGATTATATTATTTAGATAGCTGTAACAAATTCCATTATTTGACCCTCAGAGTTTTTTCCGTTGCAATTATTTGTCAAAGGGAATAAATGAGTTATGGCCAGGGAATAATTGCATAAATCTAGAGGTATGTGATTGATTACCTAGATGACATTGCATAAATCTAGAGGTAAACTTAATGGTGTTTAAATAGTTACCCGTAACATTTTATGCTTCGCCATTTTATGGTAGGTTTAAAAGAAAACAATTTGGAGAAAGACCCTGGCCTCCATGGGATAAAAAATGGTGATATTGCTACAGGAACTGAGCACTTCATTTTTGTCACAAGCAAGATATTGTTCTCTGGGGTTAGCATCGTCATCTTGGCTTGGGGAATATTGTGACCAAATCCGTCCTCGTACACTAAATTGCGGTCATGGTCTGAAATCTGAATGAAGCTGCATCAGAGTTTACCGTGGGAGTGGGTTCACATTTGCTTTAACCATGCCCTGAATTCTTCTCAAACTTGAAGACACGTTGATTTAACATGCATGCAAAAGAAGCTTTTGATGGGAAATTCAATATAATAATAAAGGAAATCTTTAATAGAATATATGCAGCGGATAATAATTTTCCCATCTTGCTAAAATCTATGAGGAACAATAACAAATAATGCAATAACTAAGAACACACAAACAGTGACGATTCTAGGATCTAGAGGCAGGGTGTGCCACATAGGTTAAAATTACAATTAATAAATATCATCAATTAAAAAGAATGAAAATATTAATGTCAAAATTACAAAATTTAAATATATTTAATCAAATAAAATATATATTTCATAACTAATCTCTATGTGATTTCACATTTTGAAATTGGTGAAATATATTTACTTCGTTGTCAATGTTGTTGAACACTTCTAATCAATTATAAGTCACTAGATAGTTATTCATTCATGCATCTTCCATTCGATTACACAATCTATCTTTTATAATTTTTATAGTTGGAAAAACTCTTTTTAAAATTGTATTGTTAACTTCAAAATAAGATAAATTAATGAGAAACAATGTGTCTTCCACCTCCAATCAACTTATCTTAAAATTATTTATACATTTCAAATAAGCAAATTCTGTAGTATTATGCATATCAATGATATACATCTCAAGTTGATTATCAAACATCATAAAATCAGTTGACCAAAAAATTCTGTGGATAAAACTTGACAAATTCAATCAGTTTTGACATATCAAAACCAGAGAAGAAGTCAGTTAGACTCAAACAAGACATACAAAGAAGCAATTGAGTATTATCTTGGATATTCGATTATAAAGTTCCTCGAGTTGCATATCTATAATATTATAACATAATTTAATATAATAATGATTATTTATTTTTCACGAAGCATGTCATCTCATTTACAAAAGAATAAATTTTGGGCTTGTAAAATTTTAAGTAAGATTGTAATATATATGCAATGCTTAAATATTTATAGTCACTAGATAATCTATCATTTATTTGAATTGCTTTTATTTTAAGAGTAAATGATGATTAAATATGGATAATGGATAATGCAATAACAATGTATAGAACTCTTACACTCTCAATATATATATTTTTTTCTCTATAAATAATATAGATTTTTTTCCCAAAAAGTTCTAGGGTGTGCATTTGAACACCCTCAACACCACATAGCATCGTCACTGTACACAAGGGACACCATAAAAATTTTAACGTGAAAAATCTTCCCAATGTGAGAAGTAAAAACTATGGCCACAATTCAGTCAATCAAGCTCTACTAGGATCAAAATAGGAATACAAGAGTATCTCCTCTGTAGATTGTATCCTAGATACAACTTCTTGGTTCCTTGAGTCAATATGCTCATTTAGCCGTTGTTCCATGACATCCAGATGAGCCAAACCAAATGAAGATCCTTGAGGCATATCAGATGCCTCAGCATTTTGTTGTCCCTGGTATTGCTCACCATGCTCACGACCTTCTTCTTCATACATTTCTAAATCCATTGTGGTCATGTAGTCCTCTTTGTACATCCATTCACCTCCATATTTGTAGATACTCATCTTGTGAATGATGTTCTCGTAGACCATGTGCTCTCTGTAATTTACAGCAATTATCTTCGCATCAGATGTGTCGATCTCTAAATGATCAATGACACAAGAGATAAAGATTTCATAAGCCAACAATCTCGAAGAAGATGATGCAATACCATACATTACTTTTAAAATCTCATTGGGACAACTAATCAATATGCCTTCTTTAACAACAAACATAAGCTTCAAATCATTTACAGTTGGCTACACATGATTAGTGTTGCGCTGAACCAATATGTATGCTATTAAGTAGTGTAATAGCCTATTTTCTACGGTTAAAGAACCTGCTTTTTGTGAGCTCACCTCGGACAAAGTAATGAAGTCCCCTTAAGCATGACTTATACACCTTGGTAGAATCATACATACACCATTTGTCATTGTTGCAATCTCCAAGGGAACCACCATCACAAGATAATCCTCCCACACCCATGAACACCACATCATTCAATAAAATCAACTTCCCTTTCACCATACTCTTATAACCATCATCCTTATACTAAACGTTAGCATAAAACTCCTGTAAATACCTAATTTTGACCGGGGTAAAATATTTCAAAGCAAAATGGGAGGGGGATTTGAATTTCAAACATTGTGGCAGCTGGGCTTTTTTTCCTAGCCCAACTAGAAACCCTAATCCCCACCCCCTTATTTAAGCCTAACTTAGAAACTAACCTAAAACGAAATCTGAAAATTGCAAGAGAGACAAACCTTGTTTTAAAAAACGGGAGATAGAAAGGAGAAGATAGGAGAAAGAGGAGGAGTAACAAGGAAGGGACTTCTCACACAACCTTCATTACCTTCAAGCTCTTTGCAAGGTTCATTTACCACCTTTATTTTTCTTCTTCTTCATTGTATGTTTTAGTGTTAATATTGTATGCTTTTTTTGTGTTTTTTTTTTCTGTCGGAAAAGTGTTCTGAAATGGGGGCTGCTGGACGGTGTCGGCTCATCCTTAAGCCACCGTCGCAGCCCCATCGTGTAACAGGGAAGGACTGGACAACAGCCATGGAAGGTTGTCTGTCCGCAGCCGCGCCCAAAGGAGCTGGACCACCCCGTCCAGCGGCGGTCCTCGTGGCTAGCTGTACCATCACCGCCCCGGTGGACAGCGGTGCACCACTGTGGCCAGCTGCAAAGCTGTTCCAGCAACCGCTGGTTGTCCAACACAAAAAAAGGGTTACCCCATGGTAACCCCTAATCCTAGACCCCTAAATTAATTTAAACCTAAACCCCCAAATTGATTTTTGACACCAACCCAAGTTGATTTAACCCTAAATCCCCAGATTGATTTTTGAAACCTAAGCCCAATTTAATTTTACTCTAACCCTATACCCCAAATTAATTTAACCTGAACCCTCAAACCAATTTCAAACCCTACACACTAAATCCCCAATTTGTTTTCTAATTTTGATTATTGTTTAATATTAACTATATGTTTTTTTTTTGCTTCTGTTGTGTTTTTTTTATTTGTTTTTGATTTTTGATTTTTTCATTGTTTATTATTTGTTATCTTTTTTTATTATTCTGTATTTTTAGTAAATATTATTTGTTTATTTAGAAGTCTATGTATATGTGTATGAATGCAATAAGAAATATTTTTAAAATGATGTGGAGTAGTTCCACTATAGACTGAGTGCCTTGTCGCATTACTTCATGTCATCTAAAATGAGATAAAGTAACCCCACTATAAACCCAATGCTTTGTCGTGTTACCTTATCTCCATAAATATATTTTCAAAATAATTTTAAAGGGACATATAAAAGAATATTTTTAAAACGATATGAAGTAGTTCCACTATAGGCCAAGTGTCTTGTCGCATTACTTCATGTCGTCTAAAATGAGGTAAAGTAACCCCACTACAGGCCTGGTGCCTTGTCGTGTTACCTTATCTTTATAAATAAATCATGAAAATAATTTTAAAGGTGACATATAAAAGAATATATTTAAAAACGATATGAAATAGTTCCACTTAGGCCAAGTGCCTTGTCGCATTACTTCATGTCGTCTAAAACAAGGTAAAGTAACCCCACTATAGGCCTGGTGCCTTGTCCTGTTACCTTATCTTCATAAATAAATTTTCAAATAAATTTAAAGGTGACGTGTAAATCCAATAAAGAAAAAAATATTTTTTAAAATGATATGAAGTAATTCCACTATAGGCCAAGTGTCTTGTCGCATTACATCATGTCATCCAAAACGAGGTAAGGTAACCCCACTATAGGCCTTGTGTCTTGTCTTGTTACCTTATCTTGTAAAATAAATTTTTCGAATAATTTTAAAAATGACGTGAAGTTGTTCCACTATAGGCTGAGTACCTTGTCACACTACTTTATGTCGTCTAGATGAGGTGAGGTGGCTCCACTATAGGACTAGTACCTTGTCGTGCCACCTTGCCTTGTTAATTTTTATTTGGATAAGATAAAAATATATCGACTAATCAATTATTTTCTGAAAGAACTACGTAGCCTTGATTTCTCTATTGTTGCTAGAGATACGTAGGAGCAGATATTCCCTGTCAGGCACAAAAAAATAATAAAATTTTTTTGTCTTTATTTATTTTGTTTAATAATGTGATGGTAAAATTAATGTTTTGAATAAATTTCCATATAACTAATCTAGGTACCGTTTTTATTACGGGCGGTATGACGTGCCTAATACCTTCCTCATCCGTAACCGACTTCCGAACTTAATTTCTTTGACTAATCTTTTTTAAAAATTGGTTTTTCATGTTTTACCTCTAAAAAAACATTGATGACGACTTCATTGCATCTATTTGCATATTTCCCATCGCGCCCACGAAGGTGGGGTAGAGACAACTCCCGAACCAGAGAGGGGTAAATGTTACCTTTTAATTCCAGAAAACGTACCACCCCTTATGAACCGAGCCAACCTCTCTGCTTGAAGAGCAGGAGCATAAAATGGGTCTAAACCCAGTTGAGGATTTTGCCTTATTTAAAAGGAGCCTTCAGCGCTGAGATTTCTTGCACGTCCAGGATGAAGTAGAGAACTGTTTGCACCAGCTATATGTTTCACTCTCTTTGGTCTCTCATTACTCAAGTTTGCATAATTATGGATGGGTAATCGATTATGAGTGAAATATGAAGTTAGGGTTTGAAAGGGGGTAAGCTTAGGTTTTTCAATTTGAGCCGAATTGATGGATTTGATGCTTAGGGAAGGAAATAAGAGGGGAAAGAGTAGCTCTAATATGATTTTGAGGATGAATTGTGGGATCAATTTCAGACAAGAGGATAGTGTTCACAAGGTTAGGGTTTGGGAAAAAACGTAACCTAGAATTGATGTTCAATCTATTTTATTACTGCACTTAATCGATTAACCTCTGTGTTAATCGATTAACCTCTGTGTTAATCGATTAACCTCTATGTTAATCGATTAACGAGATTTAAATTTTAATACAGTTAATCCATTACGTTCCATCTTAATCAATTAAAATTTTAAAACATTTTAGCCCATGTAATTGATTAAGGGAGCATATAATCGATTAAGACAGCTTGAAAAGCCCAGGTAATCGATTAAAACACAGAACAATCGATTAAATACGTCAAAGAAACAGATTTTAGCACAATTTAAATTAGTTTAGAGATTTGCTAAGACTGTAAGATAAAGATCTATCCTAAACACCTAAATTACACTTGAAAAAGAGCCAAAAGAGCATGAAAGCATATACAATCAAGGATGCATTTTACAATTAAGAAGACATGCATATAATGGCGATAAGTGAACTTATTTAGGATTATCTTAGAAATCTAGCATGAATTCAACCACTTAGGTAATATATCGGATAGAACATGTGATTAGACATTATAGAACAAAATTTATCATGATATTTGGTTATCTCATATGCTTTACCTCATCTTTATCAAGATGTTTGAAGTTTGCCATATTTGATGTTTTCTTTTGTCGTTCTTAATTTCTTGATTCTTGTCATTTTCTTGCATAGTATATCAATTCTTGAAGTGTTTATCCTCATGAATACCTACAAAATAGTAAGAATACCTTTCCTCTCCTCTTTTGGAGATGTCTTAATCAAGCATTAAATTTGCATAGCCTTCCAAAAAATAGTTTCAGTGGATTTGCATTAATGTGAGATTTAACTTGTTGTGATTCAACATGATTAGAAAAACCTAGATGGTATTTCTATATTTACTTATTAATCATAACATGATTGAAAGATTCTTATACTAGTTTAATAATATCATGTTTGAATTTAAAAGCATTGTAAATGTAACATACAAAAGCATTAGCCTAAAAATGATTTATGAGGGAATTCATGATTCTTGAGTTTATGGCATTGTTAGGATTTCATTATTGACTTTACTTATGACACTTAAAGTATATAATACTTGTAATTAAGAAGAGATACCTTGTTTTACCTTTGTTGCAAAATACTTCTTATCTTCAAGCATTTGTGATGACAAGTTGCTCATAAGTGTCATAGTCTCATTTCCTTTGGTGACAAGTCAAAGAATTTTGATATTCTCACCTTCTTATGTGCCTAGAACACTTACTGCTCATATGTAAGTTGAAGTCCATATGTCCTTAGGCACACCTACAAAACACAATTACTTGCTTTTCTTGGGTACCCAACTAAGCTTGGGTCCCTTGATTTTAGTAGCTTGGGGATTTTTGTTTCTTAGTAATCCACATACAATTCCATTTGGAACATCATGCATTCTAACATTACATGCATTCAATGTATGACCATACAATCCAAAATAAAAGCAAGTAGGGGATTCAAGATGTGAAATTTTTAGAACATTTACTTGATTCTTGTGAAATGTGTTATTTGCATGCATATATTCCAAACTAGATTTAATCCCATCATTTTTACATGTAGCAAATAATTTGTTTGAATTGTGATAACTAGATGTGAAACTAGAAAGTTTATCATTTATGACATTGTGTTCATTTTTTATGAAAATCCAATGTTCACAAATAGATGCCATATTTAAATTACGAGTACAATTAGATGAAGAGTTAGCATATTTAGTATCTAAGGTTTCATTTTCAATTTTCAGCATATCAATGAAGTTTTCCAATTCACATATCTTCTTTTCAAGATCTAAAATTAACCTTTTACTTTCTATGTTCTTTTTAGCTAACATTTTAAGTTCTTCATGCATTTCAACATAAGCATCAAAAAGCGTGTCATACATAGGAAGTGTATCGGAATTTGAAATAGAAGCGGATGAGTATATCTCACTAGGCTCATCTTGCTCACTTACTTTGGAATATATCAGATTTTGAGCCATTAGACAAATCTTGTGTGATTCTTCATTTTCCGAGATGCTTGTTGATGAATCGTCCTCTTCGGGTTCATCCCAAACGATATATGCTTTCTTAGATTTGATATCCCGAGAGTCTTTCTTGTACTCTTGTTCAATCTTCTTGGAAGGGGTAGGGCATGTGTACCTCATGCGTCCTACTTTCCTACTCTTATGGCAAGATGCAATGTCTTTGGGATTCTTGCTCGTCTTGATTGAACTTTCTTCATCTTCCATATGAAGCTCCTTGGTTTCTCCAATCTTTCTTATGTACTTTCTGAATTTGTTGATAATGAGGGACATGGCTTCATCATCCGTGTCGGAATTGGATTCATCATCATATATATGTCCTTTTGGCTTCTCAAATGTGATCTTGTTGCTTTCAAGGAGGTTTCTTTGATGTTCTCGTCCATTTGTTCACTAAGTGTCAAATGTCTTAATTCCAACTTATGTTCTTGAAGTTTTCCAAATAAAGTTGCGAGCATCATTTGTTCCAAGTTCTTTGACTCTATGATGGCAGTCACCTAGGGTTGTCATTTCCTATCCAGATATCTCAACACTTTAACAGTCAGTTCATGTTTGGAAAATGATTTATCTAATCCAATAAGATGGTTAATAATGTGAGTAAATCGCTTTTGTAAATCAGAAATAGACTCATGTGGAAACATGTGAAATAGTTCATAATCATGCATCAATATATTCAATCTAGAGAACATTTGACCTCACTAGTGCCTTCGTGGGTTACTTGTAAAGTGTCCCACATATCCTTGGCACTATCGTACTGAGAAACTCTAAAGAATTCATCCTATGAGAGTGCAGAGGTTATATTGTTTTTCGCTTTCAAATTAAATTGCACTTTTATCTTTTCCTCGTTGGTAAAGATACTTCTAGGTTTCTCTTTCATTTTTTCGTTCACTATGTGTAGTGGAAGGTAAGGTCCATTTTCAACCCTTTCTCCACTGATATGATTGAGTCTGCGGTACCACAAAGAAGCCTCCATATCCATGGCATTCACGCTTTCTTTATCAACCAAAGGTTTTGTCCAATATAATTTAGAAATGTTTTCCTCTCTGACCACAACCAAGTTACCTGTAGTGAGTTTCCATTTCCCAGAACCAAAATGATTATCATAACCACCATCATCAAGCATGTGCACAGATATCAAATTGAAATGAATATTTGGTGCATGTTTAACTCCTCTCAGCAACAACTGCTCTCCCATGTTGGTATGCAAACAAATATCATCAATATCAACTACCTTTGACACACCATCATTACCCATCTTCAACACTCCAAAATCACCAGAAGTGTAACATTTGAAGAACTTCTTCCTTGGTGTAACATGCAGTGTAGCATCACTATCAATTATCCACATACTCTTATCTGATACAAGATTAACCGAATCACGATCATAAAGAATAATAAGATCATCACAAGTGGCAGTAATGACATGATCATCATTACCACGATTCTTCTCGTTCTGCTTGCCCTTCTTGTCTTTGTTCTCCCTTTTCCATTGAAAATATTTTTTTCTGTATGTGACCTACTTTGTGACAATAGTGACACTCCATATTCTTGTATCTAGACTTGGACTTACTTCTTCCATTTTCTCTATCACCTTTAGGTTTCTTTTTATGACTTATCCCCCTGCTTTTAGTGACAAACACATCAGAATGAGATGAAGTACCATGTACCTTCCTTCTCATCTCCTCATTAAGAATACTTCACTTTATACTCTCCAAGGAGACAATACCATTAGGGTCTGAATTTGTAACTGAAACTTGAAATGTTTCCCGAGTATCTGGTAGAGTATTTAGTAGCCATAGTCCCAACACTTCATCATCAAACTTGATACTCATTCCTGATAATTGATCAAGGACACCGTGAAAATCATTCAAGTTATCTGAAATAGAAGCTCCTTTGGTGTACCTCAAATTCATCAAGGAATTCGACAAGTATAATTTATTATTCCATAATTTAGAAGCATACAAGGATTCAATTTTCTTCCATAAAAATTTTGCATTTTCCTCATTAGCAATGTGATTGTAGATATTGTCTTCTACATATTGCCTAATGAAACCACAAACTTGTTAATGTTGAAAACTCCAATCCTCATCAGACTTGGACTCTGACTTCTCAGTAGCAAACACAGAAATATGCAAATTCTTCATAAATAATAAATCTTTCATTTTTCCTTTCCAAAAGTGATAGTTAGTGTCATTCAAACATATCATTCTATGTGTATTTGCCTCCATCATTCAAGCAAGTAAAATAACCTCAAACCCAAAGAGTTTTGATGTCACTCTCATGGGAAATTCAACATAATAACAAGAAAATCTCTAACAGAGTATATGCAGCGGATAATAATTTCCCCAACTTGCTGGAATCTATGAGGAACAATAACAAATAATGCAATAACTAAGAACACACAAGGGACACCATGAAAATTTTAACGTGGAAAATCTTCTCATGTGAGAAGTAAAAACCACGGGCACAAGCCAGTCAATCAAGCCCCACTATTATCAAAATAGAAATACAAGAGTGTCTCCAATATACAACACAAAATATGCTCAATAATATAGCATACGATAGAGCAACAAGCTTGAAAATGAGAACACAAAGTTGCAGAAAAAACCAGACAAACAACCATTGTTTTGGCTCGTTTTCTACCATCTCGGATGACTTCTTACTGATCCAATTGTTCAAAATGAAGTACCAGAAGCTGTGAACCTGGTGCCCAAATTTCAGCCCGATCCAACAACGAATGAAGACATAGTCACAAATCTCCCACAACTGCTATGAGTTCCTGTGGGTTAGGTTCTTTCAACTTCTCTTCACTTTTCTATTGCCTTTTTTGCCTACTCTGACTTCACACCCTTTTGTCATATGACCCCTATCAATTAGATTAAGTGGAACAAGTGGGCTTTTCCCAATTGAATCTTTCTCCACATAGGAAGGGAGCCCAAACCCAACAGCTTTGTAATTAGTATCATTATTGGTTCTTAACTTCTAGTGACGTTCTATAGAATGATGCATGCTAATAAACTCTAATTATAATTGATTCAGATTGACCAGGACTTAGGAATTCAAAATAGCTTTGAATGTTAGAAACTTTAAGAAACAAACCATGGAAACAATAAAGCTTGGTCTAAAATGCATGAATACTTCTATAGAACTGTAAAAATCATGCATAATTGAACCATTTCTCATATTTTACAACCAGAGAGCATTAGAAAGCAACCATTGAAGCATGGAAGTTTGTGATTATGTATACTAATTACCAAATTGACTTGCATCATATTTGATACTGTTGAAGCGGAAGACCCATGAAGAAAATATAATAGAGAAAATGACACCGAGAATTTAATGTGGTTCGACAATTTACCTACGTCCACAACTGAAGAGCAACAAAGATTATTCCACTATGATAAAAAAGAGAACTACAAGTATTTCACTCACTTCCCAAAATTCAAGTACACCCAATTTCACTCTCACTCAAGTATTTCTCACACAATTAGAACAAGAGAACAAGAAGAGAGAATATGCACTAAGCTAAGTATTTGGTGTATCTTACAATGTCATGGAACACTCCTATTTATAGCGAAAGTTCTTGAAGATTATGTGGCCAAAGGGAAAAGAACATTAATGTTGGTTTCACCATACCCACTTCTTTTTACTTGGCTAGAAATTATCCTTTTTTTCAAGATGATTTTTAGCCACTTCTTTTTTGCTTGCCTCAAGAAAGTCTTTTTATCATCTTTTTCTTTTAGTCAATAATCAATAGATACAGTGTGGCACTGCTGACACAATTACATCAACATTTCACCAATGATTGAATGGAAGTAGCTTGTACTCAGTCAATGTATCTACACGTGTTACTCTTGTATGTAAAAGAATCAACGAACTAGTCACCGCAAATTTTGTACACGATCGAAATAATGGAAAGGGAAAAAATTTGGGACTAACCTAATGCATGTCATCCTCTGCTGTCTTTTACAATTTTACAGATACTATTTCATGCTTACTCTTTGTGCTACATCAATCACGAACGAAAAGAAGATTATTCACATGGCCAATATTGTCAACAGTAGGGCGATACTGATCAATTTTCCTTTTGCCATCAACAATGAACTTGATCTGGAACCGAAAAACGAATCATTAAAATGTCGGATACATATAACTTTTTGGACATTACATCAAGGGATTTAACAAAACCATTAGTTGATAAAATACAAACCTTATATTTTCCAGGATACAGCTTCAAACACACAGTAAATACGCCAGTAAATGGCTTCTCCATCCTTATTGTAATGTAATATAAGGGATTAGTTCTTTACCTAAGGGTGAGTGATACCTTAGTAGTACTAAAAAAACTTTTGACAAAAGGTTGTGTGTCAGTGAAACTCATTTTTGTGCCATAAGGTAATAAATTTGTGATAGTTTAAGAATTAAACTCGGGAGTTTTACAAATATGGTTTTAAATACACCAAGAGCATAATTCTTCTCATTGTATCAATCCAGAGAGCCTATGAAACTCTCCACTAGCATCAGTGGATGCACATACATCATATAGGACAGGTACTTAAAAAACTGAACTGTTTCCAAATTAGATAAAGAAGCAAAGATTAAAACTCTTTCATCAGCAATATAGGACAGATTTTTTCTCTTTTTAGGAGGGATTATTAGCATATTTCGTTTTCGTACTCACCGTCTACCTTGTAACATTATTGGAGTGAAGTAGAGAGGACAGATCTGACTCCAGATGCAGGATAACGATTGTATGTCATTGTAATTAGCATTTTATCAGGAGAACCTAATCCTGTTTCTCTGTTTGTAGGTTCATCGGAAGACGGAAAATTCTCTTATTTTGAAGCTATCCGGTTGTGCTGAAACATTGCTCATGTCTCCTTTCCAAGTTTCATTGGGAGCAATTTCAGCATCCGCACATTATGATTACAAAGATATCAGTTTTTCCCAACAACAATGCAAAGAAAGACACAACCTGAAAATTTAAAATAGAATTCCTTCAAAAGCAGCATTTTGAAAACCAGTTTGATCTAATTCATCAATACCTAACTCAGATATGTGCTGATCCAGTTTGATCTGAAAATCACTACCATGATTGCTTGCTGGGCTCAATGTGAATAGTCTGCTACTACTTCCAATGATAGCATCTACCTTCACAACATAAGAGATGCCAAATATAATATTTTAAACTTTAATAATGCAGTAAGGAGACTCAGAAGTTATATTTCATTTTTTTAAATTTTGATTCTCTCACAATTTCATAGAATATAGCTCATTGACATGTTTATTGAACAGTGAAACCTACAGCTAAAATACACTAGCATTAACCTATAGGTAGAAATATATTATAGAAGAAAAATGTTTAAATGATCCAGAACAATCAAGGGTATTTGTACCATCAGCTACTGTTTTTTTCTATTTTGGCATATGATGCATTAATTATTGAAATAAAGGTACAATCAAGGGTATTTGAAGAGGAAAATGATTGCGTAGGGTCTGTTTGCAACTTGGATTTTGGTAGGAAAAGAAATGAAGGAGAAGGCTTGAGAACCATAAAATACACTTTTCAGATGACCCCAAAGCCTTTTTTTCCCCTCCATTTTTCTCCAAAACTCAGCTCCCAAACAGATCCTCACTACCTCCATTGTGGCTCTACAATCTAGATGATCTTTATCCAGGCGATTCAATATACCCTCAATACCAGACTCCCCAGCTTCTATGTCCCTGTTAAATTGAAGATAATTTTTAGAATACTGCCTCAAATTCAATGTATTTCATCCATTCCTTGACATGAAGAATATACAAGCTCAATCAAAAAAAAGAGATGGTAGAAACTTATAAGCGGTTTGAATTCAGTGGTTATTGCTCTTGCTCCTCTTGCCTCTAAGAAGTTAAACTATAGCTTATTGCTCCAAAATTATTGAAGGCATGCACAAAACATTCGAACCCCCGTAGGACCCATAAACCATTCTCTTTTACTCATTTAGGCTTTCCCGAGAGTTAAACGAAGGAGAGGGGAAGGTTTTGGAGGTAGTTAAACTTTCCATGTATCTACTTTTATAGTTCTCAATTAGAGTTTTGTGGAGATAAAATGTCAAAGTACTTAAATATTTTTAGTAATATTATTTAAATATATATAATTGTTCATTTTGTATTGTTAATTACATTTTTATAGGAAAAATAAAAATATTCTTATATTATCATTAGTTTATCCTCCTCATCTAAATTTCATAATCCCAAATGAGAGAAAGAATTGTCTTCGATTTTCCTTCTCTTCCTCTCATTCCTAACTATTTGATCATTCTCCCTCTCTTTCTTTCATCACTTTCAAACAAAGCCTTAAGGTGAAATTTTGAAGCTAAGAGAAATTCAAAACATGCACCATCTTTAACCAATTATACCAAAAGGTTGAGATGTTACATTTTATGATAAAAGTATATTTTCATCAGCAAAATGTTACGTTTTATTATTCTTGAAATGTGATAGGCTTCATTTTTCCACTAGAAATTGCTTTTATTGGAATCTTCAACACGTGCTCATGAAGACACATTGCAAAAAAATCAGAATAGAAGACATAACAAACTTACAAATATAATGTTAAAAAGTTAGGAGTCATTAAAGAAATCATCTTCATTAATCAAGAAGTATGAAATGATGCATGAATGAGAAATTGAAAACTAGAAGAAAGAAAGAGAAAGAATATAAACTTTATTTCTCATTGATTGAATTAGAAAGAAGATACAATGATTTATATATAGAAAATCAGAAAAACTAATAACCAACTAACAAAAACTTAATTATTTTAACATTCCTCCGCAAGCTGGAATGTATTAGCATTCCAAACTTGAAATAATTGTGTTGAACACAATAATATACTCTAATATCTCCTCTTGCTGGTGAGTGAATCTTCATCTCTTAGTCTTGAAATCTGAATAGAAGCAACAACGACTCTTAACCACCATAGGTAGAAGTAACTTCATCCAAAACTTAACCATCTATCTTAACAGAAGCTTAACCAACCAAACCAACCATAACGGATGAAAGAGAGAAAATAACATGGACCTTAATCTTGATCTGAATATGTTGTTCCAAAGAAGAAAAATTACACACTTTAACAATGTTGTGTGTTTAATGAGAGAGTGGTAAAGAAAATAGAATAGTAAAAAAAAGATCATTGAAGGTAAATGCTAAATAATATGAAAATGTTGAGATTCAGATTTGAGAAGCTCCTTGATGAACATAATGTTATTCTTAGTGACATTTTCTGAAAGGTTGAAAAGAGAACTCCAAGCTTTAGAAGCAGCAAACGTGCATGTCATTTTAGAAAGTGAACCTTTGATAGATGAGAGTTTGCAAGAACTTGAAGTGGCAACACATTGTGAGGATGATGTGGGTGAATGGTTAGGCATGTCTCAACCTATCACTGCAAAGTCTTGAACACAAGTATGAACCTACAATTTATCAATAGAATTTCAAAAGTAAGAGCCTTACACCTAAGGCAATAATACACCCTAACTCTTAATGTTGTTGAAGAAGCCTAGGCTTGTGATCTTGTGACCAAGACCCTCTTGGATTTCTTAGTCACCATAGAAGACAATGATGCATTAAAATGTTGCTGATGAAAAAGATGATGTTGAAGATGGTAATAAGTTGTTTATCAATCTTGCATACTTCTTGTAAAATGCATTGAAGCCAGAAGCATCTTCTTTGGAATTGATGCAAATACCAAATCTTCTTGCAAAGAACACATCCTCAAGAAGCATGAGTTTTGTAGTATATCTCATGGCGAAAAAAGAAGAAAAACGGAAGCTATAAAAAAGAATAATAACACTCTGATACCATGTTAAAATGGTAGTAAGCATGAAAAACAATTTCTTGATGAATCAAGAAAGATGAGAATATTATTTATTGAATATTGAATAGATGGAAAAAAAATTACATTGAATCCTTTATATAAAGGATAGAAAAACAGATTATCCTAACTAAACTAATTAACCAATGCTCAACTATTTTAACATTCCCCCGCAAGCTGGAATGTATTAAGCATTCCAAGCTTGAAATAATTGTGTTGAACACAATGATATACTCTAATACCTCCTCTTGCTGGTGAGTGAATCTTCGTCTCCTAGTCTTGAAATCTGAATGTGAAGCAATTTGACATTTAACCACCATAGGGCAGAAGCAACTTCATACAAAGCTTAACCATCTATTTCAATAGAAGCTTAACCAACCATAATAGATGAAAGAGATGAAATTGATCTGAATTTCGATCCTAATATACTGCTTCAATGATGTAAAATACACACAAAAGTATTGTGTCTTTAATGAGAGAGGTGTAAAGAAAATAGAGTAGCAAAGAAAAAAAACATAATATGGGGTAAATGATAAATAATGTGAAAAGAACATATATGCACCAAAGCCAAGACTTTTCTGACAAATCAAAACCATTAGCCAGGTCAAAGGACTCAATGAACATCAGGTGCATGAAGCAAATGGCAAGATTTTCACTTTTGGATCATATATGCATGGCCCCGGAACAGATATAGACACTTTACGTAAACATGATTCCAGAGAAGAATACTTCTTTATTAAGTTGCAATGGATGCTATCTGAGATGCTAGAAGTAATAAAAGAGTTCCACTTTATTTCTTGATGAAGTTCTTGAATGAGTCTTGATAGTCCTCTTTCTTATTAATTCTTGATGATATAATCTTGATTGAGCATTCTTCAATATATGATGAGAATTTAACCTCGAATGGATCAAGGAAGAAGAAAACATAAAGGAAGAAAGAATATGATGATGAATTTCCCTTGATCAAACTCTAACTTCTTCTCACTTTGATGATTGATGAATGATGATGATTCTATCTTAAATCTTGGAATGGTAAAAGCATAAGCAGAAGTGATCAAAACAATAATTATTGCTCTGATACCATGTTAAAATGGTAGGAACCATTAAAGAAATCTTCTTGATTAATCAAGAAGTATGAAATGATGCTTGAATGAGAAATTGAAAACTTGAATAATATGTATATTATATGTGCACTAAGGTCTTACGGGTGGACATTGACATTTGTTAATTCATAGTTTTTGCAATTTGTTAAAGTATGTATATATATATATTATATGTGAGCAATATGTATTTCTTATACATTGGGATATTATGAAATCTGAATATCTGATTATATGTTATATATATAATTATGGTTTGATCAAATATGTTCCTATATATTTGGGATTTTTAAATACTATAGTTATTGTTTTTAATTCTTTTTTAATATGGTTATTGCATAAAACATGTACCTACCATCATCAGCAATAAATATGTAATTCACACATAAATAAGGATTTAAGTTAAGTTATATATATTACATTTAAGCTTAACTCAGAAAAACTAATAACCAACTAACAAAAACTTAATTATTTTAACAGACACATTGCAAAAAAATCAGAATAGAAGACATAACAAACTTACAAACATAATGTTAAAAAGTTAAAGTATTTTGGTTCCACCATCCTTACCAAAAAAGAATAAAATGGAATACCATTTTATATCCAGTGTTTTAGTGTTTCAAACATGCAAAGAACATTGGAAAACAAAATTACAAATGCATCATCATAAAGAGATTCTCAGATCTGTGCATGAACATTGTATTAACTTTTATGACTCTGTTATGTAATATGTATATTATATATGCACTAATATATATGTATGAAATAATTGACCAAATATATATAAAAGATATGCTTTTGATGTTTTAAAGTTGGCATGATCCATATATCTTTTTATGTTTTTCACCCTAGATCTACTTTGTATTTGATTAAGATTGCATCCATTTTTATGCATTGATATATATATATATGTAAATTTTTTTTAATTGAAATTATATTATTGGATTAAATTTTTTAATCATAAAGGATATCAAATCTGAAGGTTTTAATTCCAAGATTATATTTTTTTTATATATAATGGACCGATATTGTTTATTTTTTGTCTGGTAATTATTTTTGAATTAATTGATGCAATATGTTGCCAAAGTAACCTCTATTGTGGAAATTGATTAAAATTACACAGATGAGTATGAGATTATTTATGCGAATTGTGTTGGGCCCAAAGGAATACACAATTTGACCAAATAATAACATACTTGTGATGATGAGAATCATATGACTTTCCATGTGAATAGTAAGTCGGTCCAAAGAAAGGGTTATTGTTTGACAAAATTGATTATCAATATTTGATTACTACATTGAGTGTACCACTTTCAAGTTAATATTTTGTCCAAAGACTGAATATTAGTATTGTGCTAGATAACTCGTGATGTGCCCCATTATCATTTTAATTTAAGTATTAAAGTTGAATATGAGTTTAATTGCAAAAATATTGCAATTAAAATTGAGAAATAGGAACGCTCTAACTGAATGTGCTTGATGACCATGAAACGCTCTATTCCAGATTCGTTTCAGGGCTCTATATCTGAGGGTGAAAGTGCAAGGAAGTTCCTTGAAAAAATAGAACAATTCTTCGCCAGAAATGAAAAGGCAGAGACGAGTAGCCTTTTGGCTAAACTCATCTCCATGAAGTATAAATGCAAAGGAAACATAAGGGAGTACATTATGGAGATGTCTAATCTCGTATCAAAACTCAAGTCACTAAAGTTCGAGCTTGGTGATGACTTGCTCATGTACTTGGTTTTGATCTCGCTTCTTGCACACTTTGGGCAATTGAAAGTGAGTTATAACACTCAGGTGGACTATATACAATAGGAAGAGAGATAACACTGAAAGTTCTCACCTAGCTATGACCTCTCTAACAAGATAAGAAAGAACAATAAGGATGATGTGAAAGGGCTATTTGTGTTTTTTCCTCAGAGGATGTGGAATTGTTCTGCAATACACTATGTCAGGCAAACCTAGCATGAAAGGTGTTGTTGAGCGATTAGACCGAACTCTTAAGGATATGGTGAGAAGTATGACTAGTCATTCTTCATTGCCAGAGTCTCTTTGGAGGAAAGCTTTAAAGACCACGATTTACATCCTTAATTGCATGCCAAGTAAAGCACTTAAAAAACCTCATATAAGCTTTGGAGTAATAAAAGACCAAGCTTAAAATAGTTGCACATTTGGGGTTTTCCAGTTAAGGCCCAACCTTATAGGCCGCATGAAAGGGAACTTCAAGAATTGTTAGCTGCTATTTTTTTGGCTATGTTGAACGCTCTCGGAGCTATAAATTTTATGATCTCACTTCAAGACGTTTTTTGAGACGGGAAATGAAAGATTTCATGAGGAAGTTGATTTTGGGAAGGAAGAGAACACAAGGAATGTTGTCTTTGAGGAAGAATCGGTCACTGATAGTGAACAAGTTCTTGTGCCTATTACCATTCAAGGAATAAATTCGCTAATAGAAGATAATGTTCAGAATATTGTCCCTGACAATATTTCAGAACAAGACAACAATGAGGTTCTCCGTCAAGTACCTATAGAACAAATTGAACAACCTCAAGAAGTAGAAGTGTCATTAAGCAGATCCACTAGAGAGAGGAGAAATGCAATTCCTGATGATTATAATGTATTTCTTCAAGAACATGAGGATGACATTGGGTTAACAGAAGATGATCCATTGAACTTTTGTCAGGCCATGAAAAGTTCCAACTCTCAAAAGTGGATCGATGCCATGAAGGATGAGATGAAATCTATGCATGATAATGATGTCTGGGATCTTGTCGAACTACCTAAAGGTGCGAAACCTATTGGTTTCAAATGGATATTTAAAACTAAGAGGTATCCAAAGTGTAATATTGACAGATATAAAGCTCGTATAGTAGCTAAATGCTTCACTCAAAAAGAAGGCATTGATTATAAATAAACCTTCTCTCTAGTATCTTCGAAGGATTCTTTTAGAATAATATTAGCACTACTAGCTCATTTTTATTTAGAGCTACATCAGATGGATGTTAAGACTGTGTTTCTAAATGGTGACATTAAAGAAATGATCTATATGGTGCAACCAGAAAACTTTGTGTTAATTGACTCAAAGTCAATGG
>NC_032010.1:7725980-7726275 GCF_001865875.1 Lupinus angustifolius | reverse complement strand
TCAGATGGCTCAAAGTCTATGGTATGCAAATTAAAGAAATCCATCTATGGGCTTAAACAAGCTTCTCGTCAATGGAATCACAAGTTTCATCAAATTATTACCTCGTATGGTTTTGAGGCAAATAAAGTTGACGATTGTGTGTACCACAGATTTAAAGGGAGTAAATTTATATTCCTGGTATTATATGTCATACTGCTTGCAAGTAGTGATATGTGACTATTGCATGAGATTAAGATATTTCTAACGAAGAATTTCGAAATGGAAGATCTTGGGGAAGCTTCTTTTGTATTAGGTA
>NC_032010.1:7704886-7725880 GCF_001865875.1 Lupinus angustifolius | reverse complement strand
TGTGTTACTTGAAGAGAACAAAGTAGTACATGCTCACTTATTGGAGGTCTAATAATTTAGAGATCATTGGGTACTCTGACTCTGATTTTGCTGGATGTCTAGACAATAGATACTCCAACTTTAGATATGTGTTTGTATTGGTTGGAGGTGTTATCTCTTGGAAGTCTGCGAAACAGACGCTTATAGCTCCTTCAACCATGGTTGGGTAGTTCATGGCTTGTTTTCAAACATCAGACCATGGCATATGGTTGCAGAATTTTGTCACTGGCTTATGTGCGGTCGATGATATTAAAAGACCATTGAGGATTTATGATAACAACAAGTTCGTGGTTCTTTACTCCAACAACAATAAGAGTTCTACAAAGTCAAAATTCATTGACATAAAGTTTCTGGTTGTTAAAGAAAGTGTTCAAAATGAATAAGTTTCCATAGAACATATATGGACAAATTTTATGCTAGTTGATCCACTGACTAAGGGATTGGTACCTAAAGTCTTTCATGAGCATGTTGCTAATATGTGTGTTGTTCCTTAGGGTACCTTAGTTCAGTGGGAGTCTCTATGTTTTATGTTTTGCTTTGGATATTAGATACAATTTTTATACATAATAAAGTTGATGGTTTATTGTTTCATTTTGAAATGTGCATTGTAACTATTATGTTGAAATTAAAGACTTCGGATTGATCTCACTAAAGAATAAAGAAGGACCAGTTGGAAATAGACTTGTTTGAGATCACATTGGATGAAATTTCAATGTCACTCATCCATATTTGATCTATGTCATTGAGTATATTAATATGATGATCATCGTGGTCGAGTCATGCTTGCATGTGATGAATGTCGCGGTGGTTTCATAGTTGATATATGAGATGGACCAGATTGTATTAAGGAGAAATATAAATGTAAATAGCATACGGATGCGCGCCAACAAAACCTGTGATATAATTGTATAAGGAAGATATGAAGCCCAAGTGGGAGATTGTTAGAAATTTATTATTTGTAATTAAGGTGGACATCATATATTTGATACTAGGAATGGAAATGAGGCGGGTCAGGGTCGAGTTTGCACATACGCAAACCTGAACCCGAAATTAAAAACCCGAATCCGAACCCAAACTCAATGGGGTTGAAAATAAAAATACCATCCCCGAACCCGTCGGGTTTCGGGTAACCCGAACTCAAAAAAAACCCAAAAATGATATAGTATTAAGGAAAATATGATATTATTTTCGTGTAATTGTTCTCTAACTTTTCTATTTTCTCTTGTATTATTTCATTTCTTTTATGTTTGAAGATCCAATAGTATGTAAAGTAAAATTAGAAATTAAAAACAATTCGTAAATGATAGAAATTTCAATTTTAAATTGAATTATCTTACTTCAGGGCAGGTTCGGGTCTTTGCTATATGAAATCCAAACCCGAAATTTAAAAGCGGGTAAAACCCGAACCGGACCCAATCACATCTGGTTTTCCCCGTTAAATTCGGGTTCGGTTCGGGTAGGTACCCACGGATTCGATTTTTATTGCCATCCCTATTTGATACAACGATATCAGCTATTTATTTCAGGGGTGACATTATACGTGATCTAATTACTAGCACCCCATAGATTTCTAGAAGCTGATAACGGATATGGACTTAATGGGTGAATTCCAATTATGTTAACCTATAGGGGATAATGGGAACCCTATAAATTAACGCATAAGGAAGGTTATGGTTCCCAAATACACCAAATCACAAATAGTTTAGAAAACGAAGGTCCCAAAAGGAATTAAGGATTTGGTTGAGGAAGGCCATCATACCAAAACTCTCTCTAAAGGTATATCAAATGAGTAGACTAGAGATGAATTCCGGGATTCAGGTATGACTTTATATGCTTTATATTATGTGTGAGAATCATGAGATTCAAGATCCTAGGATTGGTATTTCACCAATCATCAGGAAATACCTAACACTCCCATCGTCAAAATCCTTACTTTCTTTCTCTCTTGTTTGATTGGATATGAAATGAGAAGAAAAATAATGTTATGATTCAAATGACAAAAATGTCCTTAAAAAAAGAAATGAGAGAGGAAAATGTTGTTTTATTATTAATTAAAAATAAAAATTATAATTTTAAATATATTATTTAAAATTATAATTTCAATTAACATTTTTAATTGATATTTTTATATTTAAAAGAGAATTATTTATATCAAAAGTATTTAAAACTAAAAAGTAGATAAAAATTTTGAAGGGCATTTATGTCATTGCATACAAAATTTTCATCTCCTCCCACTTTCTCACCAAAGGAGAAGAGAAAGATTATTTTGTGAGTCTCACATATTTTTTATATTCTCATCTCTTTCTCTCTTCTCAAACAAACAAGAGAAATTTTTATTTTCTCTTCAATCTCTCTCGCCTTTGTCTCTTCCCTTTAACTCCCTTTAACTCTCCTCTACCAAAGAGAGGCTTAGAAACTGAAGCCAATAATTGCACTTATATTTTAGGACTAAATACTTATTTCAGTCCTTCATGTATTTTAACTTTATTGTCTCTTAAAAATTGAAAAAAAATCAAAACTATGTAAAAAAAATTAAATATGGGTCAAACTAATCATTTTTAGAGTGAATTTAGTACATATTAGGTGTTATAAAATGTGACAAACTAACTAATTTGACTCATTTAAAAATTATTTGAACCATTTTGATTTTACAATTTTTGATGGACCAAACTGGTGAGGCTGAAAAACATGAGAGAATGAAATGAGTATTTACTTTTTATTTTATTTTGTTGATGAAATAATGTGACACTATTTCTGGGGAAAAATGCTTCTTTAAAATCACTAGGCCCTAGGTTGGTGGATTAAACAAAGAGAAGGAAGAAGTTCAACATAGAGAAGATATAGAGAAAGTGGATATCTCCCTCATTAGTTGAGAAGAGGGTAAGAGAATAGAGAAATAAAAAGCACATCGAATTTTCACCCCTCTCTTTCTCACACTTTTCTTTCTCACCCCTCTCTTTCTCACACTTTTCTTTCTCACCCCTCTCTTTCTCATTTCTTTCTCTTCTCTCATTTTCTACTCTTCAACCAAACAAAACCTTAAATTTTAACTTTTAACCCACTGGTTTTTGCAAATAAATGCTTCTCACGTCTCATTTTTGTTG
Organism: Lupinus angustifolius; assembly: GCF_001865875.1. Lineage (NCBI taxonomy): Eukaryota > Viridiplantae > Streptophyta > Magnoliopsida > Fabales > Fabaceae > Lupinus > Lupinus angustifolius. Next base: position 7,722,737 of record NC_032010.1, on the reverse strand, counting down.
AGAATCATATTCTTCTACTTTTGTTTTTAGTTTTGAAAAAAATACACTGATTTTTCATTGATATTTTAGCTTTACTTAAATTTTAAACTAAATATTTTCCAAGCTTTAGAAACCAATCAATATAATATATTAAATCTATTTATAAATTACAATCCAAGAAACAACATTCCTGCCTAAATTATTTCTTAATCTTTAATACTAGCCATGTGTTTTTCCTCTTACCTTTTTGAAAAAAAACATCATTTCTTTCTCCCACCAACTTAATCTCTCAATTTTATAAATATCTTTTTTTTTCCTCATACATGTCTTTGATTCTCATGTCTTTTATCAACTAGGAATTTGTTTCGTAGTATATACAAATAAAACTAACTCTCAAGAATAGTTAGGGAGAAACACTATTATGCTTTCTTTAAAATTGGATTAAAAATTGAATATGTGAATGGAGATGTTATTGGGTTGAGTCACTTATATTTTGTTCTCATTAAAACATTTTGTGATTCTACAAAAATTATGTGTAAGCAAATCATCAACAATGACATCCTTGAAATAAAACAATTCAAATTACTATTTTGGATAAGTACTGCACTGTCAAAACAATTCTAGAATTAGACTCACATATGTCTCTCGCCATTCAAAGATATGGCTAATGCAAATAATATAATATACGTGACTTAAAAGTAAAGATAAAAGAGATTTGCATGATTTTGGATGCGTCAGGCTAGTGCATTACTCTCGTCATGTTCCTTGGTTTTTGGATCTGGACTCGCATGAATACCTGTTAGGTTTGCTACCTGTGGGTCCTTGGGTACCAACTAGATCCCTAAGTACCCAAAAATTTGGAAAATAAAAAAAATTACGAGTAACATATAGAACAATATGTTTGTTTCATATAATCACATATGCTATTTAGACAATAGAAAATATAAAAAATAATAAGATATAATTTGAACACAATTTAAACTCACTATTAAACACAACTCTCTTTACTCAAACGAATATAAAAGACAAAGTCACTACTTCAATATTATGATGACAAATTCTTTAGTAACAATATTACTTAATAACATAACATCATTATTTAATAACATAACATTACAGTTATGATTAATATGATATTTTAATTATATTGCTATATATATTTAGAAAGGAATAATGAGTTCTAGTACTAGTGGATCTGGGTACCTTACTACCCAAGTCATATAAGCAATGGTAGCCCTATTGTCGGGTCCGAATTATCAACAAGTCTAAAAAAACAGACCTATAAACGACCGATTGTAGATACTTTTCGCGGGTATCCATAGATCTAGTTACACATTGCCATCCATATTGAGGTCCTAAGTAAATATGGGCTGAGATCCTCTCTAGTTAGGTTGGGTATTGTCATTTTTTTAATAATTTTCCTAATGAAAATAAATAATTAAAATAAAGGCTTTTGATTGTATAGTTAATCAAACATTAAATTGGGAATTTAATTGTATAGTTACGACTTGTATTGTATCTTCCTTTGTCCTCTAGATTGAGAATCAATTACGATCTTTAGTATTATCTCTGTCATCTTTCGAAGCAGAATGAAATGTCAGTCTTTCTTAAGTATTACAACCACATTGACAACCTATATTGGATACTTAGACATTGTAATGAACCATGATTTTAACAATCTGTTGACTTTTTCTTTAAAGTTTAGTGAAATTATTATTTCCGTAGCTCGCAACAATTATGGATGGCACGAAAAACTACTTATTGGCTAAGTCACGACTATGTCACTCTCTTTAAAACATTTTGTGGTAATGCCAAAATTGTGCAAGCAGACTATCAACTACGTCATCCCCAGGATAAAATAGCTCAATTATTTGTTATTCGATTTCTTACTGCACTATAAGAATCAATCTCGAATATACCATAATATGGCTACCAGTACTAATTCTCAAAATTCTCACAATATGGCTACATGTATCAATTCTTTTTCCACAATGTTCACTACTAGTGTCAGTTCTCGAAATTCCCACAATTTGGTTGTCTATGCCAATTCTTAGTGCCATAAAATGAAAGGAAGAGAAGTTTGTTATAAATGCATCGGCGAAAAATATATGAGGGAAAAAGAAGATGTTTAATGAAAGCGCAATCAATTTTGGGATGAGTAACTATGAGGGGAGGAAGATTCTATTTATAGTCTGAGGCCTCCAGCGACTCTCTCACCCAATAGTGAGATGGGGTGGTAAATCTCATGATCCGACGGTGGTAGAAATTTACCACGTGGTTCCTCTCCTATTTTGACCGAGTCTTTCCCCCAGTCTCCTCACTTCTCCAACTGCGTGCTGACTCAGTCACAAAAAATAAAAATAATATTTTACTTAAAAAGAATGTTGGGCCCAAGCCTAAGCCCGAGCCCGACCCGATCATTAGCGGAGCCGGCTGAACAACGGAGGAGATGGTGGTCATGGTACACGCGTGCATGTTTTTGGAGGGGTTTTGTTTGTGTGAGTTCTCACCCACTCACAAAACCCATTGTAATCCTTGGGGCACACCCCAAAGTTGGAACTTAAGGTTTATAAAGCCTTTCAACCTCCCTCCTCCAAGCAATGTGAGACTTAGGAGTTTTTTCATTTCACAATTCCAAAAAGTCACCATAAATGGCTACATTAATGTGCATTAAAACCACTTTGAAACCATCATTTTTCCAACAATCCTCCACATAAAATTAAAAACTGATTTCCGAGAATTTATGTGGTCTCAATGAGATTATGCATAAACAAAGGTGTCATGCGAGTTAAACCTTTGCATAGTGAATAAGATCTAGATTTTACTAGAGTAACTCATAGTCTTGAACTCTATATCCAGCATCAAACCATACACAACATTTTCAAAGGTATATTATGTAAAGCTTGTGTGTTAAAGGATATGCATGTATATCCCAGTATAGTAAACGCTACAGAAATTTATGCTCCTAAATTTCATAGGAAGCAGCTCTCAGTTCCACATTCACATAGGTGAGTCTATCAAGAGCACTCCTATAGCCTAGGTACTCCACTCCAATTGGATTATAAATCTCATTAAGAGTTTAACTCATCCTTGCATATACTGCAAGAATCATGCTTCTCATAATTTTATGGCATGTTCATTCTCATAACACTTCACGACTTGTTATTACCCATTGAACCTATTTATTGGGATCTCTAGTCAGTTCGGTCGAGTTACCACCATGAGTAATCTTTATTCTAAGGGTAATAGTCCCATACACTTAGAAGTATTATGAACTTTATTTCTAGCTAGTCATTTCATCAAATGATCTGCTAAGTTATTCTCAATGCATACATGATCTACTCTAACAGCTCCTGTAGAGAGTAACTCTCTAATGGTGTTGTACTTAAGACATATTTGTCATTTCTTATTGTTATAAAAGTGGTTCTAAATCATTGCAATAGTCGTAGTACTATCACAATGGATCAATATAACTGATATCGGTTTCCCAGAGAGGAATCTCTGTAGGCAACCTTCTTAACCAACTTGCTTCTTCATTAGTTGTTGTGTGCTATCATCTCAGCTTCCATAGTAGAACGAGCCAAAATAGTTTGTTTCTTTGAATTCCAAGAAACAACCCACCAACTATGCTCAATATATAAACACTGGTTGCTTTCGAATCATTTGAAAGAGTGTTCCAATCAGTATTGTCAAATCCTTCAAGGACAACTAGAAACCTTTGGTAATGAGATCCAAGGATTATGGTTTTCTTAAGATATCTCATTATCCTTTCTATAGTATGCCAATGCTCCATACTAGGTCTACTAGTAAACCTACATAATAATCCCACAACATAGGCAATATAGAATCTAGTGCAATTAATGGCATACCGAAGGCTACCAATGATGCTACCATTCTCAGTTTGTCTTACACTTTCACTAGTGTTCCTAATAAGTTTTACACTTGGATTATATGATGTGCTAGCAGGTTTACAGTCAAAGTATTTAAATTTCTTTAAGATATTTTCCATATAGTGACATTGATCCAAAGAAATTCATTCTTTTGACCTAGTAATTCTTATACCAATGATTGCACTTGCCTCTCCAAGGTCTTTCAAATCAAAGTTGTCACACAAAAATGATTTCACATTATTCACAACATGAATGTTGGAACCAAATATGAGTAGGTCATCTACATAGGCACATATTATAGTGAAAATGTCATTTCCTAATTTGTAATAAATGCATTTGTCACTTTCATCCACCTTAAACTCATTCGAGACCATGAAGTCGTTAAACTTTTCATGCCACTGTTTAGGTGCTTGCTTAAGACCATAAAGCGACTTATGTAACTTTCAAACCTTATTTTCTTGCCCATGTATTACAAAATCTTCAGATTGTTCCATATAGATTTCTTCTTCCAAATCACCATTTAAAAATGCGGTCTTAACATCCATTTGATGTACTACTAAATCATATATTGCAGCAAGCGATATTAGTACTCTAATCGATTTTATTCTAGTCACAGGTGAAAAGGTGTCAAAAAAATCTATATTCTCCCTTTCCCTGAAACCCTTGGCTACAAGGCGAGCCTTGTATTTATCCAATATGCCATCGGGTTTCATTTTCTTTTTCAATATTCACTTACGACCAATAGGTTTGCAACCAGGAGGCAAGTCAGCTAAATGTTAGGTCTTGTTAGACTCTAGAGAATCCATCTCATCATTTATGGCCTCTTGCCTCAAATCAGCATCCAAAGATGTCAAAGCTTATCGAAGAGTTGATGGATCTTCTTCCAATGTATAGACCATATAATCAGGTCCATGCTCTCTAGTAGTCCTTGCTCTCTTACTTCTTCTAGGTTCTATTTCTAACCCATCATTAATATCATTATCTCTAATAATAGATATGTGACTAGTTGACGTGCCCTACTATTCCTCAGTTTAAAAAGGAATTTCTTTTTATTGAAGTCAACATCGTTAGACTCAATGATCACTTTTGCGTTAAGGTAAAAAAACATGTATGTCTTGTTGTTTACAACATACCCAATGATTACATATTCATAGGCTCTACTTACGAGTTTAACTCTTTTGGGGTCTGGTATCCGGAGATAAGCTAGACAACCCCAAGTTCCTAAATAGACAATTTTGGTTGTCTATTCTTAAAAAATTTATATGGGAAACTTTTGCTTTTAGCCTTGGAGACTCTATTTAGCACATAGCATACAACTAAATCAGTTAAAATTCTATTTTTCTTAATAAAATTTCACTCCACCAAATGGATATTGCACTAGAACTTAACATAATAGCTACAACTAAATCAGTTAAAGTTCTATTTTTCTTTCAGCTTTACCATTCATTTCAGGTGAATATGGTGCAGTTGTTTCATGAATAATGTCATTTAATTTATAAAAATCATTAAACATGTTAGAATCATACTCAATGCTTCTATCGCTTATGGGTTTTCTATATTTTCTTGTTGAGTTGATTTTTATTTTCAGTTACATATAACTTAAATATGTCAAACACTTCACTTTTATTTTTAATAAGAGACACATAAGTAAAATCAGAACAATCATCAATAAAAGTGATAAAATAACGTTTACCATTTCTAGTTAATATTCCATCTAAATCACATATATCTGCGTGTCAAATCTAAAGGCTTAGATTCTCGCACTACTGATTTATGTGGGTTTTTTTAATTTTAGCTTGACTGCATGATTCACAAACTTCAAAATAATTTTTAAATAACTTTGTAATTAAACCTAAGTTACTCACATTTGAAATTGCACGTTTATTAATATGACAAAGTCTAGAATGCCAAATACTAAAATCACACAACATGTAAACTGAATCATTAATTTAAACATGCCATCATCGGTGTACCCTTTCCATACAAATACCCCACTCCTAGTAAGAGTGTGCAAGTCTTCCCATATGGTCTTGGTAAAGCCATCCTTATTAAAAAGACAACTAGAAACTAAGTTCTTCCTCATTTCTAGAGTGTGTATCACATCTTTGAGAATCGGAGTCTTCCCAAATGTAAACTTCAGCTCCACATCAACAGTTCTAGCAACAACAGTGGTGTGGGAATCACCCAACAACACCTTCTTGTCATCAACATCTGTGTATGTTTTGAACATAACACTGTCATAACAGACATTGCGGGAGACGCCAGTATCTACCCACCACCCATCAGTTCCTCCAACCATAGTGACCTTAGATAACACTGTTATAAATGACTCATCAATCATGTTGGCATGTAGAGGACGATCCCTAGGTTTCTTTATGCACTTGCATGCCATATGATCTGGCTTCCCACACTTGAAGCATATGAACAAGTTGCTAGAGTCATTCTTAGTGGGTGGCTTAGCATATTGGACATTCTGTGGGTTCCAATTCTTGCTGTGACTAATGGTCTTAGCCTTTTTCCCACTACGGTTCTGATTCTTAAAGTTGTTGTTAGTAGCTTCAGAACCGTACCTGAGAATTTCTTCTTACTACTATTGTTGGAGACAATCAGCACCTATTCTCTCTAATCTTGTCTACAAGCCTCTTCTTCAATGCGATGACATGTGATCAAAGACTCCAAATAAAATTCTTTGGTCTTATGCCTTAGAAGCTTTTTGAAGTCCTTCTAGCTAGGAGGCAATTTGTAAATTATGACATCCACTGGGAATGACTCATCTAAGGGCATACCCTAAAAAATGAACTCATGCGCAATTATATGTTTCTCATGGGATTGAGTTTCTACTGATTTATTATCAGTCATGTGATACTTGAGGTAGTGGCAAACAACATTCTTTTTAGTCTCAACATCCATAGTATCATATTTCTTTTCAAGTGCATACCAAATTAATTTGGTAGACTGTATGGGCTGTAGTAATCATAAAGATCATCAGATAACCCATTTAGAAATAAATTCTTACACATGTAATCATTTTCATTCCAGAGAGCTATCTCAATAGCCAGTTTATCCCTTTCCTCTTTTTAAGCTTTTCATGTTATCACTAGGACATCGGTTTTCAAATCATGGGCAACTTTTCTCATAGTGGGGAAATTTTTCATCTTATGTCGCCACGTTTTAAAATTTGTTCCATTAATCCGAAATGGTTTGTTGAGGTCAAAGTTGTTTGGTCTAGTAATATTATCTACGAATTTCTTTGTAGTAGAAACATATTAAAAGTGTTATTTGTGTAGCTAGCAACAATTCTAAATATCACAAAATAATACTTATTGGCTGAGTCACGACCAGGTCGCTCTTTTTAAGGCGTTTTATAGTATTGCCAAAAATCTTCAAGCAGACTATCAACCACGTCGTCCCCAGGATAAAACAACCTAGTTTTTTGTTATTCGATTTCTTATCGCACTATAAGAATTGATCTCGAATACACCCACAATATGGAACCTACTACCAATTCTCGAAATTCCCACAATATGGCAACCCGTGTCAATTCTTTTCCCATAATGCTGACTACTAATGTGAGTTCTCGAAAATTCTACAATTTAGTTGTTTGTGCCAATTTTTAGTGCACATAAAGAAAGGGAGAGAAATTTATCGGAAATGCGTCGGTAAAAATTTAGGAGGGAGAAAGATGAAGTTGAATAAAAGCACATTCAACTTTGGGACAAGTAATTATGAGGGGAGGAGGCCTCTATTTATAGCCTGAGGCTTCTAATCGGTACGTCATCCGATAGTGAGATTGGGCGGTAAATACGACGACCTTGACTGAGTCTCTCGCCCACTCTCTTTACTTCTCCAACTGTGTGCTGACTCAGTCACACGCGTGTCACATTTTTGTTGACTTGGTCAGTCACGCGGTCTAGGCCCAAGCCTGTACGCCCAAAAATAATAAAAAATAAAAAATATTTTATTTAAAAAGAGTGTCAGGCTCAAGCCCAAACACGAGTCGAGCTGCACGGCGGCGGAGGAGGTGGTTGGGTGTGCGCTCGTGTGTGTGTGAGTCTTCACCCACCCACAAAACTCATTGTACCCCTTGGGGAACATTCCATGATTGGAACTTAAGGCTCATAAAACCTTTCAACCTCCCTCCTCCCAGCAATGTGAGACTATGGAGTTTTTTCATTTCACAAATCCAAAATTCACCATAAATGGGCACATGTGCCTTAAAACCACTTTGAAACCATCATTTTTCCAACAAAAATTGCATGTTTCTTTCTTCACAATTTATATTTGACTGGTGGAAGGTTAGAGTTGAGTACAATTATTCTTGTCTAACTCTGAAATGATATCTTCACATGGTCATACAATGACATTTACTTCACTCATATCCCCCTCGGTCCCCAAGTTCACCAATTCACTGAGTTCTTCACAAGGTTCAATTTCTCTAAATTCTTGCTCAATTAACCCCATTAATCCAGGTTGTGTTTCCCGTTCCTCATCTTTATATTCCTCCTCACTTGATTAATTGGATGATCAAAACTATACGAATGATTACTAACAAGGTAATTATTTAAGGATTTGCTATCAATTATGCATTATTGCTTTGATGATGTTAGCTTTTTGTTTTATTTGTAAGGAATTTGGACAAAATAGAAATAGAGGATAAGCATGATGTTTAATGGAAATTGTATGCATTGTACTAATGATACATATTCTCACAATAACAGTTAAAAAATGCCCCTATTTAACCAAAATCCAAATGCCTTGTATAAAGTAAATGAATTTCATGCATAATTACTTTTTATCATGCTTCAGGCACTTTGGTCTCCATCTTCTGGAGAGTCTCCTTCTACACCATAAGCATCTCTAGTTGTTTAAATGTTGCACTGATGAAGTTGTAGCTAATGTGTGGTATGAGAATCCTTTCTACCTCATATTCAAACTACCCTACATGGGCCTTGTATGCTCCAATGGGCTTATAACGTAAGTCATATTGATCCCTATTGACAAGAGGACCCATTATGCTTTTGGGCCTTGTTCATACTTTCCCAAGCCTTTTTCGAGTTGGAATCATTTTCTAACCATAACCTTTGCCATCATAAGTGATGCTTCAGAAGGTTGTGGTTGAAGTATATGTGTTCCTGCTCTTACAAATATGCATGAGAAATTTCTAGGGATTGGACTGAGGTCTCAATGGCCTCCTCAATTACTTCAATATATGAGGTACTTGATGGTTTAGAAACCAACATATATTCTTCTCCTAGCATTATCAATAATATTCCACCAACTATAATATTGACACATTGATGGATGTAAACGACACATCGTATGAGGAATGAATTCAGGGTGTTCTCAACAAGAAATTGGATGTTGTTTTGAGGTCCATTACTTGAAATAGGACTTGAAAAGTATAGCGTCTACTCTTAAGGGGTAGCTCGATCTCTCCCATCACCTCCCTTCTTCATCCGTCAAATGGCTTGATAGTGATTGTATTCAGCCTCATATGAGAATCACGAACTCACAATTTTGACAAAATCCTTTTGGTCATGACATTTAAAGATGACCTATTTCTAATTTAAAATCTTCCTAGTACAAAATCCATGTACATCACTGACACATGAAACGCACGAATAGTTTGTTTCCTTCGAAGAGGATCTCCTGATCATTGAGTGAGATGAAATTGTGAACCAAGACATTATTAATTATGCCATCTAATTTATCAGCACAAATAACTTGGCTAACATGAACCTTGTGAAACACTTTCAATAATATATTTATATGAACATCTGAATTCGTGAGAAGGGACAACAAGGAATCTTTGGTATGGGTGTAGCTCAGTTTACTATCACTTGATATTTGCTTAGCATCATGAACTTAAAGAATTTACAAGTGTGAAGAAGATCTTGATCCTGACCGTCACATAGTTTTGATGAAGATACCAAGATCACAAAAAGATGAAAAAGGAAGAAGACTATGAAGACATAGAATATTCAAGCTTCAAGGATATTAGTGTTTAAGTCTTCAATATGTATTTCTATCCTTATACTGAATTTATAATTAGTAGCAATGCTCAAAGAAATTCAAAGAAATCAATACTATTTTCAAAAGAATTGAATAAATATCGAAACAATGTCAATAATGCTAACTAACAAGTTACTTGACCTGAGTAACAGGTTATTAGATCCGGGTAACATGTTATCTGAACTGTGTGGCCGTTGGTAACAGGTTACTAGAACTACGTAAAAGGGTTACCTAACCAAGAAAATAGTTAAAAAGCATAACTGAGACTGAGTAACCAATAATTACTTTATATTTATTGATTATTACTTTGGATAGAAAGTTTTGGCAGTCGATTACACCACCGTGACAATCGATTATCCATAGTTGTTGGAAACCAGATTTTCAAATTTAAATGAACAACTTTCATCCAAAGTGAATGTTTTTCATTCCAAACGTGTCTCCTCTTATTGGAAGACAACTTTGGTTGATTGGAAGCCTATTTAAACGCATTGAGATATTCAAGCCAACAAACGAACTCAACACAAATGATACACGAAATTTTCATATCTTAGTAAAATAATTTCTACACTCTTTTGCAACTTCGTTTCCAAACTTTTAGATTTTCTAAAGTTACTTTAAGTGCTATGTTCGAATATTTCAAACATATAAGAGCATTGATTACTAAGTGTTTATTTATATGGAAAAGGTTTGCAAGTTATAGCAATTGTCAAACTTGTAAAGGCCATCTTGTAGTTGATATATTCTTCATCTTGTTGTTAACTTTTCATCATAAGGGTGTGGTGAGAAGGGAAAATAGTTCACTTGGAAATGTTTATTTCCAAGGGTTGATAGTTGTGAGTGTGTAAGGTACAAGGGACTCGAGGAGATAATTTGCAATTGTAACTCAAATTATCTAGTGGAAAATATCTTGTATGAAAAGAGTACTAGACGTAACCATCGTTGGACAAGAAGGTGAACTAGTATAAAATTCTATGTGTACTCATCTTATTCTACTCTCTTTGTATGTTTACTTCTGGTCTTTAACTTGGTGGATTTTTGGATCAACATTCCGCTGCAAAAACACTTTGATATAACAAGCAAAAATCAATTGATAAATACTTCTTACTTAAGGGGAATGAAGCATGTACCACTTTGTCGCAACTCTCCTCTTGAATTTTTTATATTGAAGCTTTTAGAGAGATTCCTTTCTTGCGCTTATCTAATTCCTCGTACAAAGTCAAATGCCCTAGCTCCATTTCACCCCCTCTTAGTTGCCATCTAATACTTACAATTGGCACACGAGCTTATTTTGGGTAAATTACTCTCCAACCGATCCTACTTCAGAGATGGCCTCAAGATCATTTTTAGGAGACGGTTCCAATCATCAATTGCCCTTCAAGCTTCATTGGAGAATGCTATGATTTCTAGAAAATCAGGATAAGAATCTTTATAGAGTCTTAAGACCTAGACATATGGAATGCAATTGAGGAATGACCTTATGAACCTTTCATTGTTGTTAATGGCGTAAGGGAAGTAAATCCAAAATCCTCTTGGAATGATGAAGATAAGAAGAAAGTGCAATATGATCTCAAGGCAAAGAACATTGTCACTTCAGCCCTTGACATTGACGAATTCTTTAGAGTATCAAATTACAAATTCGCTAAGGAAATATGAGATACTCTAGAGACCACTCATGAAGAAACTAAGGAGGTGAAAAGGTCTAGACTTTATATTTTCTCCCAGGAATAGGAAATGTTTCGCATGAAACCTAGTGAGAAAATACTAGATCTTCAAAAGAGATTTACTCACCTTACAAATCATATAATTGCACTTGGTAAGGTATTGTTTAATATGACTTGAACTTAAAATTTCTAAGATCACTTACAAGACAATGGCAACCCAAGGTGACAACCATCTCATAAAAGAAAAGTCTATCAAAGATGTCGTTGGTTGCTCTCTTTGGAAAGTTGCAAGAACATGAGTTGGAATTAAGCCAACTTGAACAACATGAAGAACAAGTGAAGAGCAAGAATATTTCTCTTCAAGAAAAAGTTGAGGTGTATGAATCCTCGGCAGATGATTTAGAAAAGAAGGACATGAAAAATATGTGCATGTTGGTGAAGAAGTTCAGTAAGTTCCTAAAAAGAAACAAATGTGGTAAGGCTGGATAACCAAGAAGATTCACCAAGAGCAATGAAGTTTCCATTTCAAATCAGAACTTCAATTGTCTTGAATGTCGAAAACCTGGTCACATGAATATGGACTATCCTACACTAAAGAAGAATTATTTCAAGGCAAAACCTGAGAAGAAGACCGGTAGACAGACTTAAATTGCATGGGAAGATAATGACTCAAGTTGCACTTCAGAACTAGAAAATGAAGAGCAAGCTCGCATCTCTATAATGGTGTCTCATCTTTCTGATGATGAGGTGGTAAGTGAAACTGAACCTTTAGATAAGCCATCATTTTCTGAATTACAAAATGCTTTTAATCGATTGCATAGTGAATACATAAACTCACAAAATCTGTTTTAAACAAAAGAATGAGATTGACGCATTCTGAAATGAATATTATTATTCTTCTTGTCCAAACTGTATTGCTCTTGAAAATAATGTTTGTAATTTAAGTCTTGATATCAATAGTCTAAACAAGAGTAGTATAAAATTGGATAACAGGCTGAAAATGCAAAGACACTCCACCGACCGTTGATGTGTCAGTTTTTCCGAGCCTTCTTTATATAAGAAAAAGGAAGTGTCTAAAAAAATAAATTTTCAAAAACAAATTATCAATACTCATCATGTTTCTAAATCTAAAACTAGGATACAAAAACATCAACCCATCTGCACTTATTGTCAAAAATATGGGCATACACATAATATTTGCATGATTAGAAAATATGGTGTACCCCTAGGATATTTTCAATGGATAGAGAAATGTGTTAACCCTGTAGGATCCAAACTGAATTGGATACCTAATATTACTTAACCTGTTTTGCAGGAATATTTGAGAGTCGCTCGAGATTTATAGTATTTGGATAGCGGCTGCTCAAAACATATGACGGACGACAAAGGAAAGTTTTATGTCCTTAATCCAATGGACAAAGGCTACGTTACATATGGTGGCAACAATAAAGGAAGAATTCTTGGAGTTGGTAGAGTCGGGAAGCCACCTTCTACTACAATATAAGGAGTTCTATATGTTGATGGACTCAAGCACAACTTACTCAGTACAAGTCAACTTTGAGACAAAGGGTTCCATGTGGCTTTCTATCCCGACAAGTGCGTCATTAATAGTAAGGTATATGAATACTCTAAACTTATTAGTAAGAGAATAAATAATATTTATATGATTTCTTTAAATGATTCTTCTCTTCCCATTAAATGTTTAGCTATTAATGATCATCATGCATGGTTGTGACATAAGAGAATTGCTCATATACATATGAATCCTTTGAATAAACTGATCAAGAAAGATTTAGTTGTTGGTTTACCCAATATGAAGTTTGTTATAGACAAACTATGTAGTACTTGCCAAAAGTATAAGCAAACAAAAACTTCTTTCAAATCAAGGCATATGGTTTCTTCTGATAGACCATTGCAGTTACTACACATTAACTTATTTGGTCCCTATCGGACTAAAAGTTTTGATGGTAACCACTATGTTGTTGTGATAGTAGACGACTTTTCGAGATACATTTGGACGTTATTCTTGGTACACAAGAATGAGGTGCTTAATGCCTTAGAAAATATGCTAAGAGAGTTCAAAATAAAAAATCCTTCAAAGTAGCTACTATAAGAAGTGATCATAGGTGTTGTAGAGAGAAAGAGTTGATCTTATAAGAACTAGCACATACAATGTTGAATGAAACTAATCTCCCAAAATATTTCTGGGCGAATGCAGTCAGTACAACATGCTATGTTTCCAACCGAGTTTTAATAAGATCTATTCTAAAGAAAACCCCGTATGAAATATTCAAAGTTAGAAAACCAAATATTTCTCACTTGCATGTGTTTGACTGCAAATGTTATATGCTAAACAATGGCAAGGAAATCTTAGGAAAGTTTGATGCAAAAGCCGATGAAGAAATTTTCCTGGGCTATTGTCTTACAAGTAAAGCTTTTAGAATTATTAATAAGAGAACCATGGCCAGGGAAGAATCCATTCATATAAATTTTGATAAATCTAATACAACCTTGCAAGAAAAATCGATGGTTGATGATGATGACTTTCCTAGTTCATCCTTTGAAAATCCCATTAGCGATGTTACAGCCAACACATGGCATTTGAAAGTATATGATATTTTACCATCACCAGAAGAGTATATTCATTCCGATTTACCTAAAAAATGGAGAACTCATCAATATCATCCTATTGACAACATCATTGGTCACATAAGTATGGAAGTTACTACTCGCCTAAAATTGAATGATGCTTGTCTAAACATGGCCTTTGTTTCTCAAGTGGAACCATCCAATACTGATGATGCAATCGAGGATGAACACTGGATTCTTTCTATGCAAGAAGAACTTAACCAGTTTGAGAGAACCGAAGTTTGAGAACTTGTTCCTAGACCTAATGATAGAGACGTTATAGGAACACATTGGGTCTTTTCAAATAAATCAGATGAAAATGGTATTATTATAAGAAATAAAGAAATACTTGTAGCACAATGATACAATTAGGAAGAAGGTATCGACTTTGATGAAACCTTTGATCTGATTGCTAGAGTTAATGCTATTAGGTTTATTCCTTACATATGCATGTTCTTTGGATTTTCAGCTATATCAAATGGATGTAAAGAGTGCATTTCTAAATTGTTATATACAAGAAGAGGTGTATATTGAACAATCTCCTCAGTTTGAAGACTACAAGCATCTCTCTCATGTCTATAAAATTAAGAAAGCTCTCTATGGCTTAAAGCAAACTCCTCGTGCATGGTATGACCATCTAACAAGTTTTTTACTTGCTAAAGGGTTTACTAAAGGAAATGTCGACACTACATAATTCATTAATAAAATATATCATCATAATTTACTTGTTCAAATCTATGTTGATGATATCATTTTCGGTTCTACTAATGATCTTTCATGTAGCGAGGTAGGTAAAATGATGCAATGGGAGTTTGAGATGTCCATGATGGGAAAGTGGATCCACTTTCTTGGACTACAATTTAAACAACTCAAGATGGCATATTTGTTATTCAGTCAAAATATTGTAGGGATCTGCTGAAACGGTTTGAAATAGATGACTGCAAACCGATTACAACTCCTATGAATCCTAGAACATACATAGATGTTGATGAGACTAGAAAATGCATTGACATCTCTAAGTGTCGAGGTATTATTGGTTACCTTCTTTATCTTACTACAAGTAGACCTGATATTATGTTTAGTGTATGTCTTTGTGCACGTTATCAATCAAAGCCCAAAGAGTCAAATCTTACTACCATGAAAAGGATATTAAAATATCTTAAAGGCACAATTGATATAGGACTATGGTATCCGAAAGGAAGTTTATGTGACTTGGTGGGATATTCGGATTCAGATTTTACTGGATGCGAAACTCAGAGGAAAAGTACAAGTTGTACTTCTCACATTCTCGGAAATGTTGTAGTCTCATAATCCTATAAATATCAAGCATGTGTTTCTCTAAGTACTGTTGAGGTAGAATACATAGCAACAGGTAGTTTTTGTGCCCAAGTGTTGTGGCTCAACCAACATTTACAATATTATAGATTAGACTTAGGATGCATTCCCTTAAGATGAGATAATACTAGTGCTATAAACCTTTCAAAGAATCCAATTATGCATTCCTGAACCAAACATGTTGATATAAGGCATCACTTCCTCAGGGACCATGCCAAAGAAAGATGTTCTCTTGGAATTTGTTGATACCCATGACCAATTAGTAGATATCTTTACTAAATCTTTAACTAAACAACCTTTTTTATAAATTTAGACGAGAATTAGACATTCTTCATGAATCATATTTGTCCTAAACATGTTTATATATATTTTATATGCTTCATTATATGTATCTCATGCCTACTTGTGCTTCTATGTGCTTTAAATTGCTTAAAGTTTATTGTTTTGGGGTGTGTAATTTGTTATCGCAATAGGGTAATTGATTACAAGACATTAGATAGTCTAAATATTTAAAAACTGATCAGTGTAATCAATTACACCACTCAATTAATCGATTAATTGCCTGACAATAGGAATGAGCAAGTGATTGCTCAATCATGGTAACCGATTACACTCTGCACTATATAAGGAACAATCTCATATTTTTCAAACTTCAGCTTCTCCATTTTCACTGAATCAATCGTGGTAGCCCCCATACTTCAAAAAACCACTATTCTCAACTATTTCAAGTCATTTTTGAGTTGATTCATACTACATTTTCAATCGTGAACACATTCCAACCACCATTTTCGTCTTTAGATGTCAAAATAAAAAAAACCCCAAATCTCCAAACCTTACAAACCTAAGTTTTCAAAAACTCAACTCCATGGCTTCATCCTTGTGAATACCCAATTTTGCCCAGCCCAAAAATACTTTAAAACCAATTTTTTCCATAAAAAACATTTTCGATGCAAATCTCATCAAATCAAATATTGTATATGAATTTGATTAGGTTGCATGAATTATTAAATATAAAAAAAAATCAAATCTTTAAGAGATTCAATTCTTACTCAAGTTTGATAAATTGTATGATTAAAAGATTGCAATCTCTGAATTCGGAAAATCAAATAAGTTCGATATCAAATTAAGTGAGGTTGCACTCTTAAATAATAATCAAGTAAAAATATTTTTTAGCAACACGTCAAATCTAATCTCAACTTGAATTTCAAAAAAGGAGTTTAAATGAACTCATTTAATGGAGTTTATTTCAATTCCCTTACAAAAAATTTCTCCAAAAAAAAAATAAAAATATAATGTTGATATGGATGATTAATGATGCCATAATTATATATATCCATTTTCGGATTTTTATTTAAATGAAAATTTAAAGATAGGTTTTAAGTGACTTAATTGTCACTTATTATCTAGAATCAATTTTAGAAAAATATATATCATGGCAATCACCCTTGATTTTCGTTTGTGTTGTAAAAATGAGAAGGAAAATATTTTTGTAATACTACAATATAAAGCAATATTTTTATGAGGGATTATACAAAAAAAGTTGAACTTCAATTAAGATTTTTTAGTCATTCTTTTTTATGCACTTTGGAGTCAAAATATTATACTTGTATGGTTAAAATAATTTTAGACTTTATAGGAAAATAGTTTGGGCATTTTGTGTAAAAAAAATAGCATTTTTAAATGATTCAAAATAGGAAATATGTAAATTCAAAGAGAAATTCGAATTTTGAATTATGTGCCATAAATCAGATTTTTAATATGGATTTAAATGTGATTCTATTCCTCCTTAACTTCCTCTATTCCATAAATTAGAATATTGCATGTGCTCATTAGAAAAGGCTATAAATAGCAAGGTTTTTCACACATCAAAGGGACCTAGAAAAAAAAACAAAAGAGGAAAAGTGAAAAAAGGTAGAAATTTGGAGAAAGAGAGTGGAAAAAATATACAAGGTGATTGAAAAAATTGAGAGGAAAAAAAAGAAATTGCAAGTGAAAAAGGAAGAGAAAAGAATTTGTTTTATTCGTGTGATACAGTGTGGTGGAGAGTAGAGTAGGAATTGTGCAACCTAATTCACAACCACAGGATCAATCAACTTTTACCCATCTGCGTTGACCATATTTGGTCAACCAATCGGTGTTCGAAACGTTGCGCAGGCACACTGCACCGCGACACACCCAATCACTCCCTCTGCAAGCACATAGGATCCTGTGCAGTTGTGTGCACCACGCGATCCTACACCTTACTCCATCCAGCGCTCACAGATTCGCCACGTGTACGCCTCCTCTCCTCCTTGCATTCTCACCAACCAGCCAGCGACACGTCAGCAGGCGTAGGGAAGCCACACT
>NC_032010.1:7702706-7704786 GCF_001865875.1 Lupinus angustifolius | reverse complement strand
GTTGTGGTATCGGACGTAAGGGCTATACTGCACTCATATTTAAAAATGGGTTTTTAAAATAAATAAATACAAAATTTGAATTTCGCAATCAGACTTTGATATGAAATGCGGTATCGGACGTAGGGGCTATGCGTCACTCATATCTCTTTTTTAAGAAAGGTTTTTTGTGTAAATAAAAAATTAAATTTTATTAAACAAACCTTAATATGAGATGCGGTAACGGACGTAGGGGCTATGCTTCGCTCATATTTTTTCTTTTCCTCTTTCAAAAGAAAAATAATTCAAACGTTTTAATTTTTAGAAATAAAATTTACCCAACTAATAAACTTTTTCTACTCAAAGAACTACATAGTCTTGATTCCCATAAAGGGGATACGTAGGACCAAGATCACTGTTGTCAGACATAATATTAAAATAAACTTTTTTGGGTAATAATATAATAATAACACAATTAATAATCCATGTAATATAATAGGGTACCGTTCAAACGGGCAACTGGGGTGCTAATACCTTCCCTAGGGTGTAATCGACTCCCGAACCTGGATATCAAAGTCCAAGGCCCAATGTGATTGGGCCGAAAGATTTTTCTACATTTTTTGACTGTAAAAAAATGTAGTGGCGACTCTAATAAGTTCGTGCAACCGAAAATCGGGGCGCGACAGCTGGCGACTCTGCTGAGGACTGTTTTTTAGTGAGTCAGACCCGTAAATATATTATGCATGGTTTTTCTTTATTGTTGTGTTTATATTACTTTATTGTATGTCATTAATATCTTCTGCCATACATTCATCACATTGGCGTAAGTATATGCTCTAGACCCGAGCATTAAGTTAGGAGGAACATCCGCCTTGTCGGTGAGGACTTTGGGCCTCACTTACATTGGCATGATGAACCACCCAGGTTGTTACCAAATATCATGGGCCTTACCGGTGTAGACTTCGGGTACCACTTGTAATCCCCAAGGTATTTGGGTTTCCTCTCTTTATGATTGGATGCAATCTGGGCCCTTAGAAGCAATCCCTATTAGATAACCCTAAAACCTATTAATGTACACCATAGATGCGATGATAACTGCTTACATGCATACATTCATATGTATAAATTGACTCGTACATTTTTTTTTGGTGACGTTTTACTCAAAAACAAATTATTTTTCAGATTTTATTAAAAAAGAGAGAATTCATAGTATAGCAAGACCCGAATACCATGGATCCAATATATGGCAATGTTGGGACCCCTAAAAGGGGGACAAAGGTAGAGGTACAAGTGAATGATATAAATTTCCTCCTTGAGTGCATTCAAAGAATTGCTAAAGAAGAGCAAGAACGGTTCGCCAAGATCTATGGACGACTCATTGATCTGCTCAAAGTCAACATCAAGCCCGATACACTACGAGCTATGGAAGTCATGATTCAATATTGGAACCCAGAACTGAGGATTTTTGAATTTCCCAATCTTGATGCTTCTCCAACAGTTGAGGAATATGAGATGTTGTTGGATGTTCCTGTGCTGGACCGATCAAAGGTATACTTATTCAGTGGAGATCATAAGCTGAGCGAAGAATATATTGAAGAAATGATAGGGGCACGCCCAGGGGTTCAAAATATTATAAAGCAAGGAGAGTATGAAGGGTTGAAGTGGAGTTGCCTGAGGAAACATATAATCAAAATGGAAGAACAAAAGAATTGGAAATCCTTCGGATCATCCTTTGCACTAGCCATCTATGGTCTGGTCTTGTTCCCCTTCGTTGCTGACATGATCAACCGTGAAGCCCTTCATGTTTTCTATAAGGTGAAGAGGTTTTCGGTCAACCCAACACCCGCAGTACTGGCTGAAACTCTTCTACAGTTCTACAGAGGTCATCAGAAAGTCAATAAAAGAGTAAAGATAAGGTTTTGTGTACAGTTGTTATATGTATGAATGATAACTCGGTTCAAACATCATTAGTTTCCTCTAGGGTCTCGCTATCCACTCAAAAGATTCATAAACACAAATGTCATACCCATCACATTATCTGAATGGTCCAACCTCTTCGAAGTAATCAACCCAAGAAACTTCGGAGTGAAATGCTGCTTGTATG
>NC_032010.1:7696268-7702606 GCF_001865875.1 Lupinus angustifolius | reverse complement strand
AAAATCATTTCCCTTATTCTACCTTTGTCCCAATTCAAAAAAGCAAAAAAAAAGGAGAAGATAAAATAAAATAAAAAGCGAAAGTACAAAAAAAAAACAAAAAAAGCTGCTTGTATGATCAACATGAGGAAGTCATGTACGCTTGTGGGGAGTACCAAAATCTCGTTCTAATGGGTCCTAAGGGATGCATCACCTACACTCCCGCCTTGGTACTTGGTCAACTGAAATGGGGGATGAGTCCTGTAACTCCTCAACAACTTCAGGGGTTTATCCTCCTATATAAGGATAAAAATACTTCCAAAAAACTCCTCGATGATGTAAGGAGAGCTCTACATAATATTCGCTTCTATGGCAAAAAAGAATTAGGATAGCACCAAGCTTTCTACACAGAAGAATATAATTTGTGGAGAAAGGGTAGAATGGCAAATAAAACCAGCATCCATGTTATCATGCCTAAAGAAAAGGAGGGGCCATCCCCAAATGAAATGAATCTTCAGCGAAGAATCAAAGTCATGGAAGGCCAACTAGAAGCATCGAGAAATATAATTGAGAAGGAGGGTTTTCACCAAGAGAAGCTCAATAAACTGAGCTCGAATTTAAAGGAGGAAGTGGCAAGCCTCAAATCCGATTATGCGGACTTGTGCGCCTCTGTTGGCAAGGGTCAACTAACCAGAGAAGAAAAAGAGGTCATGTATCTTAAAGCACAACTAGATGCTCGTGATCGCATCATCTTCAACCTAAAGAATGAGAAGAAAGAAAGTGACCGGACTCTAGAGGAAGTCAAAGTTGAGTCAGAGCAAGACAGGGTCAGTGCTGCTAAGGCTTGGGCAACAATAGATGAATGTTAGAACTCCATTGAACAAGGTCTTGACAGAGAGAACCAATATCGGGCTAGAATGGACAACCAAGAGAGAGTACATCGTCTTGCCTTAGAAGAGATGATTGGGGAAAGGAACCAACTCTTAAACCAACTCAGAAACCTCGAACATGCCTATAATTAGCTAGCAGAGGAGAGGGAGATATGGTCAAACAAATTGGAGGCAAGCATTAGATGAATGTAATGAAAACAAAGAGTTGTGGGAGAGAAGGTGTTTAGACATCATAGATGGGATTGGGGGATTCGCAGAAGCTGCAAGGCAAGAAGCCAACATGTACCCAGAAACTGGGATGCTTCCAGAAATGAATGTTTTCTTTAATAGTTGCACCCCAATTGCTCGAAGGCTCACGAAGTGGAGGAAGAGTACCGAAGAGTTGTAGGGAATTGTAGCTTGGAATAAAAAGGAAGTTTTAGTTTGATCATTTGAAATAAAAAGGAGGAAATCGACTCATGTGATTCCCCTTTATCCATTTGAAATTTACTTATCAATAAAATCATTTCCCTTATTCTACCTTTGTCCCAATTCAAAAAAGCAAAAAAAAAGGAGAAGATAAAATAAAATAAAAAGCGAAAGTACAAAAAAAAAACAAAAAAAGAAAGGTACAACATTGCTATATATATCCAAGATGCAACCACATAAGGAAACAAAGTCTTTTTCTGAAAGTTGTCATCAACCACAAGCGAATCCATGGACTGCGCTCCATGGCCTTCAAACGTGGGCTTCGTCATCCTTGCTATACCAATGAATACTCTCTAACACTTTTTTTAATCTTATTAAATTATGTTTAATTATATGCATTTAAATAAAACAATCATTGCTCCCAAACATCCATACAACACGAGGCTACAGTCCAAGACAATGTCAGACTCTGATTCAAGCAGTCATGAGATCAGGTCAGAGCTAGCTGAAATCAAGGAGCAAATGAAAGAAATGATGAAGCTTATTCAGGGCCTGCAGAAGGCTCGGAACTCAGATGAGAATACCTCTGCCGCCACCGTCAAACAACCTAGTGGTCAACGCCCAGCTCCAAAGTCAACGCCAAAGGCCAATCCTGACACAACTGCTGAAGCCAATCAACGTCGGGAAACGACCATGAAGTGGCCTATGTATGGAATGCCACTCAACTATAATCCTCTCTACGAGGATGCGCATGGAGAAGCTCCTCATAATGAATAGCATGGGGACGTCGTTGAGGACGATGAGGACCCTACACATGGTCTCCCATCGGGAAATGCAAAAACTAAGATGGTGCATCCTAGCTATACTCAGGTAGCCCTGAAAGACTCTGCCCAAGGCCCAATTTACCAGAATTATTCTCAGGCTCAAGACAAAGAGGAGATGGAGAGGATACAGGAAAGATTGAGAGCAATTGAGGGAGCAAGCTACCCAAACTTAAAAAAAAGCCTTTGAAATGTGCTTGGTCCCGGATGTGGTGCTTCCACCCAAATTTAAGATACTAGAGTTTGAAAAGTACGATGGGACTACATGCCCCAAAAGCCACCTGCACATGTACGTAAGGAAGATGTCGGCATACCATGGGAATGATAAGCTCCTGATCCATTGCTTTCAGGATAGCTTGATAGGCATGGCTATGAGCTGGTATATTCGTTTGGAGAAGGCACAAATCAGGACCTTTGCAGACTTATCTAACACATTTGTCAAGCAGTACAAGTACAATGAAGATGCAGCACCCGATAGGTCTCAACTACAAAGTTTGTCTAAAAAGCCATCAGAAAACTTGCGGGAGTATATCCAACGATGGAGAGGTTTAGCTTATCAGGTACTGCCCCGTCTGGAGGAAGAAGAACAACTATCGATTTCATCGATACCCTACAGAGCCCATACTACGAACTCCTCATGGGAAATATAGTAACTAACTTCAATGCTCTAATCAAGGTTGGGTAAAAGTTGGAAGGAGGACTAAGGAGTGGGAAGATTGTCGAAGGAAACACGCGCTCAGGGAAGAAACCCAATTTTTTAAAGAAGAAGGAAGGTGAAACAAATTTTGTGGCCGTCGAGCCCAAGAAATATCCAACCCGAAACACTCGAAATAACCACCGTGAACCCTCTCGGTTCACGCAAACCCAAAACCCAAACACATACACTCAACCAAATCAAAACATTAATGTTTACACCCCGCCAAACGCCAACNATGCCAACACATACATGCCGTACAACCCAAACACCAACCAATATCCATCCCAACACAACAACACTCACCATACGAGCCATAACACATTCCACCATAATCCCAATGAAAAGAAAACTCCACAATTCGACCCTATCCCTGTTACCTATGCGGAGATCTTCACTTATCTTATGGCAGGGGGATTCATAACCCCGATAGTAGGAAAGATTCCAGATTCATCAGGACCTTGGTTCAACCAAAATGTTACATGTGCATATCACTCCGGGATCGTCGGTCACTCCATTGAACATTGTCGAGCTCTCAAATATAAGGTTCAACAAATAATAAACACAAAACAACTAGTGTTTGAGGAAAATACACCAGATGTGGACCGAAACCCATTGCCCAATCATCGCATCCAAGGTGTTAATGTTGTAGAGGGAGTACAAGAAGGTTTGTATATTTGGGAAGTTCATGAGATAAAGACTCCGATGAAGGTTATTTACCAGGAGATGTGCAGACATGGGATGGTGGAAAGATTGAGGGAAGATGAGGATGATGGTAGTTGCGAGATGCACGGTCCAGAAGGACACATACTAGAGGACTGCCCCGAGTTCAAATTGTTGCTACAAAAGATGTTGGACATGAGATTAATCACTATAGAGAGAGGTCCCAAGTGCCAAAGTGTAAATGTTGTTACACAAGGCAAGGAGGAGAGGAGCCCAACATGGAGACCATCAATGACCCGCTTCGTGCCTATATTCAACATTCCGCATAGTACGTCGTCGCCCTCACCACGATGGGTACCACTCCTTAGAGTCATGAAGCCCGTAACGGAGGCAAAGCCTCAACCATTCCCCTACGATCCAGACAAGGCAGTGTCGTGGATATATAGTGAGAACACTATCGAGAAATCAGAGCAACCCCCTTATGTCACCAATGTAGCCGGAGTTAGCAGAGTAACTAGAAGTGGACGTGTTTACGGTGCCCCAGATATAGTAAAAAACCCGATCAGCACCAGCAAATGGAAAGCTAAGATGATTGTTCCCACAGAAGAAGAAGCGGAAGCAGATTTGGAAGAACGGTGCATGCCTCAGGATAAGAGTGGAGTATCTAATGAGGAAGCTTGTGAATTCCTGAAATTCATAAAGAAAAGTGAATACAAGGTGGTAGACCAGTTAAGTCGCACCCCGGCTCGGATTTCCATACTCACTTTATTGATGAGTTCTGAGGCCCACCGAAACGTACTCTTAAAGGTGCTAAATCAGGCACACGTCAGCCACGACATAACCACAGACAAGCTCGGTGGTATAATCAACAACATATTGGCTGACAATTACATATCCTTTAGTGAGCAAGAAATACCCGCTGAAGGAATGGGGCACACTAGTCCACTTCACATCTCAGTAATGTACCGTGATTGCTTAATTGGTAAGGTCCTAATAGACAATGGCTCTTCATTGAATGTCATGTCGAAAAGGACATTTTCCAGGCTCCCATTGGATTCCTCATACATAGTGCCAAGCTCAATGATAGTAAGGGCGTTTGATGGATCGAAGAGTGATGTCATGGGAGAAATAGAGTTGCCCATAAAGATAGGGCTCTGTGTTTTTCAGATTTTATTCCATGTCATGGACATCAACCCTTCTTACAGTTGTTTGTTGGGAAGACCTTGGATCCATGCATCAGGAGCTATACCCTCTATTCTACACCAGCAGGTAAAATTCATAATGGATGGGAAATTGCTGACCATTATGGGGGAGGAGGACATGTTGATATCGAAACCCTCTGGAACACCCTACATCGAGGCGGCAGAAGAAGCTCTTGAAATCTCCTTCCAGGGACTGGAGATTGCCAGCGCCTCCTCGGTGAATGAGGGAATGCAGACACTAAGGCATCAAGCTTCTACGGCATCGTCGTTGATGGCTAAAGTAATGCTGAGTAAGGGTTACCAACCAGGAAAAGGACTTGGAAAGTTTGGTCAGGGAATTGAAAATATGGTGGTACCGCAAGGCATAAAAGGGCGGTATGGTCTAGGCTACAGGCCTACTCAGAAGGACTGGGAAAGAGTTGCTGAAGAAAAAAGGAAGAAAAGATTGGCCAAACCAGGACATGCTGATTACGTGACTGAAGGTATTCTCATCCCACACATCAGTCAGACCTTCATCAGTGCTGGGTTTGCATCTGAGACAATTGCTATGGTGGAGGACAATGATCCAGAAGACCTAATCGATTATGTGATGCAATGCCCTCCAGGAACCCTGCTCGGCAACTGGACAGAAGAGGACGTGTCACCACAAGTATTTTATAAAGAAATGTAATAAAAATACTAGTGATACCTAGTGCTATTGACTTGCTTTGCATTTTGTTTTTTAAGACATCTACTTGTATTTCCAGATAGTACAAGCAATAAACTCAATAAATGCATTTCATATATCATGTCTCATTTTTTCTATATATATTTTATTCCTCACACACGCACATTACCCCAAAACAAGCAAAATAAAAATGAAAAACAATGAAAAAACTAATCATGCCATCCACCCCAATGCAGATCCAACGGCGACCCCAGAAATAATAACCATGTTACTAGCCACCCATACAGTCATGACCGTCTCGTTAGTTTAATCGATGAGGAAGACAATGACGAAGAGTGGGAAACCCCACCTGAGCTATTAAGGCTAGTTGAGCAAGAGTCCAGAGAAATTGAGCCACATGAGGAACCTATTCAACTGATAAATCTGGGAACAGAGGATGATAAGAAGGAGGTGAAAGTGGGTACCCTAATGAAAAAGGAAGAACATGAAAAGATAGTCCAACTTCTACATGAATTCAAGGATGTCTTTGCCTGGTCGTATAGCGACATGCCCAGATTGGATAGAAAAATAGTGGAGCATAAACTACCCTTGAAGCCAAATTCTTATCCAGTCAAGCAAAAGTTGCGGCGAATGAGACCATAAATCTCCTTGAGGGTGAAAGAAGAGGTCGAGAAATGGTTAGAAGCCGGGTTCGTAACTGTCTCCACATATCCCGGGTGGGTAGCTAACATCGTAGCGGTACCGAAGAAGGGGGGCAAGCTCAGGATCTGTGTGGACTATCGAGACTTGAACAAAGCTAGCCCTAAGGATGACTTCCCAGTACCCCACATAGATGTCTTGGTCGAGAATACTTCAGACCATGCTCTTTTCTCCTTCATGGACGGATATGCTAGTTATCACCAAATCAAAATGGCACCGGAGGACATAGAGAAAACTACTTTTATCACCCCGTGGGGGACCTTTTTCTATAAAGTCATGCCTTTTGGCCTAAAAATGCCATGGCCACATACCAGA
>NC_032010.1:7680896-7696168 GCF_001865875.1 Lupinus angustifolius | reverse complement strand
CTTTCAAGAAGGAGACCTGGTGCTTAAGAAGATACTCCCAATCCAAAAGGACCATAGAGGGAAATGGACTCCAAACTATTAAGGACCATTCGTCATTAAAAAGGCATTCTCAGGAGGGGGCCTAATACTAACTACTATGGATGGAAATGACCTACCCCTATCAGTAAATTCTGATGTTGTGAAGAAGTACTATGCTTAGGAGATCTTTCCACACAAAAATTTCCACACAAAAAAGAAAAAAGAGAAAAAAGAGAAATGAAAAAAGCAAAAAGAAGAGTATTAGTGTATTGATCACGCACATCCTCGCATACCTTTGCATTTTAAGGAGAATGATGTAGCAAATAAATCCATATGGTATAAATTCTTAGACGGGTCTTTCTAAGGACACGAGGCGTCCTTGTTATTACCCAAACATTATTGAAGATACCCCTAGTCACCCTCATTTGAGCCAAGCAATAAAGAGAGGAGTTTTTTTTGTTTTTGTTTTTTCCCCAAAGAACCTTAAAGAATTATATGACCGGGGAAATGGTAGTATTCATACTTATCATATTGACAGTAGAGCAATCGAGAAGATCGTGAAAGACCCGCTAAGAAATAAAGGTCTTAGGCAAAAGTTAGGGCAAAGAAAAGTGGACACCAAATAAATGTGTAATTCTCTAAAAGCAACAATAGTAAAAAGTTGGAAGTAGGAAAATGAGAAAGAGGAGATGGATGGGGGGAAACACATTTTGAGCCTTATACCTTTGTCTTTCAAAACCAAGTTTAGTCAGACCCCAATACAAGCTTAAAAAGTCCTTCTAGAAGATTGATCTGTCTAAGATTTATGTCAGGATGAAGAAAGCTGACTCCAAGGAAAACTCAAAATTATCATTTGCATGACGTGATCAATACAAAAATACTCTAAAAATGAATAAAGAAAATAAAAAGTGATGAAACCCGTTAGGTCGAAAACCCAAAAGGGCGGCCTAAGCAAAATTTAGGGATACAAGTGGAAAGTATCTCATGTGGCATAAAGCGGGCACTGGGGCAAAAGTTGTGGACGGTACCCGAGAAGGCAAAAAAGGATATAAGGCAAATTCATCCTCCAGGGTCTGTAAACTGGGGCAATTTTTGGAAACAAGCAGAGTTCACCTTGAAAACTGGAGCAAGTCTTTGAGAATAATATGTATTGGAGGACTATAAGGCAAATTCATCCTCCAGGGTCTGTAAACTGGGGCAATTTTTGGAAGCAAGCAAAGTTCACCTTGAAAACTATGGCAAGTCTTTAAGCATGATTCACCGTGATGTGCTGGAAAATTTTGGCGTAGTCATGAACTGTATGAAGGCAAACTAGCACTAGTGTTATTCCAAACCATTATGCACCATTTCAGCCCAAAATCCAAATATAAGCTTTGTACTCATCTTTGTTGATATTTGAAATAAATTTTTTGCATAGTTTATTCCTTGCACTATCTGACGAAATTTAAACAAGTCAAATCAATACTTAATAAATGTCACGAATACAAGCATGTGACCGTCCTCTGAAGAAAAAGGGTAACACCAAAACAATCGCTACCACCAGTAACAATCTCCAATGAGACCCAGTCGTCTCGGCAGATTAAGTGTTGTGGATGTGACGGAGCAATGACGAGAAAAGGATAACAAGTTATTATGAAGAAAATTCATAAACACTCAGTATAAATTATTATGGCATGCATACTCTGAACCTCATTCATCGTAATGATCACTATGCATGCTCATGCCAATCAATGCATAGTCTAAATCACACATTAATCATTACAATGCAAACACCAATATGAACGTCATATCCTAAACAATAATACTGTTATACCATTCATCCGAGCTATTTTTCAAATTCGCGCCTTCGAGGAACCCCGTGCTTGACGACCTTGAAGTCAACCATTCAGGCTTCATGCTTGACCTTTTAAAAATTTGAGGACCCCCATGCTTGACGACCTCAAATTCATGCCTTCGAGGACCCCCGTGCTTGACGACCTCGAAGTCAACCTTTCAGGCTTCATGCCTGACCTTTTAAAAATTTGAGGACCCCCGTGCTTGACGACCTCAAATTCACGCCTTCGAGGACCCCCGTGCTTGACGACCTCGAAGTTAACCCTTCAGGCTTCATGCTTGACCTTTTAAAAATTTGAGGACTCCCATGCTTGATGACCTCAAATTCAGGCCTTCGAGGACCCCCGTGCTTGACGACCTCGAAGTCAACCTTTCAGGCTTCATGCCTGGCCTTTTAAAAATTTGAGGACCCCAATGCTTGACGACCTCTAATTCGTGCCTTCGAGGACCCCGTGCTTGATGACCTCAAAGCCAATCTTTCGGACATCGCTCTTTATCCCACCGATAAAAATGTATTTTGAGCCGCAACAAAATCAGCATTCATTTCTTTACCTATTACTTATCAGGACAACACCTCAAACTTCAGTTTGAGTTATGTCCAACAAGCTACAGGTAAAGAGGGGCAGCTATGAATACCCAATTTTGCCCAGCCCAAAAATACTTTAAAACCAATTTTTTCCATAAAAAACATTTTCGATGCAAATCTCATCGAATCAAATATTGTATATGAATTTGATTAGGTTGCATGAATTATTAAATATAAAAAAAAAATCAAATCTTTAAGAGATTCAATTCTTACTCGAGTTTGATAAATTGTATGATTAAAAGATTGCAATCTCTGAATTCGGAAAATCAAATAAGTTCGATATCAAATTAAGTGAGGTTGCACTCTTAAATAATAATCAAGTAAAAATATTTTGTAGCAACACGTCAAATCTAATCTCAACTTGAATTTCAAAAAATGAGTTTAAATGAACTCATTTAATGGAGTTTATTTCAATTCCTTACAAAAATTTTCTCCAAAAATAAAAATAAAAATATAATATTGATATGGATGGTTAATGACGCCATAATTATATATATCCATTTTCGGATTTTTATTTAAATGAAAATTTAAAGATAGGTTTTAAGTGACTTAATTGTCACTTATTATCTAGAATCAATTTTAGAAAAATATATATCATGGCAATCACCCTTGATTTTCGTTTGTGTTGTAAAAATGAGAAGGAAAATATTTTCGTAATACTACAATATAAAGCAATATTTTTATGAGGGATTATACAAAAAAAGTTGAACTTCAATTAAGATTTTCTAGTCATTCTTTTTTATGCACTTTGGAGTCAAAATATTATACTTGTATGGTTAAAATAATTTTAGACTTTATAGGAAAATAGTTTGAGCATTTTGTGTAAAAAAAAAATAGCATTTTTAAATGATTCGAAATAGGAAATATGTAAATTCAAAGAGAAATTCGAATTTTGAATTATGTGCCATAAATCAGATTTTTAATATGGATTTAAATGTGATTCTATTCCTCCTTAACTTCCTCTATTCCATAAATTAGAATATTGCATGTGCTCATTAGAAAAGGCTATAAATAGCAACGTTTTTCACACATCAAAGGGACCTAGAAAAAAAAAACAAAAGAGAAAACGTGAAAAACGGTATAAATTTGGAGAAAGAGAGTGGAAAAAATATACAAGGTGATAGAAAAAATTGAGAGGAAAAAAAAAGAAATTGCAAGTGAAAAAGGAAGAGAAAAGAATTTGTTTTATTCGTGTGATACAGTATGGTGGAGAGTAGAGTAGGAATTGTGAAACCTAATTCACAACCACAGGATCAGTCAACTTTTACCCATCTGCGTTGACCATATTTGGTCAACCAATCGGTGCTCGAAACGTTGCGCAAGCACACTGCACCGCGACACACCCAATCACTCCCTCTGCAAGCACACAGGATCCTGTGCAGTTGTGTGCACCACATGATCCTACACCTTACTCCATCCAGCGCTCACAGATTCGCCACGTGTATGCCTCCTCTCCTCCTTGCATTCTCAACAACCAGCCAGCGACACGTCAGCAGGCGTAGGGATGCCACACTACTCTTGCCCGCACCAGATTCCTTCCCTAGTAAACATTCCTCTAGGTTTGTTTCTCTTTCAGGTTTGTTTCTCTTTGCATTTTTTTACATTGTCTCACATTTGAAAATTGTATCGATAATTTTGTTTAAAACATAACCAAATTTAACCAATTTTTTACCAATAGCTTGGAAAAAATATTTTTGATAATAAAAAGTTAATGAAAATCAATTATAGTGATAATTAATTTGCGGTATAATTTGACTTTATTTGGATCTTTTGTAAGTCATGAATAAATTACATCAAATACATATTAAAACGTGCATTCATTATAAAAAAATAAATTTTGGACATTTGGTAATAATAAATAAATCACATCCAATGCAAATGAATATATGTAATGAAAAATCAATTATTGTGATAATTAATTTATGTTATAATTTGATTTTATTTAGATCTTTTTATAAATGATGAATAAACACATTAAATGCAAATCAACATACGCAATGTATTAAATTGGATTGTTTGCTAATTTATGTTAAAATCTCATTAATTGTATAAATAAGTAAAAATCTCATGTGATAATAAAAATTCGTCGCAATTGTAAATAAATTATACTAAGTTCAAATTACTACATATATATACTATAAAAATAAATAAATTGTGAGAATTGGATTGTTTGCTAACTTATATTGAAATCTCATTTATTTCATAGTTACATAAAAAACGAAAATATGTTATTACAAATCTACGTTATTAAGTATATCTATACATCTCAACAAATAATTTAATTGTAAATAAATTATACTAAGTTCAAATTACTACATATATATACTATAAAAATAAATAAATTGTGAGAATTGGATTGTTTGCTAACTTATATTGAAATCTCATTTATTTCATAGTTACATAAAAAACGAAAATATGTTATTACAAATCTACGTTATTAAGTATATCTATACATCTCAACAAATAATTTAATTGTAAATAAATTATACTAAGTTCAAATTACTACATATATATACTATAAAAATAAATAAATTGTGAGAATTGGATTGTTTGCTAACTTATATTGAAATCTCATTTATTTCATAGTTACATAAAAAACGAAAATATGTTATTACAAATCACCTGAGATGCGGTATTGGACATAAGGGCTATGTTTCGCTCATGTCTTTTTTTCAAAAAGAAAGAATTTAAACTTTAATATTTTTAATAAATAAAATTAACCCAACCAAATAAATTTTTTATACCTAAAGAACTACGTAAGTCTTGATTCCCTTAATAAGGATACGTAGGGCCGGGGTCAATCTTGTCAAGCACAATAATAAAAACAATTTTTTTTCTTCATAATAATTAATTAATCGCACAATTAAATAAAATAATAATAACACAATTAATAATCCATGCAATATAATAGGGTACCGTTCAAATGAGCAACTAGGGTGCTAATACCTTCCCTAGGGTGTAATCGACTCCCGAACCTGGATATCAAAGTCCAAGGCCCAATGTGATTGGGCCGAAAGATTTTTCTACATTTTTTGACTGAAAAAAACATGTAGTGGCGACTCTAATAAGTTCGTGCAACCGAAAATCGGGGCACGACAATCCTCTAGAACCAAGAAACAATGCACCAATACGACTCAATGAAGGGAACAAATCTCTGATGAGATCAACATGTTGGATTTGGTACGACTTCTTGCAAACGAGGAACAACTCAAAGTCTTCAATGAGCACTTCATGCAAAGACACATTTTTACTCCTAAATATGGTAGGTTTAGTTCTTTTGAGAATAAGGATTTCATTTTCCCTATCCTGTTTAAGTATCAATGACTCTTTGAGTTTTGTGAAATGCATTGTTCCTATTATCCTTAACTAGTATGGGTATTTTACTGCAATTTAACCTTCAAAAAGAATAAAATCTTCTATTTTGTCAAAGGCAAAGAAATTGTCATAGACTTTAGAACTTTAAGTTCTATTTGTAGTAATATGCCATACATAGGGATGATAGTAGAATCAAGCATGAAATGTGACTTATAAGAGTATAATAAGATGGACTTCTATTACTCTATATGTAGATATTCAAAAAGGAAAATTTAACTGCATAAGCAAAGGTCTGTCGGTGATTCTATTAGAAACCGAAAAATTTTACTTGATGGAAATTCAAACCTAGAGGACCATTTGCTTCATTACTTTTTAAGTTACATCGTGGTTCCAACGATTTCAAATCATTTGCAATTAAATGATATGGAACTACAATTGATGTACGCGATTAAACATAATGTGCCAATTAATTGGACATTAATGGTAATAAAACAATTGTGAGCATTTAGAGGTGATTTGGACCCTTGCCTTATGTTATTCTCATAACTGCTATACCTGAGTATTTTGGCGTATCTTGTGCTCGAGAGTCTAAGATCTCACTCAATGTTCATGATAACAAATTTGATGTGGATGTGATCCACAAGATGGGATTCTTTCGAGATACCATTGACATGATTTATAAGTATCATTGTGATCAATAGGCTGCTTACCTAGAAAATCCTTCTACCAACCCTCCTACTCGACCCTCATTTTGTGTTGAATAGGATGGATGCTCTTAATATTGTGAACCATCAATTTCAAGAAGAGCTTCGACGTTTGTCAAACCAATTGGATTACATGGACTTGGATGCTGAGTGGGCTTATCCAGATTGTTAGGTTTAATGGCCTAATGGACAAGGATTTTGTTTAGTTTTGTTGTTGTTGTTGTTTTAAATCTTATGGTTTATGGTTGTTAATTGTTAGTTTAACTTTTAGTCATGTATGAACTACGTTTAACTATTTGAATGAATGATATGATTATGTCATGTTTATTCCATTATCTTATAGAATTTGATATTAATCACAAATTCATATTGTTGTTTTAAAAGAGTTTCTGACCTTGGCTTTTCAATAAGTCAAACTATATATCTTGTTACCCTTTGCTATATATATGTCTATTGTGCTACACACCTAGCTTTTCTTCTTTTGATGAAGTCAAAAAGGGGAGAAAAGTTGGAGTTGTATATTTTCTGTCAAATTTTTTTAGGCACATACAACTAAACGAAGGGGGAACATACAAGATAGGGTGAGCATACTCAAAGTCAAACAAAGTCATATCATATGAAGTATGTTGAAACTCATAAAAATTAAAATCCCAAATTTCAAAAGATGTTGATTTGTCATCGTAAAAAAGGGGGAGATTGTGAAAAAAATCTTGTTTTTGATCGTGGCACGATTTTCATGAAGACACCAAGATCACAAAAATAAGAAAAAAGGAAGAAGACTATGAAGACATAGAAGATTCAAGCTTCCAGAATATTAGAGTTTAAGTCTTCAATAGGAACTTCCATCCTTATGCTCAATTGATAATTAGTTGCAAGGCTCGAGGAAATTCAAAGGAATCAAAACTATTTTCAAAACAATTGAATAATTATTGAAACAATGTCAATAATTCTAAGTAACAAGTTACTTGACTTGAGTAACATGTTATTAGATATGGGTAACAGGTTACTTGAACTGTGTGGCAGTTGGTATCAGGTTACTAGAACTACATAACATGTTATCTAACTAAGAAAACAGTTACAAAGCCTAACTATCACTGAGTAGCATATTATTACTTTGTATTAGTTAATTATTAATTTGGATAGAAAGTTTTGGCAATCGATTATACCATCGTGACAATCGTTTACCCATAGTTGTTGAAAACCAGATTTTCAAATTTAAATGAACAACTTTCATCCAAAGTGAATGGGTTTCATTCCAATCTTGTCTCCTCTTCATTTAAGGTTACTTCGGTTCATTGGAAGTGTATTTAAAGGCATTGAGACATTCAATTCAACACACGAATTCAACACAAGTGATACACGTAATTTTCATATTTTACTAAAACAATTTCTACACTCTTTTGCAACTTTGTTTCCAAGCTTTCAGATTTTATGAAGTTGCTTTAAGTGCTAAGTTCTAAATTTCAAACATATAAGAGCACTTTTTACTAAGTATATATTTGTGAGCAAAAGGATTGCATGTTATAGCAATTGTCAAACTTTTAAAGGCAATTCTGCAATTGATATATTCTTCACA
Source organism: Lupinus angustifolius (assembly GCF_001865875.1). Lineage (NCBI taxonomy): Eukaryota > Viridiplantae > Streptophyta > Magnoliopsida > Fabales > Fabaceae > Lupinus > Lupinus angustifolius. The sequence continues at coordinate 7,688,136 of NC_032010.1, read as the reverse complement.
TTGTTATTAACTTTTCATCACAAGGGTGTGGTGAGAAGGGGAAAATAGTTCTTCTGGAAAGGTTGCTTTCCAAAGGTAGATTGTTGTGAGTGTGTAAGATACAAGGGTCTCGGGGAGAGAAATTATAATTGCAACTCAAATTATCTAGTGGAAAAATCTCTTGTGTGACAAGAGTACTGGATGTAACCTTCGATGGAAAAGAAGGTAAACCAATATAAAATTATATGTGTACTCTTCTTCTTCTACTCTCTTCGTGTGTTTACTTTTGTTCTTTAACTTGGTTGATTTCTGCATCAACATTCCGCTGCACAAACACTTTGATATAGCAAGCAGAAAATTCAACCATTTCTCCCAACAACTAATTCACCCCCATCTTAGTTGCCATCTAATACTTACAACATGCTTCCTCATTGGCAACCTGATGTAAACCCTCTTAGGCAACCTTTGATCCCAAGGGCAAGAGAAGTCATGATGGTCCTACAACTAGGGTCAAGGCCAAGGAAGGGGTCCTTAAAGTCTCAAATGACACAATTGACCCAGGAGAGGGTATGTGAGAAGGACATTTATGTCCTTAGGGTATGTCCTTAAAGTCTCAAAGGACACAATTGACCCAAGAGAGGGTGTGTGAGAAGGACATTTATGTCCTTAGGTCACTTTCTACTTAGGTTTATTTTATTTTCATTGATTCAAATAAATGAGATTGCATTCTGATATAGTCTTAGGTTTATTTTCATTCAAGTATTTGTAGTATTTAATTCATTTAATATGGGTTGGGAATTATTTGTAACATTGGTCCATATTCATGACCAAGTAGTTTACTTAGGTTCAAGGGTAAGCCTTTCACGTGGCTAGGGCAAATGGAAGTCAACGCATGATCATTTCAAGGAAGGAGGCACGTAAGGAACTCTATCTATAAGGACAAACAAGGAGATAAGGCAATTCAGCTAACACTCTATCTCTAAGGCAAACAAGGGGATAAGGCATGGAGAAAACAAATTGTTTGAAGATAATTATGAAGATTAGATAATTCAAATCTGATCCAATTCAAGGCTACAATTAAGGAGTAAAGAGAAGATAGATTTGTTGCTTCCAACAAACATAATCTTTTCAAATCAGCCACAACAACCTAATCTATACATTATCTTCTTAAACAAATTCGGCCACACTAAGTCAAAGATAAGATTTGGCAAGTCACTTGATCAACACCCATCACACAAAGGCTAAGGATCATCCCTTGATCAAACAAGGATCACACGGCCATGGAAACCAAGCTAACTGAAGGCCTAGTTAATCAAGTCCAAGGCAACCATTCTGGTTGCACCATTTACATGATTTAATTAGGAGTTTACATTATTATTTCGTTTTTATTTTTAGCCTAAGTTTTAATTATGATTTCAATTATTCAAGTTAATTTGGACTTAGTCTATTTTCTATTCAACCAATGCAACTTTGCCTATTTATACATTCAGATTGGATTAATAAAAGTTAAGTTGAATTTGAATTGAAATTGAGTTGTTTTAGTTGAGAGCACTTCTCCTTAACCTAGGTTGGTCGTGGCCACCATACTTGTTCTTATCAAGCATCCTTGCTTGTGGCGGACTTCCATAGCTTATCAAGCATCCTTGCTTGTGGCATTTCTCACCTTCCATTCTTTTCCACCTTGACCTTCAACCTCCAAACTCATTCACATAATTTCCATTCAAAAGTGAATCCACCATCTCCATTAATCCAACCAAAACATTATCCCTAAATCTCCATCCTATCTTGATCTAAACCTTATACACATTACCTCACTCAAAACAGCCCAAAATACATTATAAACTCTAATAACCATGGCCTATCCTAAACAAAAAACCCTAACCTAATTACACAACACCAAACCAAAGCCACATCTACCCCAAAATTGCCCTCATTCCCCAAAACTGAATTTGGACTCCAAAAGTCCTGAAGTATCAAGCTAAATGATCCGTAAATTAAAGGCATCCCCTTGAGGTTGTCATCAACTATCATCAGAGCTAATTTTAGCTTGATCAATGTCAAGTCCAGAGAGGAGTCCTTTCACCAAGATCAGCCTCACTAACCGTGAGACTTCAAAACATGATGGATGCCCAATTCCAAACTCTTCAACAACAATTGGAGGAGTTCAGGATCCATTATGATAGGAGGTTGGATGAACAAAATCATGGCAATCCAAATGGCCATGAGAGAAGAAGAAGAATGCATAGGAGTGATGAAAGGCCTAGACATGAAAGACTTGAGGGGAGACATGAATCCTCAAATGCCTATGATAGTGAGAGGAGAAGGAGGCGTGGAGATCACACTCATGGAAGCCCTAGCCGTGACCATGCTAGTCCAATCCGTGGACAAAGAAGGAGACATGGGGATCATGGCAGCCCTGGACGTGGTCATACTAGCCCAAACCGTGGGCAAAGAAGGCAAAGAGAGGGTGCAAGTACAAGCCCTAACCGTGAGCATAGAGATCTGGATGGTGTTAAAGTAAAAGTCCCTAGCTTTTTGGGAATGAGTGAGCCAGAGGCCTACTTGGCATGGGAATTAAAGATGGAACAAGTCTTTAATTGGCATGACTACTCATAGGCAAAGAAAGTCAAGGTGGCAACCCTTGAATTTCAAGAGTATGCCATGGTTTGGTGGGATCAGCACCAAAAAGATAGAGTAAGATGTAGCCATTGATACATGGGCCGAAATGAAAAGAGCAATGAGGAGGAGGTTTGTGCGTCGTTCTTATCATAGGGATGTTCATAACAAGCTACAGAGGCTCACTCAAGGATCCCAAAAAGTTGATGAGTATTTCAAATCCATGGAATTAGCCTTGCTTAGGTCCAACCTCAATGAGGACCGTGAAGCAACAATGGCTAGATTTCTTCATGGATTGAATTCTGAAATCCAAGATATGGTAGAGTTGCAACCTTATGTGGAGCTAGATGACTTAGTACAAAAAGCTATGAAGGTAGAGCAAACAATTAAGAGGAAGAAGTCTAAATACTCCTCTAGTACTTCAAAGTCCCACTATTGGAAAGATGAGCAAAAAAGGGAGAGACCTAGGGCCAAGGAGGCCAAGGGCAGCCACAAAATCACCCAACCAACCGTGGAGAACAATGGCAAGACTAGAAACGTGAAGTATTTCAAGTGTCTTGGCCATGGTCACATTGCCTCTCAATGTCCTACAAAAAGGACAATGATGATCACTAATGGTGTCGTTGAGTCCCAATCCGAACCATCTAGTGGAGAGGAGTGTAATGACGATACATTCATGTCTGATAGTGATATTTTGATGATGAGGAGGCTCTTGGGAAACCAAGTTAAGAGGCATGAAGAAAGCCAAAAGTACAATCTATTTCACTCAAGGTGTTTGGTACAAGGCAAGTTATGTGTGTTGATCATTGATTGAGGTAGCTGCACTAATGTGGTTAGCCAAAGGCTAGTGTCAAAGCTAGACCTTGAAACTAAACCACATCTCACCCCTTGCAAACTCCATTGGTTAAGTGATGTGGCCACTCAAAACAGCCCAAAATACATTATACATCCTACAAACTGTGTCTTATCCTAAACACAAAACTCTAACCTAATTACACAACACCAAACCGAAGCCACATCTACCCCAAAATTTCCCTAATTCCCCAAAACCAAATTTGGACTCTAAAAGTCCTAAAGTATCAAGCTAAACGATCCATAAATTAAAGGCAACCCCTTAAGTTTGTCATCACAACCTCTTCCTTATTTTTTGGGTATGACCTTTTAGACTCTCTTTAATTTCATATTTTTTGTGATCAATGGTCTTCTCTTTTCCATTGAAGGTGCCTATAATATTCTACACTACCTCAGGGTAGCCATATACTATTCCATTCCTTGTTATTATACCCACACCAACAACATTAGTAGTTTCACTTGTTTGCCCGGATATTCCCAGACCATTCCTTTTAGAGTTTCATGGGTCCGCCTTGTCTGAATTATATGGAATGGAATAGACCAGTGTTTTACATTGCAGTTGCGGTCGTGATTACAGTCGTAGTTTCTACAATTATGGTCATTGCAGCTGTTTCGATGCGAATTATGGTTGTTGCGGTGTGAATTACTTTGTAAGTAAAAAAAAAATGTGCTATCGATGTAGTTTGATGCGGCCCAAATGCGGTTACGTTGAGGCCTGTTGCGATCGCATAATTGTGATTTGGTGTCACACTACAACTGTAGTATGATGCAGTTGTGGCGGTCACCGCAACCACAATAGTGTAGTCACATCACGTGATGCATTTCGCAATTTGATCCATTGGACTAGATGTTCTTGTAACTACATTTTCTGTTTCTCTATGATTCAACATCCACTTATGTTGTGGTGGAAAAAATGGGGTACCACTTGGATCATTAAGCATGAGTTCAAACTCTAGAAAAATCACAAAAGCTTGTGTACCTGGTTCTTGTTCAATCACATTAATTTATGAGTACTTGCATTTCCTTCCTATCATTACCCCTATCAACGTTTTTATTAATTATTTAAACTCGACATACTCCTCCATAGTGTGGCCAACAGAACCATGCATGCACATATTCTTTCGTCACTACCATCGCCTCATTTCACAATTTCAACAAACCCATGTCTGCACATTAATTTGAAGATAAACCTCATTTTGGTTTTATTATCTGGAATCTCCTCCATGAGGGACTCGATATTGGCACACTTACAACATTTATTCCTTGATTTCCATGGTCGGGAAATGGATTACCCGTTACATTGGGAGCAATATGTTTGAAATTGAGCCATTTTAGATAGATGAGGTTTTGCACTTTATGTATAAATGCCTTACATTTCTCACCGGAGTGTCCAATAACTTATGAGTGATAAGTGTGAAGAAGATTTGGTTCCATGACCTTGGCTAGGTTTTTTTAAAGATACCAATATCAAAAAAATAAATAAGAAAAGGATTGAAGACTTGAAACATATAAAACTTATGCTTTCTAGGATTAGTTCCTTCTTCCTAAGTTATCTACTTAGTTATACCTCAATACTCTTAGGAATGATTTTCAAAACATTTTTTAAAACTTTAACTTGATTTAAAAAGGAGTTTCAAAAGGATTAAAATAAAATTTTACAAAAATGAGTAAGATGTTACCCGAAACTAAGTAACATGTTACTTGAAACAGAGTAATAGATTACTCGAAATTCAATAACATGTTACTAGACAAACAAAAGGTATATGATGCAATATCCAAAGAGTCCAACCTGGATTATGATGGCCTTAAAGGCATAAGTGGTCTTATGATTAGAGCACAGGAAAAAGGGCTCAAAATGCCTTTGGACCACTCATAGGGTTGATCCATGATGGTGAGCCAAAGTTAGCCAAAGGGGGTGTAAAGATGTTCAATAGCAACATGGTCCATGGTTCTGACCGAGCCAAGGATGAACCAGAACATGCACATGAGACAGGCCAAGGGCCAGCTGCAAGGCCAATCTGGCCTGGCCAAGAAATCTGACTGAGGCACATGCGCTTAGCGTGCCAAATCAGGGACTAGGCGTAGCCTGACCGAGTTAGGCCTAGCCAACATGTTTGGCATGGAACATTTTTAAATTATTAATAATTGTGTGACCCAATTTTTTACCAAAACTTAGTTTCATTTATTTTAGTGTTTGTTTAACAAATCTTCCTATAAATAATGCATAGTTTAAAAATTGGCTCGTGGGACTTAAACCAAGCCTAAAAGGGTATCCATCACTTTAATGCTTCAACCAATTTTTTTTATGAACCAACGGTACTCTAACTTTGTGTGATATTATTTGGCAGGTAAATAAATGCTATTATGGTTGTTGGAAGGGGAATGATCGTGGGAATAACGGAATTGACCGTGGAAGGCTTAATTGGAGCATTAACGGTGCCTTAATACCTTGTCTAGACCGTTAGGGCATAATTCACCTGGGCACAACTGATCAAGAAGCATCCTAAGTCATTTTCAGAGTTGTTAGAGCAAAGTTGCTCAAGGGAATATTCCAAGTGCACGTTGGAGGCTTCAAATGTGCATTGATGGTGCTTTATGGCCACATTCTAGTCGTTGCAAGCTTGGATCGTTGGATAAATCTAGACCAACGACATCATAAGCCATTAAAGTCATCAAACTTCATCATTCAGCCGAGGGAATTCTCTCCTTGGACAAAGAGGATCATATGCCAAGTCTATGAGCAATCGAGAGCCATTATGGAGTCAATAACTCCCACATTCCACTTTGTGCTAAATTATGAGCCAAGTCTTCTAAGAATACAATAATACTATGAAGCTCATCAAGTCTTGCTATGGAGTATTATAAAGGGATTAAGTCTCATTCACCATGTGACTTAATTTGGAACTGTGCACTTAAGGAATAATAGAATCCTATGCTACCCAAGGCTCAACCGTGGCATTAATAAGACAAAGAGTTCCTTAGCTAATCAAGTCATCAAATTGTGGACACACAAGCATCACTAAGGACCCTATGCTTTCATTCTTATAGTTATTGTCCTTAATTCTAGTCTTGACTATATTTAGACACATGTTATCCAAATTGAGCATGTGTAGGAATAGTCTTAGTGTCAACTAGTTGTTAGGTATCAGTGGTTACAATACACCTAGAAGGGGGGGGGGGTTGAATAGGTGTAGCGGTTAGAATATCCGCTTTTCGAAACTCAACACTTAATGTTGAATCACCCCTATTTAATCGATTAAAAGAATGTGGATAATCGATTAACGGATTTGATTTAATCGATTAAAACAGAAACAGTAAGCTTAGGCAGATTCGATTACTTGCACGACAATTAACCGATAATGAAATGAACACACAGAGCTTACAGAATTATCAGAGTATTAACAGTATAGCAAATATACAGAATATAGCAATTAATTCTACTATACAAGTTAACCGATTAAATGCAATAAAGAGAGAGAGAGAGAAAGAAAAATCCTGCAACACGATTTTTATCCTGGTTCGTTTGCTTGTCCACCGCAAACTACATCCAGGCCTCCCGGCTGATTTGGGAGATTTTCTTCACTATAATTGAATCAATGTTTTTACATGCACATCATCCAATTACAACAACTTAGACATTCACAAGAAAATAAAAAAACTTATTCTATGGTTTGACTCCCTTCCTACCGATAAAGAAAACGTTTCTTTCGGCGTAGCCCCAACCAAGAACCTCTGTTCTTTCCTTATCTAGAACTCTAAGAAATATGAAGATACAACTCAATCTCTTAGGTGA
>NC_032010.1:7675773-7680796 GCF_001865875.1 Lupinus angustifolius | reverse complement strand
GTTCTGAAGCCTAGTTAATCGATTAAAGCTTTGGTTAATCGATTAACGTTGTTCAAAAACGTAACTGATTCTGTTTTCCAAGCTTTTCAGTTTCAACAACTTTTCAAACAGTTAGGTTAATCGATTAACGTATGCCTTAATCGATTAACAGCATATTTTGATATGTATTTTTAAATACAAAAACTCAAATACGTTATGCACTTAATTCATACATGTTTAACACTTAGTTTATGCCTAGAATGCACATATACATGTATTTATGTGATGCATGAACATATTATGAATGACATATCTCAAAGATGAAATGATTTAAAAGATTTATGCATATGAGATTTGTATTAGGTGACCTAAGCCTTAGACTCAACTTAAACTAGTTTCTAGTCTAAGCCTAGTACCAATCAAAAGACTTAAGCATGTTGATTTGTTGGTGATCTTCAAGCTCTTATTAGCACAAGGTGTCCTCATCAAAACCATGACATATAAAGAGAGCTTTCCAAAGTGTTCCTCTTGACATGCACACTTTCACTAGTATCCTATGTTGGATCACCATGAATTAGTCTTTTAATGCTTTGTTCTTTCACAACCGTGGGAGCCAAGTAGGCTTGCCTATATATGTAAGTCTTTTACCAATGGAATAACCTAGTTAAGTTAAGCATAATTCTTTGTGAATTGAGGATTGAATCATTGTGAGAGTATTCTCCAAACCTTCTTGGTTGAACCAAGATTAGAACCAAGTTCTTGTGGTTAGCATCACCTTGGCTTATCAACACCTCAAAGTGTTGTGGCACCTACCACCTCAAGTCTATTCCATCTTCTTTTATCTTACTTATATCATTTTTCTACTTACTCATTATCAAAAGCTCAATCCAACCATGAGCTTGGCCAAACACCAACCAAGGTAGATCGTGCAAAGAACCTTTCTCAAAAGGGTTCACATCAGTATAGTAATAGATTATCAATCGAGTATCCAATTACTCAACTAGGCAGAACCTAAGAGAAATCGATTACCATGAGTAAATAACTAAATACACAATGGTGTTACAACAGTTTTCAGTTTCAAATTGAAACAAATTAATGTCAAACGAACCATTGCCATCCTAATCAATTACTAACTCCTAGAAAGGGCATGGTGACTGGTTAGATCTCTACTTAAATCACACTTATGTTTAGAAATGAACAACAACTTTTATACACAATTCCTAGCAGCTTGAATCACAATTTATGAATTTACATTCAAGGTTGTTGTAGTTTTTCAGAAAATATTTTTCTCCACTTTCATCGAGTCTAAAATACTTAAGAGCATTATGTTATACTATTAGTATTTGTCTTACAACAGATTGAGATAAAAAGTGAGACATCTTTAGCAATCCTAAGCCCTAAGATGAAATTCTTCATTCTGCATACTTTGTAAATCATTGTAGGGTGTGGTGATGGAAAAGTGTAAAACAAGAGAAGTGATGAACTTCCTCGTTGGAGATTTTGAGTGAGAATCTGGAGAGAAATCTTGGTGTGAGATTTGTAAAGATTGAACTCAAATATAATGGAAGGTAGACCATGATGTAGCATTCGGTAGATTGAAGGTAGACCAATATACATTTGGTGTGATTTTCTCTTTCCTTACACTTTACTTATGTTGTATTTAATTTTTGCTTTCATAAGTCTTCAATTGCTTAATTTGATTTCTATACTTTAATAAGAAAAAAAAATTTGCCGAAAACTAATTCAACCCCTACTTTGTTATCCATACTTAGAATTAGTACTAGAGCAAGGTTGGGTATGATATTCCTTGATCCTGTAAAATTATACACATAGATGGCATTTTTCAAACCATTTCTAGGCGAAGGTTATGTTATTAATAGACCTCCAAGTTTTAATAGAGAATGTTATGAATTCTGGAAAATCAGAATGAGAATATTCATAGAGTTCCTATACATGAATATATGTAACTCTATAGAAGAAGGTCCATTTATCCCCAACATGGTTGTTGATGGGGTTAAACAACCAAAGCCTAATTGTGCATTGACTGATGAAGATAAAAAGAGAATCCAATATGACCTTAAAGCCAAAAAAAACTCTAACCTTTGGCCCAAGAGTAAAAGAGTTCTTTAGAGTGTCAAGTTGCAAATCTTCAAAAGAAATATGGGATATTCTAGAAAAGACACATGAAACCAAAAAAGTAAAATAGTTCACCACAAATAGTGAAGCATCAACATCAGAGCAACATTCCACATGCTCTGAATGAAGAAACCTAGAACATACTAAAGGTAATTGTTCAGCCTTACAAAAGCAAAGTACTTTAAAAGAAAGACAAGAAGCACAGAAGAGCATACATCATATCCTAAGATAATGATGATGGTTAAAATGTAGAACTCGAAATTCAGGAACAAACACATATTTCTTTGATGGATTCACACCAATTAAACGATGATTACGAGGTTGGCGACTTTGAACTAAATCATAAATTTTCATATGATGAGTTGTACAATGCTTTTAGTGAATTGCATAAAGAATATATTAGACTCTCAAAATTAAGCATTAAACAAAAAAAAATGCTATAGAAATTCGTGAGAGTCAAAGCAAATTCTTACAAAGGGATTTGGATACCTTAAAATCCAAATAAAAAATGATGGCATGAGATGTCAAAAGTGTAGTTCACTTGAAAGATAAACTTTTGAAATCAAGAGATAGTTAATTAGAAGAGCAGTACACATAAATTAGACAACTTATTGAGCAATCAACGACACATAAATTATCATAGTCATTTAGGTCAAACAAGTAGAGTAAAGAAAACTACTTTTAGAACCATGTAATTCTTGTAATCACGATCATGATAGAAAAATGTATGAGAAGAAATCTTTCTATATTCCTAAATGGAAAATGTATAAAAAGAAACCTACTTGTTTTTATTGCAATAAAATAGGACATACACCTAAAACATGTTATATTAAAAAATATGTCATAGCCAATGATCAATTTAGATGGGTTGAAAAAGGTCCCTAAAGGAGCCAAATCACATTGGGTGCCTCACATATTATATTTCTTTTTTAGGATTTTTTGAAAGCCATAAGTGATGAGCAATATATTACACACTATTCATAACCTTAAGTTGAGGATATGTGTTGAAGTGAAGATTGTATTTTTAATTTAGGAGTTGCTTTTATTGTAATTTAGTTTTGGGCCCATTGTTTAGGCCCAATTCGGTTTATGTGTGTTGGAGGGGTTAAATTCGGATTCCCCACTCCAAACACACACACTTCATTTTGCCTCATTTTTGAAACACAAAGCAAAATCCATTTTCCCTTTTTTTTGCTCTGCTAGGGTTTCACCCTCTTTCATTTCTCATTTTCGGTTTGCTCTTCCATTGCCATGGAAGGCCAGATTTATGGACTAAGTTCCTTTGGTAATGTATCACAACTCTTGAGGTTTTGTTATTAATGCATTTTCGGTTTCTTTATTGTTGATTTCTTCTATCTTTTCTGAATATGGTTTGCTTAATGCCATTGCTTAGAAACTGGTTGGTTGAGTTTATCTTCACTTAGTTGATTTACTCTCTCTAGTGCATGAATGCTTAGTTCATGTGAATATGTTAATAGTTTCATACTTTTACTGATTTCGTTTAGTTTGATGTTTAGGTTATGGAACTTTGATTGATTATCGCTTAGTTAATTGATTCTCAAAAAATTCGGAAGTTAATGGTTGGAATATAAAAATAATCTTTTGAAACCGAGGATTGAGTTGTGAACAAACGAACCAAAGGGATTTAGCCGTTTTATTACATTGTTTAACTACTATTTCTGAATTTGATTTATGTTCATACTATCCAACAAAAAAAAACCCCTTGTGTGTGTGTGAGTATAAGGTGTTTGAAGCTTTTCTTGAAAGATAATCCTTGGGAAACGACTTAGGAGTCACTTCCTAGTACTGCAGTTTTAATTGTTATATTATTTGTATCGGGTATGGCCTCGATCAATAAGCAAAATGTGTTATCGTGAATGTTGCTATTCAAGGCACGCCACATGAGATGGTTCAAATTTTTCTATGATAAACATCAAGAAATGAAGGCTCTATTACCTATGAAGAGAACAACAAAAGAAAAATCTTTGGTGTAGGCAAAGTTTTTAATCCCTTTAAAATTTATGCATGGTTATGTTTATAGGAGAATTGTATACATCCATATAGATCATTTTGATTAACTAAGCCTGAACTAGTTGTTGGTTTGCCCAAAATAAAATTTGTTAAAGACAAATTGCATGGTTTTTATCAAAAGGGCAAACAAACAAAAATGTTTTGAAGTCTAAGCATAATCGTTAGACACAAAACTTGGTTAGTAGCCTAAGGTTATAGCCAAGAGGAGGGAATTGATATCAATGAAAAATTCGCTTTTGTGGGTAGAATTTAGGCTATAAGATTGTTCTTAGCTTATGCATGTTGTTGAAAGACTTTTTGTCGAGAGGCTTTCCCACTCAACAGATCGTCCCTCACAAGGTGCCAATTTTTTGAAATGTTATTACTCTCATTTTCGGTGTGTTCTTTATATTTGATTAAGTAAGTGAACTCGGTTTTATTCTTTGTTCGCCATCTCAGCTTTGTTGAAATAAATTTCAATGCTGGTATAATGGTTTCAAGAATATTCCAGTTACAACTAACTTCTTAATAATCTTGTGAATGAGTTATTCCTTCTTTGCCCCATCTCGGCTTTGTTAGAATAAATTCTAACGTCGGTACAATGGCATCGAATCAATCCCATATTACATAATTGTTAAGTACCTTTGAATACCATCTCGGTTTTGTGGAATAAATTCCAACACCGGTTTAATGGTATTCTAATGTACAAAAGTCATGAATAGTTAGTTGTTAGAAACAAATAAATAAATAAAGAACAAAAGAATAATAAATTTAAGTGACCTTTATTTATTTACTCCCTTTTGGTTTCATTTTATTAACAAACCAAACTTCTTCCTTAAGGAAGGTTGGTATTAAAGAATAAATAAATTGGGGAATGTAAATAACAATAAATAAAAGT
>NC_032010.1:7673999-7675673 GCF_001865875.1 Lupinus angustifolius | reverse complement strand
AGGATTGGATGCTTTGAGTTCCAAATGAGATTACAAAATTGATTTTTGCATCTCATTTGCCTTCTCCTTTTCTCCTCTTGAATTCTAAACTAAAATTACAAACTTACTTGAAATAAAGCTCCTAAGAACTAAGAACAAGAAGAGACAACTGCAGAGAAATTCTAGGCAGAATGTGTAAGATGTATTGTATGTTATTGATCCCCTTTTTATGCTCGAATAGAATGCCCTATTTATAGAAATTCTTCTGTGTTGCTGAGCTGCTTGTCAGCCCCGCTAAGTAGTTGACCAAACCCTTCAACATGGGTTTGGTCCCTTGATCAAGTAGCTTTGTCACCTCCTTATGCTTGACTCATGAAAGCTAGTTGTGAGCTATGAAACCAGCTATTGTGAGCTACTCTGAAAAGCTTATGGTGGGCTACTTGAGGTGAGGTCATTGGTGACTTCATGGTTTGCTTGATGGCTAAGTCAAGTCTGGGTGCACACCGCTTAGCACACCTATTGTACCGCTAAGCTGCTTGTTCAGTAGCTTTGACCGTGATGACTAGGACGTGGCCTGGTGCTTGCTGATCTGGTCAGGAGTCTGGTTCTCCACTAAGCTTCTTGGTTAGACCACTAAGCTGCTTGTTCAGCATCTTGGGCATGTGCCAAGCTTCTGTCTGACCGTGTCAAGCTGGAGTTCTAACTGTGTCAGGACTAGTCTGGTGCTAGGCTGAGCGGCCAAGCAAGTTCGCTCAGCTGCTTGCTTGAGCAGCCTAGTCCAGGTCAGGCTGGTGTCCAGGTCAGGCTAGTGTCCAGGTCAGCTTAGCGTGGCTTGGTCTATGCTTAGCTGTCTGGTTGAGCACCTTGGTTTTTGACTTCCTTTTCTTTTTGGCCATGAGTCTTTTTTCTCTTCTTTCTAAATCCTACAAAATACATAAAAAAGAAATACACTCACAAATATACAAGATTGTGATATTTTATACAAAAAGTATTGTTTTAAGTTGGTTTTTCTCAATTATACTTAAGATAAGTGCCATAAAAGTGTGTGAAATTTAGGTATGTTTGACACTTATCAAACTCTTCGCAACTTAAAACTTTGTTTGTCCTCAAACAAAAGGTGAAAATTATTCAAAATCAATAATATTGATGACCAACATGATTTCAAATGCATAAGCATGTCAAAAATAGATTTCAATGAGATTTTTCATGATTTGTGAATTTTAACACATAATGCTTCAAACAAGAAATCAATGTTTTTGCTTATCAAAACATGTGTAACAATTCACCTAAGCAAATATTTTTCTAACCAAAAAGTGTTTCTTTGCACAAAAGTTCAAAGTTGGAAATTTTGAAGGGTAAGTGTTTCACTCTAATTTTCAAGCATTTGTTTGTCGTAATTTGAAATTGTTTTTCATCTCACATATTCTCTTAAATTGCATAATTAATCAAAGATCACTAAGGTCTTCATTTTGGTTGTACTGAGGCTTGGTTTGGATAATGGTTTTTCTAGATTTTTCAAGGCTAAGTTTAAAAAGAGATCATTTTTTTTTTGAAATTTTTCAATGGAATACTTTACTCTTCTTTTTTTCCAATCTCTTTAGCTTTATGAACCTTGGCTTCTATTTTTCTCAATCTCTTTTTGTTTTCTTTTCATTTGTAAAGAGATTGAGTTTTTCTTTCTTTTAGGAAGCAAAG
>NC_032010.1:7659757-7673899 GCF_001865875.1 Lupinus angustifolius | reverse complement strand
ATCCTTTCAAACTATTCCTTAAAATTTAATGCTCTTTAGAACATTTTTTTCAATTCGGTTTCAATTGATAGTTTGAAATTTTTTATTTCATTTGTTTATATCAAACAAACTTAATTAGACAAATCAAATGTTGATTCTCACTTTGTTTATCTCATGTGTTTGGCTTACTCCCTCACTTGGTTTGGATTCACACGTTTTGATTTAAAAAATGTTTGCAAAGATCTTATTACATAAAATTGAATTTTCCATTTGCAAAAATTTCAAGTTATGACATTATGTGACTTTTTTCACAAAAGTTTAGCATTCATCTCATTTTGCTCAATCAAATCTTAATTTAAAGTATGCTTAACATTTTCTAATCATGTGATCATGCTTCAAAAAACTTGTTTTAGCCATTTTGTTTTCGGTTTTGAAAAAAAATATTTCAGTTTTTTTGCAAAATCAAATTTACTTTTTACATATTTATACAATCTAAACAAGAAAATAATAATTTAAATTACATCAAGTCCTTGTCCCCCCTTTTTAAATGAAGGCTTGTCCTCAAACCTTAAAAAAAATTGGAATTTACTTGATGTGATTTAAAAATTTGTTAAGTTTTCTAAAAATAAAAATAAAATTACTAACAAAAGACACTCTATTAATTTCAACTCGATAATAAAATAGATTTAAAGCATAATGGAAAATGAAAAAAAAACATGCAACATAATATGAAAATTGAATTTTGTTTATTTTTTCTTTTTTTTTTATTAGGGAAATGAGAGAATTGGAAAAGCTTTTTCTTATTCTTCATCATCTTCCTTCTCTTCTTCTTCACTCGTGTCTTGGGACCTCCCCTCGGGCCACTTAGTCTTTGCCACAAATTTGTCATAGGATCCTCCTTGAAATTGTGTTTCTTCCCAAAAATACTATGCAAACTTTTATAGATGCCCTTAATCCCACGGTAGCATGTCTTTTGTTGCAAATTTTGCATTTGTTGTTCCTTCATTATGGCATCATGGTCCTCCCATATTCACTTGGTTGCTTTGAGTTTAAGTCACCAAACGTATTTCTAAGCTCGGTTTGAGCTTGGGAAAGGGTTTTCTTTTTGCAATAATTGGTGACATAAACATTGTTGATTTCGGATTTGAGAGCCAACGTTTCTTTGTAGGGTCCAGGCACATTTTGAAATTTGCATAGGTCAGTAATAAAAGATGGAAGAATAATTGAGGGGATACCTTTGTTAATGCAATCCCAAATAGCATCTGAGATTACTGTAGCAATATCTATGGAGTCTTCATCATAAATGGAGCTAATTAGTTTTGCTTTAGGAGGGGGGATATCTGAAACATGTGAGGAAAGCCATATGTTGGAGAGTATTAAGCTTGCCCATATTTGGGTTTGTTGAGTCATACAAAATTTGAAAATGGTCTCATACATGTTGAGCTCCAAATCTTCCAAACATAAGCTCTTCCTCACATATTCTTCTTCATGACTTTCTTCTTCACCCATGTTGGATGCGTTGAGCTTCAATTGGTAGTCACATAAGTCATGCTCTTCACTTGGTGGATTCCATGGGTTACCCAAGTACTCATTGATTAGATGCTTGCTGTAGAAAACTTGAGTCTCATTCACCCAAGTATAACGATTTCTCCTTGCCTCACTTGATGTGATTGAGTTTACAAAAAATTGTTTGCAACATCCAAAGAAAACATTTTCTTTGCTTCAGCAATTTTTTGCCAACCATATTTTTCAACCACAAAAAGAAAACCGCCAAAGTCATCCTCACTCAAGTTGATACTTTTTTCTAAAGTGATAGCACTCTTGAGTGTGATTTCTTTGAATTTTTCCTTAGCATCATTGGAGACAAATATGGAGTTTTTATCCTCCCTTTCAACTTCCTTTTCTCTCCTTGATGAACTCCTGAAATTCCTAAGAAAAGTCCACAACACACAAAGAAAAACTCCAAAAAAGTTAGAACAAAAAAATGTGCATGAGTAAATAGTTTTTTCATGAATTAAGCCTCTTACATGTTTTATTTGAAGAAGATTAACAACAAAAGAGATTTACAAAAGAAAATATCTAAGAAGGAAAACTTACATGATGAAGGTAAAAAGAAAACTTTGAATGTTGAGAGAAACATTTTTGTGTTTAAGATGAGTTTGCAAAATTTGCCTTGATGCTTTGTGATTCAAGAATGGGTGTTTATATAGGGGTTGGAAGTCCCTGGTCAAGGTCTTTGGTCAAGGAATTTCGGTCAAAAATTTAAGAAAAACTCCTCTTTTGAGGAATTTTCGGTTCCAAGGCACATGGCCTGGAAGACCTGCGCTAAGCGCATGGTCCCCCACGCTGAGCGGTGGGTCAGTGGTCCAGGCTTGACCCACTAACTTTTTATAATAGGCTAAATAACTTTTTATGTCAAAAAGGTTTTGAAAATGGCAAGGTCGACACTACACTATTCATTAAGAGAATATATCATCATACTTTACTTGTGAAAATATATGTTGACGATATAATTTTTTGTTCTGCGAATGAGGCATTGTATAGTGAACGTTCTAATATGATGCAAGGAGAGTTTGAGACGTCCTTGATAGGAAAGTTGAAATATTGTCTTAGAATTCAAATCAAGCAAACCAAGGATAACATATATGTGAATCAATCCAAATATTGCAAGGATCAGGTAAAGAGATTCAAAATGCATGAAAGCAAAGCTATAGTCACTCCTACAAATTCAAACACATACGTCGATACTGATGACACTGGAAAACCTGTAGACATCATCAAGTGTCGAGGTATGATCGGATCTCTACACTATCTTACAGCAAGTAGACATGATATAATTTTTAATGTTTGCTTATGTTCTAGATATTAGTCTAAACATAAGGAGTCACATCTAGTTATTGTTAAAAGGATTATGAAATGCCTTAAAGGAACAACAAATATAGGCCTATGGTATTCCAAGGATAGTTAATGTGATTTGGTTGATACTCCGATTCATAGTTTGTTGGATGCAAAACTAAAAGGAAGAGTACTAGTGGAGCTTACCACATTCTACATATCTCGTAGTCTCTTGTTCATGTAAGAAGCAATCTTATGTTGAATTAAGCTCTACGGAGGCAAAGTATATTGCAACAGCTAGTTGTTGCATATAAGTGTTGTGACTCAAATAATAATTATGTGGCTATGGCCTACACTTAGGGTGCATTGTCATTACGTGTGGTAACACTAGTGTTAGTAACCTAAGAAAAAATCCATTAATGCATTATAGGACCAAACACATAGACATAAGGCATCATTTCTTTACAGACCATATGCTAAAGATAGATGTGCAATTAGAATTTGTGGATACTCTCGATCAACTAGTAGACATATTCACAAAACCCTTTGCTATAGAACATTTTTCAAAAATTAGAAAAGAGTTAGGCATGAAGTAGATTTACATTAAAGTAACATTATATGTTGAAATGTTTAAAGATGACACTTTATGACATGCCTACTTGATCAATTATTTGAGCGTTTTTGTAAAATGTTTAAACTTTTTAAGGTTTAACTTATTACCCTTCTTGGGAATCGAATACCAAGTATTGGACACCTGAGAAACCTAAAATTGAGGCAAGTTACTGATTACTTGAGAAAATAGAATGTTGGTAACCGATTACTAATCGAGTAATCGATTATCTGAGGTAAAATTATGAAAATCAGGAAATCCTATGAAGGAGTACCCGATTACTCTAACAGACTAATCGTTTACTCTACCGTGTTTATATGTAGGAACCTCCGTTTTTTCAAGATTTTTTAAACCTCATCTCTTTCCCCACGAGACCCATTATACCTACAACTTCAAATCTTTCATTTCATTAATATTTTTGTGACATTTATGGGCAAAACACCAACATTTTCATCATTAATCAGTATACAACCACAAATTCCACTGATTGTGCCCAATATCCAAAACCCCCAAATCAATTTCTTTGAGTAACCTAGAACTTCAAACTTCAAAATCATGGTTTTTCTTCAAGAACCAAGAAGCAATCTACCAGGTATTCTCAATCTGGTCAATCGGGAACATAAGAGACCAACTTTCTGGATTTATCAAGGCTCTTGTCGAATGACCAACAAAGGCAAAAATTTCAACATTATTTCTTTTGGAAGCAATTTATCGCTCCAAAGTATGGCATTCTCAATTCCTTCGATTTTTCTCAATTTCAATTTCATGAATTCATTGGGCATGAAAATCATAGAGAATTATGTATTGAAAAATGCTTGTTTTCCTAAACTTATGCGTGTATTTTATGCAATCTGACAATATAAGGAAAAAGATATTCGCATAGACCTCAATGTCTTTCGCAATGTTTGCATGAAAATACCTAGCACGACAATCAAACATGGCTTCAGACTATATTGTCCAAGAGATGAGTTCGATAGGAAGAGTTTCTACTACTCTATGTGTAGATTCCCTCAAGAGGAAATTGTGAGCAAAAAGCAATATGTAATGGTTGAGTCTGTTAAGAATAGAAATATCCTCTCTATAGGAAATCTCAACATAAAAGATCATTTGTTGCATTATTTTCTGTGTTACATTGTGATTCCAAAAAATTTAAACCATTCTCAAATCAATGATTTGGAATTACAATTGATGCATGCCCTTAAAAAATTTAATCATGTGAGTTGGTCATTTATCATTATGAAACATATGCATTATCTTAGGGATAAGAATGACCCACTACCTTATGCTATCATTGTGACTGTCATACTAGAAATGTTCGGGATATCTAATGCCAAAGAGTCTGAAGTGGAACTGGACGCTCGGGATAGCAAAATAGACTTGGATGTAATCCACATGATGAAATTATTTCAAGATTCATTTGACATACACTTTAAGCATAGGAATGACTGCATTGCTGAACCCTTTAAAATCCCTTCTTCTCAACCAAAACCTCAACCCGCACAATATCAATTTGATCCATTTTCATTTTTCGATGAGCCAACCAATCGTATGTTTATAGATAAATTGGTTAGTCTTTGAGGCTACATCACTACAAGGATGAATTCTCTTGAATCTTAGAACCAAAAAGTTTGAAATGACACCATGAAGATATGTAATCAATTGGACTTCATAGACATGGATAATATAAGTCGGTTGAGTTTTAAATGTCATAGGGTTGTGTTATGTTGTATTTTGGGTTGTTTGTTTGTTTTAATTTGGTTGTAATCTTAAGATAATATTTATTTTCAAGTTGTATGAACAATTTCAATTTCAGTACATCAATGTTATGTGTTTTATTTGCTTATATCAAATTTGTCTTAGCATACATAACGTTTGTATAAATGGCTTTGACACACATACATATCTTGTATCCTTATATATATTGCCTTTGGAAAACATCGCCTTTCCTTCTGTTTGATGAAGTCAATGGGGGAGAAAAGTTGGAGTTGGTTCTTTCTTGATTAAACTTTTAAGTAAATCAATTCTAAATAGAAAGGGGGAGTATACAAGATAAGGGAGCATACACAAACAGAATGTATGCAAATGAAGAAATTTACTTTAAAGAATATTAGTTTGTCATCATCAAAAAATCAGTCCCCTTGTGAAGAAGATTAGGCTCTTTGACATTGGTCAGGTTTTGATGAAGACACCAACATCAACACAAATAAGAAAATTAATTGAAGACATGAAGCATAGAAAGGAAGCATTCAAATAGTTAAAAAAATGAGTTTCAAAGGGTTTAAAATGAAACTTTAGAAAACTACGTAACACTTTACCCAAAACAGAGTAACAGTTTACTTAAAAACGAGTAATGTGTTACACAAAACTGAGCAACAAGTTACCAAAAAAACAAAGGACAATAATCGATTACCCAATAGAGTAACTAATTTCTCAACTTAGCATAACCTTAGAGTATTCAATTCACACGAGTGAGTAATCGAATACACAATATTGTTGCAACAGTTTTGATCTTGAAACTGAAATAGTTTCTTCCCAAATGAATCATTATCACCCTAATTGATTTGTACCTCCTACAAAGAGCATGGTAATTGGTTGGAACTCGAGTTAAACCACTCTTATGTTCGGAAATGAACACATAACTTTCATAACAATTCCTAACAACTTCAACCATAATTTCTTATTTTACATTCAAGGTTTTTGAACTTTATCATAAAATATTTTCTGCACTTTCATTGAGTCTGATAAACCTAAGAGCTTTGTGTTATACTATTAGTATTTGTCTTACAAAGGGTTGAGATCAAAAGTGAGAGAACTTTAGTAATCCTAAGACATATAAAGAAAGTCTTCATTCTTCATAATTTTTAAATCACCATAGGATGCGGTTAGGGAATAGTGCAAAACAACAGAAGTGGTGTACTACCATGTTGGGGATTTTGAGTGAGAATCTTGAGAGAAATCTTGACGTGCAATTTGTAAATTTTGAAGTCAAGCATAGTGGAAATCTCTTATTTTATCAAGAGGACTGGATATAGCCTTCGGTGTATTGAAGGTGAACCAATATACATTGACTGTTATTTTCTTTTTCCATATACTTTTACTTTTGATTTATTTGAATTTTGCTTTCATAAGTCTTGTATTTCTTAATCTTACTTATATACTTTAAGAAGAAAAAAAAATTTACAAAATCTGCAAAAAACTAATTTTCACCCTCTTAGTTTGTCATTTATACTTACAATAAGCACAATTGACATTCATGTTAAACCATGCAGTTGGAATCTCAGTAACTTTTCCACATATAGGATTATTTCCCTTATCTTTGAAGGAATGCGAAAATATTTGTATATGACATAAGAATTTGACAAAAGATGACTACTTCTCTTTCCTAGTTTTGATAGGATTGAGTTTGGTTTTCATTTTGGTTGGGATATGTGATTTGGTTGGGTCAAGGAAACTAGTAGTATTTTGTGTTTTGGTGTGGTTAATGGACTTTTTTTTGGTAATTGTTTAGTGGTGGTGTTTATCGATGAGACTAGTTGTATTGGGGATGTACATGATATTGGATGTTGCGATAAGTTGAGAAACGAGCTGGTATGGGGGTTGGTAAGGATGTGGGACATAGGTGCTAGAATGATGGTTCTTGTGTCGATAATAGGATCTTAGCTATCTCTTTTGGTCTTGAGCATAAATTGGGCTTCACTTTCCTTGTACTTCGTAAAGTTGGCTCTCGTTCTCTCATATTCTCGAATCTGGTTACCAAATATATTTCCAATTTTCAAGCTACACTCAATCATGTCTACTACTTTGATCAAGGTGTTAAAGAATGAAGTGATGTTGCCTATGGTTTAATTAAAATGTCATACTAGATAGTGTTGATAAAGATGACAAGCTTGTCTTCCTCCAAGTGAGGCAAGACTTGAGAGACAACTCATCTCCATCTCTAAGCGTATTCCATAAAAGAATCCTTCGGTTTCTTCGACTCGTTTTGAAGTTGGATTCTATCGGGAGCATAGTCTCTATTGTATTTATAATGCTTGATAATATAATTGGATGTATACACAAAATAGAAATTTATGAGGGGTGAATTAGGTTTACAAAAAAAAATTGTTCTTTTTAAACACTATAAAACAGAATTGCAACAAAAGCATATTTATGAAGAATAAACGTTGCATAAATTTAAAGGATAAGAGTTAGATAGAATTACATTGTGCTATATACTGATTCGCTTTCATTAACTTAAGGCTATATCGACCCATTTACTTAATACAAGGGATTCACACTATATCAATTTGAGTTTCTATTACAAGTCTCACACTAAGATTATCTCCTTAGAATGCTCAAATCCCTTCAAGAAAGCACACCACTTTCTTGTTTACACACACTCACTAAACATTATGGTGACCTTTATTTTGAGAAGTAGAATAAGAATGTTTTGAAGGCTAAGGATCACTATACCCTATCTAGTAGATGAATGAATTCTTTTAAGAAAACTCAAACTTAATAACACACTTTTATCTTGGTTGTTCATAAACTTAGAAAGTGCAGAAAATATTTTATGAAAAACTTCGAAAAATGGAATGCACAAGTGTATAAATTTGCTATGTGAAAGTGTTGTAAAGAATTTTCTTTGTTTCTGATATTAAGGATGATATTTATAGACTTTAGAATGGTCCGAGATCCATTCCAAAATGTACAAAAGGTTTGGGAAATAAATGGTTCATTTGGATAGGTGATGGTTGAGTTTCAAATACAAAACAACACTCCTGGCATACAATAATTGGTGACTATATTGTGGTAATCGGTTAGTGGTATTTACTGTCCAACAGAGTAATCGATTACCCACTAACAATAATCGATTATGGGCTCTTTTCCCTTACAAGTCACTTGTTATTCTGTTTCGAGTAACCTATTATTATATTTCAAGGAATGTGTTACTTGGTCTTCCAAATACTTCTTTTTAGGACCTTGTAACTAATTTACGGCATGTTAAAACTTTGTAAAACATTTTCAAGAGCTTTATGCGATATTAAAGTAAGAATGACTCACCAACAAGGCGTAGCTCTAGTGTTGTAAGGTCTCACTAGATCTTCATAAAGACAAAAGGATCGAGGATCCGATTAATGGGACAACACTTATTGGGAGAGGCAGCCACACCCCCGAAAGGGATTAGTTCCTTACCCATAGGGTGAGGAGATACCCTTGACAATACCAAAAATGTAAGAATGACTAATAAAGATAATGCTTGTACTAGAAAGCAATTTAAATCTTATCTATGATTTTGTGATTTCCGTACTTTAAGGTCTTTAATATTTTTCTTCTTTTATTGATGTTGGTGTATTCATCAAAACGTAGTCAATATCAATGAGAGACTCTTCTTCACATTGGAAATATCAAAGAAATTCTTAATATTTTTTCTCTCCAACCAGATATTACAAGTAATGGCAACTCCTACTGGACTATCCTGGAAGGAATGAATCGACAATTTGTCATTGGCATGGTACATCAATATTCTCGTTGTGTATATATGCAATTAACTTTTGTGACCAGTAATCTCATCGTACTTCAGAAATTCTAGAACCTTCAACTTAAGTAATGGGACTACATCAGACACCAAATACATCTTAAATGCATTTTTAAGCCTAGGTGAGTTACCCACTTAAATGTCTTTCAACCTTTTGTCAATCAAGTTCTACATGTCCACATCTTCCTTCTCTTCCCCCTAGAGTTATTAAGTGGGACACTACTTACGTTGTGAGCTCTAGTGGCGTGAGCATTAGGCATAACCCTCACATAAGTGTTTTTCTGAAGAGGTTTGAAGTGTAGATCCAAAAGAGCCCAAAAAATATTTGTTCACATTTTTTTAAATAAAAAAATAAACTCATATCACATAATGAATATTATTAGTGCAAAGGTATTAACAATATTTATCTCTTCAAAAATAATAAATAATAAATAATAAAAATTTGAGTGGATAATCATTTTTTGAATTAGAAATAGGAATGTTACTGATTATTATTATATTTTTGAAATATGAGTAAACAATTTTATGAGTTAGCAACTCAAAAGTGGTACATTACCTCTCACAAAGTTTATGAGGTTCAATTAGACTGACTAACTTTCACTTGTAAAACACGAAGAAGAAAAAACACAAGAGGATCCCAAAAGGTTTACTTGAAATTCAAGCCATCTCATTCTTCCTTTTTTCATTTATTCCGCAATGACCATTCAAGCTTAATCACAAAGCGCACTAGATGCAAATATGTATTTTATCAATTTTATTTCGAAATGGTGTTAAGAAAATCATTTTTTTAGATTTTAGCAAATCAACTATTAATTTTCTTTCCAAATGTTTCTCTTGACACCTAAAATCAATTTTATCATTTGACCTAGTATGTTGTATTGCTGTAGATCATTATGATTGATGGTAATAAGTGTTTATCAATTTGCACAGGTGAAGCAAATATTTTTACCGGAGTCAGTGGACTATTCGCTTACGTCCAGTTTGGTTAAGAAAATAAATGGGAGGAAAAAGGTAAAAGGAAATAAAGATGGTAGAATTATAGCAAGGATTTGACGGTAAAATTATAATGTTATAACGTATTCTTACAAAATTAAGAAAAAGTAGTCACTCTTATTAATATATGAAATATGATTAAAAATACTTAATGGCAATACGTATAAATATAAGAGAGAGTATACTTGTTGGCAATCACTCAAGAAAACATGAATAAATAATTAATCACACGATTTTAGCTGAACGATGCCTGCAGGCTGCAGGGTACTGGAGCACTAGTATCGACTTATAATATATGTGATGGGTTAAGTCTTAGTCCTTGTTTTAAGTCTAAGTCCATGTTTTTGGACATGCATGCAGTTGAATAGAAGATATTAAAATATAATATTGAATGAGTTTAGGTCTAGATAATGAGGTATCCAAAAAATGTATCCAGACAAGCCAATATTTAGACACACAATTTTTTATCTTCATATTTATATGTACATAAAATACTATAACCAAACATATTTTCTGTTATAATTGTGATGTCACGTAGTTAACTATTGAAGTTATGTTTGTTAATCCATATCTAGGATGTAATGTTATGTTAAAAGAGAATATTACACATTTAATATATTTTATTATCTTATTTTAAATTATTTTTTAGTAAAAAGATTTATTTTTAAGGGACAATTTAAAGTCATGTACTTTTATTTTAAATTATGTTTTGTAATTCTTATTATCATTTTTATTCTTCATTTAATTGTGTAAAATAACATACATGATTATAAAAAATATTCGAAAAAATGTATAAGTTGTTGTAATTTTTTTTTAAATATTTTCTGAATTTTAGAGCACCACAGATTACGGGATACTTGATACTCAAAGAAATGTGGGTAATAGATCTATCGAGTACCTGCACAGGATAGTATCCCAAAATAATATAAGGTACAGATCAATATAACACATTACTCAGACTTATCCAGACTCATTACTATCCCATGTAGATATGAATATTTTTTTCATGTACATACAATTATTTGATTTAGATTATGTTTTAAGGGGGAATAGGTGTTGATATAACTAATTAGAATACCTCACTTAGAAAAACTAAATCAATTATCAAGTCACGTATAAAATCACAATTCGCAAATATTAATTAAAAAAGTAATATTAATATTATATATCATTAATTTTTAAAATCACCTATAATTTTTTATTGCATATATTTCACTTTAGAATTAATTCTTTCTAGTTCAAAAGCTTGCATATGTTGCATCAATATTATGCTGTTTTCCTCTATTGGTGACTTAAACGGGTCTTATAATTTAGCGTCCCATAACCGCATTCCCTGGTGGGTTCATGGGTTGGTCCGCTAATGTTTTTGTTCTTGTTATTAAAAAGACTATGCAGAAGATTAAGGGACATGAGGAACTGAGTTTTGTTATGTGTATAATTTGAATTTGAATATTTTACAACAAATCAAAATAATCATATATCTTATTTATCATTTATCTTTTATCCCTAGCTATATCTAAATATCATTCAAAAAAGTTGATAACTATAAGGTGGTAGAAATAAATTAAAGTCTCAATGTAGTACCCAAAAATAAATAAATTAAGGTTTAGGAATGAAATTTCTAACTTAGATACATACGTTTAATTCACATTGGTCGATGAGCCCAAGGGTGACATATGATAAGGATAAGCAAAAGTTGGGTTAAACAAACGTAATTATAGTCCAATACAATATAGAGATTGGATTAGATTGAGTGAAGTTACTTTTAGACCTAAAATCAAATCCAACTTAAACAAAACCACAATATATTAGATTGATTTTCGTTGATTTTTTTTTTTACTTTTTTCAGCTTGTTATTCGTGAACCAAAAATGTCATGTTCCCTATCCAAATTAAGCATTAGTTTTCAACCCAATTTACAACCTTATTTTTAAGAACAATAATTCATCTTAAACATATATAAGAAAAATCAAAAAGTTCAATCTTCAAGCCAAATAACAACACTGTTCTTTTTTGGATGAGTAGTTTAGTCGGACTGGAGATCTGGGCAAGAGTTCTTCTAGTATCTAGATGGAGGTTGATTTGGACCCGCTGATGGAGGTACTTGAAAAAGTTCTATGATGATCAAGTCAGTGTGATTATACTGGTGGCAGGAGGCATATAATATATCTTAGAGAATAAGTAATGAGGGGATAGTAATGAATAGAGATACTTCCTATTGGAGGAGACTCTTATTTATAGTGGTTGAGATGGATGACATAGATATGGAGGATATTACTGGCCTGGCCGACCATTATGTCATGTCAAGGGCTACTTTTCCTGTGTCAGGCAGATTTGGCAGACCCATACTCTATGCAAAGTTGACTTGTTGCATGTAGCAGGTCTGGTAGCCTCATCTTAGGGATGTCTTTGCCGTGTTGGTAGGAGGGTAGGTGAGACTGCAGGTGGTACGACAATATGTTGTTAGCGGCGTGTCAAGCAGAGGTGGTCCCACATCCGGTCTAGTGAGTTCGGTCAATGAGCCTCTAAAGTCCCTTGACTGGCCGAGCTTGGACCTAGGTCGATTGAGAAAGGGCCATCTGGGCGGATGAGATATCTGGGTGACCTAGATGGAACAGTTGCCTCTGATCTAGTAGAACGCTCGGTAGCCGGGCATGCTGACAGACTCTAGGTCATCATTAGGGCCCTGAATTGGTTGACGTGTGGTTGGTCGACGTCAATCTTGTTATTAAGGCATTTCAGCGCAGGGTACTCGAGTGTGGCACGTCGGTTCATTTCTCGCTGCTTTTTGTCTTTGTTCTCGGGTTTCATTTGGATTGAACACGAGTGTTTTTGGATGGGCAGGATGGGCCATTTTTTCGTCTATTGGAGCTCCTTCATGCAGATCACCATGTCCACCGTTGGATGAATCTGGGCTTCCGCTATAAATAAGGAGGGTCATCCCTTCTGCTATTCTACATTTGCCTTTTTCAAAGTTTGAAAACTCTTTCCGAAGAATTCGCTCTCAAGCCGACCAATTATTCATCTTCTTCAAATTACTTTGTTAGGTAATTTATTTTTTCCTTACTCTTCTGATAATGGTCTCCTCTATTGAGCATGAGCTTAGCTCAAATAGCATGGAGGCTTTGTTCGAGCCTCCACATATCTTCATTATCCCTTATTGACGATGTCGATGCGTGATATCGGCCTTTAAGAGGAGGCCGAGTGATCTCTCACTCCAGACTTCAGTGGCCGAATAAAGAGAGAGAATGGTTAGATGGGGGAACACTGATCGATCGAGCAGTCGCACTCGGGAAGCGGTTGTCAGTCGTGAGTACTGACTCTAGTTTGGGATCTGATATTTCGTTTGGTCACATGTCCTTTTTCGCAAGAACATATGCTGGAAAAGTTGATCAATTGGTCATTCCCGACGACTAGGACAAACCTAACAGTCGGTACTGGTGGGTGGATTGAGAAATATTAGGGTTGAGTAGTCATTTTCTGGGTGGTGGCCGACCTAGTGTGAACATCCTGGAGCGTCCGACAAACACCGTTGCCTTGAAATATCCTCAGGTTGATAAGAGGGTATGCCAGTGTGGTCGTTCCACGTAATCTTCAGGTTGCCCCTTTTCAACTCCAACTAAATGCATGGGGCTTTATCCGGGCATTCGCTATCTAGTGTAGGGTCAACAAGTATCCCTCCTCGGTCAACCACTTTTTCTAGATGTTATAGGTTACCCATAGTACTAACTCGGATGAGGAGATGCAGGGTGGCCACAGATGTGTGTGCCTTCAGTCAAGGATCAAGCGGGCCTTGTTCACCCCTTTTAACCAGTCAGTGAAGAACTGGAAAAAGGGTTTTTACCGGGTGGAAATAAAGAGGGTGTCTAGTCACTCGTGGGCCTATAGCTCAAACGAAAGGAGGTGATTCCCCTTCGCCTCTAATTGGATGTTCTATAAGAAACCTGTTAAAAGGTTTTCGAACAGTGATGGAAGTTTGACAGGTCAGGAGGTGGAGGCAGCCAAGGAGATGCTTGACTGGAGACTTGACCAGAGAGACCGAACCTAACCCTCCTTCAATGTAGGAGGTTGTCACTAGTGTTGAGGCTCAACCTTCTGGGAAGAAGTCGACCGAGAAGGGGAAGGAGTCCCCCACCTGGTCTAGCCAGATCCTCTCCTCTTTCTGTGTTGCCCGGGCGATGGAACAGAACCACTTCAGTCCTCTAGTG
>NC_032010.1:7639004-7659657 GCF_001865875.1 Lupinus angustifolius | reverse complement strand
GGATGGGATTGATTTTCCCAACTTGCTGAAAATGATCTAGATGTTATCCCTCCTCTCAGCTGCGATGGAAATTTTTTTTCGAAGAGGAGGGGGTTCTTCTCAGCCGGATGGAGAGCGATGCTCTAGCCACTCTTCAAGAGTAGCATTTTTCCAACCTATAGAAGCTAAAAGAAGCTCATGATGTGAAGCTGAAAGGGGTGGCGGCTCAGGCTATGGAGGCAAGTGAACAATTGTTGGTGATGTCTCACTGGCACGAGTGTGCCCATAGGGTGGCCATGTAAAACCATGAGAAGCTGACAAAGATGACCACTCGGGTTGAGGAGGCAAAACTTGAACTCCAGCCTCTGAGGGCCAAGCTGGAGCAGTTGGAGAAGAGGGGGAAGATCGCCTAAGGAGAAGCTAATCGCCTTGCTCGGGAGCTGGCTGCTTCGCAAGCTTGGGTGGAGGTCCTCGAAGGGGAGAAAGCGGTCCTGGCTAAGGAGAAGGTCGACCAGGCTGTTGACCTAGAAGAGATGGTCGGTTTGACAAGTGAAGTCGCCTATCTGGTATGGGATAATGATGTGAGCTAAGTCTACATGGTCCACCCTGACGATGATTTCTCCTAGATGGACATCTAGGCCCTCGCAATTGATGGTGAGCTGGTGCTAGAGGAACGATATGGCACTATTAAGCTGCCAGTTCTAGATAGGAATGGGTAGTATAGGATAGATTTATTTTTAACAAGTATTTGTAATCAATTAAATTTTAATGAAGCGGTTTTATTCAATTGATCGTCTTTTCTCTTCATGCTATCTGCAAGGTCAGAATTGATAATAATTGAACCTAAACTTGGACAAGGTAACCTTGGTTGGAGCTAATCCAAATATTTTGAATATAAAACAAGATAACCTTGATCAGAACTAATCCGAAGAGTTTGAATATAGGCAAAATAACCTTGATCGGAAATAATAATGAATGGGATAACTGAAGCTTGAATTTGAACAAGGTAACCTTGGCCGAAAATAACCCAAGGAACTTGAATATAAATAAGATAATCTTGATCAAAAGTTTCGATAAATGGGGCAACAGAATCTTGAATTTTAATAAGGTAATATTAATCGGAAAAAATCCAAGGAACTTGAATATAGACAAGATAATCTTGACCGACATTAGTGATAAGTTGAATCACTCAGACATAAATCTGAGTACGATAGCCTTGGCTAGCAATAATTTGAATTACTAAAGATAATATAATCTGCAATAATTTGACCGCCATTTTAACAATAATCTAACGTGGAATCCGAATAGGATAGGCCTGGTCGGAAGTAATTCGATGTAGCTCAAACTTGAACCTGAATCTGAACAAGATGAATAACTTGAACACGGATCCGACCAAGGAGGACTTGCTTTATTTGAACAACTTGAAATTGGACTTGATCAAGGGGGACCATGTCTGAACAATATGAATAACTTGGACATGGATTCGACCAAGGGGGAATTGGTTTATTTAAATAACATGAACTTGGTTCTGATCAACGGGATAAGGTCCGCACCTTGGATGATTTATTTGACCAGCGACAAATGGGAAAATGTTCCATGTATCTGGGGGTATAGATGTTGGACCACCCATCAAGGGGAACAAGGTATGCGCCTTGAGTGACTTATTTGACCACCGTCAAAGGGGGACATGGGTCACACCTTTGAGGGGTGTAGATATTAGACCATCAATCAAGGGGGACAAGATTCGCACCTTTGGTGACTTATTTGACCATCATCAAAGGGAGACATGGGCCATGCCTTTGAGGGTGTAGATATTGGAGGGGATCCCTGTGATAAAGACATGAAATGAATAGTACCTCGTTATCATATATGTGTTTGTGTTACAAGGAGTTGTCAAACCAATCCAGGTTATGCCTTATTTGGATTGGATTGTCCTCTTAATTAAAGTGCAAAGTCCTCCATATAGGTTCTCCTATTTCCACCAGGATCATGGCCTCAGCGCTATATGTAAGGTTGAAATATGACTCACTGGTTGCGGAATATGGAGTTGTTTTGTAAGCCTAGAGTATGTGATGAACTTTTTCAGGCAAACTCATTTTGCATCATCCAACCTTTTCTTGATTCCCCTAAAAATAACCTTGGGTATGTCTCTCCCTCCCCGTTTGTTTGAGGGTGCTCGATGGACGTGAAGTGTTGTTTGATATGCAAGACAAACAAAAATTCTTGAAATTTCCAATCAGAAAACTGGGTGCCATTATCTGTTACGATGGCAGCCGGGATGCCGAACTGGGTGATGATGTTTTTCCAAGTTAATTTCTGGATGTTGGCTGAAGTGATGGTGGACAAGGTTCGGACTCAATCCACTTGGTGACATAGACCACAACAATAATCATGAATATCATATGGCTGACTACTTGAGGAAAAGGCCCTAGAATATCCATGCCCTACCTACAGAATGGTCAGGGGCAAGTGTGGTAGTTAACTCTTCTAGTGAGGATTTATGGAAGTCGGAAAATAGTTTGCATCAGGTGCATTTCTTGGTTAGATCGAACACCTCTTTCTCCATGGTCGCCCAGAAATAACCAGACTGCAAGACTTTCTTTGCTAGGGTAGCTACACCAAGGTGGTGTCCACAACATCCCTCATGGACTTCTCTAAGAGAATATTATGCCCTATCAGGGATGAGGCATTTGAGGAGAGTAGTAGAAAAACCTCGGTGATATAATGGTCCCTAGGACAGGGTGTACCAAGAACAACATTGGAGGAACCTCTGTCTATCTTTTTGGTCGATGGGCAGAAAACCTTGCAAAAGGTATTTGATGAACGAGCCCGTCTAATCATCTGGGATGGAAATTTCTTCAACGACCATGATACTGGGTTTGAGGATAATTCCTTGGATGACGAACCAATTGCTTCTCGGGCTCTTAGTGTTGGCTAGTTTAGACAGGATATCTGCCTATGCATTCTATTCTCCCAAGACATGCTAAATGGTTGCATCTGCAAACTTAGCCATCAACTCCTTCACCTTTGCCAAGTATTTATGTAAGAGTGTGTCTTTGGTTTGGTAAGCATCGGTTATATGGGAGACCGCCAACTGGGAATCACTATAGACGGTAATTGTTTCATCCTCAACCTCCCTTGCTAATTGTAATCCGACTATGCAGGCCTCCACCTCAGCCTGGTTGTTGGAGGTTGGGAAGGTGAAAGTCAGAGAGTGGTCGATGGTCATCTTGTGGTTGTTGTCCAATAGTATTCCATCCCCGCTCCCCTTGGGCTTGGAAGATCCAACAACAAATATCGTACAAGTCCACTCTGGATTGTCCGGATGTGTGGTCAATTCGGAAAAAAGTCTAATAGGACTTGGCTCTTGATAGATGTAAGGGGTTCATACCGAATATCAAACTGTGAGATTTCAATAGACCATGTTATCATCCGACTGACCAGTTTTGGTTTGTGCACGATCTGTCTGATGGACTAGTTGGTTTTGACCACTGTTGGGTGAGACTGAAACTATTGGCGTAACTGCCTAGTGGCCATTAGGACGACATTTGCTACCTTCTCCAGCCGTTGATACCCGATTTCTAGGCCTTGTAGTGCCTTGCTTGTAAAATATACCGGACTCTGATGGTTTAGTTAGCACTCGGGGCAACCAAGTACTTCTTGATGGTTTAAAAGGCCATTTCACAATCAACTGATAATTCAAATTTCTTGCTTTTCTTTAACAACTAGAATAATGGGATAGAATGCTTGGTGACTGACGGGAGGAACCTGGACAAGGCGGCCAAATGGCCATTCAAATGTTGAACCTCTTTCACTAAACGAGGGCTTCTCATGTTGATTATCGCTTGGCATTTTATAGGGTTGGCTTCTATTCCTCGGCTGATCAGTAGAAAGCAGAATGTACATTTCTCCGAATTGAGCCTCATGTTAAACTTGCGGAATTGATGGAAAATGTTCTCCAGAATAGGGACATGATCTTCTTGAGGAAGGCTTTTGGCGTTCATGTCACCCATGTATACTTCCATTTGCCAGCCAATCTCCCCCCTGAATACCTTGTACATCATTCTTCGATATGTTGCTCCTATTTTCCAGATCGAACGACATAACCGTGTAACAATAACTTGATTGGTCAGTGATGAAGGCGGTCTTTTCCTGGTCTGGCGAATACATCGGGATTTGGTTATAGCTCGAGTAAGCATCCATGAAGGACAAGTAGTGATAGCCCGAGGAATTACTAACCAGATAATCAATATTGGGAAGAGGATATAGGTCTTTAGGGTACACTTTGTTCAAATCTATGTAGTCCACACACATTCGTCATTTCCCGCAGGGTTACTTGATCAACACCACGTCTGCCAACTAGGTGGTGTCGGTGATTTCTCGAATGAATCCGACTTCTAGAAGCTTGGTTGTTTCTGGGAAACTTTAGTTGTTCTTTCGATCCCCAATTTTCGTCGCTTCTAAGCAATTGGTTTTCCCAATGGGTTGGTTGTCAATCAATGTCATACTACTAAAGGGTCAATTCCAGGCATGTCAGCTGCAGACCAGTCGAAGAGGTCCTTCTTGGTCCTTAAATATTTGATGAGTTTCATTCTCTAAGCTTTCTAGAGGGTGTTTCCCATATAAACCAGGTTGGCCTCTAGCTACCCAGGCTGCAAAGAGATTTTTCTCCTCCTCTGGTTGTGGGCGGAATTTTCCTGCATCAGCCTAGACACTATGTTGGACTCCCTAAACTATGCAAACCCAAATATTACAAGAGAGAAACTTCATGCATAAATGTGGTGTGGAAACCACTACTTCAAGGCGATTGAGCGTTGGACGACCCAAAATGGTGTTGTAGGCCGATTGGCAATTAATAACCAGGAATTTGGCTTGGATTGTTCTACTCAGGGGTAGGGCGCTAATTGTAAACCAAACATCCATGTAGCCTATTGGAGTTATACCTTGGTTGCTGAACTCTACCAACTACCAATCATAAGGTAGTAGGTCATGGCCTCTCATCTCCATCTTCCCAAACATATCCTAGAAAATGATGTCGATCGAGCTCCCTTGGTCGACGAAGAGTCTGACGATTTTCTTGTGGCTCAACTTTGCTATAATGACCAATGGATCATCATGCTATCAGATGACACATTCATAATCATGATCATCGAATGATATTGGGGAACATTTCTACTAACATGCTGTAGGCGAGTACCTCTTGCAGCCACTAGCATGACCTCCCGCATATATCGTTTCTGTGCTGATCTAGAAATGTCGCCTAGGGAAATCCCCTAGAAATTGTGTTAATATCAATTGGACTCCTCTTCTTGTGGTTTCTTGGATGGTACATGTCTTCCCGACCCCTATTCTAAGGACGTCCTTGTTGAATTCTTGGAGGGGAATGCCTCTTTGGAAGGCTGGATCAACGAGATGAGGGTGACCATCTTTGTTGTACTATCCCAGCGATGAAGCGTTGCAGTTGGCTAGCTTATATTAGGTATTCAATGGTGTTTTGCAGCTGGGTGTAGTCATTTGACATGTGGTCGAATGTGTTGTGGAACTCACAGTATTCTGATCGGTCCTGTGGCCCCATCTTTTTGTTTGGATTGGGATTTCGGAGTTGGACCAGGTGTGTGGCCATGATTTCTTGCTAGATTTTGGAGAGGCTAGCATTGAGGGGTGGTGTAGGTCAAATATTTGGATTTTTGGGGTAGTCTTTGGGGGTTATCTCTGGGATGGTCATGGAATTTTGGTTGTCTGCCTTCCCGTGACGAGTTGTGTGTATGGTGATCGGATATGGTGGGTTTCTTCTAGGTTAATGAATTTTTGGGGCTTAGAGCAGAGGTCCTCCATTGAGAGGTCAATATACTTAGTTAACTCAATTCTAAAGAGACCATCCTTTAGACCCATGACCAATATATGCACTACCACATTGGGACTTAAGGTGTGGACCTTCATTGCCTCAACATTACACTTGTCTAGGTGTGCACGGATAGATTCATATGAACCATGCCAAATACCAGACAAGGTGTAGGATGATCTTGGTTGCTCCTTGTTAGCCGTAAAGCGGACATTGAATGTGGCAGCCAAGGTGGACAATTGGTCAATGTTATTTGGCGATAGCCGAGTGAACCACTAGAGAGTAGTGTGTTTTAGAGTGAGCGGGAAGGCTCGACACATGATGGGCCTCATTGCTCCATGGAAAAGCATAGATGCCTCAAAACCATCGACGTGGTCTTAGGGATCCGAGGTTCCATCATAATGGTCCTTGTTGGCCGAGCGGGCCAAGTGTTTAGGTAAGAGGTAGGACATGATATCATTAGCGAAGGGGTGTTTAGCTCCACAAATATTATAGTTGGAGAGGTGGGTATGATTTGTGGTCCTTGTTTTTATGAGATTTTTATGGATAGGGTGGGATTCTCCGGTGGATTCGGAGGTATGTGCTTGGATGATCGGTCGCGACAGTGAGTAACTCGATTCTAGTTTTGATTGGCGGAGTTCCTCCAACATATCACTTTGTTGTTGAATCCTCTTTTATTGCTTTTCCATGATTTCGAGGAGTTATTGGGTGGTTGGTGGTGGATGTTATGGGCCAAGGTGGTGGCTCCGGCTAGCTTGTTGTGAGGGTTGTATTTGGGATGGAAGATTGATGGAAGGTTTATGGTGGTTAAGAGGCATATTTGTGGGTGTTGGTTCTATCGTGTTAGTGGGATTTTCTTGATTTCGGGTGCTCACCATGGTGTAGACAAGCCATAGACAACGCTAATGTTCTTTTGTGGATGAGCGTTTCAATGGGACTGGAGATCCGAGCTTCTAGTATCTGGTTGAACGTTGATTGGACCCGCTGGTGGAGGTACCTGAAAAGGTTTTCCAACGATCAAGTCAATATGAGTATACTGTAGGTAGGAGGTAGAGAATATATCTTAGAGAATAAGTAATGATGGGCTAGTAATGAATAGGGATACTTCATGTTGGGCGAGACTCCTATTTATAGTGGTTGAGATGGATGACGTGGATTTGGAGGGTACTGCTAGTCTGACCGACCATTCTAGCTTGTTGGGGGCAACTTTTCCCATGTCAGGCGAATTTGGTAAGCTCGTACTCTATGCATAGTTGACTGGTGGCGTGGGCAGGTCCAGTAGCTGCATCTCAGGCCTATCCATGTCGTGTTTGCAAAAGGGTTGGTGGGACTGCAGGTGGTACGACGATGCGTTGTTGGCAGCGTATCAGGCGAAGGTGATCCCAAACCCGATCTTGTGAGTCTGATCAATGAACTCGTGAAGTACCTTCATTGGTCATGTTTGGGCCTTGGTCGGTTGAGATAGGACCATCCAGGTGGACGGGATATTCGGTTGACCGGGATAAAACAAACACTATACTAAACAATAAGTCGTTAGTAAAAATCAAGGAAACCATAATTCAAAGTGTTCATTACAATTTTATAAACTACGAACAACATCATGGACTTAATCATCAAATATTAAAAGTCTCTGATACAAAATATTAATCAACAATTCAAACTTGAAGCCATCATAAATAAAATAATTTAGTGAACTAGGGATTTATACAATTTTACTAATGTTCTATCCCCGCCATCCAGATATCCCATCTGCCTCAATAGTCGTCACTCCTAACTGACCAAGATCCAGACACACTAGTCAGAGGATTTCATATGCCCATAGATCGGGCCCGATAGGACGGCTACGGGACCACTTCCACCTAACATGCCACCTACAAGGCACTGTCACGCCACCTGCAAACCCACCAACCCCCTGCTAAAACGATCAGGATAGACTACAATACGGCTAGCATACATGCCATATGTTATAAGTCAACTATGCATAGAATACAACATTGCCAAAGCCACCTGACATTGGAAAAGCAGCCCTCGACAGGCCATAATGGTCGGCCATGCCAACAATACCCTCTAGAGTCACGTTATCCACCTCAATCATTATAAATAGGGGTCTCCCCCAACAAGAAGTATCACTTAGAACTTATCACTTGTCATTATTACTCCTTGCTTGCTTCTTGTCTCTAATTTATCGTTCTCGAGCGATACCTCTCTAGTCTCATACTGACTTGACCATCATGGAGCCTTTTTAGGTACCTCCACCGGCGGGACCAAGTCTACTTCCATCCAGAACCAGAAGATCTCTTACCCAGACCTCTAGTCAGACCAACCAGTTCATCCACAAAAGAACATTGACACCATCTGTGACTTACCTACACCATGGTGACCACCTGAAATCAAGCACACCCCACCAGCTAGATAGAACCAGCACCCACAAACATGTCTTCCAACCACCATACACCTTCCATTAACCCGTTATCACAAATACAACCCTCACATCAAGCTAGCCGAAGCCAACACACTACCCCAAAACAACCATCACCAACCACCCAACAATTTCTCCAAATCATGGAAATGAAAGAAAAGATAATCCAGGATCAGGCTGAAATGGTGGAGGAACTCCGCCAATCCAAGAAAAAACAAGTTACTAACCCTCACAATCGGTTACTCAAGCATATACCACCGAGTCAGCCGGAGAATCCTACCGACTCCCCAAAAATACCACAAAAATCACAAATCATACCCACCACTCTGCCCACAACGTCTGTGGAGCTAAGCACCCCTTCACTGATGATATCATGTCCTACCCCCTATCGAAAACTTAGCATGCCCGGTCAACGTTGATCAATATGATGGCATCTCGGATCCCCAATACCACCTCAATGCTTTCAAGGCATCTATGCTTTTCCATGGAGCAACAGATCCCATCATTTGCTGAGCCTTCCCGCTCACTCTAAATCATACTGCTCTCTAATGGTTCACTCGGCTAATGCCCAACAACATCAATCAATGGTCAATCTTGGCTAGCACATTTAATATCTGGTTTACAACTAGCAAGGAGCAACCAAGATAATCCAGACGTTGTTTGGTATCCGACATTGTCCACACGAGTCCATCCTCGCATTCCAACACAGGTTTAATGTTGAGGCCATGAAGGACAACACCTTAAGTCTCGATGTGGCAGTGCTCGAATCGGTCACAGGCCTAAACGACGGCCTCTTTAGAACCGAGTTAGCCATGTACACTAACCTCACAATGGAGGACCTTCGTTCCCAGGCCCACCAATTCATTAACATAGAAGAAAACCACAATACTCAATGACCCGACGACCACTATACACATAACCCTTCACGGGAACATAAACATCCAAAATTCTAGGACCATCCCAGAGATGACCGCCCAAGACTACCCCGAAAATCCAAGTATGCAACATACCCCTCTCAATGCTAGTCGCTCCAGAATCTTGCAAGAAGTCACGGCCACCCACCTGGTCCAGCTCCAAAAACCCAATCCAAACAAAATGGTGGGGCCACAAGACTGATAAAAATATTGTGAATTCCACAGCATGCTCAACCATATGATAGATGACTGCACCTAGCTGTATGACACCATTGAAGACTTGATACAAGTTGGCCACCTACACCACAAAGACGATCACCTACATCTCGTCGACCCAGCCCCCCAAAGAGGCCTTCCCCTCTAAGAACTCAGTGGGGACATCTTCCGAATACGGGTCAGACGGACAGATACGGTCCGAACAGTCGTCGACAGAGGAGTCCAATTGATATCAACACTATTTCCAGAGTATTTGTCGTGGGAATGTCCGCCTACAACAAGTCAATAGAAATGTTCCTCTCATCTTATTCGATGATCGTGATTATGAAGGTGTTTTCCAAGAGTATGATGATCCATTTGTAATTACAATCAGGTTGAACAACTAGAAAGTTGCCAAGCTCTTCATCGACTAAGGGAGTTCGATAGACATTATGTTCCAAGATATTTTTGAGAAGATGGTACTGAGGAACAATGTCATCCTACCTTACGATGGGCAACTGAAGGGATTAACCGACCAAGGTATAACTCCATGGGGCTACGTGGATGTTTAGTTAACGATTGGCGACCAACCCTTAAGTAGAACAATCAGGACCAAGTTCCTGGTCATTGATTGCCAATCGGCCTACAACTCCATTCTAGGTCAACCAACGCTTA
This sequence comes from Lupinus angustifolius, assembly GCF_001865875.1. Taxonomy (NCBI): domain Eukaryota; kingdom Viridiplantae; phylum Streptophyta; class Magnoliopsida; order Fabales; family Fabaceae; genus Lupinus; species Lupinus angustifolius. The sequence continues at coordinate 7,649,633 of NC_032010.1, read as the reverse complement.
ATCGTCTTGAAGCAATGGTCTCCATGCCACATTTATGCATGAAGTTCCTCTTTTCTAACCTCCGATATACACGATTCAGGGAGACCAGCATATTACACGGAGATGCTACCAAATGAGTCTCTGTTCTAATCAAACAATTAGAAGTTGGCTACCCCCAAGAAAGAGAGTGATGGGTGTGCAATTGGTAGACTCGGATACCAGGGCTGGCAAAGGATAATTTCACCCATAGTCTATAAAAGAAGTCCAACAGTTGAATAGACGATTAGCCACTTTGTCCAGGTTCTTCCTGGAAAGCCACCAAGTTTGAATGCTCATAACGATGATATATGTGTTGCTGCAATCACGTGCTGGATCAAAAATCAAGACCTCCTTGTTTTTTCTTTTTTATGCCTGAAATTGTAATATCGACCCCACTCGTGGTCGGACAACCCCTTGTAACACGAAAACATATATGATAACAAGGATTTATTTATTTCATGTCTTTATCGCTAGGATCCCCTTGAATCTCAATACCCCTCAAAGGCGGGGCTCATGACCCCCTTTGATGGTGGTCAAATCAATCACCCAAGGGTGGACCTCGTCCTCCGTGACCAGTGGACTAATCTCAATACCCCTCAAAGGTGTGGCTCATGACCCCCTTTGACGGAATTCAAATCAATCACTCAAGGGTGGACCTCGTCCTCCACGACCGATAGTTCAATCTCAATACCAGGCGTGACCAATGTCCCCTTTGACGACAGTCTAATAAGGAACCCAAGGCATAGGTCAAGTCCCCTTTAACTAGTGACCCAATATCAATACCCCTCAAAAGTGAGGCCCATGTCCCCCTTTGACAGCAGTCAAATCAATCACCCAAGACGCGGACCAAGTCCCCTTTGACTGGTGACCCAACCCCTACACCCCCAAATGTGCAGACCTTGTCCCCTGTTGGTGGCGGTCAAAACCAAATCTGACTACTACAATCTTCTCCATATGCAGGTCAACTTGAATATTCCCCCAGCCAAGGCCCGATTTGCTAACCAGGAGTTGATTTGATTACAAAATCCTGGCCACGATTGCCTTCAAATTTTCGACAAGTGTTATATGGCTCAAATACAAGGTCATCCACTCCGGTAATTATCGATTTCAATCAATGTTATTTAGCTGCCTTTAAGGTCTTTCATTTGTTGTCGACCCATATTACCTCGTCCAAGTCTAGGGTCAGCTATTCTAGTCGTTGATATTTTTCTGATCAAAGATACCCTCTATATCCAAGTCCTTGGATCACTTCTGACAAAACGTACCTTGCCTCAGTTCACACTTCAGACGATTTGGCTATTATTGTTTCAGATTAAGGTTATCAGGAGTCCCAAATTATTAATCAGACAACTAATTCCACTCAAGCATGTTTTAGTCCCAGATAAATAATTAAAAGGTCGGCTCTGATTAAGGTTATCTTCAATTTCAAATTTCTATTAACAAGAAAGTCATGGTCAACACATTATCTGCTCGAGCTATGCATTAAACAATTAAGAGAAGAGAAGCAACAAATCAGATTCAAGGAAAATTAGATGCTTATAAATATTGATAAAAGGTTACAAGGTCCTAGCAAGATATTATAGGGCACTCATGCCTCCCCCATTTCCCTAGAACTGGAATTTTGACGATGTTGTCGTCTTTCTCCACCAACAACTCCCCCTCTAGGACATAGGCATTGATTCACATCTAGGATCAATTCGCATCTGGTTGTACTAATCCAACCTGAGCAAACGCATTCTCCCAAGCAAGATAGGTAGCGTCCGTGGTAAGCTTGGAGATAGCATCCCGCTCTGCCACCAACCTATCTCTTTCTAGTCGTAGAGCAACCACTGCATTAGTCTGTCGGGCTATCTCCTCTTGGCCCTAGTTGCGAGAATCCGGCATAGCCTGCCATTTTCCTCTCACAGCTTCAACTTATTATTGAGCTGACGTATTTCAACCTTGGCCTCCTCAAAGGAGGTCGTCATTCCACCCAACTCATCTTGAGAATCAACCAACTCAATCTAGACGGTTAGGATGGCCCGGCGGGCATCTTCAAGATGATGAGTCAAGCTAGATAGCTACTAATTAGCCGCCAACACCTGATCCTCCTACCCCTTTAATTCCTCATGGGCCTTCTTCACTTTCTAAAGTTCCGCGATATGACGATCCTTCACAGACCGCAGGGCATCTCCTCCTATTCTCTCAACCAACACTCCCTCACCTTCTACGTGCTTCGCGATGGATGTTGCCAAGACTGCGGATGCTCTACCTTGCCTCATCATATCACAGATTGAGGTCGCCTCTAATACTCCCCTCACCTCGTCAGTCACCAGATTCACCTTGGCTGCTTGAGGAATGGCATAAGCCGCAAGAGGCTCTCCCTTATCCAATAGAACATCAGATAGAAGAATGTGGGATGATCATCTCCAGTTCAAACGAAATTTCCTGAGGGGGTGGTGGAACAACCATGGAGTCCACCACCACTTAGCTTGACGAGGCAACCTATACCAGTTGGCTTTGGTCAGTAAAGATAGAGGAGAGGAGGAAGATCTTTCCCTTGTCATGCTGAAGAAGGAGCGTTCCCCCTACCCTCGACTGGCTAGAAGTAGGAGTTGGAGAATCCGTTTGGACATGCTTGCTTGACCCAGATCATCGACAGAGGAGCTTGCCCAGTAACCAGCTTTTCTCTAGGCGGTTGGCCATATTAGCTGCAAAAAATGAGAGGAGGAAACATTAGAAATTGAAAGAGAGAAAACCAAGTCAAGAGCACATGGTAACATGATATCTATCAACTTTACGCTTAAAGGCGTGATCACCTTTTGCTAGATCAGAATAGGCCAACACAACGCCGTTCTAAATCCATGCTAACAATAATTTGGCAGCCTCTCTCTCCCAACCCAAAAGGCTCTCAAAGTCATAGCTTAACTTCTTGGTCGGTTTCATAATTTTATGAGATGAAAAGTCTTTGGGCCCGTTTCAACCTTGGCCTCCTCAAAGGAGGTCGTCATTCCACCCAACTCATCTTGAGAATCAACCAACTCAATCTAGACGGTTAGGATGGCCCGGCGGGCATCTTCAAGATGATGAGTCAAGCTAGATAGCTACTAATTAGCCGCCAACACCTGATCCTCCTACCCCTTTAATTCCTCATGGGCCTTCTTCACTTTCTAAAGTTCCGCGATATGACGATCCTTCACAGACCGCAGGGCATCTCCTCCTATTCTCTCAACCAACACTCCCTCACCTTCTACGTGCTTCGCGATGGATGTTGCCAAGACTGCGGATGCTCTACCTTGCCTCATCATATCACAGATTGAGGTCGCCTCTAATACTCCCCTCACCTCGTCAGTCACCAGATTCACCTTGGCTGCTTGAGGAATGGCATAAGCCGCAAGAGGCTCTCCCTTATCCAATAGAACATCAGATAGAAGAATGTGGGATGATCATCTCCAGTTCAAACGAAATTTCCTGAGGGGGTGGTGGAACAACCATGGAGTCCACCACCACTTAGCTTGACGAGGCAACCTATACCAGTTGGCTTTGGTCAGTAAAGATAGAGGAGAGGAGGAAGATCTTTCCCTTGTCATGCTGAAGAAGGAGCGTTCCCCCTACCCTCGACTGGCTAGAAGTAGGAGTTGGAGAATCCGTTTGGACATGCTTGCTTGACCCAGATCATCGACAGAGGAGCTTGCCCAGTAACCAGCTTTTCTCTAGGCGGTTGGCCATATTAGCTGCAAAAAATGAGAGGAGGAAACATTAGAAATTGAAAGAGAGAAAACCAAGTCAAGAGCACATGGTAACATGATATCTATCAACTTTACGCTTAAAGGCGTGATCACCTTTTGCTAGATCAGAATAGGCCAACACAACGCCGTTCTAAATCCATGCTAACAATAATTTGGCAGCCTCTCTCTCCCAACCCAAAAGGCTCTCAAAGTCATAGCTTAACTTCTTGGTCGGTTTCATAATTTTATGAGATGAAAAGTCTTTGGGCCCGAATTCACCCTAAATTCGGCCCAAAAGGTGATTTTTGAGTTCCGTAACTCAGCATCGAATTCTGATTGCACCATTGGCTTCAGAATATTATTTCGAGTCAAAATAGACATCAAATTTTTCCATAACTCATCTCTAGATATTTTTCACTCTGAAATCGAAGTTTTGACGTTCTAAACATAACCCTAAATCGGGAGACTTTTAATCTCCGCCCGAGTTTTAGCCGACAAGACCAGGGCATGGTTTTAATCATGATGTTTCATTGCATTAGTCACATCACCATCCATGAGTCAAGCTTGCATCTTGAAGAAGCAAAAGTACAATCTTTTGCACAATCCCCAAAAATCACTCATCAACATGATTTTGGAAATCCACCTTGACTCCCCCTCCCTCCACAAATCTGATTTCCCCCTCTATAAAGGCAACCCTTGGCCTTGAGGGAGACCATTTTCTCTCCTCACTTTACATCCTAAGTATTTAAAAGAGATTTCAAGGTATTTCTCTCCTTGTTTTCTCAATCTCTCCCACATACATCATTAGATAGTTATCATTTTTTTTATATTGTTCACGGAGTTGTTTTTATTTTAATATTTTGGATCCAAGTATTTTGTTTTTGACTAAACCATATAAAGCTTGGATTTTTTCACTTGTTTTTGGCTTGAAAACCCATAGCCTTAGACAAATGTAGAATAGTTTATTTTTCTATTTTAATTCTAGAAATATAATGTTGGTGTTTGAATGTGTTGAAAGGTGATGATTTTTATATCAAAGGAACCTTTAAGAAGTTTTTAAACCATGTAGAGTTTAGATTTTTTCACTTGATTTTGGCTTGAAAAAACCATAGCCTTACACAAGTGTAGAATAGTTTATTTTTCTATTTTAATGCTAGAAAATATAATGTTGGTGTTTGAATGTGTTTAAAGGTGATGATTTGTACATAAAAGGAACCTTTAAGGAGTTTTTAAACCATATAAAGTTTGGATCTTTCCACTTGTTTTTGGCTTCAAAAACCATAGCCTTGGACAAATTTAGCATAGTTTATTTTTCTCGAAAATGTGAGGTTGGTGTTTGAATATGTTTAAAGGTGATAATTTATACATCAAAGGAACCTTTAATGTGTTTAATGATAAGTTGCAAAAACCAAAACCTTTTCCTTGTCATTTGTTCTAAAAATTGTGGCCTATATGTGTCTAGGAAAAGTTTATTTTCTATTTTTGAAATCCAAAATGTTTATGAGTTTAGTGTATTTTAAAGTGTAAAGTAGAGTTGTTAGTGTGTTTAATGAATGTGTTATCAACACTAAAGAACCATGTGATTACCTAGAATGAAATGTTGTTGGATGACACCCCTTGGGCACATTAGTGAAGTTGTGAATCATATTAAGGAAAATAATGAGTTTTTGTTGAAAAAGTGTTGTTTTAAAGTAGTATGTGTTAAGGGTTTAATTAGTAAATGATATCCTTTGATTTCCAAGTTCAAGTAATGATTTGGGATAAAAGATGACTTATAAAAGTTTTGACTTTCTAAACTTAAAGTGTTATGAAGTCTTCGATGGTAGATTAGTTATAGTGTGGATGTTGTTAAGATAAGCTTACTTTAAAGTGGTAAGTTTAACTTAAGAAATCTTGATTTAAAGTGTTGATTTTGGTTAAGAATACCTTAAAGTGGTGAATATGCCTTAAAAAGTCTTCATGAAAGTAATAAATTGTGTTAAAGATAAAGGTACAAGCTTTGCTAAAGTCTTATTTTAAAAAAAATGATTGTTTTCTTAAACAAGACTTTCGATGATAAAGGATGGTTCAAGAATATGTAATCTTGAACCAGACGGATGAAAGTGACTGAGTCCATGATAGGTTAAAAGATGTCTTTATGTTTACTTTGAAGCTTCCGAAGTTGGACAACCTACTCGTTCGCACTTAAGAGAATCACTCACTCGATAATCTAAGGTGAGGGAGAATACACCGTAACATAGTGGTGTCAAAATATGACATTTGGACCTCCTAAACTACCTCAAAAATTTGGACTTTTCTTGGGTATTAAGAAATCATGTACTTAATCAATTGTTTCTTTGTTTGGATTAAGTATGTGTGATTTCTTAAGCCATATCGTTTAAGTTATGTCTATGTGTGGAGTAATGTTGTGGTTATCCATGGATGAACATTACTCGAATAATTATAACTTTGATAATCGATTAATGTTTAGGTATAATCGATTATCAGAGCCCACACTTGGGTAAGAAGTCTCCAGAAAGTTGGGAGTGCTTTTGTCGCTTGAGCGACAGCTCTCACTTGGGCGAAGAGGTCCTAGTAAATTTTTACTTGTTTTCATCGCTTGAGCGCCATGCTCTCTCTTGGGTGAGAGGTCCGAGTAATTTTTGACATGCTTTCGTCGCTTGAGCGCCAGGCTCTCGCTTAGGTGAGAAGTCTCCAGTAAATTTTGCTTGCTTATGTCGATTGAGCGACATCTCTCGCCTGGGCGAGAGGTCTCCATAAAGATTGGATAATTTTTATCATTTGAGCACCAACTCTCACTTGGGAGAGAGTCCAATGATAACCTTTTTACTAAGGATTCATTTTTCATCAAATTCTAGTTTCTCAAACCCATTCTTTTTCAATAAAGCCTATAGAACTCCTTCATTTGGGATAATGTACCCCAAAGATGTAAGCTTCGTAAGAAAGAAAAATTATATTAGATTCTTGACAGTGTGTAAAAGAAATTCATCATAACCAAAGTAATAAGTGCTAACAATTTCATTGTTAAGGGCAAGGCCCGAAAGGTTATGTTTTTTCGACGCAACGAGATCGTCTAACCGTAAGAGGCTTGGCCAACGGGTCATCCAGGGTGATTCAGCGATGGTTCGTAGTGGAGATGAGGTTTACCTCTGTTGATGATAAGATCGGATCCCACTAGAAGCATTTCCGATGGGAGATGTCTTAGGATGGGCCGCTCGTAATAAAAGAATGATTAAAAGAATTAATCTGCTAACTTCGGTTAGTGTACATACTCATTGTGAATAATGAAATAGTGGAGAGGAAAATTATAGGAGAAGAAGGAGCCCCGAGATGTTGAGAAGGTTGAAATCCAAAATGTTTATGAGTTTAGTGTATTTTAAAGTGTAAAGTAGAGTTGTTAGTGTGTTTAATGAATGTGTTATCAACACTAAAGAACCATGTGATTACCTAGAATGAAATGTTGTTGGATGACACCCCTTGGGCACATTAGTGAAGTTGTGAATCATATTAAGGAAAATAATGAGTTTTTGTTGAAAAAGTGTTGTTTTAAAGTAGTATGTGTTAAGGGTTTAATTAGTAAATGATATCCTTTGATTTCCAAGTTCAAGTAATGATTTGGGATAAAAGATGACTTATAAAAGTTTTGACTTTCTAAACTTAAAGTGTTATGAAGTCTTCGATGGTAGATTAGTTATAGTGTGGATGTTGTTAAGATAAGCTTACTTTAAAGTGGTAAGTTTAACTTAAGAAATCTTGATTTAAAGTGTTGATTTTGGTTAAGAATACCTTAAAGTGGTGAATATGCCTTAAAAAGTCTTCATGAAAGTAATAAATTGTGTTAAAGATAAAGGTACAAGCTTTGCTAAAGTCTTATTTTAAAAAAAATGATTGTTTTCTTAAACAAGACTTTCGATGATAAAGGATGGTTCAAGAATATGTAATCTTGAACCAGACGGATGAAAGTGACTGAGTCCATGATAGGTTAAAAGATGTCTTTATGTTTACTTTGAAGCTTCCGAAGTTGGACAACCTACTCGTTCGCACTTAAGAGAATCACTCACTCGATAATCTAAGGTGAGGGAGAATACACCGTAACATAGTGGTGTCAAAATATGACATTTGGACCTCCTAAACTACCTCAAAAATTTGGACTTTTCTTGGGTATTAAGAAATCATGTACTTAATCAATTGTTTCTTTGTTTGGATTAAGTATGTGTGATTTCTTAAGCCATATCGTTTAAGTTATGTCTATGTGTGGAGTAATGTTGTGGTTATCCATGGATGAACATTACTCGAATAATTATAACTTTGATAATCGATTAATGTTTAGGTATAATCGATTATCAGAGCCCACACTTGGGTAAGAAGTCTCCAGAAAGTTGGGAGTGCTTTTGTCGCTTGAGCGACAGCTCTCACTTGGGCGAAGAGGTCCTAGTAAATTTTTACTTGTTTTCATCGCTTGAGCGCCATGCTCTCTCTTGGGTGAGAGGTCCGAGTAATTTTTGACATGCTTTCGTCGCTTGAGCGCCAGGCTCTCGCTTAGGTGAGAAGTCTCCAGTAAATTTTGCTTGCTTATGTCGATTGAGCGACATCTCTCGCCTGGGCGAGAGGTCTCCATAAAGATTGGATAATTTTTATCATTTGAGCACCAACTCTCACTTGGGAGAGAGTCCAATGATAACCTTTTTACTAAGGATTCATTTTTCATCAAATTCTAGTTTCTCAAACCCATTCTTTTTCAATAAAGCCTATAGAACTCCTTCATTTGGGATAATGTACCCCAAAGATGTAAGCTTCGTAAGAAAGAAAAATTATATTAGATTCTTGACAGTGTGTAAAAGAAATTCATCATAACCAAAGTAATAAGTGCTAACAATTTCATTGTTAAGGGCAAGGCCCGAAAGGTTATGTTTTTTCGACGCAACGAGATCGTCTAACCGTAAGAGGCTTGGCCAACGGGTCATCCAGGGTGATTCAGCGATGGTTCGTAGTGGAGATGAGGTTTACCTCTGTTGATGATAAGATCGGATCCCACTAGAAGCATTTCCGATGGGAGATGTCTTAGGATGGGCCGCTCGTAATAAAAGAATGATTAAAAGAATTAATCTGCTAACTTCGGTTAGTGTACATACTCATTGTGAATAATGAAATAGTGGAGAGGAAAATTATAGGAGAAGAAGGAGCCCCGAGATGTTGAGAAGGTTGGTGATGCGTCAACAAAGCCTTGAGGGAGAGTCTAGGTGAGACAAGTCCCTTGTATTCCTGGATGAGGTATTCTATTGATCGGACAGTTCTCACAGTACAAACTAGACGATCTCTGACAACCCCTCTTTGCAATCAGGATTGATGAGAGGGATGCCTAGAAAGTGTTTGATACGATACTGTCTTGCAATGGACAGTTCCACTAGAATAGATCAATCATATATCCTTGCAAGGAATAAGTTGGTGCGTTCAAATAGGCTTGTTATGGGACCAATACTCTCGGTAACTTCTGAATAGTTTATTGGGAGGATATTGGTGTAAGGATGGATGAACTAATCATAACATTCATATATTGAACTCGTGGATATTTAGCCTCATAGTCTGAGTTACAAACATCATTCATCATTTGCATTTATATATGTGATAACTTAGTGTATATATTATGTATAAATGTGATCTTCTGTATAATTCCACGCCGTCAATGTAAAATATTCATTAGATGTGTTACTCCCTTTCTTTCTGCTTGTTTTCGGTACACATTTTCATCTAGATAGACCAATCGGCAAGGATTTGGAGATATCGATTCTCGATGTCTCATGAAGGGGCATAGAGGATTGATGGAGACCACTACACCTACACAGACCCCTATGACTTGGAGTTGGAGATGGTGAGTGATGGCACAACGATGCGCTTCCTATCTCATCATGCAAACATAGAGACTTCTTTCACTCTACTAGAACAGAGGTCGGTACCTACCGTATCATCCACTCAGTCTACGACTCCATGTGGGCCATCTGCTGCAGGGCCAACAATGAGGCGAAGGAGTTGGAATGATGTAATCTGTTCCCCACCGTAAAGGAAAGCCGCTTGGCGAACCATGCTAGAACCGTAAATGGATACTAGAATAGGGATTAGATCGCGGGGTTCGGTCTATGACACTATGGAGGAGATGGAATCTGAGGAAGAGGATTGTGTGGAGTTGTTCTGCATATAAGACTTTATCGAAGTGGTAAATCTCTCTTCGGACTTCGAGATGGAGGAGGACTCGAGTGAGGGTTCTAGTGCCCCCATTAGCACTAGAGCTAGTCGTTATGAGCCATTTCCTTTTCCGTTTTTCTTTTTAAGGTTAGGGTATCTTTGTAGGGTATTTTTTGTAGTGTTGAATAACTCAGCCTATTTTTTATAGTTCCAGTTTAGGCAATGATTAGATTTCACCTTGTGTTTTGTAAACACATTATATGGGACCAAGTAACACCTTGTTGTGTGTGTTACAGGGTCAAGTCTTTTATAATGAAAAGCATTCAGGAAAATGTTATACCATTTTAATTACCATTATGTATCAGTGTTGAAAGCGTTTTTCGGTGTTTATTTTAGTTGGGAGTTTTCTCCTCTCAACAAATCGTCATGCCAGCCGTGCCAATTTGTTGAAAGATTAATACTCTCATTTTTGTTATGTTCCTTGTGTAAGTAAGAGAACTCGGTTTTATTCTTTGTTCGCCATCTCGGCTTTGTTGAAATAAATTCCAATGCCGGTATAATGGTTTCAAGAATATTCCAGTTACAACTTACTTTCTTAATAATCATGTGAATAAGTCATTCCTTCTTTGCCCCATCTCGGCTTTGTTAGAATAAATTCTAACGTCGGTATAATGGTATCGAAGCAATTACCTATTACATAATTATTAAGTACCTTTGAATACCA
>NC_032010.1:7580953-7638904 GCF_001865875.1 Lupinus angustifolius | reverse complement strand
TAACCAAAGCACCAACTTGAATGATTAAAATCCAAACTTTTGTAAATTAAGAAGAAGTAGAAATTACATAACCTTGTTCAAAGAAAATGTTTAGGAGCATGAACCATCCATCCTAGGATTGGATGCTTTTGAGCTCCAAATTAGAGTACAAAATAGATTTTTGCATCTCATTTGCCTTCTCCTTTTCTCCTCTTGAATTCTATGAAAAACTACTCTAAAACTAGCCTAAAAACTACCTAAAATGAAAGGAAAAGAAAAGGAATCAACTAGGAAGAATTTAGAATGAATTTACAATGTTTTACAAATTAGAATTTCGTGCCTTTTATAGGCCAAAGTGCTGGATGCCCAGCTGCATTGTTTGGTAGCATGTTGCTCACCTTTGGCCCTTATGAAGAGCCACTTTGGCCCCTACTTAACCCCTATGGTGGGCTTGGTGGGCTAGGTTACATGCATGGTGACACCTCCTTCTTGTCATAGCCTTATGTCATCCATGAGGTCATGTTCTTAAGATTTTCCATGATTTGACCAAAAAATCACTCCACTTAGCCCACCTGTTTCCCCGCTAAGCTACCTGTATCAGCAGCTTGGCTGACCTGGTTCCCCGCTTAGGTGCATGTTTCAGTTGCTCAGCTGACTGGTTCCACGCTCAGCTGCCTGTTTCAGCTGCTTAGCTGGCCTGGCCTGGTGCTTGGTGCTGGCTGACCTGGTCTGGTGCTTGGTGCTCGCCTGACCTGGTCTGGTGCTTGGTGCCTGGCTGACCTAGCCTGGTGCTTGGAGCCTGGCTGACCTGGCCTGGTGCTTGGTGCCTGGCTGACCTGGCCTGGTGCTTGGTGCTTGGCTTGGCTGGACAGCTTTGTGCTTGTGCTTGATTTCTTCATGGTGAAGCAACCTTTTTTCCTTTGGTTTGTTACTTGATTTTTGTTGGTTGCTTGGCACTTTTGGGCTGTTTTCTTTAAGTTAAGGTAAGCATTTGATTTTTGCAAGTTGCTTGGCCTACCTTAACATAGGTTTCGTCAAGACGAAGTAAGCTACCTTTCTTCAAGGCAAAGTAACCAAATTAAGCACATAAATGCCATGCTTTAACTTGATTACTTTTAGCAATTCATTTTGAACTTTTGTCTTGAATTTTGGTTTGAATTCTTATCCATCTTTGAATTTATTCTTTAATATTCAATTTCCTACAAAACTCAAAGAAAACTTGGACAAGAATTAATAAAGAACCAATTTATTTAATCATGCAAAATTCACCTAAAAAGTGTTGGTTTAAGTTGGTTTTCTACAATTTGCATAGGATAAGTGCCATAAAATGATGGTGAAAAGTGTATACTTTTGGCACTTATCAATCAGTTATTTACCTTCCGCAATTTATAAAAAGAATGTGACTTTTTGAAAAGGGAATGTATTTAAGGAAAACAATTTGTGATTTATATAAATTACATATTAAAAAAATTACCCATTTTTGTAAGAGATTAATTATATTATTCATGAAGTGTTTTCCAGGATGTTTCACCACCCACGACGACCGAGCTTCTCTTCATTCGAGTTGGTGTTGTGGGTCACCCAGAACATCCAAAAAAATAGACAAATCGTGCAAAGGAACTTCATTACCTTGCAAAGAAGACCGAACGCACGAATGAACCCCAAGCGTTCGGATGCAGTTGAAAATGAGCGACTTGGATGTGATTCAACACGTCCACGTACCACGCCTTCAACGGGATCCACAACACGACCTTTCGAGTGTAGTAATCATATAAATATAAGCTATACTTGTCCTCCCAGTCTGCATGGAAATCTTGGCAAACTCTCTCTTTAGGAGACGGGGCATACAACATCATGCAATTTGAAAGGCGTGCTAACATGACAACCTTGGGCTTCTTATCTTCTGGGAAGTAGCTAGGGGTGGCCAGCACCTCTGGGTCAATCCACTAGTAGCAGGAGGTATGACCATCTAGGCCCTCGGGGATCGGAAAGCGGTTCTCCCTTGCTAAGTAGGTTCTCGTCATTGTTAATCTGTTAGTAGAAGAGGCATCAGATTCCGAACTAGATTCCCCATCCAAGACTGGATGCCTCTTCTCTAGAAAAGTTGCCTGATCCAACATCGCTACCCCGCTACTGGCCCTTCCCATGCTCAAATTGGCCAACAGGGTCAGAAGTGCTAGGTCACTCAATGTTCTCTTGACGTCTCGAGCTCGTCCATGTTCAGAGCTAGACCCATGATCGACGTGTGACATTTGAACTATATGAAAAAGATAGAGAAAGAAATTAATTAAAGAAAAGCTTGGAAAGTTGAAAGAAGACGAGAGAGATATTCGACAAAAGAGCATGCTCGGTAGTAGAAGAATTTAGAAAAATAGGATAGATTGAATTAAGGAGGGTCCACCTATTTATAGGAAAAGATGGACCACGGTCCCCACTCACATCATAGTCACGGGCTCATCCTTCCATCCAAAAATACTCGAGTGCAATCCAATAAAGACTCAAGAACCAAGACAAAAGGCGGCAAGAAATGAACTATCGAGTCGCACTCAAGTACCCTAGGCCGAAACGCCTTAATGACAAGACTAACATCGACCAGCCACATGTCAACCAATTCAAAACCCTAATGATGACTTAGAGTCTACCAGCATGCTCGGCTACCGAGCATCCTACTAGATTGGGGCAATTGTTCCATACTTGTCATCCGGGTATCCCATCTACCCCGATAGTCCTTGCTCCTAACCGACCAAGATCTGGACACACCAGACAGAGGATTTCACATGCCCATAGACTAGGCCCAATAGGTAGGCTTCAGGACCACTTCCGCCTGACATGTCGGCAACAAGGCACTTCCACACCACCTACAAACCCACCAACCCCCTACCAACACGATAAGGACATACTACAACATAGCTGCTAGACCTGTCAAAGCTATAAGTCAACTATGCATAGAGTACAGTCTTGCCAAAGTTGTCTGACATGGGAAAAGCAGCCCCCAACATGCCAGAATGGTTGGTCATGCCAACGGTATCCTTCAGGGCCACGTCATCTACCTCAACCATTATAAATAGGGGTCTCCCCTAACATGAAGTATCACTTAGAACTTATCACTTATCATTATTACTTTTTGCTTACTTTTTGCCTCTCATTTATTGCTCTCGGGTGTTACCTCTCTAGTCTCATTCTAACTTGATCGTCGGAGATCATTTTCAAGTACTTCCACCGGCTGGTCCAAGTCTACTTCCATCCAGAACCAGAAGATCTCTTAATCGGACCTCCAGTCTGACCAAGCAGCTCATCCATAAAAGAACAACTAAGTTAGTAATTTACTAAATTTTATTAATATATTTTTTAAACATAAGATGTGAGGTTAGATTATATATGGAAACATAAATCAAAGGCAACAAAATCCAATCGAAAATCTCTAGGGTCATCTAACCAGATGATCACCCTCAAAATCCATGACAATTAATATGTCATTGCTTGCTTGTAATTGGTTATGAAAACATTTAAGTTATTAAAAAATGGTATTAAGTAATTTTAATATTTTTACCAAACAAAATACAGGAAGTTGACACGTAGAGCAAAATTCCATCTCATGAGACGACGAACCAAATCATTTGAATTCATGGGTTTTGGGAATTTTTTCAATTTTCATCCCCATATTTTATTTTTTTTGCCGACACGAATTTCCGTATATGGTTTTAATTCACGAATTTACCTGGTCCGGTTGTATTCTAGGCCGACCAAGTATGGAAAAAAAAATCCCCTGCAGGCTTCACTACTGAAAATATAAATTATTATACTTTTTTCATCTAAGGGTAACGTTATTATCACAATGCATGTAAAAGGTGAAAATACATATCATATTAGAGATAAATATATATAAACAATGTATCAGTTATATGCACCATTAGTCATCATTATTATTCATATTTCGTTATTATTGACTCTTTAAAAAGTAATTTAAATAAAAAATAAAAAATATAATGATTATGTATAAATATTTACATTAATAACGCATACATATCAAAATCATCATATTATTTTATCTTTTTGTGTTTTATGTGTCAAGAGGATGTTGATTGGGCGATGTATATATCCAGCACGATACCATAAGAGGAGAATGGTCCCACCCCGCGCACTGACCATGGCGAAAACAGCACGCAATTCTTGGACGTGTTCCTCGTGCATGATTCAGGGGTCTAAACGTAGAACACGTCTAAAGTCTGTCATGAATTTGTTTCTATTCTCTAATTCAATTTAATATTGAACATGCTACTAGCTTCATTAATCAATTAATCCTCCACCATTCAATCATTTGGTGTTTATGCTATTACTAAATTCGGATCGATTATTAACTTAATCAGAGTACCGGGTGAAAAAGTCATTTCACTCAACGTTATCGTTATACTTAATGATGTGACTATTAAAATAGAAGATGCCTTATATTATGTCTAATCGGTTTAAATAGTTAAATCGACGAGTTAGATCGGATGATTTTATATATAATTAATAATTATCTATAATATATAATTATATATAAATATAATTTTTTTTATATAATTAATAATTATATATAATTATATTGAAGTAACATCTCTATTTTTTAGACCGAATTAAAATAAAATATTAGAATACTACTCTTTTTTTTCTAAAACATTATGTGAATCGATTAATTTACTTTCTAGGTTATTGCGATTTAACTTTTAATACAGTCATATCTGAATTTCTCTGGTTTAAAATGGTTTAACATCTTATTCGGTTATGATTGCAAACCATAATCATTTTCAAATATGCTCAGTAGTTGAATTGGTTGGACCATCGAGGTCTGGTCCGATGTCACGTAACATTAGATCGCTTAAGATTAAAAAATTCTAAGAAATCTAAATAGAAAAATCCTAAAAAATGAATAAAATAGCTTCCATTATTTATTTTATAACACAAATTTAACAACATTACTATCATACAAGTAGAAATGATAATGGATACCGGATCCGCCAATAATATCCGCAACAAGTCGGGTTCAGATTAGTGTTTTTGGGGCAAGTCTATGTTCAGATGAGGTACATAGTCCCATAAGTATTCAGACTTACAGTTCCTAAACATATATAGTAACATAATTGTAATGTTAGGTTGTTAATCTATAATTGCAATATCATGATAGTCTGTAAATATTACGTTATATTTTTAATCCATAATTAGGAAGTATTGTTATACTGGTTACATAGTTCTTATTAAATAAATTTTAAATTCTAATATTATGTTCTTAAGTAGTGACATTATATTGTTAATCCATAATTGTGATATAATGTTATATTGATTAACAATTCTTATTAAATAAAATATGAATGTTGAATTACGAACATTGCTTTTATAATTGTTTGAGTAATAGAAATTGTGATAAGTCGACAAGTTAGATTTGGGTTTACTTAAAAAATTAAATTGTGTTAAAATATTTTTTAATTTTGTACTATTTTTCTCCTTTTGATTGTCTAAAATAAAAATTACATAATTGTATAAGTTGTTCCGAATTATTTTAATTATTTCCTAAATTTCAGGGTACCTACAAGTAGTAGACCCAAGAATTATCGACATGGGTATGGGGCATATCAAATGAATCACATAAATCAACCTAGGACGACAACAATGAAGACATATTAGAACCACACACATTGTCCCACTATGTGTGTCGGACTGTGCCACTATGTGTGTCGGACTATGCCAAATGTGAGAGTGATCGAGCCAACTATGGTCAAGCCAACCGAGCCAAATATGTCAATAATCACTGTGTCAGAAATGTCTATCGTGATCGTGTTAGAAATCCAATTGAATGTACCAGAAGTTACTACTGTGGTCGTGCCAAAGATGAAACTGACCATGCAAAAATGCACATCGTGGTTGTGCCAGATATGAAATTGACCAGCCAACCAATTCTAATGTGACTATGCTAGACCGTATCAAATGCTTCAGCCATCGAGTCAACTCGGTCGTCATCAATGTGCAATAGGCCAAGGCAGCGTGCCAAGGGCATGAGCCAAGGCCAAGACAACAAAATCCAGCACAAAGCGATATGTATACTATGATAGCTTGCATTTCAAGCATTAATTATAACACGTGTAAAAGTAGTTATATTAGTTAGAAAGTTAACATTTCTCTCGGTTAGTATAAAAGGAACTCGTCTATTTTTATTATGCTTAATTCTATTCCAATACAATAAACCAATAAAGAAAGCATTTTATTATACTTTTCTTCTTGTTTCATTCTTCTTCTTTTTCTCCTGATCTTGGATTGAATTACAATCCTTGGTTGCTGTTCAACCTAAGGAAATCAATTCCTTTTATCGAATTAGGTTTATTTCTTAAAGAGTTACGCTACATTCGATTTCTTCCACTTTTTCTTCCATAATTCCATCACCTTCAAGTTATGCAAATCTTTCAATGGACCCATCACAAGATCTAGGTTCACTCTATTATGTGCATCCATGAGAAAACCCAACAAATGCATTAGTGACACATTTACTAAATGGTGAGAATTATCACTAATGAATGAGGTCTATGAAGATGAACCTCATCTCCAAGCAGAAGTTAGCATTTGTTGATGACACCATACAAATGCCACAAAAATCAGACATTATACATCAAGTTTGGGAGATGGCAAACAACATTGTAATCTCTTGGATTACCAAGTCAGTCACCCTTTCAATTGCACAAAGAATATTATGGGTAGACAAAGTCTATGAGATTTGGGATAAACTGAATGAGAGGTTCTGTCAAGGAAATCTCTTTAAAATTGCATATTTGCAAGTATCAATTACCAATTTTAGGCAAAGAGACCTTAGTGTCACCAATTATTTCACTGAATTGAAAATACTTTGCAATACACTTCTTGATGTCAAAAAAATATAGAATTGAAGACAAAGTCATAATATTCCATAAAAGGTCTAAATAATGTATATATTGAGGTTAGGTCCCAAATTATGCACATCGAACCATTTTAAAATATAATTAGAGTTTTCTCCCTAGTCATTCAGCAAGAAAGATAAATGTATGGTCCAGACTCTAATTCAAAGGACATGGCAGTTTCTAGAAATTGGAAAATCGGGAGTTTCTAAGGTAAAACCTCAAATATGAATAGGAATAACAACGAGGTAGATTGAGGTTGAGTTTGTACTTATTCAACCCTGAACCTGAATTTCAAAATATGAACCTGACCCTGAACTCAGAAAGATTGAAAGTAATAATGTTATCCCTGAACCCGTCGGAAACCCAAAACTTTTATATTTTTTTCCTTTTCTTTTCCTCAGTAGTTAAACAAACAAGGAAGTTGTATACTAAAATCCTATGAAAGCTAAATAAGTTCTGGAACTACTGGATTTACAGGATTTTAGTAGTTAATTTAACTACTAAAATCCTACGAAGGCTAAATAAATACTATATACAAATATAAACCTCCTAAAACTAAACTATAACTTAAGAATGCACAAGATCCAATAGTTAAACAAAGAAACATGATGTATACTAAACTCCTATGACTAGAGTAATTCATTTGAGATTAAACAAACAAACACATGGTAATTCATACTAGTGCAGTAGAACAGTGTTTCAATGGGTTCGGTGTAGGTTCGGGGTAGAGTATCAACTTTATCAAACCCAAACTCGAAAGTTGATATCGGGTAAAACCAGAACCTAGTCATAATGTGTTTTTCCCCATTAAATTCGGGTTGAATTCAGAGGGATACCCAGGGATTCGTTTTTCATTGCCATCCCTAAATACGAATAGAAGGAACACTAATAGCCTTGGAACTAGAAACTAATACTTATGGAAGAGGTTCATGGAATGAACCACTAAACTCATAAAAACTATACACTCATTGCAAGAAAAATGGACATATCGTGGAAACCTGCTATAAATTTCATGGTTTCCCAACATATTTTCAGTTCACTAAAAGTGAAAAAATCAATTCCATTCAAGCTGCCATTATGGATGAGCTTCACGAGAACAAGAGCATCACAAATCACAACAAGATGAAACTGTTTTTGGGTTAAGCAAGTAGTAATATCAAGGACTTGTGAGCATGCAACAACAGTCACATGTTATGCCAAAAGAAGATGATCATTCAACAAGTATTGAACCTATCAACATTCTATCAGCAACATTTATGCCACATGATGAAGAAACTAGAGATAACCCTGAACTTAATTCTTAGTTTTTATCTTGGATATTAGACAATGCAGCGGCAAACCACATTAATTCAAATTTTTAAATTTTTTCCACCTATAATATAATCAAACCAATTAGGGTGAAACTCCCTAATGGGAGTAAGGTTATAACACAAATTTATGGAACCATTTCTCTTCTCCCTAGTTTAACTGTTCATAATCTTCTTTACTTGCATGCCTATTCATATAATTTGGTATCCATCCCTAAACTTACTTAAATTTCATCATGCATTATATTCTTTGATGAATCTTATTGTGAAATCTAGGAGAATAAATCTTTCACGATGATTAGTACAACTAAAGTATCAAATGACATTGATGTGTTGAAGGCAGCTAGACTTCACCACAAAGTAACGTTCTCTACTACAATTTGTGCTAATATTTTTACTTCTAGTCTATGACACTCTAGGTTTGTGCTAATATTTTTACTTCTAGTCTATGACACTCTAGGTCAGGACATGCATCTTATGGTTGTATGCATGTAACTAAAAACTTTTTTTCCTTTTATTACCTTTAATAAAATCTACATTTGTGATGTTTGTTGTCAAGCCAAACAAAAGAAACTTTATTTTCCTTTAAGTAATACATATTGTTGTTGTCGTAGCTTGCAACAATTCTAAATGGCAGGAAATAATCGTTACTGGCTGAGTCATGACTATGTCACACTCTTTAAGACGTTTCGTGGCACTGCCCAAAATGTGCAAGCAGACTATCAACCACGCCGTCCCCAAGATAAAACAGCTCAGATCTCTGTTATCGAATTCTTACTGCACTGTAAGAATCGATCTCGAATATACCCACCACAATATGGCTACCAGTGCCAATTCTTGAAATTCCCACAATATGGCTACACGTGCCAATTCTTTTTCCACAATACTGACTACCAGTGTCAGTTCTCGAAATGCCCAAAATATGGCTACTTGTGCCAATTCTTTTCCCTGAATACTGACTATTAATATCAGTTCTCGAAATGCCTAGAATATGGCTACCTGTGAGGGGTATTCCTGCAAGCAAACTTCTCAGATAACTTGCTTCTTCATTAGCTGTTGCTAATTCTATCATCACAACTTCCATAGTGGATTGAGCTAACATAGTCTATTTCTTTTTAGACTCTAGATAGTCCATCTCATAATTTATGCCTTCTCGCCACAAATGAACATCCAAAGAAATCAAAACTTCTTGGAGAGTTTATGGATTATCCTCCAATATATAGACCATATAATCATGTCTATACTCTCTAAAAATTGTTGCTCTCTTTCTTCTTCTAGGTTCTATTTCAAACCTTTCATTTTCTGTCATTGTCTCTAAGCACAAGTATGTGACTAGTTGATGTGCCCCCACTATTCCTCAATTTAAAAAGGAATTTCTCTTCATTGAAGTCAACATCGTTAGACTCAATGATCACTTTTGCGTTAAGGTCGTAAAACCTATATGCCTTGTTGTTTATAGCATACCCAACGAATACACATTCATAGGCTCTGTGAGTTTAACTCTCTAAAGGCATATCATCATAAATGATTTCATGAGCAATTCTCTTTAACTCATTGGACTCAGACTTTACTGATTTATCATCAGTCATATGATACTTGAGGTAGTGGTAACATCATATATATATTTTAACTTCCTCGGTATCATATTTCTTTATTTCTCAAGTGCATACCAAATTAATTTGGCAGACATATATGAGTTGTAGTAGTTATAGAGATCGTCTGACAACTCATTCAAAATGAAATTCATAAAAGTAATCATTTTCATTCTAGAGAGCTATATTAATAGCTAGTTTATCCTTCTTCTTTTTTTCAGCTTTCTTCAGCAGCATTAGGATATTGATTTTTAAAATGTGTGCAACTGTTCTCATAATGAGGAAAATTTTCATCTTATGTTGCTAACATTTGAAATTTGTTCCATCAAAAAGAAATAGTTTGTTCAGGTCATAGTTGTTCGGTCCAGTAATATTATCTATGAATATTATTGCAGTAGAAACGTCTTAAAATTGTTGTTGCCATAGCTTGCAACAATTCTAAATGGCACAAAATAATCGTTATTGGTTGAGTAACGACCAGGTCGCTCGCTTTAAGATGTTTCATGGCACTACCCAAAATGTGTAAGCAGACTATCAACCACGCCGTCTCCAGGATAAAACAGCCCATATTTCTGTTATCGAATTCTTACTGCACTGTAAAAACCGATCTCGAATGCACCCACCATAATATGGCTACTAGTGCCAATTCTCGAAATTCCCACAATATGGCTACACATGCCAATTCTTTTCCCACAATACTGACTACCAATGTTAGATCTCGAAATGCCCAGAATATGGCTACCTGTGCCAATTCTTTTCCCTCAATACTGACTATTAATGTCAGTTCTCGAAATACCTAGAATATGGCTACCTGTGACAATTCTTTTACCTCAATACTAACTACTAGCTCGAAATGCCTAGAATATGGCTACTTGTGCCAATTCTTTTCCTTCAATACTGACTACTAGTGTCAGTTCTCTAAATGCCCAGAATATGGCTACTTGTGTTAATTCTTTTCCCTCAATACTGACTACCAGTATCAGTTCTCGAAATTCCCACAATATGACTACCCGTGCCAATTCTTAGTACCACGGAAAGAAAGGGGGAGAAGTTTGTCGGAAAAGCATCGGCGGAAAATATGAGGGAGAAAGAAAAAGTTGAAAGAAAGCGCATTCAACTTGGGGCAAGTTATAATGAGGGGAGAAGGCCTTTATTTATAACATGAAATTTTTCCATGTTCCTCATCTCTCCAATATGGGACTTGGAGTTGTTTTTCAAAACTCTTTTATGTATGACTTGGATGTTTTTTATTTGTTTCACCACCATATTCCAACACATACTCTTTACTATGTTTTGACTTTTTATATTTACATCTGAGGACCTTTCTCTATTCCATCCATTCGTGGACATGAATATTTTTTTACTATCATGGATGATCATGCTAGATTTACATAGGTTTTCATATGAAAACCAAAGCTGAAACTTCTAAGGTTCTACAAGATTTTGTACATGTGATATACACTCAATTTTCCACTAGGATTAAGGTTGTAAGGAGTGACAAAGGCCTTGAGTTTTTTTAAAAAACCTTTTATGTCACTATGGGTATTTTATATCAAACTAGTTGCATATATACCCCTCAACAAAATGGAAATATTGAAAGAAAGCATCAATACCTATTGAATGTGGCAAGAGCTCTTCTAATTTAAAGTCAATTGCCTAAGGTTTACTGGTCCTATGCTATAATACATGCTATGCATTTAATCAAGATATTACTAACTCTTGTTTTGAACAAAAGATCACCTTATGAAGTGTTGTATCACAAACAACCAAACCTGAATCATCTAAGAGTCTTTGGCTCATTATGTTATGCTAGCACACAAAGCCATTCTAGAACCAAGTTGGACCCTATATCTATTAAATGACTCTTTCTAGGATACAAAGAAGGAGTCAAAGGATATAGTGTTTTTAATCTATCCATTAGGGCCTTAGAAATAACTAGAAATGTTGTTTTTATGAATCAATTTCCCCTTATAAGACAACTTCATCCTCTCCACCTCTAGAGACTACAATAGCTATACATGTCCATATGCTAGACACCACATCTTATAATGATATTTTCTATGCCTCTTTACACAAAGAGCACATTAACCACCATGATCTTCATAACTCATCCACCCCCATAATTCGTACTCCTACTCACATTTCCTCACCTAGTGCACCAACTAGAAGAAGCAATAGAATGCCAAAACCCTCATCCTATTTACAAGATTAACATTATGCTCTCTCAATAACACCACCATAATCTCCAATTCTAAATATCCTTAGTCCTCTTATCTATCTTATGAAAATCTCTCACAATCACACTAATATAGAGTTCTCTCCATTTATGTTGACATAGAGCCCAGAACATACTCTCAAGCTATTAGATTTCCTCATTGACAAGATGTTATAAATAAAGAATTGGTTGCCCTATACCAAAAAACAATACTTGGATACTCACTGACTTACCTCATGATAAAATGCCCATTAGGTGTAAGTGGGCTTTCAAAATTAAATATAAGACAAATGATAATATTGAGAGATATACAACTAGGATGTCAATAATGTTTTTCTCCGTGTGGATTTATTATAGGAAGTCCACATACTTTTTCCCCCTGGACTCACTTTTACTCATTCAAATCAAGTTTGTAAACTTCAAAAGTCCTTATATGGACTCAAACAAATCAGTAGAAAGTGGTTTGCTAAACTCTCAATATTTCTTATTGAACATGAGTATCACAAAGCTAGAGGAGATCACTATTTGTTTAATAAATGGAACTCCAAGATTTCCATCACTACAATTCCTGTCTATGTAGATGATATCATCCTTACTAGGAATAACATTGATGAAATTAATTTCCTCAGAGGTGTCTTCGACAAAACCTTCAAAATAAAGGACATATGTGATCTCAAATTCTTCCTACGATTTGAAATTGTTAAAAACAAATTTGGAATTTCTATGAACAAAATGAAATATGCCTTGGAGATCATTTCAGATAGTGGAATGATTGTATGTAACCCATCCTCCACACATATGTCAAGTGGAAATTATTTGCATCAGGACTATAGTGATCCTTTCCCTGACCCCTCTGCCTATAGAAGATTAATAGGTAGGTTGACTTATCTTACAAACACTAGAACTGACATAGCCTTTTATGTCTATCAATTAGCTTAATTTATGGAACAACCCACATTTACTCATCATATTGTTTCTCTAAAATTCCTAAGATGCCTCAAAGGATCCCTTGCCTTAGGCTTATTTTTCCAATCTACTTCAATTGTGCAACTTAAGGCTTATAGTGATAGTGATTGGGCATCCTGCCCAAACATAATGAGATCAATTACTGGGTATTGCATTTACCTTGATGATTCCTTGATTTCATGGAAATCATAGAAACATGAAATTGTTTTAAGAAGTTCTTGTGAAGTTGAATATAGGGCGATGCCTATAACTACTTGTGAAATTACTTGGCTAAAATATCTACTCTAGAATCTACAAAACTCTTTTTCTCTCCCTGCTCTCTTATATTGTGACAACCAGTCGACAATACACATTGCCTCCAACCTATGTTTCATGAAAGGACAAAACACATTTAGCTAGATTATCATACAATTAGATAAAAATGCACCAAAGGCTTCATCAAGTTGTTGCATGTTCCTTTTCACCTCAAATTAGCATATGCATTAACTAAAGTACTAGGAGCCAATGATTATGCATCTATTGAATCCAAGATGGGGCTCCTCAACATATGCGCCCTAGCTTGTGGGGGTATCATATGAATCACATAAATACATCAAGGAGGATAATAATGAAGAAATGTTAGAACCACACACTTTCTGCCACTATGTGTAACAGACTGTGCCAAATGTGAGACTGACCGAGCCAAATATGATTATCATGATCATGCCAGAAATGAATTGATCACCATAAATGCCTATCGTCACCATGTAAAAAATGCAACTGACAATGTTATAAATGTTTATCGCAACCGTGCCATAAGTATCCATTGTTACCATGCTAGAGATGAATCTGGTCGTGCCAGAAGTACCTATCGTCATCGTGCAAGAGATGAAACTAACCATGCCAGAAATGTCCATTATGATTATGACAGAGATGAAACTGATTGAGCCAACTAGTTATATCGTGACTATGCTAGATGCTTTAGCCATTGAGTCAAATTGGTCGACATCAATGTGCAATAGGCCAAGGTAGCATGCTAAGGGCACGGACCAAGGCCAAGACATAAAAATTCAGTACAGAGCAATATGCATAGTGTGATAGCTTGCATCTGAAGCATTAATTATAACACGTGTAAAGGTTAGTTATATTAGTTAGAAAGTTAACATTTCTCTATGATAGTATGAAATGAACTCATCTATTTTATTATGCCTAATTTAATTATAATATAATAAATTAATAAAGAAATCATTTCATTCTACTCTTCTTCTCGTTTTATTCTTTTGGTTTTTGTTCTTGAATTGAATTCCAATCTTTGGTTCTTGTTCAACCTAAGGAGATCGAGTTCTTTTAGGGTGAGCACATGTCCAAAATGAATGAGTAGGGCGGGTACGAGAATTACACTTCTATGATCCATTCACATTCATTATCATTCCTACACATAAGTACCTAATTAAACAAAATGAATATTTTATTACAATAAAATGTCAGAAATAAGTTGAAACATCACCTAAACAATAAAAATTTATAATTTAATCTCAACAAAAATGCACAAATAATTTTTAAATTTAATTAAACAACTAAGGTTTTGTTATAATATAACCTAACAAATGAAAATATAATGAAAATAAGGTAAAACCACCATATTTTTTCTCTAAAAATACATTTTGACGTTTTGC
This sequence comes from Lupinus angustifolius, assembly GCF_001865875.1. Lineage (NCBI taxonomy): Eukaryota > Viridiplantae > Streptophyta > Magnoliopsida > Fabales > Fabaceae > Lupinus > Lupinus angustifolius. The sequence goes on along the minus strand of NC_032010.1, from coordinate 7,624,288 downwards.
AAAATAAAATAATTGATTGACTCAAGTGGTGTTAGTGACCAGTTCGACTAGTCTAAGTGGGCGAGTCACATGATTTAAGCCTAAAACTAACCAAATTGAACAAATACATATCATTTTTTGCACATACCCAATTAAATAAGTAGCTTTGACTGGTTAGGTGTGTCTAGTTTACCTTAAACAAGCCAAACTTATATAGCATATAGGAATCTCTGTTTGACATGTTAGTCAATTTAAAAAATAAATAAAAATCTAAATCTGGTCTGTTTAAAAGTCAGACCTAATCTATTAGCCTATTTAAAGGTCTACTATATTATATGGTCATGAAATAGGTCATTATATTTACATTTTGATATGTTAATATCATATTTTTAATTACGCTTATCTAACTCTAACAATTAAATGATATTTTCGTATGCATTTTTATATTAAAATTATATATATAATAATATTACTTATATTAAAATAATTCAATATAAACATTAATATATAATATATAACTAAATAGATCGGTGCATTATGCTTAATATGTGTTTTAAATGACCTAAAACCCAATTTGTTATTTTTGAATAGATTTTTTTAAAGTTTGTCCTAATCTATTATACATAAGGTAATAACTCCTGATAGATAATCTAATATGTGCCATCCTCAGTGAGGTCGCTGTCTATTATGTAAAACCGGCCACTATGAGCTGGCTTTTCCCACACTAGCTGTCTATCTATATAAATCAGTGCTTGGGTCCTGTATAGCCACAAGCCTCTTACACACCGAGGCCTAGCACATATGCCTTGAGAAGAGTGCATGGTAATACTGATGCTAATTAAAGATTCTAGTTCCATAGAGATAGCAATTTAGTTTTAGCTTAGCTAGAGATACAAACGAGAGATATCTTTGTGAGAAAAATGTTGGGTGCAGAGGATAAGGGCACTAAGCTCTCTCCCACTTCTTGTTGGTCAGTTCTATGCTACAGAAGTGGCATTTTTTCACGCTCAATAGAAGAAAAGGACCCAAACCATGAAAAAATAAGCAAAAATCCAAACTTACCCAATAAGAAACCAGGAGGATGGAAGGCCATGCCTTTTATTTTAGGTCTCAATTTCTCTCTTATAAATATATTTTTAAATAATCATTTTATTCTTTTAGCTTAATTATTACAACTAATTAATTAGACTTTATTTCCTACTTAATTTCTTTTGAGGTGACTTAATATAATTTATTTCTTGTTAATGCTACAGGGAATGAAACATTTGAGAGGTTGGCAGCATTTGGGTTGTTTGCTAACTTTATGGTGTATTTGACAAGAGAATTTCATTTGGACCAAGTTTATGCTTCAAACATTCTTAACATATGGGGTGGTCTTACCAGCTTTGCCCCCTTGCTCGGTGCTTTCATTTCTGATGCCTATATTGGTCGCTTCCGGTCTATAGCTTATGCTTCCTTTTTTTCTCTGCTGGTACACATTTTTCTCCCCCTCTTGTAAATTTTTAATATTAATTTTATTTGGGAGATTTTCCTTTATGACATTTTTATTAGGATAATATTGGTAAATTGGCTAGCTAGAACCTAAATCACCTATATAGCTAAATCACCTGTCATAAAAAAGTCTTATCTTTATATTTTTATCTAATCAAATTTCATCAACTAATTCAAAAACATTAGTTTTATTTTTGTTATTTTAATTTTTAATTAAGTGTGACCTTTTCATTTCTTTATTTATTGTCACTTTTGAGATTCTAGAGATGACATGATGGTTGCTTCTTTTGCAGCCGTGGACATGCCACGCACATGGTCGTATTCATTTGTATCTTTAAACCTATTTTTTGTTTTTATTTTACCTTTTTCTATCTGTTATGGAAAAGTATATTTTGACATTTGATTTTATCCAACTTAATAAGATTGATAGCTAAAATGAGGAGTAAATTAAAAAAACATACACTACTAGACTCCTAACTACCAAAATTATAAACAGTAACTATGTAGGATCTTATTCTTACATGTGCAAAAAAGTTTTAAGTAATGTGTAATAAATATAAGCTATATAATTTCTCTTATTATAATGTATCATCTCTATTTATTTTCTTTTGAGTAGAAAATAGAAATAAATACAAAAATTATAAATAATAATCTACAAATTTTGACTAGGGCCACTATATCTTCTTTTCTTTTTTCTTATATTTCATCACTTATTAAGGAAAAGCGAACGAAAGAACTTTTCTTATTATGGACAAGGATCTGCTGTTCTAAAATGATGTCTTGAACCCTATCATGAATCAATGAAAACATGTCATGTCAATTAAAAAATTAAATATTTAATATTTTCCTACTTTTTGTTTCAATATTATTGGTCCTGGACAAAGTTCAGAATACTGTTTAAAACAGCAAATTCTTGTATTTATCATTGGGGCTTCCATTTTAATTTTAATATATATGAAGGTTACTTTATTTATAACTTTTGGCAAAAGAAAACACAAAGCGTTTTTACTAATTTAAGTGATGTCTCATGCCATATGCATATCTGAGTTAATCATTCAAGTATGTAGGGTTACTTGAACTTATTTAATAGTGAAGATGGGGTGGAAACAGCAATTCAATATATTCTAAACAAGAAGGAAAAGAACTCGATTAGTGTAATATTCACATCATTCAATCCATGCAGTCGACTTTATCTAATAGATTAAGGCTTAGTTGTTATCGTTCCACATACATATTAGATAATTGATTTTCCTATTGAAAATTACTGAACAGGGCATGATCGTTATAACATTAACAGCATGGCTACCAGAATTACACCCTCCACAATGTACTCCTCAGCAACAAGTATTGAATCAATGTGTTACAGCTAAGACTTCTCATCTGGGTGTTCTTCTTTTGGGACTTGGCTTTTTAAGCATAGGATCTGCTGGTATAAGACCATGTAGCATACCATTTGGTGTTGACCAATTTGATCCTACTACAGATGAAGGGAAGAAAGGGGTCAATAGCTTCTTTAATTGGTACTACACCACATTTACAGTGGTGTTGTTGTTCACTACCACTGTGGTTGTTTATATCCAAGACTCAGTTAGCTGGAAGATAGGTTTTGTTATACCAACTTTGTGCATGTTTTGCTCCATAATCTTGTTCTTTGTGGGAACAAAGATTTACGTGCATGTGAAACCAGAAGGAAGTGTTTTTAATAGTATTGCACAAGTTCTTGTGGCTGCCTATAGAAAAAGAAAAGTTAACCTTCCCAATGAAGAGAAGGTAGATGGGATTTACTATGATCCACCACTCAATGGGACTGCTGTTTTGTCCAAGCTTCCTTTCACCAACCAATTTAGGTAACATGTCTTTATAATTTATGTATATTCAAAGTTGCAAGAGTTGTATTCATGAATATTTTTTCAATATGATATATCACTTACCAATGATTAGAGTTGCTAACTTGCTACCAATTGATATAATAGTTTTTTAACCAGATTTTACAACAAAATCTTACACTTACTAAATTGTTTTTCAATCCTTTCTTTTTCTAAGATATCCTATAGTAAGAGATTTTGCTTGCTTAATATTAGTAAAGTGAGTAAATATTAATAAAGGATAAAAATATAGTTTAGGTAAGAAATAGCGATGACTAACCCAACTAATATAACACATGTACAGGATAAGAAAATATTTTACTCTAGAGCACCAACATCTTTCAAATATGATGAAAGTAATATTCAAAAAGTTGTTTCTAGAACTTGGACTATTACTATAGTCAATGCTAACTTTTTGGAATTAGTATACGTTTTGGAATTAGTAAATTGATGAAGCAATGTTAGTTTGTGAAATTAGTATTCTAATTCCATTACCTTGTTTATCTTTCCCCAGGGTCTTAAGCAAAGCAGCTTTAATACTGGATGGTGATGTAAACCCAGATGGGAGCAGAACAAATCAATGGAAACTTGCCAGCATACAACAAGTAGAAGAGGTTAAATGCTTAGCAAGAATATTCCCAATTTGGGCAGCTGGTATATTAAGTCTCACTTCCATGGCACAACAAGGAACATTCACTGTGTCACAAGCTTTAAAAATGGACAGGCACCTTGGACCCAAGTTCCAAATCCCACCTGGCTCACTTGGAGTCATATCACTTATTACCATAGGTTTATGGGTCCCATTCTATGATAGAGTCTTTGTGCCAACACTAAGAAAAATCACTAAGCATGAAGGGGGTATCACTCTCCTCCAAAGAATTGGAATTGGCATGGTGTTCTCTATTTTGTCCATGGTTGTAGCTGGCTGGGTTGAGAAATTGAGAAGAGATATGGCAAACTCAAATCCAAATCCAAATCAACTAGGAATTTCTCCAATGTCAGTGCTTTGGTTGGCCCCACAATTAATCCTAATGGGTCTATGTGAGGCATTCAATATAATTGGACAAATAGAGTTCTTTAATAGACAATTTCCTGAACATATGAGAAGCATTGCTAATTCCTTGTTCTCATGTTCCTTTGCTGGGGCTAGCTATGTTAGCACCATATTGGTCACAACAATTCATCATACCACTAGAACAGATAGCCATCCAGATTGGTTGACAAATGATATAAATGCTGGTAGGCTAGATTATTTTTACTACCTTATAGCAGGGACTGGAGTAGTGAACTTGATTTATTTTCTATATGTTGCTCAAGGATATCATTACAAGGGAAGTGTAGAGCTTCAAGATAAAGCTCAAGATGTAGAGTTAGGTTCACAAAAAGCTTAAGGAGAATTAGATTACCCCTATTTTACTATACTATATTGAATGTATATGACTTCTAAATAAATTAGGAATCTTAAATGAAATGTATTATGATCATTTGGGGATTAGGCACCCCAGTGGGACACTGTGTATCCACTTTTTGTATTATGAAGTGAAGTGAGGAGAAAAATATATATATAAATAAATGTATAAAAGCATAATATTGAACATTTCATTTTATTATACAAATAACAATTTTTTTATGGCAAAGAGAAATTTTCTTAAAAAAGTACCAATGGTATTAGAAGATAACAAATGATACAAAGAAAGAAAGAAAAAAGGAGGAAAGAAGGTTAGGAAGTATCCTTAATAAAATCAAAGAAATTTACAAGCCAATTCTCATAAATCATAGATTTTTTATGTAATACATTTATAGACTGAACATTATCCTTGATAAAAGTCTATTGGGAATTGAAAATGATGTTCTTTGGGCATTAAAAAGTAGTTATATACGTGGAGAAGGATAACATTAAACCGGAGCTAATTATAAACCTATTGTCACACTAAATAAGTCAACCTCATACTATACAAATAATGACTCTAAAGAAGTGCCGTCTGTTACCGGAAAAAAATAAAAAAGTGCCTTTTATCTCATATTTCTTCCTTTTATCCCATATCTCTTCTTTTTATCTCATATGCAGTTTGTAGCATTTTATTGTTCTACAAATAGCATGCTATAGGCATACTTAGGTAATATTCATATTTTTACATAAAAATTTAGATCAAAATATCAAATGACGTTCGCACCTTTTGAGTTTGTTAATACAACGTGAAATATATTTTTTTAATATTATGTTTTTCTCGATTTTGGTGACTAGTCAAATGTGCAAACTTTGAGGGGTAGATATAAATTCATAGCCGACAAAATCACTGGAAAAATGTTAAATGTGTCAAATGCAAACGTGAAAGTGTATTACTTCATGCCACTCACGTATTTACTGGTCTAAAGCTAAATTCAGTGTTTGTTCGACCCTTATGTGTTTACATCATGTGATGCAATGTCTATTATGTTGCCATCTTTACTTGTTAAAATATTACCATAAAAATTAAAGAAAAAATTTAAATCAATATTAATTTGGAAATACTAGCTATTACAAATTTCCTAATTATTTACAATGCATACGCTGTAAGATTATTTTTAATAGAAAAATTATATAAATATTAAAACAAATAAAAATATGCATATAATATCTTAATATTTGCAATATATATCATTAAATTAAAAATTAATAAATGATGTTTTTGAAGTCTCAATTATACTAAAAAATTCTGTCATGTATAGAGAAAAAATAGAAACAAAAAAAGGTAAATAGAAACATTAAATACTATTACTTAAAATTTTCTTTGTCATAAGGAGACTTTGGATAAAACCCAAACTAGTCTAATATGAGGCTTGAAGAGGATGCTTTAGTTGATCAAATCCTATGACTTCAATTTTATGTCATTCCAAATATAAAGTAGGGAAAAGAGTAGAATTATGACAATTAAAGTAGGCATTCAGTATAAAAAGTTCAATCCGTCCAAACCAGACTCAATCAGAATTTCGCTGAGTGGAAAACCCTAACACAGCACAATTACTTGAAAATTAGGTAATTCTAAATAAAAATCATTAGAAATATATCAGTTGAAATTATGATAAATATAGAAACAAAAGGTAGGAATTAACACGAAATTAGGATTGTAAAACATCCAACAATGATTTACACAATATTGAGAAGAAAAGAAGAATGATTTACAAATTGAAAGCGTTGATTTCCCGGGGGGTGTCATGTCTAACTCTTTATTATAACTAGCATCAGTAGGATATTGACACTTACATTGCCGTGTCTGTCAACCCACTTTGTTATCATTTATAATGTATAGTTTATATGTTATAAATGTTGAGAGATCTTCATTCATGGGTTACAACATTCCTTCATGGGTTAAGTGAAATAAGCATATAAGTGGGCTTGACACTACCTCTTGACCCAAAACCTTAAGACATTAGGTCTATGTGTTCATCCACTTATATGCTCAATGTGGGTCTTCTTCATTCACACTTGGAATACCCAACATCTCCCCCTCAAGCGTGAGTTCTCCTTCGAGTATTGGATACACTAGAGTTCAGCTCTCTATCTACTTGCACCGCCGTTGGCTTATCCTTTCATCAATGGAACACGCCGCCTTGACATCTCGTCAGGAAGACTTGCGACACAAGGATCCCTCGTGGATCTACCGACCACTTGTCACTTTAATACTCCATTGAGTCGTCGACCATCGGCTCTGATACCACTTGTTGGGAGATATTCATCCCTGGGGTACCACATTCCTCCATGGACTCAGTGAAAGAAGCATATAAGTGGGCTTGACACCACATCTTGACCCAAAACCTTAAGACATTAGGTCTATGAGTCTATCCACTTATATGCTCTTTAACTCATCCATTTTTGCTCAATGTGAGACTTCTTCATTCACACTTGGAATACCCAACAATAAATGACAAATATACTATTTTGTGTTAATATTTGTAATTTGTAGTTAAATTTATTCGATTGGTGTTATGTTCTACATTTTAAATACATTTCCAAAATAAGATAATCAGGGTAAAATAAAAAGATAATGTTATATGGTTTTTTGTAGATATAAGAAGATAATGAAGGCAAAATAGGGAATCACAAATTACACCATGATGAAGTGATTATTTTGTATTTTTCCTTTATTAAGTAACTAGTGTGTACATGCACTTCGTGTTTGCCAGTAAATATTGCATGATACTACATATTCAATTTTTATATATTTCAATTTTTAGAATTAGAATATATTTGTTGTGTTTGATGTATTTTATATTATAATTTTTTGTGTTTATGATAATGTTTAATTTAAGGTAATAGATGTGGTTAATTTGTATTGGTGGTGGTTACTTAGGATTATATAATTTTTATAAAAATTAAATAATGTTAAGGGCAAAATAGGAAGTGGAAATTACACCATGGTGGAAGTTACACCATGTTTTGCCTTTATATATAGTATAAGTATATAAGTATATATATAGTATAGAACATATAGTATAGATATAAATATATAAAGTATAGATATAGATATAGAAATGTAGATAATATAGATATTTGTTTGGATTGATGGCCCAAATTACAATTTAAAGCTTGAGTGTGTTATAAAATTTCATGTTTGAAATGGATTTAGAATAAGTCATCTAGTAAAATGTTAATTCTAAGAATAAGATTAATTGGTGATGGAACACATACTTGCATTAAGATGGAATAATCAATTGTTCATATTAGATTTTTGGCATTCAATTTATTACAATTAATTTCTTTACTTTTCTATAAAGCTTATTAAATAATTTTTGGAATATCTTTGTTTTACCCAATTTAACTAAAGTTTGTCAATCAATTTAATATTACTCAAATCCTTATAGATACAATAACTTTGTATACTAATATTGTGAAACTTGAGTCGGACATCAAATTAGAAGAGGTTCCGTATTAAGTTTATCATGTTTAAACGGTTAAACAGTCCGGTCTGACCGGTTGATTCTATACATATTTAATAATTTTTATTTATGAATATATAATGATATATAAATGTAAAGTTTCATAAGATTAATAATTATGTATAACTATATTGAAGTAAGACATCTTCATCTTTTTTGGACCGAAGTAAAACAATATATCAGAGTAGTGCTCTATTTTTTTAATTTTTAAGTGAATTGTTTGTTTATTTCCTAGGTTAAGCATGTTTAATCGGGTTTAACACGGTGGACCATAATTTCTCCAGTTCAAAGTGTTCCAACCCTCATTTGATTAAGACTGCAGACCAGAGTCATTTTCAAGTCCGGTTAGCGGTCAAGCCAATCGAACTGCTTGGTCCGGTTTTCACAACACTGCTTTATACTTCTTTTGCAACAATTCATTTAATTATTTTATCAACCACTTTTAGGAATGGGGCGGGTCGGGGTTGGGTTTGCAGATACCTAAACCCAAACCCAAAATTCAAAACTTGAACCTGAACCCGAACTAAACGGGATTGAAAATAAAGATATCATCCTCGAACCCGTCAGGTTTCGGTAACCCTAACCCGAAAAAACTCAAAAATTATAAATGTATTAAGGAAAGTATGATATCATTTTTGTTACATTTTTCTCTATCATTTTTATTTTCTCTTGTATTATTTCATTTCTTTTATGTTTGAAGATCCAATAGTATGTAAAGTAGAATTAGAAATTAAAAACAATAAGCACATGATAAAAATTCAACTTTAAATTGAATTACATTGCTTCGGGACGAGTTCGAGTTAGGGTCTTTGCTATACTAAATCCAAATCCGAAAATTAAACCCGGGCAAAACCCGAACCCGAAAATTAAACTCGGGTAAAACCCGAACCCAACCACATTAGATTTTCCTTATTAAATTCGAGTTCGGTTCGGACAAGTACCGACGAGTTTGGTTTTCATTGCCATTCATTAACAATAGACAAACATAGTAAAAATGAATGATCCCAAAATTGAAATTGTAATAGGTTCCATACAACAGCAGAAAAAAATTAGTGTAGGTGTTGATAAAAATTACGAATCTAATTTAAGGATTATGTTCATTATATTATTACCTTTATTATATTATTGTACTTTTTAGCCCCATATCTATCTATATATATATATATAATATGGTTTGTTCTCTTAGAGAAAAATTCTTCCTCGGGAAGACTCAAATCCTTATTCAAGAAAAAGAAAATAAACCAATCACTCAATGATATTTTTTAACTTTTATTGTATGAGAACAATAAAAAGCTTTATTAAAAAACAATTATTAATTAATTATATCATTTTAAATTACTCTAACCAAAATTTTATTAATAAATAAGGTATGAGATTCAAGTGTTAGGAAGGAAAACATTTCAATAGAAAAACTAGCTCTACCATATTATAGATATGCTCGAGTTAAATAAAAATTATGTATCCTTCAAGATAAAAAAAGATATTTTTATTAATTGTCTCCTAACCACTCTAATTTTGCATGTTTTGTTTAAGGATGGTCATGAGTTTGGATGAGTCTCGATAGTGTATTATTCATATCCATCATGTGACTTCATTTTTAAACTCAGGCCCATCTCAGACTTATATTGATAACCACTAGGTCTATTATCTATGTGTCCTTGGGTACCAACGGATCTGCGACTATCCACAAATTTAAAAATATTAAAAGTAATTGTGAGTAATTTATGTAATTGTGTGACTATTTCCAAAATTATAAAACATATTTAAAGTTTTAAAAACATCTTAAATTAACTATTTTAACATTATGATATAAAATTAATTTAATAAAAAATGTTCGATCAACAAAATATTCGATTATACATATTAATTAACAACAAAATATCACATCATCACTTAACAATATAACATCATTGTCTTACATCATAATACTCACATTTATGAATTAACAATATTATATTATATGGATTAATAATATACATATATATAACAACATAATATGACATCACAAATTAACAATATAAAATTATTATTTAACACTCACATTTATGAGTTAATAATATTATATTATGGATTAATAATATATAGGATGAAATAACGTGTTCAATACCCTGTTTGGGTACCTCATTGCTTGGACTCAAACTCATTCAATAAGGGTCTCAAAATTTCGGATGTCAATTACTTGTGGGTCCAAAAATACACTTAAACCAATCCGTTGTAAATATTTTTGCGTATACCCATATTATATCCGGTACCTAGTTTTATTCTTCATTTTTATATCAGCCTCATCTTTACCACGCTATTATGTTTTGTTGGCACTTTGTTAACATTTTCAAAAGTTGTGGCTATATTCTCCATCAAATCTCAGAATGTATGATATTGCGCCTGCTTACGCACTTACACCTTTTTATCCCCATTCAATATTTGGCACAGCAATAGTGGCCTAGTGGGTTCTAGAACCTGAATTAAGTGATGTTACGTTTGGGGTCTCTACGCTTGATAATTTTTTCGGTGAAAAACATGATAGTGAATTTAGGTTAATTGCAATATTTTGTTCAGACTTAGATCAGACAATTAACGTTACATTATATGTTCTCATACTCTCTTAACAATCTAAACTATATAACGTTAGATTATATTAAATTATTAACGTTGGTGAAGATCAATGATATAATAACAAATAAAAAAATAAAAAATATATATACTAATAGTGTATAAGTTTTATACACTGTCACTATCTTATTTATTATTCATATTTAAATATTATTGACTTTTTGAAAAAACGTAATCTAAATAAATGGTAAATAATATAATATTTGTGTATAAATTCTAGTGACTAAGTAACAATATACAAATTTTACACTCGTTTTCACATAATCAAATGATAAGAAACAAATTACATTACCTTTCCATCTTTTCCTTTCGCCTTCAATGCTCGTTATCAATGGAGACAAAATCCCATCCTCCTTTATTTAAGTAAAAGCAAACTTTAATACAAATTTACTAGAAGTGTAGGTCAAATATTATTATTTTAAAAAGAGTTTAATGGAATCATACTAATGATATACATTTTATACTATTGGTATATGTGTTCAGTTCCAGCAATATAATTTTTCACTAATGAACCCATTTTCTCATAAAAAAAACTTTTTTGTATTATCAAAATGAGGGGATACACTTACTCATTATAGTCATCAATTCTATGGATATCTAATGATTTATACTCATTAATTTAAATCATTGGATTTTCATAGAATTGATGGTCAGGATGATGAGTAAATTTAAGAAACTTACCTCTTGGAGTAAGTGAATCCCTCATCTTATCAAATATATCTCATCGCCCTTTTTGGGTAAGTAACTAATCTCTTTCAAGATACGTGACCGTCTCCCCTAATAAGTGTCACTCGCGGAATCAAAACATTGACCTTTTTGTTATCTTGGAGATCTAATGGAGCCTTACACTACTATATCAATACATTGTACTTATTTGACTAAAGAAGAAACACATAATTGAAATGTACTTAATATAAAAGATCGTTTGAAGATTCAAATTTGAGAATAATTAAAGGCCATAAAATATGAGAAATAAGTGCACGGTTTATCAACAACAATAAGAAAATTGATGAACTGCACATGAAGATATCCAAAAGTTGCTTGTCACTTGTCGTTAAAATCATGTATATGAAAACAATTCCATTTTACATTTTTGAAAGGGACATGCATCTTCAACCCCAAGAGTTCAAACCAAGTTAAAATACATGCACCTAGAGCCAGCTATATATGACCGTGTTGAGCAAATTATAGAAAGCAAAAATCTACTCATTTTCCCGCATGATATCTACTTGAAAGTGACTACTATTTTGGATAGGACCATGCATCATATGGAATCGAAGACACAAAAATATCACATATAGAGACAAACCAATAAAACATCTAAATTTCTTTATAAGATATATGGATGTACTAGACATGTGCACCAATATGTGGAACTGGTAGTGGGAAAGGTGCCCACTACTTCCATCTTTTCTGATGTAACATAACCCCTCTAACGCGTTATACATGAAGAAAGAAGCTTCAACTTGAATAGGATGAAAGATGTATAGATATATGAACAAAACTATACGCGTACAGTGGACCCTGAGCATTTACTGATATGTTGAAACTGAAATATGAGTGGTGCGAGGTGAAATGATGTGTTTTTAAATTATGAAATGCATTCTATTTCAAATAATATATAAAATTAGTTATTGTTCCTACCCGGCGAACCGAAGAGACACATACTTGGTCGCCGAGGTGGGTCCCACGTGTTGGGACCACCAGAGTTGACCTTAGAGACAGCATGCCTCCAATACTTCACCAACCTACCTGCCAACACGGCAGACAGACTGCAGAACGGCTACCAAACCAGCCACAGGCTAAAAGACAAGAGTGGCACAGTGTACGGTCTTAGCAGACCGCCTGACACGGGAAAAGCAACCCCCGACAATACCTTTGGTCGGCCACGCGTCGCACCACCTGCCAAGAGCCCAAAGTCAACTCTCCCTTCTATAAATAGGGATCTCTACCAACATGAAGGATCTTAACCTCTTTACTCTTTAACATTACTCACTCTATTACTCTCTACTTTCATACTCTCATTGTTCTATTATTCCCATTCACTTAGTCCATACACTGACTTGATCGTCGGAGAACCTTATCAGGTACCTCCACCGGCAGGTCCAGCTCTCCCACCTCATCTAGCCACTTTGACGACTGTCCTCTTCTCCATCCTCAGCAGGAGATCAACCACTATCCGTACCTTTGTGTTCTAGGAAAGAACAGTTACAAAAAATCTTAAAATGTTAAGCACCTTAAGAATTAAATCATGGGTTTAACAATAAATATATATACATATATATATATATATATGAATTAAACTTAATTTATAATTATTATTATAATATAAATTGTTTATTATTATATTGGGATGAATTTGAGATGGGATCAGTACAAGTACTTGCGATCATAGACTCATCCACGTTGTTGTCTTCTTAAGCAAGTTGAGGTTTTTTTTGTACTCTTAAGAATATCTCCTTATCTTATGATAATGAACTAATTTATTTCGAGGTTCGTGACCATCCCTCTCAATAAGTGTTGCTCGAAAGAATTGAATCATTAACATTTTGGTCATTCTGAAATCTAGCAACACCTTACACCATTGGATCAAGTCCTTGTTAGTCATGTTTGAGGTTTTGGATAGGTAGCCATGAGTTCTAAATTTATTACATTCTTAATTCTAGGGCAGTAAAGAAATATCAAGATGATGTTTGGATGATTAATGATGAGTAAAATAGAAAAGAGTGAAATAAATTATTGAGGAAATATAGTTTTTTAAAGGAAGTAGAACGAATATCATCCTATTGTATTTTTTGGTGCATAAAACAGAGGTATTATCCTATTGTATTATCACATATATAAAAAAACAGGTATTTATTGTAATGAGATTAAATAGAATGTATTTCATTGCATAATATTTAAATAATTAAACATAGTATAATTTTACTCTAAATACTTAATTTATGTGATTATAATTGAAAATTTACTGATAAATTATACTAATCCTCCTATTCAAATTTCATGATGTTTCAGGACTGAAAAAGGGCAAAATGAGCCAAATGGTACAAGCATGCAAAAGCCATAAGTCATCTGGCCTGCACCCAAGTGGAGAATACAGTCGAAGAGTCTGATACCAAAAGAGGTGCGTTGAGCACACCGCCATTGCGCTAAACACATGAACTAAAATTCAGAAAATACAAAAGGAGATCCAAGACGCCAAAAATGAGATATTGAGTCCTAAATTCAGTACCTAGGGAGTTAGGAATCGAGTTTGATTTATTTCTAGGATAGTTTCTAGTCTTCTTAGTTTTCAGTTTATGATGTTGGAATGATGATGTAAAGGTTAGAAAGTAGGAATAGTTAAGTCCTTGTATGTTCATGGAGAAGTCGACACTTCTCTATGAACTACAAGTTCCAAATTTTTTTTGTAACGAATTATGTATGAAAATACTTAATTAGATTGCTTCCTAGTTGGGATTGGTTCTTTTCTATTCATCTATGTATTTGGAATTCGATTATGAATAAAATAACTTGATTTTTATGACTTACTTTTGTTGTGCATAATGTTTACTATGTGTTTGACAAAATGCTTACTTTGTCTTAAGAAAAGAACTTAGTGAAGAAATTTCAGTTCGACAGTCCAAAACATGTAATTCATTCTTTTTTCATAATTCTAGACGTTGTTTATATGCTTCATTGTCACAATGAGTGTATATGTTTATATGTTTGTTAGACATGGATTCATATTAACATCGAAAAAATATCAAACTAGATGATATATGTTACTAGACATAGAGACACGTTTGACAGTTTATAATGTTTAATTTTTTTCATTGTAGTTGCTAGACATAGAATTATTTTGGTGAAATATTAGTATAGACCAAGGCATTAACGGTTAACACTATTGATGTGTGCACTAAACTCAATTCACATGCATAGATTGCTAGAAATAGAGGTGTGTGAATCATAATTATTGGTCTTGTGTATAAGGTTTTAACTTTATTTCAGGAGTTGTTAATTAGACTAAAGTAATAGCTATTAGTGTAATTAAGGTCCAATATTGTGTAAGAGTTATACTTGTTTTGCTGCTTGATTTTTTGCTTATGATATTGAAATGAATAGTGAGTCAATCCCGCATCTAACTTCTAACACTTTTTCTTATTGAATTATCATAACCAAACCAACAACCTTCGAAAACCATTTGGAAAAAAATTAACTTTGAAAACCATTTTTAATTTCTGCATTTTATTTTTCTGCTATTGAGTTACTAATCTGTGTTGAGAATTTTCTGTTAAAGTTTACGGCTTAAGGGTCAGCATGGATTATGAGACGTTTTACGACAACTCATTAGTTCATGCTGAACTATTAGCCCAAAATAGGGTGCTAGCACAACAATTAGAGATGCTCAATTATCAAATGGCCATACTCCAACCGAGGGTGACTTGTGAGGTATGTCGTGGTGATCATTCAATCATGTGTTGCACAAGCTAGAAGACACACTCCAAAAATCCATGGAGCTAACCATAGAGAATTAGAGGAGAAATAATGCTTTGTTGAGGAGTTTAGAGACTCATGTAAGTGTAATAACCTCACATTTGAGTCTACTCCAAAGTTCGCAACCGGAGGAACCACCTACTACACCGGTTAATGCTGAGTACAAACCTTCCACCCCAGAGGTTGAAGAATCAAAATGTAAAAGTGGAAGTAATGTTAGTTAATATTTGCAAATTGGTTAACCCATGTACATTAGAGGGTTACTTGGAGAATAAAGTTAGTGCCAATGATCATATCATGAACACTCATCCTCTCTTAATAGAGTTATTAACTAAATATATGAGTCATAGGGGCATAAATAAAATAATTAATGTAATCAAACCTAGTGACTCCCTGCTGGAAATGGTTGAATATCGTGAAACAACAATATTGACATATCAAGTTCATAATGCTTTGGTTAATCCAGCTCTATGACCCCTAACGATCACGAAGTAACGTCAAGCTAGTGACGTTAATAAAGCGCTTAGTGGGAGAACCCCTAATTTAAATTATACACTTTGAGGCGATGAATAATGCTAAGTAGGGTGATCACCATATCACACATCACACAATAGCATTTATCGACCAAGAAGAAAAAATGAGAATATTTGATGAAGAAGACTGGCTATTTATTTGGTGAGTAATTCTAGCTGCTAAAAAACATCATGCTTTAGGCCATAAGTGTAGTATAGGTCTCTAAATTATGATTCAACACCATATACCCCATGGTGCACTTTGAATCTTTCCTTGCATAAATAATACTCAAACAAAACTATCAATACAAATCAGATCGTTCAGAGAGAAATAAAACAATAAGAAAAGTAAAAAAGAAAATTAAATACTTAAAAATAATAAAATTTGCTGCAATGTTAAGCATCATAAGCAAGTCCCCAACAATGACGCCATTTTTCTGACCAACAAATTTGTTAATCAAAATACCAAACCGGATGTCACAAACAAGTGTAAAAAGGATATCAGATCCACAAAGACTTGCTTGAAACTAGCCTTTCAACCAAAAATTGTTATTCTAAGTTGATTTGATTTGATTTGATTTTTTTGTTTGATTATAAAATAAAAACTAAAACATGATTTAATTAAACTAAAACATGACTTTACTATTCACTATCCATACATACTAGATTCAACAACATGAAATCATTTAGCTAAGGTTCTTTCACAACAACTGGACCTTATTGATACTAAAAGCTAATGTCTTAATTAATTTAGTAGCTTGTTAATTAAAGCTTTATGTCTAGCAACTTTATTCATAAGATGTAGAACTATGATTCACAAAACATACCTCTATATCTAACAATTAGTGTGAACTGCAACATATATAGATTCAAATTGAAATAGAATGACTATCGTCGTCCTTGGCAGATATGCAACCACTAATTTTTATACTAACGAAAAGACGCATGCAATACTCCACCATTAATTTTTATGATATGTAAACATCACATATAAGCAACAACACTCATACAAGATAGCATTGTTACTATGCCATCTTCAACAACGCTCCCTTAATGTTGTGATGTTGAAGGTATATCTTCAACAATGCTTTCTTAAATGTCCGCTATTAAACAAATCTCATTCAAGCTAGAGCTAACATCACTAATGTTCAACAACGCTTCTTTAATAATGTATTGTTGAAGTTATATTCGCCTATTCAAATGGACAGAACTTGCTTGAATGAGCGTTGTTGATGTTCTTCCGCCTAGTTTTTTTACAGTGTCATTCTTGCAATCGTGGTTGAATGACCGTGATTTATTGCGATATTTGGCATAGTAATAAGTTTTTAAATCATGTTAAGTAGCTAAATATCACCTTTGGAGTGTTTGTGCAAGCTAAAACCGAAGGAATAACTGAAATAAGCTATGTTTCCTACTAAAGCTCACTCAAGCTAAGCACAAGAACCAAGCTGAAATGATCTAACAAAATTTTATACCTACACATGGCACCAGAACAATGCTCAATGACAGTGAGGACTTACATCCAGCGTAATCCTACACTGGGAGGATTTAATTATGAAATTCAATAGTTAAATATTGCCTCAGATACGCCATGCATTCATCCTATGCCAAGCGAAGGAATGAGGTGTGCTCAACGCCAATACATACGCCCATCACAAGTTAGTGTACCGAAAGGTTAAGCCTGACTAGGCGAAGTAATGCGCTCAATGCAAGACGGTGCATTGAGCGTGGTACCCAAATTTCATACACTAGTTAAAAGGTCTAACTTGGGTTTGTAAGACACACTTTTGGGCAATACACTTGTAATACATATTATTCTTAGTTTTTATGTGAGTTGAGCTCCTTTAGAGGTATGGAAGCAAGGTGTGAGTATTAGAGGAGCTAGTTCACACTCATTGAAATTCATCATCCAAGAGTTGCATTTTCTCTTATTTTTACTTATATTTAGTTACCAAGACTAGCTAATTCCCTTTTTGTTGGGAATGAAAGTAATATGAGTTTGATGTATGCACATTGATTCAATTTTATGCTAATTTGTTATACTTTGAATCTTTTGAGTTGTGTATGTGCTTAATACTTACTTTGAGCCTAATATTCTTATCGTATGAACTATGGACAAAAATATTATAGAAATTCATCTTATAAATTCTGATTTTATGCACCTCATGAATTTGGTATAATTTCTAGACGTAGATTTATATCAAGTTGACACTTTATGCATGTTGTTTTATTGGTTGCCAGACATAGAGCTAATTCAATAACTTAATGACTCTCAAACTTATTGACATAGACTACTAGACATAGCGGTATGCTTAATGATTCATATTTCTTCATCTTGTTAATGTACTTGCTAGATATAGAGATATCTTGATAGACTACTAATATGACCAAGACATTGATGATTAGTACATTTGAGGTGTCCCATTTAACTTAATTTCAGATGCATAGACTACTAAATATAGAGGTATGCTTTTGTGTGCAAACTTCTTCATCTTGTGTGTAAAGTTACTAGACATAGAACTTTATTGTATAAACTAGTAAATTGACTAAGACATTAGCTTTTAGTACCCTTGATGTCGTTTGTGTGAAAAAAACATTGTTTGATGAATTAATGTTGTTGAATTGTGTGTATATTGATAGTGAGTAGGAAACTCAATCCGCACATTTTTATCAAAATATTTTAACTCGTTAGTCATTTGTAGTGTAATCATCAATAAAAAAACTTTTGAAAAGTAACTTAGAATAGCAATTGTTGGTTGAAAGACTAATATGCACCAATTCCTTGTGGATTGGATAACCTTTTTCTATTGTTTGTGATACTATTTGGTTACTTATAGACCAATTTGTCAGTTAGCAAAAAAATGACATCGTTATCGGGGACTTGCATCTAGATATTTAGCATAGCATCAATTCTTGTTATTTTAAGTGTTTAATTTATGTTTTAATTGTCTTGGTATTGACTTGTACATGCAACATTTTCATCTTTGTGTATGCGAGATAAGACTCTTGAGGATCAACAAGTTTTTTATTCAGAGATCGAACACATCGTGAGGAGAAACAATAGTCGAGCAAAGAAGCAGTGACATCTTTCTATACAAAGGGAGTAGCAAGGAGAAAGTTCGACCTACCTACCATCAACACTAGAGGATCACCATCGAAAGGAATCTATAGACAATGAGCCACAAAACCCAAACGTCGTACGAGGTTGGGAGGTATAAACTTTAATCATGCTAATAATGATATGCAGAGGTATCCACCTAGGAGTGCTTGACAATTAGAAATGAAAGCATGACTAATTGAGTTAGTCCCAGCCAATCCATTTATAGGACTTGATAATGGCGATCCACACTCTCATTTGCTCAAGTTTTGTGAATTGTATAGAATTGGTACAATCGAAGCTTTAGAACAAACAATGTTCTTGAGGATGTTCTCATTATCCTTACTTGGTACGGCCAAAGAAAGGGTTTTAGACCAACATCCAACAACACTGGTCGATTGGACTCAGTTAAGAACTAGGTTTTTGGACTGGTTCTTTTCCCACACCAAATATATGGAAGCCAAGACAATAATTTTGGTATTTTTCGAAGGCTTCATGAAACACTTGGTAAATTTTGGGAAATTTACATGTCATTGTTGCCGAAACGTATAAACCATAGGTTTGATAAGGAGACTCAAATCCACTTCTTTAGAGATGGATTGCAGCAAAAACATCAATTGATCATAGATATGTTGATGATGTGAGCATAGTTGAGGCCATGACTTTCAATGATCAATAAGGACATAATGGTCATGGTAATCCCTCTAGGATGGGAGTTTTGGAGTTGGGAATGAAATGACAAATAATCAAAGGTTGTCGTTATGATTGACCTACATAGTTTTAATGAAGACAATGAGTTAAATGGAAGCTTGAAGATGTGGACATCACAACAAACAACATATCAAAGACTCAAAGGTCAACATTGTAGACTTAGGATTATTTTATTATTCTAGAAGTCCTAAGATGATTGCCTAGTTTTGAGTCTAGGTTAGATAAACCTTAGATGGAAGTCTAACAAGAGTTTAAAATGATTTTCATATAGGTTTAGGCATTACATTTAAATATATATGATAAATAGAATCATGCATCTGCATTAGGCATACATGGTTTTTGTGCATAGAAGAATCATCTATTTCTAAATCATGTGTTGTATATTCTTTCATCATATAGAATATTTACTATGCATTAAGGAAAACCATTTTCATATATATTAATCGATTAATATGATTGATAATCGATTATATCTTCTTGAAATCTGTTAATCGATTAAGGATTGATGTAATCGATTAAAAGGAGTTACATTGGCTAACTTCCTATAATTTATGGCTTATTAATCAATTAAAGGGATTGATAATCGAATAAGCCTTAACTTCAAAATATTTCTCTTAAGTATGTTAATTGATTAAGTAGGTACATAATCGATTAACATCAGTTAAAATAAGTTTCATATAAAAGTTGTTTTTTCAATTAATGTGCATAAAAATTCATTACTTTCAAAATTTTCATTAAGAGAAAGAAAACCAAGATTCTCAGAATTGAATATTCAAAGAATCTTGCGTATCTTTGATAGAAATCTTGCATTGTTTTCTAAGAGAGAAACACTTTTCTATTGTAGTATCATTTTTATTCATTTGAAAATCTACTGTATAACCATACATTTAGTTGTAGGCTTCTTGTGAGAATTTTGTAGAGCCGAAATCATAGTCATTATCTGTGCATTAAGTGTGCTTCAATAACTCGACTAATATTGTGAAAATCAAGGATAGTTCTCTTGATGTGTTAGTATCACCATAGAAGAGAATTGTGTGTCTTCACTAAGTAGGAAGTCTTGGATTAAGCGAAACTTCGGCTGAGGCCAAAATCGTGAACAATGTGGTATCTAGTAGGCGAGTAGAGAGGTCAAACCGAGTGTGTAGGTTCATTAGGTTCAAGAAGGGACTTCTTGCTAGGTGTATTGGAAGTGTGGTTGTAATCAAACAATTTGTTTCCAATAGTGAAGAAAAATCTTCCAAGATGAGAAGGGAGGCCTTGATGTAGTTTGCAAGTGGACTCACAAACGAACCAGGATAAAAATCCTTGAGCACTTTCTCACTCCCTCTATCTGTTTTACATTTTCGTCTTTTTATATTTCTATTTTGATTGAATTCTATGATATGTGCTAAGTGTTAATAACCTGTGTATAATCAAGAAACAATTTAGGGCAATAAAGATTGGTAATCATCATTGTTTGAATTGCAAGAAATCTGTTTTTCAAAGATATCAAGATTCCGCTTAATCGATTGAAGTTGTACATAATCGATTAATCAAACTGTGCATAATTGATTAACACTAATAATAATCGATTAACTGCAACAACTTTCTAATTTGTGCCTTAATCGGAAAAGTGGGACTATTGATCTGTTACACCTATTCACCCTCCCTCAGGTGTGATTTACCTTGCTAGTACCCAACAAGTGGTATCAGAGCTAGTATGAAAGTACATACTTGACCGCTTTATTCGTTGATCCTAGGGATATTCACTATGGGTTCCACTAACCCTTTCGGCAGTGATGGCGCATCCATCAAATGCCCTCTGATATTCAGTGGCGAGGGGTACGCCTACAAGAAAGTGTATATGAGAATCTTTATTGAGGCAATCGATACAAAGATTTGGGAATCCGTTGTCAATGAGCCTTTTACTCCATTACACTTGGTGGATGGTGAGCCTAAAGAAAAACCTAAAGGCTTATGGAATGACAAAGAGAAACGAAAAGTCCAACACAACCTTAAGGCTAAGAATATCATAACTTCTAATTTATCATATTATGAGTTATTTAGGGTCTCACAGTGCCTTAATGCGAAAGATATATGGGACACTTTACACGTAATCCATGAGGGCACGAGCGAAGTTAAGCGCACGAAACTAAATGCATTAACACACAAATATGAGTTATTTTGAATGTTTCAAAATGAATCGATAAATTATATGCAAAAAAGATTCACTCATATAGTTGATCATTTGGTTGCTTTAGATAAGAGTTTTGATAAAGGTGCACTAACTAACAAATTATTGCATTGTCTTGACAGGATATGATAGCCCAAACTCACGGTAATTATGGAATCAAAAGATCTTGATTCAATGCCTCTTTGGCAAACTCCAAGAGCATGAAATGGAGTTGGAGCGCTTAACCATGCATGAAGAAACAAACAGAGAGAAAATGGAGTCTCTCTCAAAGCCACAACATCACAAGAACAAGAAGATGGAGATGACGGAGATTCCAATATGGATGACGAAACCTTAACACTCTTAGCTCACAAATTTGGCAAATTTCTCAAACAGAAAGTAGGGTTCAAGCAGTTTCAAAAGAAATAGGCGAGAGACTCAACTAGAAAGGATAATATTCCCAAAGACCGCCTAACTTGCCATGAGTGTGGCAAACCGGGACACATGCGCTATCAATGCCCGAGCTACCTCAAGAAAGTTAAGAATGACAAGAGAAATCCCCGAGAATTCAAGTCTAAGAAAGCATATATAGTTTGGGACAATCCAGAGGATGAAACAACATCTATCACATCCGAAGAGGAGGAGACCGCCAAGTTATGCTTAATGGCAAATACTCAAGAAGTTGGCAGCTCAAGTCATCAGGATGATACAAATGAGGTACAATATTTTGACACTTCTTCATATTTTGAACAATGTGATGTTCTGAATGCTAATTTTTTTGATTTGAAAGATAAATTAGCTAAGTTCACCTACAGTAGTCAAAGCCTAAACAACTTACTTGATGCCTTTAGAAACATAGGTAACCATGCAGGTCTTGGGTACAAACCTAAGAATAATAGAAAACCATTTAGGAAACAAGTAGCTCACATGCATAAAGGATTTACTCATAACTGCCTACTTGCTTTTACTGTGGTATATATGGTCACACATCTATATCTTGCTATGTTAGAAAATATGCTATGCCAAGTAGTAGATATGTATGGGTGCAAAAAGGACTAGATTCTTTGGTTACTAACAAGAAATGACCCAATATAACTTGGGTACTTAAACAAGCCAAGTAAATTGTTTTGCAAGTATGCCTTCAGACACAAGGACATCACTAGTATTTGGATAGTGGATGATCAAGGCATATGATGGATGAACGATCAAAGTTCCTTGATCTTTCACTTAAAGGTAAAGGCTATGTCACTTACGGAGACAAAAATCGAGGAAGGACACTAGGTGTTGGAAGGATTGGCAATGCTTCACAAGCCATTATTGAGAACATGCTATATGTTGAAGGGCTGGAGCACAACCTTCTGAGTATTAGTCTGTTGTGCAATAAAGGAAATATGGTATCATTGGACTCCAATTGTTGAATCATTCATGACAACTTAGATAATAATGTTAAGTTCGTAGGGCAACGAATAAACAATATCTATATGATTGATTTTGATGATGTCACCACTCTGTTTTCTAAATGTTTTATCTCTATAGATAGTGACATCTGGTTGTGGCATAGGTGAGATTTACATGTCCATTTAAAGTATTTATCTAAGCTATCATCACATGATTTAGTTGTAGGACTGCCAAAGCTTGATTTCAAAACAAAAGACTCTTGTGACACTTGCTAGAAGTGTAAGCAAGTAAAGAGTTCATTTTCATATAAAAATGTGATATCCACAACAAGACCTTTGGAGCTAATCCATATGGATTTGTTTGGGTCATCACAAATTATGAGCTTTGGTGGTAGCTACTATGCGTTGGTAATTGTTGATGATTTCTCTAGATATACATGGACGTTGTTTCTTGCTGTGACAAGTGATGCTTTTAAATCTTTTAAAAATCTGGCCAAACAGCTTCGACACCAATTCGATCACAAGTTAGTATATATTCGCATCGATTATGGTGGGGAATTTGAGAACCACCTATTTGACAAATTTTGCGAGAAGCATGGGATCCAATATCAGTATTCGGCTCCTCGAACCCCTCAACAAAATGGAGTTGTTGAGAGGAAAAATCGAGTTTTAGAAGAGCTAGCTAGGATAATGTTAAACGAAAAAAGGTCCCTAAGTATTTTTGGATCGTTGTAGTGCATACTTCTTGCTATATAATAAATCGAGTACTTCTTTGGCCTACACTCTTAAAAATGCCATACGAATTATTAAAAGGACGAAAACCTAATATCTCACACTTGAATGCTTTTGGATGTAGATGCTTGATATTGAGTAATGGCAAAAGACTTTTGGAAAAATTTGATTCGAAAGCTGATGAGGGAATAATTTTAGGATATTGTGTTCATAGTAAAGCATATCGAGTCTTTAATAAATATACAATGCATGTTGAAGAGTCTATCCATGTACATTTTGATGAGTCTTCTCCGAAAGAGAAGAGGAATGTCTTGTTTGATGATGTTTCAGGTGCCTTGGAGAACGCATACACAAAGGACATGGAGATGAAAAGGATGTTTAGGATGATCTGGAAAGCAGTTCAAATCACCAGGACATGCCAATAGTGTGGAAGACTAGAAAGACTATCCGCTTGACAAGGTTATAGGTGATAACTCAACGGGAGTGGTAACCCGTAACTCTGTGTAATATTTGTAATTTTGTAGCTTTCGTGTCTCAAGTCGAGCCTAAGACCATAGATGAGACCATAGAGGATGAACACTGAGGAATATTTATGTAAGAGGAGCTAAACTAGTTTGAGAGTAATAACGTGTTGGACTTGGTCCCTAAACCTAAAGGTCATCCTATAATCGGCATGAAATGGGTCTTTAGAAATAAAATGGACGAATCTGATTTAATTATACAACATAAGGCACGTTTAGTGGCCAAAGAATTGTAGTTATCACCACGGGACCAAGAGTGATGTTATCACCATTGAGGTGTGTAGAGACCAAGGCAATTACAGTATTTTTATTGAGATGCATGTAGAAAGGAGAGGTTGGATCTTGAATAAGGCTCAATAATTGAACTGCGTGATTCTCCATCTTGAATGAAAAGAAAAGAAAAGGGAACTTAAAAATTCTTGGATATGTTTATTTCTGAATGAAAAAGGGGCAGAAAGCTTCGACGAAGAAGAAGGAATTTATCCAGTGAAAAAAATTCTTCTTAGAACAAGCTCTAATACCATGTTAAACATGATATCCCATTAAACAATAAAGAAGAACACAAGAAAGAAAAGAGAATGAAAGATTAAGCTAAATAATATTTGGGATTTTCATTGATTTTTAACTATAGACAAAGAAAAACTATTTATAGAATAATGTGGTGGTTAAACTAACTTAACTAACAACCTGAAATCTAACAGACTTACCAGAAGTAACAATGGAAAAAAACTGAAACAATAACAACTATAGCTAATTGTGTCCATTTAGTTTTAAGTCATCTTCCATGTCATCTTCTTTCCTTAGATTACTTCCATCTTCACTATGATTTTCAGTATCCAATTATAATAGTTTTTTTGGGGGTAGTAAACAGGAAAGAAAGAGAAAAGAGGGCGGCTTAGAGCCTTACAAAGGGAGTTTCCATGGCGTTTACAAGCAACATGCTTTTGAGCTTATGGTGAGTGGATTCATAAATAACAAGATAAATGCTATTGGAAGCGCCAAGTTTAGAAAGGAAGGTCGCACAAACATTACCCTCCCACAGAGTGTGGAGGAGCTTAATATCACAATCTAAAGTGATAAGATCACGAATGGCCTATATGAGGGAAGAATAGATATATGTTGGGTGGTAGTATTATTTATGAGGGAGACAATGTCCAAGGAGTCTGACCAACATATAAGCTTCTTGATTCCTCTGTTCCAACACAAGTTCAGACCTTGATGGAGGGCTGAGAGCTCGGCTTTTAAGTTATTGGATATTGCAATAGAGCTTGAGTAGCTTAAGATGAACTTTCCAATATGATCTCTAACAATTCCACCAAAACCAAAAGGGCCCAGGTTACCCAAGGAGTTGCCATCCACATTGAGGGAAACATAAGGGAATGGGGGGAGGACCACTAAACCATGCAGGGGATGGGAGTAGCATTATGAGTTGAAGGGAAGCCGAGGTCGAGGTCGATTTTGAGCCTCAAAGCTTGGAAATAGATAGAATACAAGCTTATAGTATTATTGTCGATGCATGGTATATTCCTACTTCTCCAAGACCACCAGAAAGTTGCAAGGAAAAAGTTCCCATAGTGACTGCAATTCTCTTTGACCCAAGTCAGAGCATCTCCATTCGTGTAAAAATTGGTAGAGTTAAATCCCATGGAATTCCAAATTTGCAAAGCAAAAGGGAAGTCACAGAGACAATGCAAAATCAATTCTTCCATAACACCTTAATGACTACAAGTAGGAGAATAATTAATCCCTCTAGAGGTCCGAAGAGAGTTTGTAGGAATGGAGTTATGACCAATCTTCCAAATGAAGAATTTGATGTTCTCAGAAGTTTTTAAACTCCAAATCCAATTAAAAGAGTTGTTAGTGTCCACCACGTTAGTGTCCTTGAGTAACCAAGAGTAGCCAGAGCTAGTAGAATATTGACCATGCAGATTGCCACCCCAAACATACATGTTCAGGATGCTTGGGTGAAGGCAGATATTCCAATTATTGATAAGAAACCTATAGTCATCTGGAAGGATTGAACGAAGCTGATTGAGGTCCCAATAGTTATTACGAAGGGCATCCTTGATAGTGTGAGTTGTATCCCGAATATCTACAAAATGAACCATGGAGCATGGGTAGGAACCATTGAGCCAATGGGTGTATCAGAAAGATGATTCTCCATTGTCGATGCGGAGGTGATAACCAGATTTTAGAAGTAGGGTTGCCTTTTGAATAGCATTCGAAACACAGGAGCCATGATACTTGTACCTGTCAAGAATATTACCTGTGGGAATGTACTTGGATGTCAATAATTGCACCCACAACTTTTGAGGAGGGTGAATGAGGCTCGAAGTAAGTTTGCCCAGCAGGGAAGTATTGCTATGTCGTGCTATTCTGACCCCAAGCCCACCACAAGATTTGATTTTTGTGATTTTATCCAAGCCAGCATAATGCTATGGGAGGAAGATCCCCATATGAAATTTTGAACAACAGTATCGATGTTGTTGCAGACAAATTGAGGGAGCCAATTGATCTGCATGTAATAAGTTGGAATAGCTGAAAGAACAGATTTAGCAAGAGTGAGTCTACCTAGTTTGTTGAGCATGTTGAGCTTCTAGGAGGCCAATCCATTCTGCATTTTCTCAACAATAAAATGATAATCCTCTTTCCTGGGCCGACCATGGATGATTGGGAACCCAGATACTTGCCTAGGTTGGTGGTGAACGGGATAGACGAGGCAAAAGAGAGGCGGGTCCTGTCATTGTTAGACACCCCTTTCTAGCAAAAAGCTCTAGACTTGGAGACTTTAACCTTCATGCTAGAGGCTTTGCTGAAGTTTTCCAAGACCTTGGAGGCTAGACAAAGTTGAGAGGTTGTAGCTTTTATAAACAAAAGAACATCATCTGCAAAGAGAATGTGAGAAATAGAAGGGTCCGTCTTTCAGATTTTAATAAGAATCCACCTCTTATTAAGGACTTCATCAGCAATAGCTAAATAAAGTTTTTCCATGCAAATAACAAACAAGTAAGGAGATAGGGGGTCACCTTGTCTCAAACCTTTTGTAGGAATATAGGTGGGGAGCTTATTCCCATTCCAAAGAACAGTAAGAGAAGAAGTGGTAACACAATGCAAGATGAGCTTTATAGTAGCCGAAGGGAACCCAAACTCGGTAAGACAATTGTGCAAGAAGCCTCAACTGAAATTATTCAAAGCCTTTTCTAAGTCAATTTTAAATGCAAGGTCACCCGTCTTCTTTTTGGATTTTTCATATAATGGATTATTTCTTGCAGGATAATAACATTGTCTATAGTGCCCGACCAGGAAGGAAGAAGCTTTGGAGAGGACCTATCAGAGTATTAAGGATCGACCGAAGTCTATTAACTAAGACTTTGGTGATAAGCTTGTAGGTAACGTTGCAGAGGCTGATAAGTCTAAAGTCTTTGAACGTTGCAGGGCAGTCAACCTTGGGTATGAAGGTAATAAGAGTCTCCAAAATACTTGGATCAAAGTCACCATTAG
The DNA here is from genome assembly GCF_001865875.1 of Lupinus angustifolius. Taxonomy (NCBI): domain Eukaryota; kingdom Viridiplantae; phylum Streptophyta; class Magnoliopsida; order Fabales; family Fabaceae; genus Lupinus; species Lupinus angustifolius. The sequence goes on along the minus strand of NC_032010.1, from coordinate 7,596,327 downwards.
CGAAAGCATTCTGCACAAGTTGACAGATATCATCAGATAATAAATTCCAGAATTGCTTAAAGAAAATGATCTGGAAGTCGTTTGGGCTTGGAGCCTTGAACGAGCTCATGGAGTTGAGAGCACAAGTGACTTCATCTTTTGTGACATTTTGAGTGACGCGGAGAACATCATCTTCACAAGTAGTGGGCATATTCAGAGTATTGAAAGTTACACATGCACTGAGACAAGGGTTAGAGAATATAGATTTAAAGTAATTGTGGGCTTTTATAGAGAGGGTATCCTGATCCATGCAAACCACACCATTAGGAAGAGTGAGGCTATGAATCTTGTTTCTACGCTACCTAATCATGGCTTGAGTGTGGAAGAACTTTGTGTTTTTGTTGCACATAGTCACCCATTTTTCACAAGACTTCTGATACTAGTCAAGTTCATCTTGGCGAATGATTTGATCATACTTCCTTTGAAGCTTATTTTGGAGAATAGGAAGAGCAGCTGAGTCGACACGCTTAAGAGCATGCTGAATCCCTTTCAATATGTTTTCGATGTGCTTTTTCTTTCTGAAAATATTACCAAAGACTTCTTTATTGAAATTGATGGAATCCTTCTTGATGCCTTCCAAATCAAGAGGAATATTACCATGGTTTTTCCCCCAAGCATTTTTAACTATGTCCATGTAATCTTTGTGACCTATCCAAGGAGCTTCAAAGCAGAAGGGCCTGCGACCTTTTTGCTTGGGATGACCCCCACAATGATGGAGAATGAGATTATGATCTGCGTGGAACCGGGTGAATTTCAACCATAGCTTCAGGAAAACTAGAATTCCAGTCATAATTAGCAATAGCCCTATCAAGCTTCCTGGATATATGCTTATTACCTCGACAATTGTGATGCCAAGTGAATTTCCCCCCGGTGACATGAAGATCTGCCATCCCACAATTGCACAACATTCTAGTAAAAGCATCAGACCTGACGGGGGAATAAGAGCTACCTTTCTAGTTGGAAGGCTGAAGAATATCATTGAAATCACCTATCATCATCCGAGGGCTCCGAATGTGGTCTTGAATGTTACTAAGATAATCCCAAAGAAGCTGCCTCTGGTTGGGGATAGGGCTGGCATAAAGACATGTGCAAAGCCAAGAAATGTTACAAATATAAATGTTAATTGTAGTAGAGGAGTTATAGGAGTGCATCATAGAAAAGTTGTAGTTGCTTTGAATCTCAGCAAGAGCCCAAAGCCCACCAGAGTGACCAATAGCTTCATTAATGAAGAGAGGCTGGTAGCCCATTTGGCTCCAAAAAAATTTTATTCCATCAAATTGAATATGGGTTTCCAGGATAAAAATAATGGAGGGATGATACTTGCGAACCAGATTTTGTACTTGTCTCTTGGCTTTTTTATTAGCTGCACCACCAATATTCCAAGAAAGGATTTTAAAGTCTAAGAATTCCTTCATCATAAAATAATAAAGAAAAGAGAGGAATCAACAATTTATGGGAGTCCCCCATATGTTCCATCAACCCATGCTGGTCCGAATTAGGCAACTGAAGCACCATCTCAGTGTAGTCTATTTGCATTACTTGTCCATTAGAAACCCCATAGGTCATACTGTTGGTTGGGCAGAGAGTTATTTATGGGCTAGGGCTAAGATGGTTGGTCGTGATAGAGGGGTGATGATTTATGGTTGGTTTGGAGGGAAGAGGCAGTTGAGGAACACGATCCTTCGCATGGTGTGGGGATTGGATTGAAGGGTGGGGCTTGGGTTGGTCCTGGCTGTGCATGGATGGGTCGTGGTTATGCATGGCAACACTTGCAATGTAAGAGGATGAGTGGTGTGGTTGGGTTTGAGGGGTGAAGGTGTAGGCACGTTAGGTGGGGTGGGGTTAGGGCAAACATGCATGTCCATGGGTTTACTATTACTAGGTGGCCCTGGACCTTTTATTATTCTGGCCGTTGCGTGTTGAGACCCCAATAATGAGTGCAATTATTTCATGCGTTGGTATTGAATGACATTGAATGACCCACAATTCTTGCCGAAACCGTGGGGTTCTTTTTTTTTTTTTTTGTTATCAGCTAAAGCATTAAATGGGTTATTATGAGATATAAAATCTGACCGTTTTTGAATCCTTCCACCTTTTTTTTCCGCTGCCTTTTTTTTTTGAGGAACACCATGAGCCAGTCGCTATGAGTTTCAGTTATATTGATTTAGAAAGAAGAAAAGAAGAGAAAAAAAAAGACTCATGGTCAAAAAGAAAAAGAAGTCAAAATCAAGGTGCTCAAGCAGACAGTTGAGCGTGGACCAAGCCACACTAAGCTGACCTGGACCACGCTGCTCAAGCAAGCAGCTGAGCGGACCTACTTGGCCGCTCAGCCTAGCACCAGATTAGTCATGACACGGTCAGAACTCAAGCTTGACACGAGCTTGGCACATGCCCAAGCTACTCAACAAGCAGCTTAGTGGTGCAACCAAGCAGCTCAGTAGAGAACCAGAATCCTACCTAGATTAGCAAGCACCAGGCCACGTCCCAGTCAGGACGGTCAAAGCTTCTGAACAAGCAGCTTAGCAGTGCAACAGGTGTGCTAAGCATTGTGCACCCAGACTTGACTTAGCCATCAAGCAAACCATGAAGTCACCAATGACATCACTTCAAGTAGATCACCATAGGCTTTTCAGAGTAGCTCACCATAGCTGGTCCCATAGATCACAACTAGCTTTGGTGAGTCAAGCATAAGGAGGTGACAAAGCTGCTTGATCAATTGACCAAACCCATGCTGAAGGGTTTGGTCAATACAGAACCCATACCGGCCAGTTTTTATTTAAACTTAATTTTTGATGAGTTATGTAATGATCATACTAAATATTAAAATAGGACAATTTTAAAATAGACAACCAGAAAAGAAAATAATATATTTGTTTTAGAAGGTTTGAGTTGTTCACACAATATTTGAACCACACCCATTCACTGAAAAATATATTTGAATTTGGATAGAATTATTACAATTTTTTATTATTTGGTTAATTGTGCATAAGCATAGAATCCCGCCCAGCAGTCAAACCCTTCAGCATGGGTTTGGTCACTTGATCAAGCAACTTTGTCACCTCCTTATGCTTGACTCACCAAAGGTAGTTGTGAGCTATGGAACCAGCTAGGGTGAGCTACTCTTAAAAGCCTATGGTGGGCTACTTGAAGTGATGACATTGGTGACTTCATGGTTTTCTTGATGGCTAAGTCAAGTCTGGGTGTACACCACTTAGCACACCTGTTGCACTGCTAAGCTGCTTGTTCAGCAGCCTTGACCGTGCTGACTGGGACATGGCCTGGTGCTTGCTGATCTAGGCAAGAGTCTGGTTCTCTGCTGAGCTGCTTGGTTGCATCGCTAAGCTGCTTGTTGAGCAGCTTGGGCATGTGCCAAGCTCGTGTCTGACCGTGTCAAGCTTGAGTTCTGACCGTGTCAGGACTAATCTGGTGCTAGGCTAAGCGGCTTGCTTGAGCAACATGGTCCAGGTCAGGCTGGTGTCCAGGTCAGCTTAGCATGGCGTGGTCCACGCTCAACTGCCTGCTTGAGCACCTTGATTTTGACTTCTTTGTCTTTTTGACCATGAGTTTTTTTTCCTCTTCTTTTCTCCTTTCTAAAACCTACAAAATACATAAAAAAGAAATACAAACACAAATATACAAGATTGTTATATTTTATACAAAAAGTATTATTTTAAGTTGGTTTTTCATAATTATGCTTAAGATAAGTGTCATAAAAATGTATGAAATTTAGGTATGTTTGACACTTATCATAAGTCGCATTACTTGACTTAGAGTTCAAGAAAGGAGCGCTCGTAAAAGTGTAGAATTGGAAAGTGTGTTTGTAAATACATTGGTTTCAATTTCATAATGAAGAAAAATCTCTCAAGATCAGAAGGGGACGCTTGGATGTAATTTGCACGTGGACAAGCAAATGAACCATGATAAAAGTCGTGTCTCATTCTTCTCTACCCTTAAATTTTTAAGTTTATGTATTACTTGATTAACTTAACTTGACGTGCATATTATTCTAAGTTATTGGTATATTCTGTTCTATGCATATATTGTTCTTAATCATGTGTAAGAGTGCATATAAGTTTAGTTTAATCTTGGTAATCTTGGAGATAAAAGAAAACTATTTTTCAAAGAACGAGAATTGAATAATTGATTAGGTTCTTTAGTTAATTTACTATTTGCAGAACAAGTTAATTGATTATATATGTGGTTAATCGATTAAACAATGATGAAATTTGTAAAATCTGTTTTTTAATCAAGCAAGGATAATTGTATACCGTATCATCTATTCACCCCCTATAGGTGAGTTATAGAGCCCTATGGGACCCAAAAGACGTATGTGATTAGTGACACTGAAAACCGCCCATAAAGTATCATTAGGTACAAAAGCTAAATGAACTTCAGAACTAACTAGAATGAGAAATTTATCCTTTACATATGTCATATTTGGGATACTTTTTATTCCTATGTCATTGCTTCTTAAAGAAGTAACAGATAAATTCCTCATCACTACACGCAATGAGATATAAGCTCATTGATCGACCATTTGTCCTTCTTATTGTTATATCTCACTTTGAATTGCCCAAAGTGTGCAATAAGAAAAATCAACACCAAGTACATGAACATGTCATCAGCAAGCTCCAAATCGAGGGACTTGAGTTTTGATGTGATATTAGATATCTCCACAATATATTCTTTTGCCTTTATACTTGATGGAGATGCATTCAGCCAAAAGGTAACTTGTCTTCACCTTTTTCATTTTTGGTGAAAATTCATGTTTGGAGGAGGATAAAATCTTGTTAAGGAAGAATATGTTGACGAAGTAGCGGAGTGCAGCTAGCTTAAGAGATAGCTTTTGTTTTAGAAATCTTGAAATAAGTGGTGAAGGATGGAGATACAAACAACAGTTATTTTCATGCTTGTGTCAATAATAGACGCATGAGAAATCAAACTTTGGGGATTTGGATTGATGGTGTATGGTGTGATTAGGAGAGGAGTATAATAGATGGCATCACCAAGTACTTCAAATCTATGTTTCAAAGCGACCACAAGACTATCCCTTGTATTGATGGTGTGAAGTTCTCTATGTTGTCAAATGTGCAAGTAAGTAACTTGGAGGAGGTCTTCTAAGAGGTGGAAATAAAAGAAGTCGTTTGGAGTTGTGCTAGTGATAAGAGTCTAGGTCCACATGGGTTAAATTTAAAATTCTTTCAGGAATTATGGGAGCTTATCAAAGAAGACATTAGTCTTTTTATGAGTGATTTCCATGTAAACGGTAAGTTCCCTCAAATCATCATTTATTGCTTTGATCTCCAAGATTAAGAATCCCAATAAGATTCAAGGTTTTAGGCCATTTCTCTTGTGGGTTCGTTATATAAGATTATTGCTAAAATCTTGGAGGCGAGGTTAAAACAGGTTGTGGGTTCTTTAATTTCATCTTCTCATTCAACATTCATGTAATATTCTTAATTTGAGCTAGATTAAGTGTGATCCTTCAAATGTTTGTTGTTTCATATGGAAAGTTATTAGAGGTAGAATTGCAACTAAGTCTGAGCTTTTCAAGCGAAATGTTTTAGGGGAAGATGATCTAAAGTGTAACTTGTGTTTGTTGGCTAATGAAGGTATAGATAATTTTTTTCTCTCTTGTGCCTTCTGAGATAAAGTTTGGCGAGCCTTTTATTCGTGGCTTTGAATGGATGTTGTTATTTCGAACATTATTGTTGATTTTTTACAGTTACATGATTCTTTGTGTAAATCTCATAAAGGAATATCGATTTGGAAAATGTTCTGTTTTTTTGTGATTTGATCTGTTTGGAGTATAAAGAATGAGGTAATTTTCTAGGAAGAACATCCTAGTTTTATTCAAATTATGGATTTGATTCATATTAGATCTTGGTTCTAGAAACTTTTTGCTTATAATTCTTACTCTTTTGCAAATTGTGCATTGATCTTATTGCTTGTATTGAATATTTTTGTAACCTGTAATGGGTTGACACCCCATGTGCTGTTTTTAATATATTTGCTTATAGAAAAAATAAGATATCCAACAAAACATCAATTTATAATCTTTATACAAAAAAATTAATTTGTAAGTGATACTCTCAATGTAATGGTCAAATACTAATAACTAGTTCTTTCAAATAATAGTCTTTCTTTGGTTCACATTAAAATAAAAAGTTTATAACTATTAAAATTTATCATCACATGTAGGTTAACATTTTGCCAAATTGTCTCTTCTTTTAGGTCGTACACAACTCACACAAATAATATCATACTAACATATGCTTAATTTTATTCAAATCAATTTCCATAGTAGATGTTATTTTGACAACATCAAGTAATTTAATTAAAAAATTGCTTGACAAAGTAAAATAACGAGGAGACATAATTCGTCAATTTTACCCTCAAATTGTGTTAAATAACGCTTTTAAGAAAATCCCATATTTGTCAAGTGCAAAATTAAATATGTATTAAGAAAAGACACATAAATTATATAGAACCATTGTGCAGCAAACACAAAATAATTATTTATACGCTCCTGGATGAATACCTAATTTCTTTCCGGAGCTTTCTTAAAAAATTTAAAAAAGTTCAAGGTCTTGGTCATGATTAAGAAAAACTATCAAGACTAAATACTAATTATGTAAAACCATCTCTAACCCTAAATTTAAGTGGGGCTATAAATAGCCCTACTTAGCACTAACTCTGCACTAAGTAGCTTTAGAAACAACAAAAAAAGAAACACAATCAAATACAAAAACGACACCTTATCCTAAATATTTTCAATACCTTTTTTTTTGGCAAAAAAGAAGAAGAGAGAGAACAAAAGAAAATAGTAGAGAGAAAATGAGGATTTTTAAAAAGTCATTGCCATATCTCTTGAGAAGCAACATCTTTAGGTCCATTCTTTACCCAATTCGTATACTTTTTTTTTTAAATTTATTGCCATATTTTCATCTTCTTTTTTTCATGTGCTGAAAGATTGTATCATATAACATTGCCTTTGTCATCTTTCTCACATTTTAATTTCATATATTGGTTGTTCATGGCACGAGCCAAATTTAGTCAAAGGGAAGAGGTAAGTGTTGGTGAACAACACAGCCATGTGAGACAAACCCCATTCCGCCTCCCGCGGAGCCTCCAGCCGACTCCGCACCGCACACGGTGGTCCCAAATCAGCAGCTTTGCTGACCTATAGAACTGGAAGGCCAAAGCGACGCACCATTTGCGTTTCAGTGTCCGGGCCAACTCCAGACTCGCTGTCGTGACAGTTTGGCTTACCTGGACGTGGTCTACGACCCTTGGCCGTGCACGGTAGTGGCCAGGGGTCTTCTTCTTCCTTCCCTTTGCTTCCATGGTTGCTACCTTCCCTTTCTATACATTATCATGCATTCATTTCATAAATCATAAAAATAATAATTCATGCATCTGCATTCAAAAAAGACAAAACGAAAGATACATACATTTTTTCATGCATCTTGCATGCATAAAAAACTACACTCATATCAATCATACACCTTATGCACAAATAAAAAATAATATGCTTTGCATACATTTCATGGTCCAAAGGTACTCATCAATTAAAGGTAAGATTTGGAAACACTATTTTCGGACTTGTCTAAATACAATTATGGTAGAAGCTGAACTTGATCATGTAGCCAGAGAAAACCCCAAGATAACACATCATTTCTCATTTTGAAGACCCCAAGTGTCTAAGTCAAGTTCAATTACCCTTTCGCTCATCCATGTTTCTTTCCATGCATATCTTTTTTAACAAGTACATATTAGCGTATTGATCATGCAATTTTTTCATCCCACACTCCATTCAACAAATAGCATTCACTAAATAACCCCAAAGTTTTCTTAATTCATGCATTAATGTGAGGTATTGATTCAAAATTAAAGTGATATGGAGGATGACACAAATATAAGACCCAAAAAAATGTGGGTCTACGGACAAGTTTTATACCGATGACACAATACTTCATTGTTAATCTCCAAACACTATGAAGATATCCCTAGTCATACCGTTTGAGCCTAGGCATTATGATAGGTAGATTTGTTTCTTGAAAGCACCCGCAAAAGTGTCAATAACCTAGGGAGGGCAGACTTCAATAGTTTTTCTTGACATTCAATTATTAGGGAATCAATACATCATAATCATACACCACTTGCAATATCTGACCCGAAGGATTAAGAATAAAATTAATTTGTCAAATTAAAATTCTTCCTCGATCAAAGTGCGAAAAAAGGATATACAAAAAAACCCATTTAGAATCCTCGACAATATTCTCAAACTAAAGTTAGAGTAAAGAGAATGCAATTATTCATATCATATCGGGGAATACTATCGCCTAAATCTTAGGCATTCACCTATTCCATCACAAAAACAAAACAGAAAAAACCTTGTAGTTGAATGTCATGTCGATAAACGGTTGAAAATAGGACAAGGAGAAAGAAGAATGATAAGTGGGCATGAGAAACACACATTTGAGTCTTATATCCTTTTATTTCGAAAACCCTTACCCATACCACAATACAACCTATAAAATTCCTTCTCGAGGATTCAATTTTCCCGAAGTACACATCAAGGTAGAGAAACACTGACTCCATTAAATCATGTAAAGAATATCTTGCTCCTGACCTTTTCACGGTTTTGATGAAGACACCAACAATCACATAAAAGAAGAAAAGGAAGAATACTTATGAAGATAATGAAGACAAAGCTTCAAGAATTTAGAATCTAAGTCTTTAGGTACTTCTATCCTTATACTTTAAGTATACAATTAGTGGTAATGCTCAAAAGTATTTTAAAAGAAAATTGAAACACAAGTATAAATGATTTTTTTTCTTCAAAATACTATATAAGAGGTTACTAGATCTAAGTAACATATTACTGTGACTAAGTAACATGTTACCATAATTAAGTAACAGGGTTACATGAGTGACAAACAAGTTATTCAACAAAAATTGATCAGGATAATCGATTACACATTTTGAGTAACCGATTACACAACATAGTAAACAATTACCCTGTTGGACAGAACAGTTGGGTAATCGAATACACCTTTTGAGTAATCTATTATAGCCTGTGAAAATCAATTACTCAGTTGGACAAAACATCTTGGGTAATCGATTACCCCATTTGAGTAATTGATTACAGTTAGTGAAAATCAATTACTCAGTTGAACAGATTGGTTGGGTAATCGATTACATCGATTAGGTAATCAATTACTAAGAGTTGTTGCACCAGTTTTCAGATTCAAACTGCACAGCTTTCAACCCAAACAAAATGGTTTCATTCCAATCAATTCCTACCTTTTCGTAGAGGTTTTATGGTTGATTGGAAAGTCTATATAAATGCATTGAAACTCATAATTCACAATATATAACTCACATACACAATTTAAACTTTTCTGAAATACTTGCTCTACACATTTTGCCACTTGTTCTTAACTTTCAGAATATATTTTCTGAATTGGCCTTAAGTGTTGTTTCAAAGTTATTCAAACCTTATGAACATTAATACTAAAGTATATAAAGAGTTATTGGATTACAAGAATTCATAAGTTTCAAATCTTGTAAAGGCAATCCTTGTCATAGTTGACATTTTTTTCATTCAAAGTATTGAATTACTTTCTTTCACAAGGGTGTGATAAGAAAGGGGATAAAGTCACTTTGAAAGGGTGTTTTCCAAAGAGTGATATAGGTATTAGAGAGGGAGTAAGGTACAAGGAAATCTCAGGTTGAGAAATTGTAATTGCTACTTTTAATATCTAGTGAATAAATCTCTTGTGATACAAGAGTACTGGACGTAGCCTTCGATGAACAAGAAGGTGAACCAATATAAAATCTCTGAGTACTCTCTTCTCCCTTAACTCCTTAATTTTACTTGATATTTTCTGCATAACTTTTCCGCTGCTATTAAATCTTGAATTTTGCAGAAAAATCTGTCATAGTTTTTAAACAACTAATTCACCCCCTCTTAGTTATATATTTTCTTCTTCTGAATTGCAACTTGTATTTAATGATTTACATGATGAATATGTCAAACTCACTAAGTTGTTTTTAAAACAAAAAACTGAGTTAGAAGTATTCAGAAATAAACCATCTTCTTCTTCATGTCAAAACTCCATTAATCTTGAAAAGAAAGTTTCAGCATTAAGTCTTGAACTTAATAAATTAAACAAGAGTAGCAAAAATCCGGACAAAATTATTAAAGATCAGAGACATTCTACAGAGCAAAGAGGTCTTGGCTATTCTAACAGTCAAGTTTCTAAGAAACAAAATGTCTCAACAAAGATAAACTTTCAGAGACAAGGTATCCATGCAAATAATAGTAAAGGAAATAAATCTAGGATACATAAGCATCATCCCATTTGCACTTATTGTAAGAAACATGTGCATAAACCAAACACTTACATGGTTAGAAAACATGGTGTGCCCTTACGTCATTATAGATGGGTTGAGAAAGGTGCTAACCATGTATGACCCAAAGAATATTGGGTAGCTAATACAACTTAACTTGTTTTTGCAGGAAAATTTGAGAGCCGCCTGCAATCTATGGTACTTGGACAACGGCTGCTCAAAGCACATGACATCAACAAAGATAAATTCTTTATCCTTACTCCAAAGGACAAAGGCTATGTCACATATGGTCATAACAACAAAGGAAAACTACTTGGAGTTGGTAGAATCAGTAAGCCACCTTCAACAACTATAGAAGGAGTATTATATGTCGAAGGACTCAAGCACAACTTGGACAAAGGATTTCATGTGGCATTCTACCCTGATAAATGCATCATCGAAAGTAAGGATTCTATTAACTGTAAACTAATTGGTAAGAGGATAAATAATATATATATGTTTGACATAGACTCCTCTTTACCAATAAAATGTTTAGTTGCTAATAATAATAATGATGCATGGCTTTGGCATAGGAGAATTGCTCATATTCATCTGGATCATTTGAATAAACTAGTAAAGAAAGATTTAGTTGTTGGTTTACCCAAAATGAAGTTTGTTAAAGACAAACTATGCAGTGCTTGTCAAATAAGTAAACAAATAAAAACTCTTTCAAACGTAAGCATAAGGTTTCTTCCGATAGACCATTACAATTACTACACATGGACTTATTTGGCCCCTCAAGAACCAAAAGTTATAGCGGTAACTACTATGCTCTTGTTATAGTAGACGATTTTTCAAGATATACTTGGACTCTATTCTTGGTTCATAAGAATGAGGCATTCAACGCCTTTAGAAAATATGCTAAAAGAGTTCAAAATAAAAAATCTCTGAAAATTGCTGCTATAAGAAGTGATCATGGGGGAGAATTTAAAAACGCTTCTTTTGAAGAATTTTGTGATGATTTGGGTATCAATCACAATTTTTCTGGTCCTAGAACACCACAACAAAATGGTGTTGTAGAGAGAAAGAATCAGTCCTTAGAAGAACTTGCTCGTACAATGTTGAATGAAACTATTCTCCCAAAATACTTTTGGGCTGATGCAGTTAGTACAACATGTTATGTTTCAAACAGAGTTCTTATAAGACCAATTCTCAAGAAAAAAAACCCTATGAACTCTTTAAAGGTAGAAAACCAAACATTTCTCATTTGCATGTATTTGGTTGTAAATGTTTTGTTTTAAATAATGGTAAAGATAACTTAGGCAACTTTGATGCAAAAGATGATGAAAGCCTCTTCCTAGGCTACTCTCTTACGAGTAAAGCTTACAAAATTTTCAATAAAGGAACTCTAGCCAGAGAAGAATTTGTTCATGTGTCTTTTGATGAAACCAATCCTATAATAAAGGATGTGTTAACTCTTGATGAAAAGGACTTGCCAAGTTCCCCTATAAAAGATGATTTTTTTACCAATACAACAACCAATATTGAGCATTTGAAAATGGATGATACTCTATCTTCTCAAGAAGAGCATATTCATTCTGATTTACCCAAAGAATGGAGAACTCATCGAGACCATCCTATTGACAACATCATTGGCGACATAAGTAAGGGTGTCAAATCTCGTTTAAAGCTAAATGATGCTTGTTTAAACATGGCTTTCATTTCTCAAATAGAACCTTCCAAGATTGATGATGCTATCGAGGATGAACATTGGATTCTTGCTATGCAAGAAGAGTTGAACCAGTTTGAGAGAAATGAAGTTTGGGAACTTGTTCCTAAGACTAGATAATAGGCATATTGTAGGAACTTGTTGGGTATTCCATAATAAATCAGATGAAAATGGAATTATTGTTAGAAATAAAGCTAGACTGGTAGCACAAGGATACAATCAGGAAGAAGGAATAGATTTTGATGAAACCTTCGCACCTTTTGCTAGACTTGAAGCTTTTCGATTGTTACTTCCATATGCTTGATCTTTAAATCTTCAGTTATATCCAATGGACGTAAAGAGTGTATTTCATAATGGTTATATACAAGAAGAAGTGTTTGTAGAACAACCTCCAGGTTTTGAAGACTACAAACATCCTTCTCATGTTTATAAACTAAATAAAGATCTTTATGGCTTAAACCAAGCTCCTCGTCCTTAGTACGATCATCTAACAAAATTTCTACTTGATAAAGGTTTTACCAAAGGAAAGGTCGACACTACACTCTTTATTAAGAAAATAAATCAGCATACTCTTCTCGCTCAAATATATGTAGATGATATTATTTTTGGTTCTACTAATGAAATTATGTGTAGTGATTTTGGCAAAATGATACAAGGGGAATTTGAAATGTCTATGATGGGGAAGTTAAATTACTACCTTGGATTACAAATCAAACAACTTGAGGATGGTATTTTTGTAAGTCAATCCAAATACTGCGTAGACTTACTGAAAATATTTGAAATGGATTACTGCAAGCCAATTGCCACTCCTATGGGTTCTGGCTTATACATTGATACAGATGAAGCTGGAAAATGCATTGATATATCAAAGTATTGAGGTATGATTGGTTCCCTGCTATTTTAACTGCCAATAGACCCGATATAATGTTTAGTGTCTGTTTGTATGCTCGGTATGAATCAAAACCAAAAGAATCACATTTAGTTGATGTCAAAAGAATTATTAAATATCTAAATGACACAACTGATGTTGGACTATGGTATCCAAAAGGAAGTTTATGTGATTTGGTTGGATACTCAGATTTTGATTGATGCAAAACTGAGAGAAAAAGTACAAGTGGTACTTGTCATATATTAGGAAATGCACTAGTCTCATGGTCATGAAAGAAACAAGCATATGTTGCCCTAAGTACTGTTGAGGCAGAGTACATAACGACAAGTAGTTGTGGTGCCCAAGTGTTATGGCTTAAACAACAATTACGAGATTATGGCTTAGACTTAGGATGCATTCCCCTAAAATGTAACAATACTAGTGCTATAAATGTCACGAAGAATTAAGTAATGCATTCTAGAACCAAATACATAGATATAAGACATCACTTCCTTAGGGACCATGTCCAAAAGAAAGATGTATCTGTAGAATTTATTGATACTCATGACCAACTAGCAGATATATTCACTAAACCCAAGGCAAAAGAACCTTTCTATAAAATTAGACGTGAATTAGACATACTTGATGAAGCCTACTTGTCTTCAAAATTCTTATTCATGATTATATGTTTGCTTCATTATACTTATATTAGGCCTACTTGTACTTAAAATTGTTTAATTCTATTCAAAATTTTCAAATTCTTGAGTATGTAATCAATTACATATGATCAGCAACCGATTACCAGGCATCAGTAAACCTGAAAATTCAAAATTTTGGGTTCATTAACCTATTACTTTGGAGAGTAACCGATTATGGCAATGAGCAGGAATCTTCAGTAACCGATTATCCTCCTGTGTAATGGATTACCTAAGATGTATGTTTGAAATGTAGGAATTTTTATGTTGAGTAACCGATTTACTCACTTTGAGTAACTGATTACTCTGACCAGTATTTTAGTTTCCGTCCTCATTGTTTCAAACACTTCTTCTTCCTCCTCAAACCCTCCTTTTCATGTCTACCCTAGATTTTCTCTAAAATCTTCATTTTTTTATCCGAATTCTAAACACTTTTATTCCATATATTTTGTGTTTAGTGGCCATAATAAAAAATCCCCAAATCTCTCAAACCTCAAAAAAATTTCAAAATCTCAATCTATGGCGTCATCATCAAGAGCTAAGAAGCAACGTACCGGTGTGTCTCAAAGGAAGCAAGGAGTTTCATCTTTTGAGGCTAATCCTTTGGAATTGGCACGTCTTCTCGTAAATGATGTCTAAAACAAAACATTCTCAAAGCATTTTCTTAGATGCTCCATCTTTGCTCCTGAGTATGGTAATATCAGTAACTTTGAGTTTGAAGATTTTCATTTTTCTACTCTTCTAAGGCAACAAGATCTTTTTGATTTTTGTGAGGAATCAAAAGCCTACTATCCTGAACTTCTTAAAGTATTTTACTGCAACTTGAACTTTAGGAAAAATCGTCAAACATCCTATGAGAAAGGAAAACAAATTACTTTGGATGTTAAGACCTTCAGTTCAATATGTTGTAATATACCTTCTTAAGGTAGCATACAAGATTTCGGTCTTGCATGCGAATGAGATAATTATGATAGAAAAGAGTTCTACTATTCTGTGTGTAGAGATTTCCTTGCTGTAGGAAATCTCAATCTCGAAGATCATTTGCTTCATTACTTTCTGAGCTGTGTCATTCTTTCAAAATATTCAAATCATTCTCAAATCAATAACATGGAACTGTAGTAAAACAAAATATTAGAACATTGTCCCATTTTTTGGACCGTAGAAAAAAAAAATTAGAACATTGTCCCATTTTTTATTTTTAAGTGAGCCATCCGGTTTACTTCTCGGGTTTATCCGGTTTAACCGAGTTTAACACGATCGGACCGGATTTTCTCCGGTTCAAAGCGGTCCAACTCTCATTCGGTTAAGACGGTAAACCAGAGCCGTTTTCAAGTCCAGTCAACGTTCAGACCGGTCGGACCGTCCGGTCCGGTCCGGTTCTAACAACACTGGGATAGATTCACTTGGAAAGGGTGTTTTCCAAAGAGTGATATAGGTATTAGAGAGTGAGTAAGATACAAGGAAATCTCGGGGTGAGAAATTATAATTGTTACTCTTATTATCTAGTGTAGAAATCTCTTGTGCTGCAAGTGTACTGGATGTAGCCTTCGGTGAACAAGAAGGTGAACCAGCATAAAATATTTGAGTACTCTCTTCTCCCTTAACTCCTTAAACTTACTGGATATTTTCTACATAACTTTTTCGCTGATATTAACTCCTGAATTTTGCATAAAAATATGTCGTAGTTTTTAATCAACTAATTCAC
>NC_032010.1:7575278-7580853 GCF_001865875.1 Lupinus angustifolius | reverse complement strand
ATCTCAGTCTTACAAATCTCATAATTATTTACAAAATGTCTCATCTTTAATGTGTAGGATTAAAATTCATTCATTATCATCACTATCACCATTATCAATAACACCTTAACATTTAGAGCCCACATCAAATTTGATTTTCTCATCACCATCACCATCCATAGCCCTAAGACTCACCAACTTTATATGACCTTTGCTTCTAGTATTTATGTTTGAAGAGTATGCATGAAATAAGGAGCACCAACGAAAATGAAGAGTGGAAGCCTCTCAAAGTGAGGCAATTTTTGAGATAATTCATAGTATATCCGAATAATTTCAACAAAAGGATGAGTCCTAGTATCTCATACTAGGCATTTGTTTGGGTCGATCTCGACTTTCTAAGTGGGAAGCTACAATAAGCCGAAAACTGTGGCAATAACGGAGTCGCCTCTCATGGCTCTATTAGTCAATTCTTAAATCATCACCTTGAAGAAGCCTTTTCAAAAACAGATTCAACAATCACTCATCCACCTACTTCAAGTCTTCCACTTCCTATTAAGTCAAATCACCACACTAAGGTGTTGAAAAGCAACTATGAAAAAAAAACAAAACAAAAAATGAGAGGTAGGTTGAAAACCCGCATGAGAAATCTAGCAAAAGGAGAGTGGTGTTGGGTTGAAAACCTGAAAGGGTGGCTCAAGATCATAATAAAAATAGGACATTCCTGATGGTTACCTACACTAAGTATTCTAGGAAAAATTAGGGAAAATTAGATGAACATCCTCAAAGTCAAGACTTATTATTATTCATCCTCAATGACACCGTGGGGCAGTTTTGTGACGAATCCCAAGTTCAAAGTTCAGAGTAGGTACACTAGGACAATTTTGTTGTTGTAAAAACAATCAAAATTGTAATAGAAATCTCTTATCAGCCTACACTAGTGAGAAGTTTATAGTTTTAGTCATTCTCATCATTATGACACTGGGCATATTATATGGTGTATCTTAAAGGAAGATTTGTCTTGAAGCAATCTGTGCTAGATTTTGATCTTTGTCCACTCAAGATTGATAGGGAAAAACAGGTTAGCAATCGATCATACTTGTCAATAAGGGTCTACAGCGACCGCTTCAGTCAAGTCCATAAAAGTTGATGAATTTTCTGCTAGCCAAAAATGATGAGTACTTTAGAATACTTATGCACAGGTCTTACCATTCATTGTATCACATACAAGAAAATATATTAATCATCCACACATGACATTATTTTCAAACCATGACGAACATCATCTGAAAACATACATAACATACTCTCAAGCATTCATATGTGCTTCAAATCAAGCTTTCCAGGTCCATAACCTCGATGAGAAAATCAAGCTTTTCAGGTCCAATACCTTGATAAGTGCAAAAAATACCCAAATACCCAAATTTCTCTCTTTTTCTACACTTTCTTCTTTGTAATTTCTTGGAGGATTTCCACTCCAAAGTAGTTTAGGTAATTTTATTTGAAATTTCTCCTTAATTCAATAGGAGAAGGAGTAATTAAATGAGAAGCAAAAATTCGTCTGGCAATCTCATTTGTGCATGGTAAAGTGTCTTAAATCCTTGGATTAAGATGGTTAATGCTCTTAAATTTTAGTTGAATTTTGGCTCACTAATATTTCTTGTAACTTCTTGTTTCATTATGTTGAATTTTGTTTAAGTTATTACTTTACTTAATGCGGTTTTAGCTTGATCACCTAAAACTTGATTTCAAGATCCAAAATGATTATTTTTAAAGTCTTGACAAATGAACTAAAAAGTAGGAATACACCTTAGTTCATTTTCCAAATCAAAGCATCCATTTTAAACAACTTGTAATCAAGGCTAATCAATGTTTACGGAGCCTGAAATAAGGCGTGACAACTTATTTCATCGAGTGACAATTTTCTATCAATTAGTGTATTTTGCAAGGTTTGAAAATCACTTTTCTCACCGGGGAACTCGGGATATGGGGAAATTTTATGAATTGATGTTTTGGAATAACCAAAGTATAACACATAACTTTCATAACCATTTTTCATAGAAACATGTTAAGAAATATTTCCATTATTCAAACTAAATTTTCTCCTCAAGAATTTGTGAATATTAGTTGTTTATGTTTACTTGTTAGAATGTTAAAATTTCATAAACAAAATCAAACAAAAAAGTATGTTCAATCTTTATTAGTAATATACCATGTTGATAATAATGTTCTATTAGGTCATTCCTCGTGGTTCGACATAACTCTATACTATACTGCAATTGAATCTTGAAAGAGATATAAATGTAAAATAGTAAAGTGTTATCAAATAAATTTTATTTGTTGACAAAGAAAGAAACCTTGAATCAAAGTGAAATTTAATTCATAAATTGTATCTTTGTGAAAATGAAAAATACACAGTCATAATGAGTGATCTAACTACTAACTTTTATTTTCAGTCATTTAATTTCCACAACTAACATTTACTCTCTGTCATTTACTTTTCGCAACTAATATTTACTTTCTGTCATTTACATTTCCGCAACTAAAATTTGTTTATTGCTTTATTCTTTATTCCTTATACCAACCCTTCGAAAGAAGTGGTACGGTTAACATCTAACTTTATTCTTTCGTTCATTTTATTCTTTACCAACATTCCATAAGGAAGTAATTTGGTTAATAAAAGGAAATGGAAATAAAAATCACTCATTATCACTTGTGTTAATTTTCTAAATTCATACCAATAAACCTGTGTTGAAATTTATTCCACAAAACCGAGATGGTATAAAATTGTTAATAATTCAATAAAGCTATGTTTTTTATCAAATGGAATATTCTTGAAACCATTATGTCAGCGTTGGAAATTATTTCCAACAAAGCCGAGATGACGAGCAAATAATAAATCAGTCATTAAATAAAATGATCAGAAACTGTCTCACGTGGCAAATAAAACTCTTTCAACATACCTCGATACTCAAATCAACCTTTCCAGGTCCAGTACATCGATGAGCTTTTAAAATCAAGCATTAAATTGACATACATTAGCTTTACTTTCGCACCACTCATGCCATAAATGTTATCATTCATACATACATCACTCAACATATATCTTATGCATTAATAATAATTTCAGGCATAACATACTGCCAAGCAATCACATTCAAAACACATCTTACTTACAAAATCATACCCTAGGAAATCAACCAAGACTTTCCGAGCCAATCAAATCACCTAGCCCTATCAACATTGTTGAACTCAGATGCTGAAATGTTATAAATTGCTGCACTTAGACGCCAGGATGTTCTTCCTTTCAAAAATGACATTGTCAAACTCATACATCAAAATATTTCTCGTATCAACCTAGGTTCTGAAAGTACCCCGACCTTCGTGCCTAGTGCATTGATATCCCAAGTTCTGGCAGTACCCCAACATATGTTCTTGGTTTTACCTTTCCAAATTCGGTGAGTACCTGACTTGTGTCTTCGGTGTTTTCCTTATCAACCTAGCTTCGGGCAGTGTCCTGACCTGTGTTCATGATTTTAGCATCCTTAATTCTGGCATTACCCTGACCTACGTCTTCGGTGTTTTCCTTATCATCCTTGGTTACGACAGTACCCCGACCTACGTTCCTAGTCTTTTGATGCCCCAAGTTGTAACAATACCCTCACCTGCATTTTCTTGGTTTTACCTTCCTTAATTCCGGAGTACCCCGACCTGCATCTTTGGTGTTTTCCTTATCAACCTAAGATCCGGAAGTACCCCCGCCTATGTTCCTAGTTCTTTGATGCCCCGAGTTCTAGCAATACCCTAACCTGTGTTCTTGGCTTTACCTTCCCAAATTTCGGTAGTACCCCAACCTGCATCTTCAATATTTTCTTATCAACCTACGTTCCAGAAGTACCTCGACCTACGTGCCAAATGCTTTTAAGTCCCAAGTTCTAGTAATACACCGACCCGTGTTCTTGATTTTACCTTCTTGAATTTCGGCAATATGTCGACCAGCGTCCTTAGTGTTTTACTTATCAACCTAGGTTCCAGTAATACCTTGACTTTCATGCCTAGTGCTTTGATGTTCCAAGTTCCGGCAGTACCCCAACTTGTGGTCTTGGATTTACCTTCCCGAATTCTAGCAGTATGCCGACCTACATCTTCATTATTTTCTTATCAACCTATGTTCTGGCAGTACCCCGACCTCTATGCCTAATTCTTTGATGTGCCAAGTTATGGTAGTACCCGACATATGATCTTGGTTTTACATTCCTGAATTCCAACAGTACCTGAACTATGATCTTGGTTTTACCTTCCCGAATTCCGGCAGTACCCTAACATGCATCTTCAATGTTTTCCTTATCAACCTAGGTTCTGATAGTACCCTGACCTGCATACCTAGTGCTTTGATGTCCCAAGTTCTATTAGTACATCAAACAATGTTCTTAGTTTCATCTTCCCGAATTCTTGCAGTGACCACGAATGCATCTTTAGTGATTTCCTTATCAACCTAGGTTCCAGTAGTACCCCGACCTGTTTTTTTGGTTTTAAATTCCCGAATTCCGGTATTTTCCTGACCTACGTGTTAGGTGTTTTCCTTATTAACCTAGGTTATGGTAGTACCCCAACCTGCATTCCTAGTGCATTGATGCCTCAAGTTCTGCCAGTACCCCAACCTGTGTTCTTAGTCTTACCTTCCTGAATTCTGGCAGTACCCCGACATGCGTATTCAGTGTTTTCCTTATCAGCCTAGGTTCTGGAAGTACCCTAACTTGTGTTCATAGTGCTTTGATGCCCTATGTTTCGGAATTACCGTGACATGTGTTCTTTGCTTTACCTTCCCGAATTCTAGCGGTAACAATTTTGTTCTGACACTTTCAACATTTAGAACCCACGATTTTGTCACTAGTTGATGGTGAACCTTTTTATTCTCCTGATATATGACATATGTTCGAACAATTTTGTTTTAACACTTTCAACAGCCAGCAACCACCATTTTATAGTCTTGTAGCTAGTGTAGCCAGCAACCACCATTTCGTAATCCTCTTGATGGTTTGGCCTCAGGGTCAACATCCTTGTATGTAGTTAAGGGGATTGTTGTTGCAGTTTGAGCATGCACAAATTAGGGGTATAATGTTTTGGTTCGGTTTAGTTCGGTTTTTTATTCAATTAAGTGACTGAATCGAACATAAAGCTATAGTTTGGTTCATCTCAATTAAGTGTAAATTTTAGTCTAGGAATTGAACTAGTCATGTAAGGTTTGAACTAGTCAATTAAGTGTAAATTTTGGGCTGGTGCAATTAGCACTGCTTGTTACGTTTCGAATCGAGTTCTTATCAGGCCAATTCTTAAGAAAACCCCCTATGAACTCTTTAAAGGAAGAAAACCAAACATCTCTCATCTGCATGTATTTGGCTGTAAAGTTTTGTTTTAAATAATGTTAAGGACAACTTGGGTAAGTTTGACGCAAAAGCTGATGAAGGAATCTTCCTTGGCTATTCTCTCACGAGTAAAGCCTATAGAGTTTTCAATAAAAGGACTCTAGCCATGGAAGAATCAGTTCATGTATCTTTTGATGAAACTAATCCTGTTGTAAAGGATGTAGTATCTTGTG
>NC_032010.1:7574554-7575178 GCF_001865875.1 Lupinus angustifolius | reverse complement strand
AAAGGTACAACTGAAGTTGGATTGTGGTACCCTAAAGGAAGTATATGTGAACTGGTTGGATACTCGGATTCATATTTTGCTGGATGCAAATCTGAGAGAAAAAGTACAAGTGGTACTTGTCATATTTTAGGCAATGCTTAAGTTTCTTGGTCTTGCAAGAAACAAGCATGTGTAGTTCTAAGCACTGCTGATGCTGAATACATAGCAGCAGATAGTTGTTGTGCCCAAGTTTTGTGGCTTAAGCAACAATTACGAGATTATGTCTTAGACTTAGGTTGCACTCCACTGAAATGTGATAATACTAGTGCTATTAATCTCACAAAGAATCCGATTATGCATTCTAGAACCAAACATATAGATATAAGACATCACTTTCTAAGGGACCATGTTCAAAAGAAGGATGTATTTGTAGAATTTGTTGATACTCATAATCAACTAGCAGACATTTTCACTAAACCTTTGGCAAAAGAACCTTTTTATAAAATTAGACTTGAACTAGGCATTCTTGATGAAGCTTACTTGTCCTAAAAATGCTTTTATATGATTATGTGTATGCTTCACCATGTTATCTCATGCCTACTTGAACTTAATTATGTGCATTTATGTTTATATGCTTCTATTTTT
>NC_032010.1:7573331-7574454 GCF_001865875.1 Lupinus angustifolius | reverse complement strand
AGAGTCAGTAACCGATTACCCACTTTGAGTAACCGGTTACTCAAACCTGCTGTTTGTCAATTTTTAAAATTTTAAGTTAGAGTAACCGATTACTCAGAAAGTAACCGATTACTCTAAGCAGGTATTTAAGGGAAAATTGCATTTTTCAGAACTTTATCTTCTTCCTCTACTCTCTAACTCGTGGTCAACCCTTTTCCCTCTAGAATCTTCATTTCTTAGCCATTTTGGGTGATTTTTGTGTCTATTCATCTCACATTGTTCATTCTAAACACTTCTACACCATTATTTTCGTGATTAGTGGCCCGAATCAAAAAACCCCAAAATCCCAAAACCCAAAAACCTAAAACTTCAAACTCACATCCATGGCTTCCTCTTCCAAGAAACAGAAAACCAATGTTTCACAAAGGAGTCAAGGAACATGTATGGAGTCTAACCCGCTTGATTTAGAAAAGCTACTTGCTAATGATGATCAACGCAAAGTTTTTGAGGAACACTTTCACTGCAGACCCATTTTCACTCCGAAATTCGGTAAGATTGAAAACTTTGAAGGATATGATTTTCTATTTCCTTTTCTTTTGCGGCAACAAAACCTTTTTGACTTTTGCTGCGAAACAAACGACATTTATCCCGAACTCATTAGAGTATTCTACTGCAACTTGAACTTTCAGAAAAACCATCTCACTTCCTAGGGGGAGCATACTCAAGACAACTCAAGATATATCATCAAGTATGCTACTCTCATAAAATTCAGAAAGCTACATTGTCAAGAAGATATTGGTTTGTCATCATCAAAAATGGGGAGATTGTGAAGAAGATCTTGCTCTTGACCTTGGCACGGTTTTGATGAAGACAACATCACCAAAAAGAAGAAAAGGAAGATGACTTATGATGACAAATGAAGATAAAGCTTCAAGACATTAGATTATGTCTTTGTAAGTACTTCTATCCTAAACTCTTAAGTATATACAAGTATAATTGCTCAAACTATTTTTTAGAAAATGTGAGACACTTTTAAAAGACTTAAAACATTTTTCAAAAATAGTGTGTAACAGGTTACTTCATTGAGTAACAGGTTACATGTGTGAGAAAAGAGTTATCCAACTGAAAAACTGATTTTTGAAAG
>NC_032010.1:7557596-7573231 GCF_001865875.1 Lupinus angustifolius | reverse complement strand
TACATAGGGACCTCGGGTTGAGATATTGTAATACAACTCATAATTCTTAGTGGAAAAATCTCTTGTGCGGCAAGAGTACTGGATGTAACCTTCGGTGGACAGGAAGGTGAACCAGTATAAAAACTCCTTGCGTACTCTCTTCTCCTTATCTCTTTCATTTTATTTCCTATTATTTTTCTACATATTGTTCCGCTGCACTTTAACTTTGATTTTCCAGAAAAAACGGCCATTATTTTAAGACAAATAATTCACCCCCTCTTAGTTGCACTCTGATACTCACAATATATACTACAAGTAATAACATAATTAATATTATAATTTATAACTACTAACATATATAATAATTTATTAACAATTAGTATCACATATGATAGTAACATATACTATACTAATATATAAACTTTTGTATGTTTTAGCTAGTTTAAAACCTATTATTATAAGTTAGAAGATTTTTGCAAATCACGAAGACATTGAGTAAGTAACATATATATAAAACTTTACTAAGTAGAAACATATATAAGAGTAACATATACAATAGTACACTATATATAAAAGAGTTTAAAATTTATGCACTGACAGTGTAAAGTTTTTTACACTGTCAGTTAATCATCCACCATTATTTTGTATTACTTTTGTTTGAAAGTCAATGATGATTAATAAATCAATGATAAATGATTTGCTCACCGTGTAAAAAATACTTACACTATCACTTTATACATATTAAATCCTATTTAAAATTAAATCATAAAACTTGTTGAAAGATTCAAACAATATATTATTATTCCCTAATATCTAGCAAGTAACTCGTGCATTGTATTGTTAAGAACACACATGTTACTCGTGAATTTGTATTTTGATGCATGATTAAGAAAACATATATTACTGTTCATTTGCATGGTTAAGAATACACATGTTACTCGTGCGTTCGCATGGTTAAAAATACATATGTTACATGTGCATTCGTATTGTTAAGAATACACATGTGATCCGTGCATTCCCATGGTTAAAAACAAACATGTTACCTGTACATTCGCTTTGCTAAGAAAACACATGTTACTTGTGCATTCGTATAGTTAAAACATACTTGTTACCCGTACATTGTATTGTTAAGAACACACATGTTACTCGTGAATTTGTATGTTCAAACACATAAAAATAAATGATAATTTTGAATTTGTTTTTTATGAGGAAAACAGGAAACCAAAACATGATACTATGTGATTTTTTTGAAAATAAATATTTTAAAAGTTGTAGAAAATGAAATGACATTTTCAATTTCGAAATTGATTTTTTAATGAAAATTGGGAAATCAAATCGTGATATTATATGAGTCTTTTTTATTAATAAAAGATTTAAAAGTTATAAAAAACTTTAATTTCGAATTTGATTTTTTTAATTATAATAAGGAAAAATTAAAATCCAAATAATCTGAAGTGTGATATTAAAATTCAGTGGAAAATGTATTACAAAGCTTTGATGGAGTGAAAAGAAATAGTATAAATAGATTAATACAAATAATGAATGAGATGAAACTGTATAATTTTTGTCAATTTAAATTAAACAACTACATAAGGGATGATGAAAGGACTATATTAAAGTTTTTTTATCAAAGGTGAAAGTATAGATAGATTACCCATTGTTCACCCACCAAGTTTATATGAAGTTACATACTTACACATCTATGTGAGAGATGAAGAGGTATGAGAGAAACTAAGAGGTAGTAGTAGAAATGAAATGAGAAATGATATAAAATAGTTTGGATGTGAACAAAGATTTCAATCTCTTCTAATGTTCAATGATTATTACTTTTTAACATAGCAAAACATAAGGGTCAATAAGTAATTAGCATTAAATTATTGAAATAAAAAATGTACAAAAAAGTAAGGATGTAGTGTGAGAAGGTACATTGTCGTATCATAGAACCTTTTAGGAGAGAAAAAAGTGAGGAGAAGGTAACATGTGGCAAGAAGAAGTTTTTTTAGGACAACTTGTGTATAGTACATTAGGTGTTAGTGGTATATGAATGGAATGAGTATATGGATGGAATATAATGAAATATAGCCACTTTGAGGTTCCCTATGAAATGAGGCATGGAACGAAGCCACTGCGAAGAAGTTCTACGAGTTACGAAGGAAACTCCGAGCTCATATTGGTCATGGGTTGAGAACGAGAATTAAAGTCTATGAGCTCGAATTTCCCATTGTTCCTCAGTAGCTCAATGGTAGAGACATCTATTACCTATATAATAAAAAAAGCTCCATCACATACATGTGTCATCACCTCCTTCAATTGCCACATGTCAAACATTTGTTGAGAGGAACATCCACGTACCCCGAAAGATATCAGTTCTTTATCCAAAATAATTAGCGATACAATTGGTCATTGGTAGTACCAAAAAATAGCAAAATTGTTTTAGCTTATCAACCATTGTACATCACAATATCATGTCGATAAAAAATATAGAGTAAATATTTATTTTAGTCCCTCATATTTTTCAACATTAATAGTTTAGTCCTTCAAAAAAGAAAAAACCTAAAATCGTCTCCAAAAAATTCAAATGTGCGTCAAATTAATCATTTTATGATCAAATTAGTTCCTACCAAGTGTTATAAAACATGCTAAAAAAAGACTAATTTGACCAACATTTAAAATTTTTGGGCACCATTTTAAGTCTTTTCTTTTCTGAATGACTAAATTGGTAAGTTCAAAAAATATAATAGACTAAAATGTATATTTACTCAAAAAATACATGATACAAGTAGTAAAGATCTCTCTCGCTTCTATTTACTATTTAACAAAAAAACTTCTTTCACATACATGTGTCATCACCTCCTTGAATTATCACATGTCACACTCACAACAAAAGTTTTCTCACTCAAAGAATTATACCACCTCCAATATATCACACCATAACATTTTTATTATCTCTTGATATATCTCTTTATCCTTTATTCTTCCTCTTTCTTCCATATTTTTTTTCTCTCATTTTATTACTAATTAGAGAACCTCATCTCTTTTTCACTCATTCATTTCATTACTCTACTTTTCTTCAACTATTTTTCTCTCTTTTTGGTTTATATCATTCTTCCATTTCAAAATTTCTTATTTTAAAATAATTTTATGCATGTAGATCTATTCATTGATTTTTTCTTTGAAAATGTTGTATTAAAATCTTTTTTTTTTGTTTATTTTGTAGATATGTTATTATTGTTGGATAACTAGATGAGTGAGATGTCTCTAATGATAAGGGCATCAATGATAGTTCTATTTGATCTATGTCTCTTATTATTTGTTCACCCTTGAAGTATCATTGCACGTTAGTTTTTCTATATCCCTTTGTTGTTTCTTTATTTGTTTATAGAATTTTCTATTCAAAATAATCATTATTGTAATGTTGAAAATGACATGAACAGTGACGAAATCGTAAAGATGAAGAAAAAAGTAAATAATCTTTGACACTTTAGTATTTTCATCATTTGTCCTTAATTTTCTAAAAAAATTGTTAAAATGTCATTTTGCTACCTAATCTTGAGCAAAAGTAGCATAATATTGATTCTATGTTTTTTATTTTATTCTATGATTATATTTCAGTTAAAACTTAAAATAATTTTGATAATAATTGTTTAATGATAGGTCAACATTAATGTCATATTTATGAGCATAATCTGATTTCATTAATTCTTCTTAACTTCTCTGTCCTTATTCTTATCAGTTGCATCTCAAATTGCCGAAAGACTCTCATCTCATTCATTCTTCTTAAATATAAGATTTAATATATATATATATAGCTACAAACCATACATGATTGATTATAAGGTCAGATTTACTATTCTCACAATTTTAATGTGATAATTGTTCTTATTGAGTAGCTCCTTATATAAATAAAATACACATATAGGAGTTACATTTTTAAGGAACAAATATATTAAATAAAATACAAATATATTATAACTATTTTATAACTTACAATTGATTGAGAGAGGAAATATATTTTCATAACTTATAATTGGTTGAGAGAGAATATATTTTCAAAATAAACGAATCAATATAAAATTAAATGACAAATAAAAATATTATTTAAAGTGCGTTTTTTATTGACGTGTGTTTATTTTGTAGATTTGTTCTTATTTTATAGACTAGATCTCATTTTCATTAATTTTTTTGTTTATTTTTCATAGATTTATTTATTTTGTTGTTATACAAAAAGAAATAACAAACTAATTTATAGCAAACCCTCTTTAGGAATCCAAAATACATGAAATATTTAAATATAGACAATTGAATACACTTGATTTATTTTATTTTGTTTCTTACCTTTGTTATTAAAAATAATCATATAACAATATTAGTTTATATATTTTGATAATTTGTAACAATAATTATGAAACTCGTGATTTTTATGATCAAAATATTTATTTATATTATATGAGTTCATATTACTATAATAATAATAATAGTTTGTACTCAATTATATATTATCACGTCTTACTATATATTTGATCATTAGGTTGCATAATTTGTCAATTTATGGACGATTAATATATTATCACGTCTTACTATACGACAAAAGTTATGAAGACATTGTGTCGTTATATTATATATCCAATGAAAATAATTCACAATTTTTGTGTCTCTATATATTTTGCTTTATTTTATCAAATTATTACACAATATTACTAATATACATTTAATAATATTCATACTTATGTGCTTCTAAATATTCGTCAAAATCAATGTCTCATGAGAATGCTCGAGTAATATGTGATTGTTTAATCATATGAATGCACAGGTAAGATAAATGTTCTTAACCATGTGAGTACACAGGTAACATGTGTGTTTCTTAATCATTAGAATGTATATTTAACATGTATGTTCTTAATCACACGAATGCACAAGTAACATGTGTGCTCTTAACCATATGAATGCAAGTAACATGTTTTTTTTAACCATATGAATGAATGCACGAACAACATGTGTGTTCTTAACTATTAGAATGCACGAGTAACATGTGTGTTATTAACCATTAGAATGCACGGGTAATATATGTTATTAACCAAACGAATACACGAATAACATATGTGTTATTAAACACACGAATACACGGATAACATGTTTGTTCTTAATCATGTGTCAAAAAATTATTGACCCGTGCAAATGCACGGGTAACTTACTAGTTATTTTGATAACTATAAAAAAAACTTTTTGGTTCACTTAGAAAAGAATTCTCATTGTCAATCTCTAAACTTGGATTCTCAATGTCAAAATATATGGAACATTTTTTCCTATCTCATTATTAGGATAACTTTCACATTGTTTACCCTATCTTTCCATCCATCCCCTACCCCACCTATGTGTTCTCCATCAACCTTCACATTACCTTATTTGAAACTTTTTCACTGATTTAGTTCTTAAGAAATTATATACTCTTCATAGAAAAAAGAAATCATATACTCCTCTCATAAAATGTTAGTCATTTGCATTCATCAAAATTGATTTTTCTTATTTGTTTTCTCATGTGTTCACCTTCTCCTTTGTTTCCAACAATTTTTTTGCCACAATTGCAAAGATAAATCATCCTGACACTTCTTAAGTTAATTTTGCTTCCTTTTCATCCTTATTTTGGTTTAGTTTGTGAGCTAATTCTTGTCGCGTGATTTGAGGCTATTTAACATGAGCATTTTTGGGAACTTCTTGGTTTTGCATATAAATTGGAAATCAAGGGTTTAACTATTAATTTTTGGTTTTATTGAATCTTAGACTGCCTCTTATGGTATTTCCTTATTTTGTTACTTCTGATGAGTTCCTAGATAATTCATGTTTGAAGATGCAATTGCTAATGATTGTTGAAAGGCATTCTAGAGAAGATGTGTTTCCACTATTATGGTTGATGAGGAAGACAAAGAGACTTACCACAGTCAGTTATAACTAATGAGATGGAAAAAAAATCCACATGTCATCTTATGATAAACTACCAGTACCACTAGCTAGCACTTAAAATATTGTACATAAGTTTTATCTTTTTATTTTATTTTATAGTTAATAGATAGATATACAATTTGATTTGAACTGTTTCTAAGTTTCCAAAATGATGAATCGAACTTAAAAGTTCATAATAACCATTCTGAACCTTGAAATTGAACCAAATCGTGTTTTGTGGTTTGTTCGGTTCAACCAATTTCATAGTTTAAACCGAAACTACTTATACACCTAACACATATGGCATAGAAATTGATTTCTTAAAAGACAATTTATTATTAGATAAACTAAATTTTTTGTGTAGAGACATATATAACACGTCATATTTGGAGACAAATATATTATGTTTTTGGTGCGATCAGTTATGACTGAATTTTAACTAAAATTAAATTTTTAATATGTTGTGGAACTTTTATTGATAATTTCTACATACATACATCTTCACATAAGTCTTCCTTAATAACTAATATTTTTTATTCCTTAACTAATCAAATAGATTAGTATTTGATAATACTAGTGCCCATCTTGATTTACAATATATAGGATATGACATTATTGAAGCGTGATTATTTTATGCATTTTCTCCTCCTTAAAAAATGAGTACACCTGCTAGAATGAGATGCCGTTCATATAACTGAAAGACCATGAACACAAGTAGAATTCTTTTTCAGGAAGAATGTCAATATAACCTTTGTAACCAGTTTACTCTTTATATTTGACTTATTACTCAAATATAGTTTCGAAACAAGTCCATTATAAACCATTTTTAACTTAACATAAGTTCAATTAAAATTCATAAACGTCAAAACTAATTAACTATGTCAAATTTATGTCATTCACTCAAACAATAGCGTATAAAAAATATTTTTGTGTATATATATAAAGCCACATATGATATATATATATTATTTATATAAAAAATATAAATATTATTTTTAAAAATTTGTATATATTATGTAAATAGTTATATATGATTATATATTTAATATGTATATAATATTCTTTATATTTATATATAAACTATTAAGTTGAACTGTACCTATCTCAAATTAAACTCATTTGTTTCATGAATTATTATATAAAATAATAAGTTGATTTTCTAATAATTGTCTAATTATTTCTGTTCCATGAAACTCTTACTCATTTCTAGATCTTATTTTATTTTGCTTTCTACTAACATATTTCCATCCAATATTATGGACAGCACTCTGAAATCAAAGGATATCTGTATCTTATGGCGCACCTTGGACTGGTTTTAAGTTTCAACTTAAATCCAATCCCGCTCCGAATAAAGGTGTTAAGGAACATATATTGTGTTTGTAACCACACTAATATAATAAAGTAAAAGGCAATATCTCATTTGGTTGGTTTCTTTTTCTATGATGTCCTGTTATTCTTTCACATTTAATGACTTTTTTTTATATTTTTATATTCAAGGGTTAAAAGCCCATTACCGAATAATATTTAGTTGTGAACAACCATAATATGATATATCAATAATATATTAAATTTATTGAATGATCACATGAGTTAATATTTAACAAATTTTTATTATTTTAACAAAAAGTTGGTCTAATGATTAAGAAAAATTATATCTTGAATATCGTGCAAGATTGATACACAAAGTTCAATTCTCAAGAATAAATTATTCAGAAAAATCAGTCATTGTATCAGGAAAGGAATGTATCCAACATCCAAAAGACTATTCTTCATGAAAAAGACCTAAAAATGCTTTTTAGTAATAATAAATAACTATATTTACAGGTGCAAAATGTCTTATGTTATTTTATAAAGGGTTAGTTATAATGACTTTCTCATGGTTTGCTTATATTAATTTTGATATTGTTATACAAAATATAGTGTCAATTCCTATCTTTTAACCTTTCACTTTCACTTAGTATAGTTCTTATTTTAAAATTTGTGTACATGTTTAGTTACACAATTAACCTAAACTAATTAAATATTAGTGTATTTTTTCTGATTCATTTGAAGAATTGGGGTTTAATTGAACAATGGGTTGATTAACTACTTGAAAATTTTAAATAGGTCCTAAATTAAAAAAATTGTATTTTAATTGTTGAATTTGATAATTATTTGTATTTCAGTCCAATTTTATTTAGTAATATGTGAACTTTCTCCTGTAATAATAATAATTGAAGACATATAAGCAAGTAATTGAAAACAAACTATGTGTTTTGCATGATGAACATATTGAGTATTTGTTTTTATTTTGTTCCTTTATTACTAATGTGTGGATTGATTTTTATTTTTGACTTCATCTAGATGATAGTGTGCCGAATTCGATTGTGGATGCAATTCAGGTTCATGATTCTCTATGTAAATTAGTAAAGAGAAATTTTTATGAAGAATGTTGTGGTTTTCTGTTATGTGGTCCTTTCAGAGTATGAGAAATGATATTATTTTTAGAGGAGGAAATGCTAATTTTATTCATATTATAGATTAGATCCAAATTAAATCTTGAGTGTGGCTCTAAAAAATATGGGATCGTCTTCTTACACCTTTGCTCAATGGTGTAATTCTTATACTTATATTAAACTTTATTGTAAGTTAAAATCGGATTCGCAAACCTGTGTGACTGTTTAAATATATTTGCTTATAAAAAAGAACATAAATCTTTTTCAAAAGGTTCTTGTCTATCTTGGAAGTTAATAGGGCCACAAGATAACTAAAATAATAAAGATATACAAGTCTTCTCATTCTATTAATCGACTCGATGATACAAAACCCTTGAGACCGACAGTTTAACATTGCTCTAATAACAATTTTCCTTGCAAGTTCCAGGCGAATGACAGTGAGTAACTTTCAACCTCACAGAATATGAGAAATCTAAGAAAACATTTGGGCTTGAAAGGGAATCATGTATGGTCTACATCAAAACCACGCATATGTCTAGTTACAACTATCTTTCAAATTTTGGGACATTTCAAGAACCTAAAATTCTTAAATAATTTGGAGATCTATAAATCATTTTAACAAAAAAAAATGATTAAATCAACAATCATGTCAAGATATGGACATTGATCTATTATTCCTAAGCGTCATATAGTCTGTCTCAATTCAATCACAATATGTTATATCAATTAAAAGAATTAAACATTCATAATTTTATATATTTTTTGTACAAGAATCTATTTGATTTCAATTCATTGTTAATGGCTTTCCTTATAAATTTTCTAGTTGTTTTTCAATCTATAATATTTAATTATCTATCACCTCTTCTCAAATCACTAAATCGTGAAAGTCTAAATCTATCATATTTTTTCCAATTATGTTACTCTTACTTTGTCTTGATATCTTATATATTAGTTATACCTATTCATCTAATGCACTATTACCCCTTCAAAAAAATTGTTACCCTCTATGCAACCGGTATTTACAAATAGAAAAGCAATTTTTGACATTTTATCCACATTATAATGGAGGGGAACTACCATTATAAGACTAAAGTTAATGTTTCATGTTTTAAGACTAGATAATTGTGCTCCAAAGTTTAACTAAGTGGGGATCACTCCATAGCTTGTTATTTCCAGGAATATGATTCTTTTGACTAGAATATGATTAAAAATTCCAACCATATACTTTGTTAACCTATATAAAACCCAAATGCCCCATCCATATGAAAACGGCAAACCCAAACTCCACTCATAAATAACATTCACCACACGCACAAAGCCTCAGAATTCAGGTCAAATTTTGTTTTTCAGTCCTAAAAAAGGAAGCAACATTATGGGAGCCAACATTTTAGATCTAGTTGAAAGATTACCAAAGTCATCCCAGATCCTTCTCACATTCCATTCTGCTGCTAAATGGAAAGCTTACTTTGATGCCTCCAAACAAGCAAATGAGCTGGTAAGTTTGACGTAACTAAGCTGTAATTGTATTTATAACACTCCTAATAGTAAGATATCATCCATTAAAAATATTGGTCTTAAAGAGATGATTAATCTTTCTTATTTTGTTAAAGATGGTCGTTGATTTCACGGCTACATGGTGTGTCCCTTGCAAATACATGGAGTCGGTAATCAGAGAATTTGCTGCAAAATACACAGATGTAGAGTTCATTAAGCTTGATGTGGATGAGTTAATGGTTTGACGTTAATGATTCCCTTCATAAATTATAAGATATTATATATATTCATACAACAATTTTGTTTAACATTAAGAAAACATTTTGACACAATTTTACAAATGGAAACAGGAAGTGGCACAAGCATTCCAAGTGCAAGCAATGCCAACATTTATACTAATTAAGAAAGGCAAGGTTGTTGAGAAAGTGATGGGACCAAAAAGGGCGGAGTTGCAGAAGCTGATTGAGAAACACAGAAACTGAGTGTATACGTAATAAAGTCAGGATGATTTTGGAATATAGACTTTGTAATATATATATAGTGTAATATGTAGGCATCGTCATTGTGAGACCAACATTTGGGGTTGGTGGGATCCAATTTCGTGATTTTACTAAAAGGCAACTTTGGTGAATTCAACATATATAGGTCGTTGGAAAAAGGTCTGGCCGTTTATATTTTATATTCTATTTTACTTGTAATAAAAATTATTATTTTCCAATCTTCATTTAATGACCCAGATCGATGAAAAAATCATTTGTTAAGTTTACCAGATCCAAATCAGTGTTGTTGTATGCCGTATGTAAGTCTAGTTGTATTATATGTTCAGTAGTCATGAATGAATATTCTATATGAAGAAGATTCATAGTTTAATTCCTAATAGTTAGATTATATATTACGCTTAAACCTTTAAGGTTTAATTAATTTATGACAAATTCTAAGGTGGTCAAAGCAAGTGGTAACTTGTAAGTAGTTTGTGATCTCTAGCACTTAGGGATGATCTCATTCAGACCTACTTTTTATAGTTAAAAATGTATGTAATGATAATATAACAAATTGTTATATTATTAGCGCTAGAATACGTTGGTTTGATTGGGTTTCTAATCTCATTGCTAGTTTGGTTTGTTATTGCTAAACTCTTCTTTGGTTCTCCAGGTGCTTGTATTTCCTTGTTAGTTGTTCGTTTTAAGGTCTTAGGCTTTGGTGTTGTGTTCTTGGATCTCTTTTGTTGTATATTCGTTCCTTTTAATAAATTTTTCACCTTCCAAAAAAAATCATTTATATGTTGATCATCGTTGTGTCTTAAAAAAAATAAATTCACATGAATAATAAATTATATATTAACTATTTAAAAAAATTTATGTTGCAACTCGATTTTCAGTTTAACATTAGCTTCAAAACATAGGAAAATGGGAATGAGATTCCTCTCTTTTCCAAATGATTTGGAGTTACCAATATGTTTTTGACGATTAAAACGCAAAAAATTCTTTTATGGCCAAATTGGATAACGTGGTCTTTAAACCAAAAGTTATGAGCACTAATGAAATTGATTATGAGTCAGGGAAAATATTTGTACAAAATTCTGCCGTATTAAATTAGTACCCTTGCTGATTGCATAGATCTTTATGCCCATAATTTATTTTATTAAAATAAAACAATATATTTCTGATTTTTATATTTAACAAGAGTTTATTTTGCTCTTATGTATCTCTAGATGTAATAGAGAAATCAAGACAACTAATTTCTATGTAAAAATTGGTTGACAATAGTTAATAGATTGATATGATTTTCATTTAAAAATGGAAAGATACTTTTACATTTATTATTCACATATCCACTTCACGAGAATGAAGTACGAGCACTAATGTCAACTTTGTATGTCAAGGATATGTTTTTATTTCAAATTTAATATTTATAATTATTCGCCTACCTGCTTCAAAAGAATGAAGTAGAATCACTAATATCTGCTACGCATCTCAGCTCAAGGTGATATGTTTTTTTTAATAAAAATAACATTTATAATTTTTGGCCTATCCGCTTCAAAAGAGATATAAGTAACAACTCAAATGTCTGTTGTGATACTCAACCTCCAAGTGATAGGTTTTTATTATTAAAGGTTCAATATTTATAGTTATTAACCTCATCGCTTGAAGAGAGATGTAACAACACTAATGTTTGTTCTGGAGCGCAAATAATGAGTGGGGATCACAGAAAACATAATGGAACAAGGGACAAAGCATGCTCGAATTACATTGAATTCTGGAGCGCAAATAATTTGGCACCATCAAACAAATAATTGGGCGATGATTGTCATGCGTAACACTCATCCCAACAATATTAGGCATTAGAATGATGATAGTTGTCACCTTAGGCAGCTATGTAGCGGATACAACCAACAATTGCAATGGGTGGCGCATACCAATTGAATGTTAGAGAAATAGGCTAAAAGGAGGCAACCAATCATTTGCCCTTAGACAACGACCATTGGCCAGTGATTGCACAAAATAGTTAATCACGGTGGAACTAATGAATGCATGCCAAATGTATTTAAATGAGTGAGCACAAATCAATAAGCATTCTTTTTACTAATCATTTTAAATTGAGTGCTAAGTAGAATCCTTGAAATGAAGCTGAAAATCATATATGCAATGTGTTCCTTATGCATTTGTTTTGGGCAGTTTGATGTGTGCAATGGTATGAACAAGACTATATATTGCACATGTTGTTGGTGTAGTTAGTATATTTTTGTCAAATCCAAGTAGAGAACATTAGAATATTTTTGAAAGGGATTTTAAGGTATATTTTTGGTATTACTAGTTTTGAAACTTTTTTTGGAATTGATAAGCCTACTCTTGTGGGATATATTGATTCTAATATGGTTGAAGACATTGATTTCATGTAGTCCACTTCAGGCTACATAATTAAGTTTGGTTTTGGAGTTGATAAGTCTACTCTTTTGGGGAATAAACTCTAGCATTAGCTTGGTTTTGTCTAGGATAAATACTTACTATTTTTTGATAGTCAAAGTGCAACTTATCTTGGTGAGAATTAAAATTTTCATTATGGGTCCAAATACGTTGATGTGAGGTATCATTGCTAGATATTGCACTAGATGCTAGGTTGTTGGAATTGATCAAGATTCATACAAATAATAATGATGTTGATATAATGACTAAGGCTTTATGAAGATGGAAGTTTGAAACTTATTGTGAGATTGTCGGTTTGACAATCATCTCCACATAGTTGTGAGATGGAGATTTGTTGGGTTTTGGGCTCTCTTCCTATGTGGAGAAAGACCAACTTGTTGAAATCCCACCTTTACAAATTAACCTATTGGAGAAGGCTTAGATTAGAGACATTGTGGGTGTTCAGTTTTGGAAAGAGAGATAATAGAAAAGTGTGAGAGAAGAGAAATTGATCCATTGGAACTCAGAGTAGTTGTATTAGATTGGTTAGAACATAATCGTTCACTGTTGGCTTGGGCATAAATTGGGACAACATGTTCATATCTTCTTGTACTTCATTCTGGACGATTGGATTGGTGAAACGTCACATGAGGTGGAAGAAATCGAGCAATTACAATAGCTTATATTCTGATTTTTTTCGCCTCCTATTAGTTCTCTATTTGAAGCTTGTTCATTTGTTGTTTCCCATATTGTTAAGCACAATCTGTGCTATGACTTGAGAAATTTTGGTACTTTTATGTTGATCATAATGGAGTTTGATTGACTATCTTGTGCCCATAGAGCAATGTGGGTTTAGTGTCACCATCATCGTGAGATCCATCTTCAATGTCGTCATTGCCATGAGCTCCATCCTCATTGTCATCGTGAGCTACATCCTCATTGTCATTTTGAGCTCCATCCTCCCCTTCCTGATCCTTCCCAAGTCAAATTGAAGCTTATTTTAAGGTTTGATTCTTTTCAATTCTGATTAAAAATCCCTAATTACTTGTGATCATTAATCCTAAATCTCTAATTTAAATTTTATAATTCTTCTATCCACTTCTCTAAATATGTTGAAATCTCTAACGTATGAGTTTTTTTGGCAGTCTATATTCACAAAATTAGAATGTTATTAATTAGCCCCAATCATTCTAAGCATGAAAATGATAAAAAAAAATCTCCAATAAAATATAGATAAAGATCATGGCCATGTTGAAATCTAGATGCACTAATAAACTAGATAATGTTTTTCATTTTGTATCTTATTTTTAAGGAGGGAACTTAAAATAAATTGGACAAAACTATGTGCATGAGATTCTATTAAATAATTAAATTTTAATAAAATAGATTGAGGGTACCAATATAATGTTTATGGAGTTAGTTAGGACACCATTTTAAGATGGGTGAACAAGGTGCTAATAACTTTTCCACCCTGTAATGGACTTATGAGCTCAGAACTCGGATTAAAAGACAATATTTTCCATTCACTATGCCATAATTCACATTTAAAAATGGTCATTCAACAATGCTTCGTAGTACAATATTGTTAAATACAAGACGAAAGATAATCAACATTACTCTTTTAAGCAAACAATGTTAAATTGGATAGACGAATATAGCTTCCACATCACTGGCTTCAACAAGCGATGTTATATGTCTGCCTAAGATATTCAACAACATGCT
Source organism: Lupinus angustifolius (assembly GCF_001865875.1). Lineage (NCBI taxonomy): Eukaryota > Viridiplantae > Streptophyta > Magnoliopsida > Fabales > Fabaceae > Lupinus > Lupinus angustifolius. The sequence continues at coordinate 7,558,761 of NC_032010.1, read as the reverse complement.
TTTAAACAAGTGCTATTGATTTGAATGTATTCAACAACACTTGCTGAAATGAGTGTTGTTAAAAGTCACATTTAAATTGAGGTGAAATCTGTCTGATTGCTTAAAATCTCAGGTTTAAGTAGAACTTCTCGTCTTGAAGAAAATCTTTGAAGTTTTATGACCTTTTATTGTGAGTTATTATATTGGTTTACTAGATGATTACAACGTCACTTGACTACAAAGAAATGGCAACAAAAATGTAATTGGCCATTGTATTCTTGTTGTGGATGAGATTCCTAAGTTTCCACATATGTCTATGGCGATTACTCTTGTATTAGCCAAATTTATAGTAGTTGGAATTGTCTACCATGTGAGATTCCTTTCAACCTCAAATCATAGCATCCCTCTAGTTTTTCCTAGTTACTCTATCACAATAAACTTGTATGACAATTTCTGTTTGAGATATTCAATAACATTCCTTTAAGTAAGTGTTGTTGATTTGAATCTATTTAACAATACTTTTCAAACGAGTACGGTTAAATATGATATATCAACAATTCTAATTGTAACACCGCGAATTTTATGATTTTGAATTATAAGATTTTAGCAATATTTTTATTAATTATATTTTCGAAAATGAATTTCTGGGAATTTTCGGAAAATAATTAGACAAAAATCTAGTTGAGTTTTAGTCTTGAAATTCTATTTCCAATTTGGTGGTAAATTTTCATGATTTTCGGAGACAGTCAGTTTCGGACCACTGTCGGGGTCAAATCTCACCCGGTACGGCTCAAAAAGTGGTTTTTGAGTTCCGTAACTCGGAATCAAATTCCGATCACGCCGTTGGTTTCTTAATCACATTTCGAGTCAAGATATACCCCGAGTTGGTCCATAACTAATTTCTAAAATATTTTTACTCGGAATGCCGAAATTCGAAGTTTTAACCGTAAAGTAAAATCGGACGATCATTTTTGGCTACTCGAATATTGGCCGACACTACTCGAGCATGGTTTTAATCGCACGCGTTTCGCCAAAGTCGTCGTGTCACATGAGTCACTTCACAAAATCTACCTACTAAATGTTATAGATTTCACTCATAAATGCCTTGATTTACTACCACCAAATCCTCTAAATCACTCACTTAACCCATGATTCACTCACCCTCTTGGATTTGCTAGATTGCCTT
>NC_032010.1:7556074-7557496 GCF_001865875.1 Lupinus angustifolius | reverse complement strand
TGGTATTATGTCCAAGTCCCTGTCGCTTGGGCGAGGACTGGGCGAGGGACTAGGCAAGGGGAAGTTTTGGTTCTGGGATTCCCTCGCCTGGGCGACAAAATCTCGCTTGGGAAAGCAAGCCTCGCCTGGGCGAGTAAGGGCCTCGCTTGGGCGAGAACGCTTGGGATTTTAACGAGCCCTTGGAACTCTCTCGCTGGGGCGAGAGATGCCTCGCTTGAGCGAGGAGAGGCCTCGCTTGGACGATAGTACCTTCGCCTGGGCGAGGAAGGCTTCAGTTTATTTGAGATTTAAAGATGAATTATCGCTTGGGCGAGCCGAAAAGGGAAAAATTGGAATCCTGTCCAGGTCTTTCTCGCTTGGGCGAGAGATGCCCAGTTTTAAAATGGTATTGTTGATTGAATCTTCGCTTGAGCGAAAGGTCCTCGCTTAGGCGAGAGACAATAATCAGTTTGACTATTTGATTTGATTGGTTGAGTATGTAATAACCCTAGTATGGGTATGTGATATAAACTACTTTGGTATAACACCGTAATTGAATTAAAAAGTAAAGTATTCAAGGTGTTGGAATTAAATAGTCAAACTCGGTAATTAATTTTAAAGAAAGTATTCCGAGAAGGATGTATGATTTAGGGCGATGCCCAGAAAAGGATACGTGATACCACGGAGCAAGATCGTCTGACCGTAAGGGGCTTGGTCTGGGACCGTCCAGGGTAATTCAGCGATAGTCGTAGTGGTAGGGACGTTACCCTTTGAGTTATGATGTGAATTAGGGCACAACCCAGAAAAGAACCCAGGATACCACGTAGCGAGATCGACTGACCGTAAGAGGCTTGGTCTGGGACCATCCACGGTATTCAGCGATGGTCGTAGTGGTGGGATGTATTTCCTTTATATTACGTGTTAACGTAAGATCGGGACTCACAAGAAGTATTCTTAAGGGAGATGACTTAAGGTGGGCCGAGCATTGTAAATAATGATTAAAAGAGTTGATCATCAACTGCGGTTAGTGTTCATATGCATATGGTTAATAATGGAGTAGTGGAGAGGAAATTGACGGGATGACTTAGAGCACCGTGATATTGAGAGGGACGGCGTTGTTGGACGTTGATTCATCAATAATGCCTTGAGGGAGAGTCTAGGTGAGGTGAGTCCCTTGTATTCCTAGGAAAGGACATCTTGTTGGATCGGACAGTTCTCACAGGCTAAACTAGACGATCTCTGACAACCCCTCTTTGCAATCTGGATCAATGAGAGGGATGCCCAGAAAGCGTTTGTTACGACACCGTCCTGTTATGGACTGTTCCTATGGAACTTATTGATCAATTGGCTCATGAAAGGCTTTTGGTGCGTACAAAGTGGCTTGGTATGGGACCTATACTCTTGATTTATTTCCGACTAGGTTATTGGGAGGATATTGGTGTA
>NC_032010.1:7529182-7555974 GCF_001865875.1 Lupinus angustifolius | reverse complement strand
GTTTATGAAATGTATGTTGATACATTATTGTTTATGTTGATAAACAGTGGATTATGATGTCGGTTATAGATAATATATGTGTATGTTATTATTTGGGGTTATGATCTCCACTTATGTGTTATTTAATTATAGTCATGATATCTTGTCAATGAATTATACGTTGATAAATGGTGAATTATGATATTGTTTGGGAATAAGTGTTGTTTACCTTACATAGGTTGATTAGATAATTGTTTATGAAAACAATTGATGAGTTTGGTTATATTACTCATGTGGATTGGATAATTTTTTATGAGAACAACTGATGAGTTATAATGTGATATATTATATATATGAACTGTTTTTCATATCCAAGTGTGATATTCTGAGTAAGTCCACGATGTCAATGAATTTATGTTCATTAGATGTCTTACTCTCTCTGCTGTATTGTTCTTTTTCTGTATATATTTGCTGTGCAGATGACCAACAACAACACTCACATTCGAGGTTATCACTTCACGATGTCCTCGATGGGACAATGGGCTAGTGACGGGCATAGATATACATACACAGGTCCCTGCAGTTTGTTGTTGCACATGGTGTGCAACGGGTCATCAATGATGATCTCTCACCCCGACACCTATATTGACGCTTCCTTCACCTTGCCGCCAAAGAGGCCGACGTCTTCAGAGGTTGGACTTCGATACCCGCCAGTCAGGAGTGATGGTGTTGTTCCCTCCCATGGTTATAGGACGTGGCCAGATTATTTGGATGCTCCTTCATCCAGTAGAGCCAAGAGGAGCAGTGGTCTTGGAGGAGGTCCCTGCAAGAAGGCTCCAGTTTTGAGAATGTCATGCCCTCCGAATTATGCCGCTGATTTGTGGCATAATGAAGTGAAGGAAGAGGAAGAGGTGGACGAGGTCGTTGAGCTCGTCAATGTGAATCACTCCCAATATATATATATATATATATAAATACTAGAGGTTAATATATGTAAACCAATGCTAAATGTCTCAATTGATTCAATGCTTTACTATTGTGGAGTCTAGAATAAATAAAAGGCTATTTGCGAAATACTCCTTTATACATATGAAATGTGAATACATTTTGTATGGTCCTAAAAAGCCCAACAAAAAATGATCTTATTTTATAAAAAAGATGTTTTTAATAATATGATAAAAACGAAAATAAATAATAATAAAATCAACCAGATAAGTGTTTTAATTAGATTTAGTACCAAAATAATAATAATAAAGGAAATATTTATTTAAAAATAATAATTGGAGGAAGAAAATAATTTGAGACTTCTCAATCATATAAAAAGTTGTCCAAATGATTTGATGAAAATTTATTAGTCAAATACTAATTCAAACTCAACTTCCCATCCCAACTTTCCTTTTCATTTACAAATAAAAATAAAAGGATATTTAATGAGCACTAAATTGGCTCGCTAATGGTGAGGTGCTGTTTTAAAATAATTTCTCCATAAAATTTTCATTTTATTTTTAAAATAAAAATAATTTTATGTGACTTAATGGACATTTATTAGCTTAATAGTGAAGAACTTATATTTTTATATAGAACATGTGTGATTTCCTTTTGATTTTCATTTTTTAATTAAGTAAAAATAAAATAAATATTTCTAATCATTTTTTTGTGACTATATAGCTATCAAATAATTATTTTTACTCATGTGTGAGTAATATAGTAATTTTTGGAATTTCTAAAAAGTAGTCATGAAATTTCTAACAAAAAAGAACATTACAAATACTTCTAATTTTAAAGTAGAATAGATACAAATATGACAATAATGTTTTATGATTTTATAAATAAAAAATAGAGATCTTTCTAGATATCTTAGAAGCAATCTTACACCAATATTCATATTTTAAATAAAATCATTAGATTAAAAAGATTTGATTCTAAATAAAAAAATAAAAAAAAGTTTTAATTGAATGAAGACAATAATGAGATGATTTCCTTTTGTTTTTAATATGTGTCAAATTCCTTCTATAAATAAAGGTCTTGAGTACACCAGAAAAAGAACTAGAAAAACCCAAAAAAATAGAGAAACACATAAGCACCAAAACATACAAGTTGGATTACGTAGGTTTTGCCATTCCTTTTGTGCGGAATATAACATCCTGCACGTATCATTCTTGTATCGCACCACCTCCCTTTTATATTAGATATCATTTTCATTGTTCGTCTCCTCTTAATCTCGAGTATCGAGATGATACCTTATGGAGTTCTCTATGGAAGAAAGTAAAGGTCACGACTTTGTTGACTTGAGGTTAGACAAAAGGCACTTTTAGGACCTTGTCTAGTGTGTGAGACTAGAGGAAATATTAAGTTGATTAAAGAAATGACAGTTGTTGCTCAAAGTAGACAAAAATAATATGCTGATAAAAGAAGAAGATCTCTAGAGTTTCAAGGAGACCATATATTCCCTAGAGTTACCATAACCAATGGGGTAGGCAGAACAATTCATGTCTAAAAATTAAATCCCTATTTTCATGGCCCTTTCTAAATTCTCAAAAAAGTTATAACTGTTGCTTATCAAATAGTCTTGTCTCCATAGTTGTTGAGTATCCATAGCGTTTTTCATATCTCTCAACTTAAAAACTATATCTTTAACTCTGCACACATCATTAAGCTTGGAGTAGTACAATTCAAATATGATTTGACATATCACCCGAAACATTGGCAGATTGTTGATCACAATAAGAAAATTGTGAGGAGTTAGGCAACCTCTTTGATAAATGTTCTTTGGGAAAGATTGACTTTAGAAGAAGCTACTTGGAAGCTCGATGAGGAGATGAGACTGAAGTATCAAGAGCTATATGACTACAAGGTAATTTCAATATTTGAGGGCAAAGTTTCTTTAACGATGAGAGAAATGTAACATCCTCATAATATTATAAATTGAATCAATGTTAATTAATATGCATGATTATGTACTTATACGAAATGATTGTTGAATGATTGTTTTTAGGTGTCTTTTAATAGAGAATTAGTTTAATAATGTTGTTCAAAATATTAAAAGAAAAGATGTATTACAATGAAATATGAGAAATTGTTAACCAAATGAATAATAAGTTGTTTTAAGTATATTAGGATTACAATAGTATAAATAATAATATTTAATTAAGAGGAGAAAAGAGACAAAGTTCTTTTATTATATTGTAATTAGGAGATTTGATTTGTTTATATATACGAGGAAGGAGAACCTACCTCACTCATCAATTGCAAAAAGAAAACCATGGAAGCCAAGAGGATGAAAATAAAATATGGAGACAAGAGAAGAAGTAAGGTTTCTCCACCAATTCATTATGAGATAATACTAGAATCCTTTTAAAATTAAATTCCATGAAATTGTATATGGGGGATTTTCTATACATAATATAATAGCTCTAGTGTTTTTTATTATATTTCCATTTATATGAAGATGAGATTACTCCTAGAAACAGGTTAAGACATTTCTATGAACTCGTGGCACTAGGTGAGGAAAAGACACTTTTAGCAGAGATATTGTACACAAACTTTTAATTATGGAATGAGAGTTGGATGCAATTAATATCATATGCAAATTGATTAAGGTATGATGTGTTTGACTTTTACTCCACTTATTTATATTCAAGTTATGCATAATGAGCTATACTATGAAATAAAGTGAGAATATTGTTATTTTTCTTTTACTTTTCTTTGTAAATTTTACGTACTTGTTACGACTAGGAAAACCATACTTGTTTTTAAAAGTTATGATATTATAGCGTTAGCGAGATTTTTATCTCAATATACTTGGGTTTTGACAAGCGAACCCAAGCAATATTTATTGAGCGTGTCACCATTTAAGGTTAAATACCCATGTAATATTTTACTTCCCCTAAAGGGAGCCTCCACGACTCAAATCCATGGCCTTAAGGACTTACAATCATAAGTTCCATTGCGTCGCTGCCATTAATGTAACACCCCGGCCTTGACATGTGATCCATGAATTTACTGAGTGTGTCGCCCTTTAAGCTTAAATATCATCCGCAATATATTTTTCTTCCTAAAGGGAGCCTCCACGATTTGAACCCATGACCTCATGAACTTATAGTCAGTGATTCTATTAAGTGACTACCACTAAGCTATACCACTATGTTATTGTAGCTTAGTGGTAGCGACTTAATGGAATTAACGATTATAAATCACTGAGGTCATGAGCCCAAATATATCGCTTGTCAAGACTGGAGTGTTATATTATTGCTATTTGTTTAGTTTTATCTTTTTATTTTAAGGAAAGTTAAAGTATTTTAAGACGTTGTTCTTATTCCCATTAGACGAAACCCAAAATTTATGATGTTGATTGAAGTTAAATACTTATGATTTCATTTTAATATATGTATGTTGAGGTGTTTTCTTATACATTAAAGAAAATTTTATGTCATGAATAATTTTTTTTCCCAATTGAACATGTTTCCCCGCTATAATATTATCCAAATTGACATTATACAAGACACAATATTTATTAATTTGTTTATTTACTCATTTAACTTTTATAATAAACAGAACAGAAAAAGAGAATGTCAAAATTTTGATGCACTTTATATTCTTTGGAGTAATTGTTTATTTTTGTAGTGGAATTATTTTTTGGTTCATAAAACATGAATTGACTTTAGTATAATATTCTGTAATATTTTATTAGAATAACTTCTTTTATCAATAAGGTATTTGTTTAGTGATGTAAGGTCTCACTGAATTATCAAGGTCGAGTAGCTTCTTTCGGATCATATTGAAATATCTCAGTTTCTTTTTTCCTTTTATCTTTTAATATAATATATATAAATAAATAAATAAATAAGTGACTAAAACGTTCACGCAATTAGTTTCACATAATAACTTGTCCATATAATTGTTTAATAAATAAGGAGATTATTAAATTATAATTAATTGAAGTCAAATAAACATTATGTGAAATGTTGTGACTATTCAGAAAGTCATGTTTTTAAAAGAACATGTTTGATGGAAGAACCTTATTATTCCCATTAAATCGTCTATATTCTCCTCACTTTGCCCATGAAGAAGTATAATTTGTCCATAACTTTTGAACTATTGAGATATGAGTCAAGAGGAAGAAATAAATATTCCATGGACTATATAGAAATCAATACTATGAGGAGGGAAAATTCATCTAGAAGTAAGACTTATACTGAAATCATGTCCAAAAGAATGATATAATTTCTCTTACATATCTTAGTAAAAACGTGAAATTCTAGATCTGACATTAGTATGTTTATGATAGTTTATACATGCATATAAATTAGTAAAATTTATATGTAGTATTAGAGCCATAAAACATAATGATCCCCCTGTGTGATGCAAAATGGGCTCATACGGAAATAACAAGTGGATAAAGAAAATAGAGAAGAGTAGAAGAATAACACCAAAAAATTTAACGTGAAAAAACATCCTCAATGTGAGAAGGAAACAACCACGAGACATAGTCTAGAAAATATCTCAACTATAGAAAGTAAGATTACTATATTTGACTCTCTGTTACAAAAAAGGATAACACTCAATCTCACCCAAAAAGGATGGAAATACAAACTCTCTAGTTTCTCACTAGGAATAAAAGTCTCAAACTACATAGATATAAACTCTCTCACTTTCTCTGTATATTGTTCTTTCTCACTTGCTTGTTGCATCTCTTCCTCACAAGTCCCCTATATATAGTGAAGGGGAGGAAAGATTCATCATAAAGATATAGTGAATGATTAATTTTTGTCATACTTTTCAAAAAACACCTTGAAAAGTGTTATTCTAACTTTCTAAGTTAGACTTCAAAGTTGTCAAGAATCAAGGAATAATTCCAAGATCTTGAAATAGCTAGAATTGAATGTATTCAATGTTTCATCTACTAAGATTCATTGTTATTGCTTCCATATCAATTTGGAAGGATTCCGAAAATGATCTATCCCTTCCTGAATTAATTGATGGGTATCGCCAGTCCTGCACCTCTACAGTAGTCTGTTAACTTCTTGAGTGAAACTGTCTTGGTCATCATATCGGACGAATTGTCATCTGTATGAATTTTCTCTAGCTGCAAGTCACCATCCACCAAAGCATTTCATATCCAATGATACCGATAATCAATATGCTTTGTCCGAGAATGAAACATAGGATTCTTAGATAGGTGAATTTCACTTTGTTTGTCACAATGCAAAACATATTTATCTTGAACATGACTCAACTCATGCAAGATATTTTTCATATTTTCATCTCTTTGCCAGTTTCAGACGCTGCAATATATTATGCTTCAGTTGTTGATATGTAACACATCTTTGTAACTTGGATTTCCAAGATACAGCTCCCTCTGCCAAGGTAGTTAGATAAGCTGATGTAAATTTTCTGGAATCTACATCTCCAACCATGTCAGCATTAGTGTATCCTACTAACATATGATCTTCATTACCAAAACATAAACATATTTTGGTAGTTCCCCTCAGATATCTCATTATCCACTTTACTGCCTTCTAATGCTCTTTGCCGGGACTGGACAAAAGTCGACTCACAACTCCAACCGCGTGGACAATATCTTATCTTGTACAAATCATGGCATACATTAGGCTTCCTACCACATAGGAATAAGGCATTATGCTCATTTCTTTCCTTTCTTCATCACAAGTTGGACATTGCATTGTTATTAACTTGAAATGTCCAGCAAGTGAAACACTAATAGACTTTTCCTTATGCATATTGAATCTCTTGAGAACATTCTCAATGTACTTCTCTTGTGATAGTCATAAAAACTTCTTGGAAGGATATTTGATTATCCTTATTCCAAGGATCTGCTTTGCATGAGCCAAGTCTTTCATAGCAAAAGACTTGCTTAAAGCATTCTTCAAACCCACAATCCTGGTCTTGTCACGCCCAATGATTAACATATCATCAACATATAAGAGGAGGATAATAAAGTTTTCATCTTCATACCTTTAATGAATACATAATGTTTACCAATTTTTTTCTTGAAACTGTATTTGGTCATGAAAGATTCAAACCTCTTGTACCACTGTCTTAGGGCTTGCTTCAGACCATATAAACTCTTATTCAAACGACACACAAAGTGTTGATTGCCTGGTTCTTCATAACCTTCTGGTTGCTCCATATAAATTTCTTCATCCATGTAAGAAAGCTGTTTTGACATCAAGTTGTTCAACTTCTAAGTCTAGGCTAGCTGTTAGACCCAATGCTACTCTTATGGAGGAATACTTCACAACTGGCGAGAATATCTCATCAAAATCAATTTTTTTCTTCTGATTGCATCCTTTCACAACAATCCAAGCTTTGTACTGAGGTCTTGGGCTTCATTCTTCAACTTTAAGCCTATAAACGCATTTGTTTTTCAAGGCTTTTCTTCCTTTGGGTAACTCCACCAAATGATAAGTGTGGTTCTCATGTAACAAGTTCATCTAATCTTCCATGGCTTTAAACCACTCTTCTTTACCAGTTGTCTACATAGCTTCTGAGAAGGCTTGATGTTCACCATTATCTATCAATATGATATAATCTTCTCCAGGATACTTTGAAGAAGGTATTCTGCCTCTTCTGGAGTGCTTCAGTTCAACTTGCATCTGATGCTTTACTTGTTCAGGTTCTTGATGCATTTGTGTGTCTACCATCATTTCATCATGATATGACTCTTCATTAATCTAGTCAAGTTCTATGTGAGCAGGATCGACCTATTGGTCTATCTGTTATAGATCTATATGATGATCATGATCTGTCTGTTGAGGAATCTTTCCTCCTGAATCAATACGAACTTTGGACTTACGCTAGTTTTTCTTTTGAACATCTTTGATCGTCTGATCCTCAAAGAATAGAACATCTCTACTTCTCACAACTTTCTTGTTTATCGGATCTCATAGTCTGTAACCAAATTCATCCTTTGGGGACCCAAGGTAAATGCACACATTGGTCTTAACATCTAGCTTCTTTTTCTCATCTTTTGGAATGTGAACGAAGGTTCTTCATCCGAATATTCTCAGGTGGTTGAATAATGCATTCTTCTTGTACCATACTTCTTTTGGAATTTCACCGTTCAAGGGTCTTGAAGGTGTCCGATTTATTTGATCCACTATAGTCTTCACTAATTCACCCCATAAAGACTTGGGAGATTAACATCTTGCAACATGCATCTCATCTTCTCTTCAATTGTGCGGTTCATCCTCTTAGCTACTCCATTCAAATGAGGAGTCTTTGGTGGTGTCTTCTCTAGTCTGATACAATAAGCCTTGCAATAGGCTTCGAATGGACCACTATACTCTCCACCATTGTCTGCTTTCAGACACTTCAACTTCTTCACAGTCTCACGTTCTACTAGTGCATGGAACTCTTTGAATGTTGTTAGTCTTGATCTTTGATTTTCAAAAAGTACACCCATACTCTTCTCGAGTGATCACCTATGAATGTGACAAAATAGTAGGCTCCTCCAAGAGATCTTTCAGATGGTGCACAAACATCTAGATGCATCAATTCAAGTACTTCATCTCTATGTGAGGGATTGTATGTTTTCTGAAAAATGACTATTTGTTGTTTACTATAAGGACAATCAATACACTAATCTAAAATTTGTCCTTTTATACCCGGAAGGTGGTCTTTGGCGAGCATCTGAAGTGCCTTCTCACTTATGTGGCCCAATCACCTATGCCAAAGATCATTGGACTCGGTAGCAACATTTGCTTCTGCAGAACAACTTTCTCCTTGCATAATGTACAAAGATCCTTCCTTTAAGCCTCTAGCAATAACTAGGTTGCATTTTGCTAGTTTCCACTTTCCAGCACCAAAGTGGCTTACAAAACCAACATCATCCAACTTACCTGTTGAGATAAGATTGAGACGCATATCTGGGACATGTCTCATATCCTTCAATACAAGCTTTCCTCATGTGTTTGTTAGCAACACAATATCACCAATTTCTACAATCTTTCTTGTAACAAGTATGCAGCGATGGTTGTGGTAGACTTATTACCATTTTTCCTTGGATCAACTAATCTTCATGAACATTTCCAGCTTTATGGTCTTTCCTCAGGAACCTGCATTCAGATCTCTTATGCCTTTCTTTACTACAATAATAACATGTTATTGACCTCATGCGAGATTGAGAACGACATCTAAATTTGCTTTTGCTTCTTCCACGAGATCCATTCCTCTCATGATTTTCACTTCTTTCATGTCTCTCCATAACATTTGCTTCAGAACGGAAGGATGTACTCCATTCTTTCCTTCTAGATTCTTCATTCAGTAGATTGTCTGAAACAATGTCCATTTAGACCTTCCCATCAGGAACTGAGTTACTGAGCGTGACCATAAATGTATCCTAATTTCAGGCAACGAACTCAGTAGTATAAGTGCTTGCAGCTCACCATCTACCTTCCTATCTATCTTTCTCAATTGATTGACAAGACCCTTAAATGAATTTAAGTGCTCTATCATACTCTGACCATCTTTGTAGTCGAGTTTCACCAGCCTTCTAACAAAAGATGCTTTATTTCTGAGAGTTTTCTTTTGAATCATAGATTCAAGTTTCGACCACAACTCATAAGCATTTGTGTATGTGGACACATGCTCAAATAAACTTCTATTAATATACTTCCGTATCATTGCAACAACATTTTGATTCAAAAGCTCCTAATATCTATCACCCTTATCTTCCAGCTTGTCTTTACAAGAAATAGGCTCATGCATATCCTTGCAATATAAATGATCCTCCATCAAGGGCTTCCAATAGGAATAGTTGTCAACTGTCAACTTGAACATATCTCCATCAAATGAGATATTAGCAGCTCCTTCCATCTTGGACTACACAGGCTAAGCTCGCCGAACAAATCTTGGAACTCTAATACCACAATTGGAAAATTCAGAATCAATTTCCCTCCTCATTGTGATGCAAAATGAGCATTTGCGGAAGCAACAAGTGGATAAAGAAAATAGAGGAGAGTATAAGAATAAAACCAAGAATTTTAACGTGGTAAAACCTCCTCAATGTGAGAAGGAAACAACCACGAGACCTAGTCTAGAAAATATCTCCACTATAGAAAGTAGGATTACAATATTTGACTCTCTCTTACTAAGAGGATAATACTCAATTTCACCCAAAAAGGATAGAAATACAAACTCTCTCTAGTATCTCACTAGGAATACAAGTCTCACACTAAATGGATAGAAACTCTCTCACTTTCCCTCTATGTTGTTTTTTATCACTTACTTGTTGCATCTCTTCCTCACAAGTCCCCTATATATAGTGAGGGGAATGAAGACTTCATCATAAAGACATGATGAATGATTAATTGTTGTGTCATAATTTTCAAGACACCTTGAAAAGTGCTACTCCAACTTTCTAAGTTGGACATCAAAGTTCTCAAGAGTCAAGGAATAATTCCAAGACCTTGGAATAGCCATTATTAAATGTACTCAATGATTCATTTACTAAGATTCATTTACTAAGATTCATTGGTCTTACTTCCATATCAATTAGGAATGATTTTCAACAAAAGGAAGCATCAAAAGGTGTGTGTATATTTTTGGGTAGGTATTCTAGTGATATAACACAAGTTTCAGTTTCACATGATGAAGTAGAAGCAGAAAATGCAGTTGAGGTGGTATCAGTTGAGAGCGAAAAGATTGCCCCTCTAATGGATGTGGAGCTCAACCAAGTAGATGTATTGTGGCATTAGCCTAGGACGTGTTATCAGAACCAAAAAGGCAGTCGTGTAATAGGAGGTGGTGGTCAGACTACCAGAAAGGTTACAATCAATACTATGATCAACAACATGAAAATTATTATCCAAGTAACCATCATTTCAATAGAGGAAGAGATTGTGGCTAATAGGGATGAGCATGGGCTGGGTTGGGTAAGGCTTGTCTCTTACCCTACCTAAACGTTGGCAGTAATTTTTTGAATTCGGAGATTGTAGACCTGAAGCTAACCTGACTCTAAATGTCAGTCAGGTTAGCCTTTGAACCCAAACTCAACCCTAGACCTGATTAAATATAATGCATATCCATTTTAGATAAAATCTTCTTAATATTACTTATTATTATGAATATCTAATTTGACATTTAAAATGATATATGTATATATATTGTTAATTATGTATATGTGATGAAAGAATTAGAGAATCAATTATACTTTCGACGAAAGAGATGTCATTATTTTGGACATAATTGAATAGAGACGCATACAAACATGACGACTGATTGACTATGGGATGAGTCAGGTCGTATCATGTTTGTCACCTACTCGACCCTAGATATTGACTAAGTTTAATTTTTAGATCTAAACCCAATCCTAGATCCAACAAGATCCGACACTGTTTGAACCTAACCGTGGTTAAGCCAAACTAAGTAAGCAGATAGAGTTAGGTCCTGATCACCCCTAGGAGCTACTCTTACAACAACCATGGCCCAAGTGATCAAGTGAGCCATGATGCAAATGATGTGGGGGGTACAATCATGTTGGGTAAGCCCTATAGGGTCTGCAACATGTACGATACATAGGGCCTATAACGCCATAATGTAATTAATGAGTGTCCAAAATAATTTTGTATCTTAACAAATAACTTTCTCTATAAGACAAGTATTCTATTATTTGTAATTCTGTTTAAAATTATTTGTTATCAATTATTATTACACTAAGCATAAATCTATCGTGTCATATTTGTTGATTATAATGACCATTTGTTATCAATTCTTATTATGCTAACCACAAAATTTTCCCCCTCAACCAGCCAACAACTCTCGTAGGATTGATGGTGAGGTGTAAATAATGTTTGTTACTGTCAGTAGTTGCTGTGAATAATTTATAGAGGAAATTATAGGGACATTTTTCTGGGTTCTAATGAAACTATATATATTACAAGTTTTAATGAAATTATATATATTATAAGTTTGAATGAAACTACATATACTATCTATTCCATTTTCATACTTATATGTATTTCTCTTTGATGTAACACTGTTAACTGAACGTTTAAATGCATGAGTAAAATATTAAAGTACCCTCTACTTCAAACAATACAGCCCTCCTCCATGGTAATGGCACAATTAAGTCTTCAACTGAAAACTAATTATTGTCATTTTTCAATAAATCAGGAAAAATGCTTGGTGTCAAAACAAGTTGGTATCAGGTTCGAGTCTTGTGAATGAAAAAAATGTCCGCTGGGAGAGTTAGCTCCACATACCTGTGAATGTTCCCGACTCGAACATGATTGCCTCCGGTGCAAGGATACCCATAAGAAAAAAAAAATTGATCATGAAGGATGGTGAAAGAGCAGGTTTAATTGAAATATACAAGAAAAAATATATGAAAAAAAGAACTCCACACAAGTGTGTTACATTCTAGCTTGGTGATTGAAGTGTTAAGATGCTTAAGTGGAGTCCTTAAGTTTTGGATGTTCGAGACTAAGAAATGACCCTATTCAACAAAACATAGACCATTGATTGATGAAGCAATTATTACCAAACAGACTAACCAAGTTTAAAGACTACACAACAGAAAAGATTAACTATTCCAGAAGCCTAAAAAACAATTTCGAAACAATTCCAATAGGATTGGGGAGCGATGTCATGTGGTTTAATGTTCTAAGCTTTCATCTGTTCATGCTAATACTTCAAGTTTTTAGCAACAACTTTGTGAATATATCACGTGTCTATATTTCCAGCTTTGGTTTTTTTTGCTGATAGTACCTTGCTGTCAGTATCAGCAGCAAACTTGTCATTGGACAAAAAACTTTCACTCGAAATTTCCAAGCAAGTATTGATTAGAATTCTTTGAAGTATCTTATCAAGCAAGTTGTGAGTAGTATATTAAAATATGTTTTATATGAATTCAGAAAAGAAAAAAAGATATTTTTGTTATAATATTTCATTAAATGACATGTGCTATATGCACATAACAATATCATTTAATGGGAGGGGTGGTGAGTGAAACGTAACATATATATTAGACATGATTTGCGTAGGTGCAAAAAATGGAAGAATGATTTGTGTAATTTCATTAAAACATGGAGATATGTGTAATTTACTCTAATTTTTATTCTCCTCCTACAAAATATGTTAGAACAATTTTGTTTTGACACTTCCAAAATTCTGAACCCACCATTTTGTGACAAGTTGATGGTGAACGTTTTTATACATCTGTTAAGAAATATGTTTGAGCAATTTTGTTTTGACGATTTCAGCATCCAGAAACCACCATTTTATAGTCTTGTAACTAATGGTTTTGTTGGAAATGTTACCAGAAGAAACTTTTTGCGATCATTTGATGTTCTGGAATGTGATGCAACTTTCTTCATGGTTTGTCCCCAGGGTCATCATCCTTGTATGCAGTTAGAGGCATTGTTGTTGCACTTTGAGCATTCAATAGGACTTATCCCAAAATGCACAAATTGCAAAGAAATTGTTTAAGGAATTAAAAAAACAACAAGTTTTTAATAGAAAAACTAAATATATTAATCTTAACTGATCTCTTTTTTATTTATTTATAGATTCTTTAACCAAACACGGTTTCCACTTGCCATGAATTCATTTAACGTATGGGGTTAAAACAGAAGCATATATGTTAAGTATTGGTGGATAGAACACACCTAGAAGGAAGTTGAATAGGTGTCGCGGTTATCAATTATTGTTTTTCGCATCGAAACCCTATTCTGGAAAAAGCCCCAGTTAATTGCTAGTGTCTTCGTGAGTCACTTATAAAGTATACTACATTTCCTTAGCACTTTGACACTGCGAAACCCGAAAGAATTCATCATATGACTGAGCCGATATGATGATGTTTTTAGCACGTAGGTGGTTACATTGAACGTTTTTACGTTCATCATTGGTCCATAAACTCTTGGTTTTTTCTTTCGGTTCATCGTCCACTAGATGCATTGGGACGAAAGGCCCGTTGACTATGGAATCCCAAATATCTGAGTCAATGGCTTCAATGAATATCTTCATCTGGACTTTCCAGTAGGTGTATCCTTCGCCACTGAATACATGAGGGCAATAAATGGATGCGTCATCACCGCCAAAGGGGTTGGTGGAACCCATTTGTTTTCCCTTAAGGATAACGCGTATGCGGTTGAGCTAGCACGTCGTACTAGCTCTGATACCACTTGTTAGGTATCAGTGGACAAAACACACCTAGAAGGGGGAGTTGAATAGGTGTCGCGATTACCAATTTCGCTTTTCGCACCAAAGCCCTATTCTGGAAAAAGCCACAGTCAATCGATTAACACCATGTCTTAATCGATTTACTCACAGAAAACAGCAAGTTGCAGAATGGCTTACTGCCCAGCCACTCACCGATATTCAGAAACAGATAAAACATATATATTTGAACAGAATTAAACTCAATATAGCAAATTTATAGTATCTGAAATATCAGCTAAAAATAGGCAATAATACGACTTGAAACGTAAAGAGATTAGGGATAGAAAAAGCCTGCAATAAGGAATTTTATCCTGGTTCGTTTGCGGGTCCACCTGCAAACTACATATAGGCCTCCCCTTCTGATCTCGGGAGATTTTCTTCACTAATATTGAAACGAATGTACTGTTACATGCAAACTTCCAATACAAACACGTAGACACTCACTTCTTGAATCCAAGAACCTACTTTCTTGGTTTGACTATCCTAATCGCCTAGGAAAACCTTTCTTACGATCTAGTCCCAACCAAGAAAATGTTATATACTCAAGTCTTGGTGAAGACTCACTGAATCTCTTATGTGGTAAGACACCAAGAGACGACTTCTCTTATTACAACACAAAAACAAAGTATTAATGTAACTCAAAATATTACAATTGAAACTCAGCTAAAAACCTTATACAAAACTCATAAGTTAACATGAATATGTATGAGTTCATTAATATGCAGAAACATAGAATTTCTACCCTAAAATTCTTCTAAATAAATGCAAGAATCATGCAAGAAAATATAAAAAAGTTTAACACATTAACCACATGCAATTATGACACAATTAAGCACGAAAAATATGCAACTCTGCCTATATGACACAATTAAGCACGAAAAATATGCAACTAGCCATTCTAAAAATGAATGATATGATGTATAGTGCATGACCTAAAAACACAGTTTATATAGAAAATCGTTCTGAGACCCAATTAATCGATTAAGTGCTCTTTTAATCGATTAACGGACTTTTGAGAATAATTGTTTTCAGGTTTTCAGTTATCTGTTAAGACTGAATTTACGTTAATCGATTAACACCTTCCTTAATCGATTATCTGACATATTTTCAGCTAGATGATTAAATGGTAAACTACCTATATGTTATGCTTATCAACTATACACGTTTTACCAATATATTATGCCTAAGATGCACAAGTAACATGTATGATTAATGCCTGAACATATAATAATCTAGTGACATGTCTCATGTAAATGAATTGATTATTTTTAAGGCTTGTGAGAATTGCATCTAGGTTTACCTAACCTAGACTCAATATCTAAGGCACACATCTAAGACTATAAAAATGACTCTTTTAAGGAACGTATCTAGATATGAAACCCTTGATTCCACGACATGTTGATTTGTTGAGTCATCTTCAAGCTTTCACTAAATCATTGTTTTCATCAAAATATAGACAATCTAATAGTGTAATACTTAACACTTTGCACTTTCAATATGATCGTTATATGCATGAGGTATTGGAAGTGGTGAAAATTGTATAGAAGGTTGCTTAGAAATGCTACTCAAGGCACTCACATTATTTATCAAATAAACACGTGCTGGAATGAGATTCCATGCATTCATATAATTGAACACCACCAATAAAAGTAGAATTCTTTTTCCAAGCAGAATGACAATACAACCTTTGTCAATGGTTAAGAATCGACTCAAATCTAGTTTTGAACTGAGTTTAATTTAAATTATGTTTCAACTCAATTATAGTTTATAAATTTTTAACTGGTTTAACTCATATAACTTTTAGATCGAATCATGTGAATTCTTTTATTTTAATATAAACATTAATATAAAAAGTGTATATCATATTTTTACAATATTTTTTAATATATATACATATATATATTATGTAAATATTTATATATGAGTATATGTTGACTATATAAACAATACTCTTTATATATATGTGTAATAATCAAGTTGAGGTATACTAGACGTTTGTTTTATGAAACAAATTTATTAAGTTAAATAGAAAGTCGAAATTATTTGAACGGTTTTGTTCAATATACCCCTAACTCATTTCTAGATCTTATTTTGTTTGCTTTCCACTAATATCTTGGTATCTAATATGATGAGGATATGCACTCTGAATCTGTGATCATATGCCGCACCTTGGACTGGTTTCTGTTAATTCTTGGTTATTTGTAATTCAGTTTTGTTAGTTAATGGAACTTTCTATTTGTAGGTTGTTAGTTAGTTAATCATTGCTATAAATAGTAAGGCACTTGCATTGTAAAATTCTGAATTATTCTTCTCCTCTTTGATCAATACAACTCACTAATATTCATTGAATCTCCTCTTCTTAATTTCATTCTGTTCTTCCTTCTTCTTCCCTGCTCTTCCTCCTCTGTTTTTCTTCTGCTTCTAACAGTGGTATCAGTTGCTTTGTACGTGTAGATTCTGTGTGAATCTTCCTAAGGGACCTGTGTGTGTGTGCATCTCCGTGATCAACAGCAGAGTGTAGCAGGGATGACAAGCAATGGAGGATTCTCATTGACACTTCCCATCTTGGATGGCAAGAATTATGATCGATGGAGGAATCAAATGAAGGCCATCTTTGGATTTCAAGAGGTGTTTGAAGTTGTCCAACATGGCTATCAAGAGCTTGGGGAAGGGGCCAGTGAAGCTCAGAGGACAATCTACAAAGAAGCAAAAAAGAGAGATTGTAAAGCTCTCTTTCTCCTGCATCAATGTGTTGATGGAGCCAATTATGAGAAGATCAATGGTGCTGAAACTGCTAAACAAGCTTGGGATTCTCTAGAAAAGAGCTATGAAGGAATGGCCAAGATCAAGAAGGTTAAGTTGCAGCAGCTCATAAGGCAATATGAGTTCCTGCAAATGGAGGATGGAGGATGGTGAATTCTGCACCAAAGAAGGGATAGTTCATGAGGTGATAGCTCCCTACACACCTCAACACAATGGTACTGCAGAAAGAGCCAACAGAACACTTCTCAACATGGCAAGGAGTATGATGAAAACAAAGAGGCTACCCAAGAAATTTTGGGGTGAAGCTGTCTCAACAGCAGCCTACATCATCAACAGATGTCCTTCCAAGAGATTGAACTATAAGACTCCTGAAGAAGCTTGGTCAGGCCTAAAACCAAGTGTAAGCCACTTGAAGATTTTTGGATCAATTTGCTTTGGACACATTCCTGAAATAAAGAGGGGAAAGCTTGATGACAGAGGCTCAAAACTCATTTTCCTTGGTTATCATAGTACTGGTGCATACAGAGTTTTTGATCCTCTAACTCAAAAATTCTGTATCACTAGAAACTTAAAGTTTGATGAGAGCCAATGTTGGAATTGGAATGAGGAAGCTAGCACTTCAAGGGTGAAAATTGACTTATCACTTGAAGATGAGTCAAGGCTGCTGATTGATGAAAGTACACAAAATTCACACAACTCAGAAAGAAGTGAAGTACCTAGCAATTCAGTTGATGATTCACACAGTCAACCTGTCATCTCATCAGAAGGAGACAACCATCATCTAGATTGAGAGACTATGATGTGTTCCCTGACTCTACAATCACTGCAGAAGGAGACTTTGTTCATATGGCATTGCTAGCTGAAATGGAACCAATCAGTGTAGAAGAAGCTCTTGATCAACCTCATTGGATTAGAGCAATGGAAGAAGAGTTAATGTCCATAGAAAGAAACAAATCTTGGACACTAACAACTCTTCCAAGTAATAAGAAGGCAATTGCAGTTAGATGGGTGTTTAAGACCAAACTCAATCCTGATGGTCAAGTATCAAAGTTCAAAGCCAGATTGGTTGCAAAAGGCTTCTTGCAGAAACAAGGACTTGATTATGATCAAGTGTTTGCACCAGTAGCCAGAATTGAGACAGTAAGGTTGGTAATTGCCTTGGCTAATCAGAATTCTTGGCATATCCACCAAATGGATGTGAAATCTGCCTTCTTAAATGGACCTATTGACAAAGAAGTTTATGTATCTCAGCCACCTGGTTTCATAGCAAAAGGCAGAGAACAAATGGTCTACAAACTACACAAAGCACTCTATGGACTCAAACAAGCTCCAAGAGCCTGGAATAAAAGGATAGATGCTTTCCTATCACAACTTGGCTTCACTAAATGCACAACTGAGCATGGTGTCTATGTAAAAGGGAACTATGCCACTGTCTTACTGATTTTGTGTCTCTATGTGGATGACCTTCTCATAACAGGTGCAAACTTTGGCAAGATACTAGCATTCAAAGCTCAGATGCAAGCTGAGTTTGAAATGACTGATCTAGGGGAACTCTCTTATTTCCTAGGCATTGAATTCAAGAAAACCAAGGCTGGAACACTAATGCATCAGAGGAAATACACAGCTGATGTGCTGCAGAGGTTTGAGATGATGAATTGTAACCCTATATCAACCCCTATTGATGCAGGGACTACACTATGTGAAGAAGGATCAGAACAAGTTGTAGACAAGACACTATATAGACAAATGGTGGGCTCCCTAAGATACATATGCAACTCAAGGCCTGACATTGCATATTGTGTTGGGTGGATAAGCAGATTCATGGAATCTCCAAAACAAAGCCATTTAATTGCAGCAAAGAAGCTCCTAAGATACTTGAGAGGGACCTTAAACTATGGAATCATGTATCCTGCTGAATCAAGCAAATACAACAAAGAGCTACATGGTTTTTCTGATGCTGATTGGTGTGGAGACAAATCAGATAGGAAGAGCACCACTGGATATCTCTTCTTCCTTGGTTCTGCTCCCATTAGTTGGTGTTCCAAAAAGCAAGAGGTGGTAGCCTTATCTTCTTGTGAGGCAGAGTACATTGCAGCCAGCATGAGTGCTTGTCAAGCTGCTTGGTTGAGTGCTCTTATGGCAGAATTGAAGGTGAAATCAGAATAGGTGAAGCTAAAGCTAATGGTTGATAACAAATCTGCTATAAACTTGGCTATGAATCCAGTTGCTCCTAGAATTCTGCAATTCTGAGAATCAATTGGCTGACATTTTAACCAAGCCATTGAAGAAAGGAAGATTTGAAACTTTGAGGAAGAAGATTGGCTTGACAAACAATGCAAACTGAATTAAGGAAGAGTGTTAATTCTTGGTTATTTGTAATTCAGTTTTGTTAGTTAATGGAACTTTCTATTTGTAGGTTGTTAGTTAGTTAATCATTGCTATAAATAGTAAGGCACTTGCATTGTAAAATTCTGAATTATTCTTCTCCTCTTTGATCAATACAACTCACTAATATTCATTGAATCTCCTCTTCTTAATTTCATTCTGTTCTTCCTTCTTCTTCCCTGCTCTTCCTCCTCTGTTTTTCTTCTGCTTCTAACAGTTTCAAGTATCAACTAACAACTTAAATACAATTCCAATGCGAATAAAGGTGTTAAGGACACATATTGTGTTTGTAACCCACGATAATAAAGTAAAAGGCAGTATCTCTTTTGGTTGGTTTCTTTTTTTTTTTTATATATATTTAAGGGTTAAAAGCCCATCACTGATTAATATTTAGTTGTGAACAACAATATTGTGATATATACCAAATTACCAATAACATATTAAATTTATTGAATGATCACATAACTAAATTAAACAAGCTTTCATTATACTAATAAAAGAGTTGGTTTATGCAAAATTACGTCCTAAGTATATTACAAGATCAAAACACAAGGTTCCTAAACTGTCATTATACCTCGAAGGAGTTAATCCAACGTCTAAATGAGGAGGGATACATGAAAAAAAGTAAAAAGCGTTTTAGTAAATAATAAATACCTGTATATTGACATGCAAAATGTTTAATTATATTTAAGTTTGATATATTATCAATGTATCATCTACTATTTATATTTAATTATCAATGACTCTTCAAAAATAAGTAATCCAAATGAATGATAGATGATGTAACGACCATGTATAAATATTTACACTGTTAGTACATACATATTACAGTCTTATGTCATGAGAAAAATGTATGTACTAACAGTGTATGAGTTATCATCTACCATTCATATTCAATTATCATTAACTCTTCAATAAAAGTAATTCAAATGAATGATTAATGATATAATAACTATATGAATGATGTATAAATATTATATTATCTTATTTTATAAAGGATAATTATAATATCTTTGTTGAGGTTAGCATTACATTAATATTGATGTTTATACAAAATATGGAGTGTGAGTTTCTATCTTTCAACCATTCACTTTGTATAGCTCTTATTTTAGATGTCGTGTACATGGTTAGATATTAGATACAGATTTTGCTCTTTGCAATTTAGAACATTCATTCCAACTTTTTATTTTCTTTAAAGTTACAATCACATTTCTTCAAGTGAGTTTGATATAAATTTTTAAATAAGGTACCACGTGTAATAATTAACCTAAACTGAAGATACTCATATTACATATAAAAATTATCACGTGCTGAAATGAGATGCCGTTCACTTATCGTGTGGGGTTAGAACCAAAGCACGATAATTGTATGCATATTCTCATTATAGAAAGTTGCATAGACTATATTCCATAATTAGTATTGTACAAAAAGAATCCATTTCATTTTAATTCATTCTTAATGGATTTCCTTATGATTTTTCTAGTTTTTTTCCTATCTGTAATATTTGATTATGAATCACATTCCTCAAATCACTAAACTGTCTGAGTCAAATTCTCTCATTTTTCCATGTGTTTACTAAT
This sequence comes from Lupinus angustifolius, assembly GCF_001865875.1. Taxonomy (NCBI): domain Eukaryota; kingdom Viridiplantae; phylum Streptophyta; class Magnoliopsida; order Fabales; family Fabaceae; genus Lupinus; species Lupinus angustifolius. The sequence goes on along the minus strand of NC_032010.1, from coordinate 7,535,086 downwards.
AGAAAAACAAGTTTTTGAATACCCACTATGAAATCTGTATTTACTAATACAAAAAGCGATTTTTAACATTTTATGCACATTACAATGGAGGAGAAGTACTATTATAAGTCTAAATTAGTGATGATTATGCTCCAAAATCCAATTAGTGGGGATCATTTCATAGCTTGTCATTTTCAAGAATATGATGCTTTTTTAACTTGAATATGATAAAATTCAAACCGTATATTTTTTTACTCTATATAAGACCCAAATGCTCCATCCTTATCAAAACCCAAACCCTACTCATAAATAACAATCACCACACGAGTACATCTTCAGAACTGAGGTCAAATTTTAATTTGTTTGAGTCCCAAAAAAGGAAAGCGTACTTTCTCACATTCCATTCTGCTGCTAAATGGAAAGCGTACTTTGATTCCTACAAAGAAACAAACAAGCTGGTAAGTTTGACATAACTAAGCTGTAATTGTATTTATTACACTCCTAATAGTGACATATCATCTTATGAAATTCTTGGTCTTAACTAAATGATTAATATTTCTTAATTCGTTAAAGATGGTCATTGGTTTGATGGCTACATGGTGTGTACCTTGCAAATACATGGAGCCGGTTATCAGACAATTTGCTGCAAAATACACAGATGTAGAGTTCATTAAGCTTGATGTGGATGTGTTAATGGTATGTTGAATATGATTCATTTCATAAATTATAAGATATATATATATGTGCAAAAATTTATTTTAACATTAAGAAAACATTTTGACATAAATGTACAAATGGGAAGAGGAGGTGGCGCAAACATTCCAAGTGCAAGCAATTCCATCATTTATACTAATGAAGAAAGGCAAGGTTGTTGAGAAGGTGATGGGACCAAAAAGGGAGGAGTTACATAAGCTGATTGAGAAACACAAGAACTGAGTGTGTGCTTATCATCTAGCCTTGTAATATATATTGTATGCACTACATAGAAACTAGGGGACCAACAATTGGGGTTGGTGGGATAAACTATTTTCTTTTTGTAGGGATTTCCTTGCAATATTAACATTGGCTAATCTCTACTGTTGCATTGTTATTGTCACTAGTCTGATTCCAATGGTTTTCTTGGTTGTCTATTTGTAATTTAACAATATATTTATACAAGATACGATTTTACCGGTTCATAAAATTTAAGAGGTAATTAGGAAAAAAATATACTTCATAATGTCTACTTACAAAATGTATAAAGTTTAGAGAGATTTTATGGATTTTCCCCAAATTTTATATTCCATTTTATTGTAATAAAAATTATAATTGTCCAATCTTCATTTAATGGCCCACATCGATGAAGACATCATTTGTTAAGTTTCCTAGATCCAAATCAGTGTCGTTGTTTGCAGTATGTAAGTGTAGTTGTGTAAGATTAAGATTGTAACTAAGAGAAAGGGCGAATTAGTTGACTAGAAATTATGATCATTTTTTCTGCAAAATGAAGAGTTAAAGTGCAGCGGATAATATTGCAGAAAATAAATAAGAATAAATCAAAGAGGTAAGGAAGAAGAGAGTACACACGGATTTTATACTGATTCACCTTCTTGTTCACCGAAGGCTTCGTCTAGTACGCTTGCAGCACAAGAGATTTTCCACTAAATATTATGAGTTGTAATTACAATATCTCACCTCGAGATCTCTATGTACCTTACACACTCACTAATACTTATCACCCTGGAAAACACCTTTCCAAGTAACTCTATCCCCTTTCTATTCACACCCTATGAAAGAAAGTAATTACAATGAATGAAGAATTTGAATGTTGGCTTGGATTGCCTTTACAAGTATGAAATATAATAACACTTGCAATCCAATCAACTCTTTTGTATACTCACTAATACTTATCACCCTGGAAAACACCTTTCCAAGTAACTCTATCCCCTTTCTATTCACACCCTGTGAAAGAAAGTAATTACAATGAATGAAGAATTTGAATGTTGGCTTGGATTGCCTTTACAAGTATGAAATATAATAACACTACTTAGTAAATAATGCTCTTTTAAGTTTACAAAACTTCGAAACACTTTTACTTCAAGCAACTCAGAAAAATAGCTTTGAAAGTTTGAGTTCAAGTTTCTAGAAGTGCAGAAAACTATTTTAGAAAAGTGTAAGAAAGTTGTGAGAAAAGTGTGAAAGAGTTGTTCAAAGAGTTATGAAAGGGTTGTTCGAAGAGTTTTTTTTATTGTGAGTTCTAAGGCCTTTAAATAGGCTTTCCAATCAGTCATTGTGCCTTTATGAAAGAGTAGGAATTGTTTGGAATGAAGGCATTTCGTGTGAGATGAAAACCCTTGAGTTTCAAATCTAAAAAACTGATGTAATAGCTCTCAGTAACCGATTACAGCAAGTGGGTAATCGGTTACCCAAACGTGAAATTTTGAAAAATTACATTGAGTAATCGGTTACTCAAACTCTCTATCCAATAGTGAATTTAAAATTCACTTAGAGTAATCGGTTACTCAAATTTGAGTAATCAGTTACTTCAATTTAAATATTGTTGGATAACTGATTCTCATTCATGTAACGTGTTACTCAAATTTCAGTAACATGTTACACAGTATTTTGAAAAATGTTTTCATTTAAAACTTGAAGTGTTTCACTTTCTTTTAAAATATTTTGAGCATTACTAGATTAGTATATTAAAGAGTATATGATAGAAGTACCTATTTAGACTTTGTCTAATTGTCTTGAAGCTTTAATCTTCTTGGTCTTCATAAGTAATCTTCCTTTTCTTCTTTATGATGATGTTGGTGTCTTCATCAAAACCTTGCCAATGTCAGGAGCAAAGTTCTATTTCACAATCTCCCCTTTTTGATGATGACAAACCAAGATCTTCTTGACAATATAGTTTTCTTGAGAGCAGCATACTTGGAGATATGTTGAAGTTTGACTTGAGTATGCTCCCCTATCTTGTATACTCCCCCTTTCTTTTGGAGTAATGTGCCTCAAATAATTTTACAGAAAATACACTTGCCCCAACTTTTCTTCCCCTTTTGACTTCATCAAAAAGTAGAAAATCAAAGAGATTCCAACACAATATATAGCATACATACACTTATATAATCAAGATATAAATAAGAAAGTATTGCAATGCGTAAATAGGATGTTTCAAACATGTATCCAGGAATGGAACAATAAAATACAAAACATCATAAAGTAACTTGTCTAGGAATATGCAGCAATAACTTAAAAACAATAGATCAGCATAATTAAAAATTTGTCCGAATTTTGAAAATAATACAACCAGAAAATACTAACAGTAGATATTCTAAGACCTAGGCTCCGAATTGTCTTCATGAATATCCATGCTATCCATCCTAGAGGAGAGACAATGAAGTTCATATTGGATTTGTTGATTCTGAGAGTCAAGAGCATCCATCCGATTAGTAATGTAGCCTCAGAGAGAAAAAAACTCATCGACAATCATTTGGTTCATAGGCATGGCAGCAGATGAGGATGATTGAGCATGAAACTCAAACAGTTGTGGTTCAGGAGGGTTAGGAGCTTCAGGTTTAGATGGTTCAGCAGCAACAATCGGTTTATCGATTCTATGTTTATAGGTGCGGGTTTGAGGGTCTTAGGTGAAACCTATTTTGTGGATCACTTCCACATCAATTTGGCTTTCTCGAAGATTCAGAGGCACCTTTGTTTCACCATTTGTAGAAACACCGAAATGCTGAAGAATGTTGGTTATAAAGATTGCATATGGCAAAGGACTTTGAGTACCTCTAACAGTCCACATTTGTCTCATTATCATTAGAGTCCAATTGATCTTGATGTTAAACTTTAAAGCATACATCAATTGGAGTTCTATGTCACTTATTTGAGAATGATTTGAAATTTTTTGGTAAGATGACAGCTCAAAAAATAATGAAGCAAACAGTCCTCAAGCTTGAGATATCCAGCAGATAGGATGTCTCGGTTTTTAATTGTCTTGCCAAAGCCATGTTGCTTACGCATTTCTATTTCCCTTTTTGAAATTCTACACAAAGTATGATAAAAATCTTTATGATCATAATTATCCCATTCATACACAAGGCCGTAACCCATTATGCTACCTTGACAGGGTATGTTACACAACAATGAACTAAAGGTTTTAAGATCCAAAACAATGTCTTTTCCTTTGACATAGGAAGTAAGATGATTTTTCTGAAAGTTCAGGTTACAGTAAAATACTCGCACAAATTCTGGATAAATTTCATTTGTCTCACAAAAATCAAAAAGGTTTTGTTGACGTAAAAGATAAGGGAAAAGAAAATCTTCAAACTCAAAATTTCCAACATTACTGAATTTTGGAGTGAAAATGATGCGTCCATGGAAGTGTTCTTCAAACACTTTGCGTTGTTCCTCATTAGCTAGAAGCCTTGCCAAATCCAAAGGGTTGGACTCCATAGAAGTAGTTACTTGCCTCTTTTGAGTCGTGGAGGTGCGATGCTTCTTGGTTTTTGAAGAGGAAGCCATGGATTTTCGGTTTTGAAGGTTTAGGTTTTGAGGTTTTGGAGATTTGAGGGTTTTTGATTTAGGTTACTAAACACGAAAATGAAGGTTTAGAAGTGTTCAGGAGTGAAAACGTGATAAGAATAGACACAAAAATCACTTAAAATGAATCAAAAACGAAGATTTTAGGGTTTGAGAGGGTTGAGCAAGAGAGAGCACGATTTGAGTGAGGAAGATGAGTTTAAAAAAGTTTAAAAGTTTAATTCTTCCTGCATAGCAAGAATTCAGTGTTCATCCTCAATTGCTTCATCAATTTTGGAGGGTTCGATTTGAGAGACGAAGGCCATGTTAAGACAAGTTTTATAAAGCATTCGTCGGGTTGTGATACCTGTATTTAATTCAGTAATAATATTGTCAATTGGATGGTATGGATGAGTTCTCCACTCTTTTGGTAAATCTGAATGAGTATGCTCCTCTTGAGATGGTAGGTTATCATTCATTTTCAATTGCTCAATATCTGTTGTAGATTCAATAATAGAAATTTCATTTGAAGACGAACATGGAAGTTCCTCCTCATCAGGGGTTATCACATATTTTATCTCAACATTGGTTTCATCAAAAGATACATGAACGAATTCTTCCTTGGCTTGTATTCTTTTATTAAAAATTCTATAAGCTTTACTCGTAAGAGAGTAGCATAGGATGATGCCTTCATCTGCTTTTGCCTCAAATTTTCCCAAGTTATCCTTTCCATTATTTAAAACAAAACATTTACAACCAAATAGATGCAAATGAGAAATGTTTGGTTTTCTATCTTTAAAGAGTTCATAGGGGTTTTTCTTGAGAATAGGTCTTATGAGAACTCGGTTCGAAAAATAACAAGCAGTACTTACTGCATCTGCCTAGAAATATTTTGGGAGGTTAGTTTCATTCAACATTGTTTGAGCTAGTTCTTCTAAAGACCTATTCTTTATCTCTACAAAACCATTTTGTTGTGGTGTTCTAAGAGCATAAAAGTTGTGATTGATACCAAGATCATTACATAATTCTTCAAAAGAAGAGTTTTGAAATTCTCCCCCATGATCACTTCTTGTAGTAGCGATTTTAAGTGATTTTTCATTTTGTACTCTTTTAGCATAAATTCTAAAGGCTTTGAATGCCTCATTCTTATGCACTAAGAATAAAGTCCAAGTGTATCTCGAAAAATCATCTACTATAACGAGGGCATAGTAGTTACCACCATAACTTTTTGTCCTTGAGGGGCCAAACAAGTCCATATGCAGTAGCTGCAATGGTTTATCATAAGAAACCATATGCTTTGGTTTGAAAGAAGTTTTTGTTTGTTTACCCATTTGACAAGCACTACATAGTTTGTCTTTAACAAACTTCATTTTGGGTAAACCAACAACTAAGTCTTTCTTTATAAGTTTGTTCAAATGGTCCATG
>NC_032010.1:7517221-7529082 GCF_001865875.1 Lupinus angustifolius | reverse complement strand
TACCAACTAGTTTAGAGTGTTGAGGATTCTCACTTTCTGTGATGCACTTATCTGGGTAGAATGCCACATGGAAGCCTTTGTCACATAGCTGACTTATGCTAAGAAGGTTGTGCTTGAGTCCTTCAACATATAACACACCTTCTATAGTAGTTGAGGGAGGCTTGCCAATTCTACCAACTCCAAGAATTCTTCCTTTGTTATTATCACCATATGTGACATATCCTTTGTCCCTTGGAGTAAGGACAAAGAATTTTGATCTGTCGCCCATCATGTGTTTTGAGCAGCCTGTATCCAAATTCCATAGGTTGCAGGAGGCTCCCAAATTATCCTGCAAAACAAGTTAAGTTTTATTAGGTACCCAATTTTCTTTGGGTCCTATATGGTTAACACCCTTCTCAACCTATTTATAATGACCAAGGGGTACACCATATTTTCTGATTTTGCAAGTGTTTGGTGTATGCCCATGATGTTTACAATATGTACATATGGGTTGATGGTTATGTATCCTAGTTCTTTCATTATTATGTTTATGAGCAAGGATACATCCTTTGTGAAAGTTTATCTTAATTGGAACACTAGGTTTCTTAGAGACATGGCTTTTTGAATAGCCAAGACCTCTTCGGTCTGTTGAGTGTTGTTGATCATTGATGATTCTATTTAAACTTTTACTGCTCTTACTTATCTTATTAAGTTCAAGATTTAATGTTGTAACTTTATTTTCAAGAGCAATACAATTTTGACATGAAGATGATAAAGGTTTGTTTCTAAATGAATCTAACTCAGTTTTCTGTTTTAAAAACATTTTTGTGAGTTTGATGTACTCATCATGCAGGTCATTGAATGCTTTCGTAATTTAGAAGAATATAGTTTTGAGTCATTTACCTCTTCATCATCGAAATGATGAGATGCCATCAAGGAGAGATGTGTGTGTTCCTCATTTTCTGGTTCAGAGGCGGAACTGGTATCGTTGTCTTCCCAAACTATGTATGCTCTTCTTCCAGTCTTTATTTCATTCTTTCCCTTGAATGAATTCTTTTTCAAATTTGCACACTCCATCTTCATGTGACTAGCCTTGCCACATTCAAAGCATGTAAAAGTCTGATTTGAAGTAAAGGCATCGTTGTTCTTGGTGAACTTTCTTATTTGTCCAGTTCTACCACCTTTATTCCTTTTGATGAATTTGCTGAATTTCTTCACAAGAAGACTCATGTCTTCTATCTCTTCTTTATTGAATTCATCCTCTGATGACTCATATTTGTTAACTTTTGCTTTTAGAGAGATATTCTTATTTTTCTTCTCCTGTTCTTCATGTTGATCCAGTTGGATGAGTTCTAACTTGAGTTCCTGCAATTTTCTAATTAACGCAGCTAAAGACATTTTCGATAAACTTTTCTTTTCAGAAATGGATGTTACCTTTGGTTGCCATGTTCTGGTAAGTGATCTTAGAACTTTAAAGTTGAAGTCACTATTAGATAATACCTTACCAAGAGCAAGAAGGTGATTTTTATGATGGGTGAATCTCTTTTTAAGATCTAGTATATTCTCTCCAGGTTTCATTCGAAGCATTTCATATTCTTCAAAAAGAGTGTTTAGCCTTGACCTTTTTACTTCCTCTTTTCCTTCATGTGTCGTCTCTAGAGTATCCCATATTTCCTTGGCGGGCAGTTTATGTTAGGACCTTCTCCTAAGAATGATCTTGCGACCATCTTTAATGTAGGATCAGTTTTGAGAATAACTTACTCAAAAAAACTCTGGTGTCAATTGTAAGACTAAGATTGTAACTAAGAGGGGGGGGGGGGGGGGGCTGAATTAGTTGACTAGAAATTATGACCTCTTTTTCTGTAAAATGAAGAGTTAAAGTGCAGCGGATAATATTGCAAAAAATAAACAAGAATAAATCAAAGAGCTAAGGGAGAAGAGAGTACACAAGGATTTTACACTGATTCACCTTCTTGTCCACTAAAGGCTACGTCTAGTACTCTTACAACACAAGAGAATTTCCACTAAATATTATGAGTTGAAATTACAATATCTCACTCTGAGATCTCTATGTATCTTACACACTCACTAATACTTATCACCTTGGAAAACACCTTTCCAAGTAACTCTATCCCCTTTCTATTCACATCCCATGAAAGAAAGTAATTACAGTGAATGAAGAATTTGAATGATGGCTTGGATTGCCTTTACAAGTATGAAATATAATAACACTTGCAATCCAATTAACTCTTTTGTATACTTAGTAAATATTGCTCTTTAAGTTTTACAAAACTTTAAAACACTTTACTTAAGCAACTCAAAAAAATAGCTTTGAAAGTTTGAGTTCAAGTTGCTAGAAGTGCAGAAAACTATTTCAGAAAAGTGTAGGAAAGTTGTAAGAAAAGTGTGAAAGAGTTATGAAAGAGTTGTTTGCATTGTGAGTTCTAAGGCCTTTAAATAGGCTTTCCAATTAGTCATTGTGCCTTTATGAAAGAGTAAGAATTGTTTGGAATGAAGACATTTCGTTTGAGATGAAACCCTTGAGTTTCAAATTTGAAAACCTGATGTAACAACTCTCAGTAACCGATTACAACAAGTGGGTAATCAGTTACCCAAACGTGACATTTTGAAAAATTACATTGAGTAATCGGTTACTCACTTGAGTAATCGGTTACTCAAACTCTCTGTCCAACAGTGAATTTAAAATTCACTTAGAGTAATCGGTTACTCAAATTTGAGTAATCGGTTACTCCAATTTAAATATTGTTGGATAACTGATTCTCACTCATGTAACATGTTACTCAGATTTCAGTAACATGTTACACAATATTTTGAAAAATGTTTTCATTTAAAACTTGAAGTGTTTCACTTTCTTTTAAAATATTTTGAGCATTACTACTTTAGTATATTAAAGAGTATAGGATAGAAGTTCTTATTTAGACTTAGACTAATTGTCTTGAATCTTTAATCTTGTTGGTTTTCGTAAGTAATCTTCCTTTTCTTCTTTTTAGTGATGTTGTTATATTCATCAAAACCTTGCCAAGGTCAAGAGTAAAGATCTTCTTCACAAGTTGTGTATTCAATTATTCATGAATGAATATTCTATATGAAGATGAGTCTTAGTTTAATTCTATTAGTTCGATTATATTTTAGGTTTAAACCTTTCAGGTTTAATTAATTTATGACAAATCTTAAGGTTGTCAGAGCAAGTGGTAAGTACATTGTGAATCCTACATATACATTGTACTATTAGCGTATAATCCATCCTTCAAATGTTGACTATCGTTGATTCTTAAATAAAAGAAATTTACATGTATTATCTATTTAAAAAACATTCGTATGTGACCCAGATTTTCGGTTGAATATCAATTTCAAAACTTAGGAACAGAGAGAAAGTATATTCTTCCATCTTCCAAATGATTTGGAGTTACTACTATGTTTTTTGCGATTGTGAATCAGAGAAGATATCAACACCACTTCCTTCCATATTAAATCAGTAACCTTGCTAATTGCATGAGCATTTATACCTAATTTATGTTATTAAAAAAACTATATATTTCTTATTTTTGTATTTGGCAATAGTTTATTTTGCTCCATTCTATCCCTAGGTGCAATAGAAAAATCAAGACAAAGATAAAAATTGATGATAACTAATAGATTGATTTGATAAGATAATTATACATTTATTATTCCCATATCCACTTCAAGAGAATGAAGTAGTAGCAGTGACGTCTGCTCTACATCTTAGATAAAAATTTAATATTTACAATTTTCCGTCTACCTTATTTACAATTATAACACTGTTGGACCAGATTGTGACTGGGGAGCCTCCAACTACCAGGGAGTTTCATTGTTAAATGGGTATGGGAAGAGTGAAGAGTCATAAGTGAGACACCACGTCTTGAACCAAAACCTTAAGGCATTAGTTTCATGGGTCTTTCCTTCTTATAAACTCTTTCACTCCTCCTCGCATATCCAATGGGGGTCTTCACACTTGAATAAATCCAACAATCTCCCCCTCAAGTGTGGGTACCACACACTTTCCGGTCCACTCCCTCTTGAGTCCACCATGTCCCAGTCGAACCATCGGCTCTGATACCACTTGTTGGACTAGACTGCGACCAGGGAGCCTCCAACCATCGGGGAGTTCCATTGTTACATGAGTGTGGAAGACTGAAGAGTCACAAGTGAGACACCACGTTTTGAACCAAAACCTTAAGGCATTAGTTCCATAGGCCTTTCCTTCTTATAAATTGTTGGGTTTATTCAATTGTGAAGTCTCACATTAGATATGCATTGAAGAAATCCCACATTGGATATTCAAGTAAGAAGTCACAATAATGATCATTCTACATCTCAGCTTAAAAGGAATAAATTTTTCAATTAATAATTATCTACATATCCACTCTACGAGAGTGAAATAACAACATAATGTTGTTTTGAGCATAAAAAGATAAGATTTTTAATTAATTAAATATTTATAATTATCTCTCTATCTACTTCAAGAGAGTAAAGCAACACCACTACTATTTATTCTGAATCTTAATTCAATGGAATATGTTTTTAATTAATTAAACATTTGTAATTATCTACCTATCTGCTTCAAGATGATGAAGTAGCAGCACCAATATTTGCTTCACATCTCAGTTTGAAGAGATAAAGTAGCAATATTAATATCCACTCCACATCCTAACTTAAAGGGATATGGAATATGGTTTTAATTGTTACATTTTTGCAATTAAATTAATACTAGAAAAAGTATTCTACAAATGTATTGACTAGTTTTACACTATCTTTAATTAATAGTTATTCATTATTACTATAAAGGATATTTTTAGTATAATTTGAAAGAAAATATTTTTAGTGGAAATAATAAAGAAAAGGAGGCAACTACAGGTCAACTGCCATGTGTCAAGAAATGAGTGAGAAGCAGAAAAAACTTAATGGAATAAGCGTTAGAGCACACCCATATTGCATGGAATTTTGGCACGTGGAAACTTTGGCGTCATCAAACATATAATTGGGCAATGGTTGTCATGTATAACAGTTAACCCGACTATTTTAGCTAGCAGAATGTGACACTTATCACCTTTGGCAGCTATGTAGCGTAGACAGACAATAGTTGCAAAATGTGGCACACATCATTTGTCTATCAGAGAAATAGGCTAAAAGGAGGTAACCAATGGTTTGCCCTTAGACAAACATAATTGGCCGGTGATTGTGAGAAATACTTAATCACGTTGGAACCAATGAACTCCAGTCACATGTCCTTCAAGCAAGTGAGCACGAAATAATAAGTACTCTTTTTGCTTATATTTAAAATTGAGTGATAAATGAGTCATTCAAATGGAGCTGAAAAATCATATATGCAACGAGTTTCTTATGTATCTGTTATGAGCAGTGTGATGTATGTAATAGTGTGTATAAGACCAGATATTGCATATATTATTGGTGCATTTAGTATATTTCTATCGAATCCATGTAAAGAACGTTTGGAATGTTGTAAAATGGATTATAAGGTATACTTATGGTACTACTTGTTTAGGCTTTGTTTTGGAGGTAAAATGTATGCTCTTTTAGGCAATACTAATTACGATATGGCTGGAGACATTGATTCCAGAAATTCACCTAAAACTACTTGATTAAGTTTACAAGAGGAGTTGTCGCATGACAATCTAGATTACAAAGTGTGTTTCACTATCCATTATTAAGGTAAATATCGTTGCCATGAAGAAGTATGTAAAAAGTTTCTTTTGGTGAGGAAACTCTTGTAGGCATTTGGTTTTGTCTAGGACAAATACTTGCTATTTTTTTATAGTCAAAGTGCAACTTATCTTGGTAAGAGAGACAATAGAAAGTGAGAGAGAAAAGAAATCAGCCTCGTTGGAACTCAGAGCAATAATATTAGATTCATCACTACATATTCGTTCACCATTGGATCAGACGTACATTGAGAGAACAAGTTTGCAGCTTCTAGTACTTCACTATAAATAGTTGTATGAGTGGAAATTCATCAAAGATAGAAGAGATCGAGCAATTACCGTAGTTGATTTTATGGTTTTTCTACTACTCTTTATTCTCTATTCCAAGCTTGTTGATCTATTGTCTGCCTTTTTGTTAAGCATAATTTGTCTCGTAACCTGGGATACTCTTGTGCTCCTATTTTGATTATAGTGGAGCTTGATTGTCTTATTGTGTAAGTCGATGGTTTTTACTTCTTACGTTGGGAAGGTTTTACTTGTTAAAATCTTAATATAACTTGTGTGATCTTTAGTTGTTGCAATTGTTTAGTATTGTCACTCACCGATTCTAATACGTTGAGGAAATTATTAACATTACTATTGTAGATTCTAAAATTAAATAAATAAATAATATGCTATTTGAGAGGTATATTCATTCATATGTATAAATATATTGTATATATATATATTCTAGATTGATGCTTATATATATATTGTGTTACATTATAATATCATGGTTGGTTTCTTAGGTGATCTAAGATCTAATTACGTTTATTTTTTTTATTGTTGACGGGGTTCATTACCTAATTATGTTGATTGTTGAGGGGATCTTATGATCACTTGATTAATCTGGGCATTGACAAGTGAATTCTAAGTCGTCTGAAGATGGAATATCTCCCGGAAATGGGATAAGATATTCCTACGAACTATGAGCACTAGGTGAGGGGTATACATCTCAAATAGACATACCGTGTGCAAACTTTTAACCATGTGTACAAAATTTTATGAAATAGAGTGAAAATATTGGTATTTCTCTTTTAACTTTCTTTATGGAAAATTTTCATACTTGTTACAATTAGGAATTCAATTTTTTTTAAAAGTTTTGACATTATAGTTTTTTTTTGAGATTTTTATCCACTGTGTTTGGGTTATAACATTTATAGGATCTTGTATGAAATGAACCAGTACTAGGCGGAAGAATAGTAGACAAGCGAATTTAGTACTTGAGCAAGAACTGGAATCTAACATTCCAAATATAGCGGATGCTTTTGAAATCAAAGATTACTCTACATTGATGAAGAAATTCTTAATTGAAGAGAAATATAGCATGTGGTGGAGACAGAAAGACGAGATAAATAGCAAATGTGAAACAACAAAAGTGGTGGAGGAAAATTTTGGAACAACATCAAGCCTAGACCTGACATCGGAAAAGGAAAACAAGTAGAAAGTTAAGCATAATAACCAGATTCGTGGGAAATGTGGAAATATTCATGGAGAAAGACCTCAACTTGGACACACTACAAAGGATTTTCTCAACTAAAGACAAAGAATCTATCCAACCAAAGACCCCAAGCCACAAGGAGAGTCTATAGTTTTAGTGGAGAAAAGGCTACTAAATCAGATAATATGATCCAAGGTACATGTATAATTAGCGAAACTTTTAATTACATTTTTTTATTCTATAGCTACACACTCCTTTATTTCTCAAAATTGTGTGGAAGAGTTAAAATAGATGTAACTAAGTTGTCTTATGACTTAATTGTCTCAATCCCCACTAAAGGGACTATTGTTACTTCTTTTACTCAGCTTGAAATATTGAATCTTTATGTTTGGTAGGATTTTTTCAATTTACTTAATATGCTTGCTTTTAAATGGTATCAATGGTAGTATTAGTATGGATTGGTTGTTTTCCTACTAGGAAGTACTGAATTGTTCCACTGAGTCAATTGAGTTTTCTTTCGTGTGTTCTCAATCACTTCCAAACTCTCCCATTTTATGTTCTACTTCAGTTACGAATTGTCTACTAGAATAAGCCCAATGTTACATTCTTATAGCTTCCTTAGAGAATGAGGCCCCTACTAATATAATGTTTATTGTTGTAGTATGTGAACTTCTAGATGTATTTCCTAACGAAATTACTACTTTACCACCCAATAGGGAAATAAAGTTCTCAAAAAACTTAATTATGGGATCAAGTCCAATCTCAATAGAACCATATAGGATGATTCCTCTAGAGGTAAGTGAACTTAAGAAACAAATACATGAGTTACTAGATCATAAATTCATTAAACCTAATGTCTTATCTTGGGAAGCACCTATTCTTTTAGTTAAGAAAATGGATAGGAGTATGAGGTTGTGTGTCGATTATAGACAACTGAGTAAGATCAGCATTAAGAATAAGTATCCTATTCACATCATAGATGATTTTCTAGATCAGCTAAGTAGTGTTATAATATTCTCAAAGATTGAAATGAGGTTATGATATAAAAAAAATTATATTCCGCTTGGGGATATACCTAAGACTGCCTTTAAGACTAGGTATGGGTACTATGAGTACAGTGTGATGCCTTTTGGGTTGACTTATGCACCTATTATGTTTATGGGTTACATGTATAGAATCTTTAGGCCCTTCTTTAATAAGTTTATTATGGTGTTCCATACATGATATATTGATATACTCTACGACCAATCAAGAATATGAGGAAAACATGATAGGATAATCTTGTAGATCTTGAAGGAGAAAACGTTGTATGCAAAGCTAGAGAAATGTGAGTTTTGGTTAACTGAGGTGAAGTTTTTAGGACCGATATAAATTGATGCATTATTGTAGTGTGAAAACCCCACGAGTGTTAGTGAGATTAAGAGTTTCCTTTGTTTAGCTTGTTACTGTAAAAAATTCATTCCTAAATTCTCTCTTTTGGCTTTGCCTTTGACTTATTTGACCCGTAAGGGAGTACCTTTTGTGTGGTCTCAAGAATGTGAGGAAAGTTTCTTTGCGCTAAAGAAAATATTGACCATCATTCCAATATTAGAAATTCCAAACCAATTTGGTGTTTTCGAGGCTTATTGTGAGGCATCCAAGAAAGGGTTAGGATGTGTATTTATGCAAAATTAAAAAAGTGATAGTTTATGCTTCTAGACAAGTTAGAACTCATGAGAGAAACTAACTATTCATGATTTGGAACTTGTGGTGGTAATATTTTCCTTAAAGATTTAACGGCATTATTCATATGAAGTGAAATTTGAGGTGTTTATTGACCATATGAGCTTTATGTAATTATTTGACCAATAAGAATTAAACATTAGGAAGAGGTGATGGATCGAGTTTCTTAAGGATTATGACTTTGATTGGAAATATCACCCAGAGAAGGTGAATAATGTGGCAAATGAGTAGAAATACCTTAAATATTTCTCACTTGAGGGTTTATGAGTTGTCATTGGTAGAAGAATTTAGAGATATGAACCTTGATGTGACTATAGTTCTCATAGTTTGAGACTAACTAAGATGAAAATAGCTAATGATCTTTCGATTAAGCTTAAGTTAGTACAAGAGTTAGATCTTGATCTTTAGGATAAACTACAACCATCAGGTTTTTATAAGTGTCAAGAAGATTTTATGTTTTGATGTGGTACACTCTATATCCTTAAGGAAGTGAGTCTAAGGAAAGAAATCTTGGGAGAAACTTATAATGGTATGTTGATTGTGCATCTTGGTGCCACCAAGATGTACAAAGAATCGAGAGTGAGATAATGTTTGGTATATAAAATGATGCACCCAAGATTGTAGCTACGTGTCTAGTTCGCTAAAAAGTTAAGATATAACACCAATAGTCTGTTGGTTTGTTATAACCTTTAGTAATATCTAAATGCATAGTGGTCGTTTATAGATTAACCAAGTCGACATTTCCTACCCATTAGAGCAACCTTCTCACTTGAAAAGTTAGCAGAACTCTACATTCAGAAGATAATCTGACTTTTTGGTGTAACCCTCGACGTTGTTTCTGAAAGAGAACCTAGATTAAGCTCTAGATTTGGAAGGCCTTTTAGGAGGCTTTTGGAACTAAGATAAACTTAGCACAACTTACCATCCCCTAGAATAATGGTCAGACTGAGAGAACCTTTCAACCATTAGAAGCCAAACTTAGAGCTTGTGTTTTAGAATAGGTAGGTAGTTGGGATAGATACTTACCCTTGATAGAATTTCTGTATAATAATAGTTACCTTTCTAGTATTAGGATGGTACCTTATGAAGCCCACTATGGACGAAAATGTAGGTCATCACTTTGTTGATTTAAGGTTGGAGAGAAAGCCCTCTTAGGACTTGATCTACTATACGAGACTAGAGAAAAAAATAAGTTGATTAAAGAAATGATGCTTTCTACTCAAAGTAGAAAATTTAGTTACGCTTATAAAAAGAAGATATCTACAATTTCAACAATAGACCACGTATTCCCTAGGGTCACCTCAACCAATGGGATAGGTGGAACAGTTTGTCTAAAAAAGAAATTAATTTTTTCATGGCCCTTTCTAAATTCTAAAAAAAAGTCGGAATTGTTGCATATTAGATAGGCTTGTCTCCACAGTTGTCGAATCTCCCTACATTTTTCATGTCTCTCAACTTAGAGAGTTTGTCCCTGAGTATACTCACTTCATTGAGTCTCAAGATATACAATTAAAAGATAATTTTATATATCGCCCCATACCCTTGCGGATTGTAGATCACAATAAGAAAAACTCGAGCAGCTATTATTGATGAAGATGATAAAAAGAATTTACCAAGTACTTCACAAAATGAAGTTCCAATTATTGAAGAAAATTATGACTTAGAGTAAGTGAAGCTAAATGACGATCTACCTCTACCTAGAGAGAAAATACATTATGATCTACAAAAGGAATTAAGAATCCATAGAGATCATCCAATAGACAACATATGTGGAGACATAAACAAAGGAGTTTCTACTCGTCTTAATCTAAATGATACTTGGTTAAATATGGATTTTGTTTCTCAAATATAACCATCTAGGATAGATGATCCTATAGATGATGAGCAATAAATTCTTTTCGTGCAAGAAGAGATCAATCAATTTGAGATAAACAAGTTTTAGAAACTTTTTCCAAGACCTAAGAATAGAAGAGTCATAGGTAATTGTTGGGCCTTTAGAAATAAATCTGATCAGAATGACAAAGTATTAAAAATTAGGCTAGGTTAGTTGCCCATGGATAACCTAGAGGAGGGAACAAATGTAGATGAAACTTTCACTGTTATGGCTAGACTTGAGGCTTTAAGAATAAATTTAGCAAATACATGTTAATTAAATGTTCAATTACATCAAATAGATGTTAAAAGTGTCTTCTTAAATGGTTATATACAAGAAGATATACTTTTGAATAACCTCTTGGTTTTTATGATTGCAAATATTCCTCTCATGTATATAAACTAAGGAAGTGCTTGGTTTAAAACCAGTTCCTAGAGCTTGGTATGATAGGTGAAATAATTTTCTCTGTCAAAAAGGTTTCGGAAAGGGTAAGGTCGACACTATACTCTTTATAGAAATGATTGATTGTTGAAAGCGTTATTTCGGTGTTTATTTTAGTTGGGAGTTTTCTCCTCTCAACAAATCGTCCTGACAGCAGTGTCAATTTGTTGAAAGATTAATACTCTCATTTTCGTTATGTTGTTTTATTTGATTAAGTAAGAGAACTTGGTTTTACTCTTTGTTCACCATCTCGGCTTTGTTGAAATAAATTCCAACGCCGGTATAATGGCTTCAAGAATATTCCAGTTACAACTTACTTTCTTAATAATCATGTGAATAAGTCATTCCTTCTTTGTCCCATCTCGGCTTTGTTAGAATAAATTCTAACGCCGGTATAATGGTATCGAAGCAATTACCTATTACATAATTATTAAGTACCTTTGAATACCATCTCGATTTTGTGGAATAAATTCCAACATCGGTTTAATGATATTCTAAAAATATAAAAGTGATGAATAATTAGTTGTTAGATACAAATAAATAAATAAAGAACAAAAGAATAATAAATTTAGTGACCTTTTATTTATTTACTTCCTTTCGGGTTCATGTTATTAACAAACCAAACTTCTTCCTTAAGGAAAGTTGGTATTAAAGAATAAATAAA
>NC_032010.1:7516869-7517121 GCF_001865875.1 Lupinus angustifolius | reverse complement strand
ATAAAATAAATCATGTAAACATGTCAAAGCACAAATAATGGTTTAAACATATTTTGGTGATTTTTCGGTTTGATTTGCATATAAATAAATCAACAAGATAAATAAACTAAGTCTTCACAAATTCTTGAGGAGACAAAATATTTTTGAATAAGGAAAATAAATTTCTCAACTTCTTGTGAGTTTGAACTACTTAGACAAGTTCTTATGTTTTACTTTGGTTAACCCCAAACACCAAGGTCTGAAATCCTCCTT
>NC_032010.1:7509815-7516769 GCF_001865875.1 Lupinus angustifolius | reverse complement strand
TTTCTCCTCTTGAATTCTAACTAAAAATTACAAAAACTTACTTGACAATGAAAATTCTAAACTAAGAAATGAAGAAAGAATTCCAAGATGAGAGAATTCTGGTCTTCAAGTGTTTTTGAGAGGAATTTATGAAGACATGGTGTATTCCAATTTGTTTTGCTCGAAGAAATTGGCCTCTATTTATAGGCCTCATGCCAGACTGCTGAGCTACTTAGCTGGACCGCTAAGCAGCTGACCAAACCCTTCAGCATGGGTTTGGTCCCTTGACCAAGTAGCTTAGTCACCTTTGTGTATGACTCACCAAAGCTAGTTGTGGTGAGCTGCTTAGCTGGACCGCTCAGCAGCTGACCAAACCCTTCAGCATGGGTTTGGTCCCTTGACCAAGTAGCTTAGTCACCTCCTTGTGCATGACTCATCAAAGCTAGTTGTGGGCTATGAGACCTAGCTATTGTGAGCTACTTCTGAAAAGCCTATGGTGGGATACTTGAGGTGAGGTCATGGATGACTTAATGGCTTGCTTGATGGTTAAGTCAAGTCTGGTAAGCACCACCCAGCGCACCTACTTCACCGCCGAGCTGCTTTTTCAGCAGCTTCTAACCGTGTTGACTGAGACGTGGCTTGGTGCTTGCTGATCTAGCCAGGAGTCTGGTTCTCTGTTGAGCAGCTTGTTCAGCAGCTTGGTCTTGCGCCAAGCTCGTGTCTGACCGCGCAAGCATATTTCTGACCGTGCCAAGCCTAGTCTGGTGCTAGGCTGAGCGGCTAAGAAGGTACGCTCAACAGCCTGGTTGAGCACCTTGATTTTCTTGACTTTTGTTGCTTTTAGGCCTAGTCTAGTGCTGGGCTGAGCGGCTAAGCAGGTCCGCTCAGCTGCCTGGTTGAGCACCTTGATTTTATTGACTTTTGTTGCTTTTTGACCATGAATATTTTCTCTTCTTTTCTTTATTTTATTTCCAACAAAATACATAAAAAGGCAATACAAACACAAATATACCAAATTGTGATATTTTATACAAAAAGTATTGTTTTAAGTTGGTTTTTCTCAATTATGCTTAAGATAAGTGCCATAATAGTGTATGATTTTTAGGTATGTTTGGCACTTATCATTGATCAACACACTTTACTTGTGCAAATTTATGTTTGTGATATTATTTTTGGGTCTACTAATGAATCCTTGTGTAGCAAATTTGCAAACATGATGCAAGGTGAGTTTGAGATGTCGATGATGGGAAAGTTAAACTACTTTCTCGGTCTTCAAATTAAACAAACTAGGGATGACATATTTGTGAGTCAATCAAAATATTGCAAGGATCTATTGAAAACATATGACATGAATGAACGCAAATTGATAATCACTTCCATGGGTCCAAATAGATATGTCCAAACCGATAACTCTATCCTGCCTATAAGAAAAACCCCCAAATTCTCTCATTTCAACCGAATTTCCCTCATTCTCTCTCATACCCCTTGAACATTAAACCCGTAACACTCAAAATCTCTCAAATCTTGGTCATTTTGAGTGTAATTTCTTGCAAAATCAATTGCGTTTTCATCTTTGTTCCATCTCTAATAACCAATTTCAAAGGTTTTGTCCAATATTGAAACCCCCTCTTTTTGGAACGCAAAAACTTCATTTCCATGATTTCCTCATCTAGAACCAAGAAGATTCGATCTAGGGCTTCTCAATCTCATCCACAAGGAGCATAAGAGGCAAATCCTTTGGATTTATCAAGGTTATTGTCTAATGACCAAGAAAAGCAATCCTTCATGGAGTACTTCTTAGGAAAACAACTCATCTCACCCAAGTATTGTATCATCATGTCCTTTGAAATTGCACATTTTCAATTTCCTAAACTCATTAAGTATCAAAATGTAGAGATTTTTGTATATATAAAAATGATTATTACCCTGAACTTGTATGAGTATTTTTCTATAGTCTTTCACTAAGCAACAATAGGCTTTATTCCTGTGTCATAGCGAAAGATATTGTTCTTGATCTTACTGCTTTTGGAAATGTTTGCTAAAAAATACCTAGTACAAGTGCCAAACTTCGCTCTGGGTTACCTTTTCCATGGGATGAGTTCAATCAGAAGACATTCTACTACTGTATATGTACATTCCCTAAAGAGGAAATAGTGAGTAAAAACCAATATGTAGTGACTGAATCCTCAAAACATAGAGATATATTGTCTATAAGAAATCTCAACTTAAATAATTGCTTGTTGCATTACTTTATGAGTTATACTTTAATTCCAAAATTTTCAATTCAATCTCAAATTAATAATTTAAAATTTCAATTGATGTATATCATTAAAACCTTTATATCGATAAACTAGGCACATGCGTAATTTAAGGGATGAGAATGGTCCGTTATCTTACGCTTGCTTAGTGACAACCATATTGAATAGGTTCAAAATCTCGATTGTTGGAAAGATAAGATTGGAACTTGACTCTCGAGACAATCGATGTCATCCACAAAATGAGTTTATTTAATGATCCACTTGATCTAAGCTTCAAGCACACAAACTAG
This sequence comes from Lupinus angustifolius, assembly GCF_001865875.1. Classification (NCBI taxonomy): domain Eukaryota; kingdom Viridiplantae; phylum Streptophyta; class Magnoliopsida; order Fabales; family Fabaceae; genus Lupinus; species Lupinus angustifolius. Next base: position 7,514,242 of record NC_032010.1, on the reverse strand, counting down.
CTTGATGAACCTTATGAGCTTCTTGCACCTCAACCACAACCGCACCAACTACAACCGGATCCTCGATCATCAACCACTGAACCCATAAATCGCATGATCATGACCAAACTTATCAATCTTCGAGGTTACATCACTACAAGGATGGATACACTTGAAGCAAAGAATCAAAAGATTGAAGATGACCTCTCGCTTATCTGTAATCGTCTAGATTACATGGACATTGATGACGATGAGTCAAAATCATTTTTGAACTCTTAGAGTTTAGTTAGTTGTCCTGGTTGTTTTAATACTTTGTTGATGACTTTAATGACTGTGATGTAACTTTATGACAATGTTTATTTTCTATGTGTATGAACAAAGTATGTTTTCAATATTATGTATGGATGTTTATTATTCTTTTGACCTTGCATACAAATCTATTGTCTTTTATGTTCCCATATGTATCTTGCTTTGTATAATTTGGTTCTTCCTTCTTTTTGATAATATGAAAATGGGAAAAAAGTTGGACTTGTCTTTCTTGATTAAAAATTTCAGGACAATGAATTCTACAAGAAATAGGTAGTATACAAGAAATAGGGAGTATACATGATATAGGGAGAACACTAAATTTAGCAATTCAGGAATGAATGTAAAAGATATTGGTTTATCATCATCCAAAAGGGGAAGATTATGAAGAACAACGTTTTCCTTTTATCTTGATTAGGTTTTGATGAAGACACTAACATCAACAAAAAGAAGAAAAAAATTTAAAGACCTTGATACATGGAAGGAAAACACACATTGTTAGATAAGATTTTATTTACTTTCTAGATTAGTTATAATCCTTACTAAGTAAATTATTACTTTATATTACTTATGCTTTTAGAAATATTTTTCAATGCGTTTTATAAACTATTAAAAGGACTAAAATGAGTTACAAGATTCTAAAATTGACTTTTTTAGAAACCAAGTAATGGTTTACCTGAAAAGAGAGTAATATGTTACTTGAAATAGAGTAATGTATTACCTGACAAAAGATGGGACAATAATTAATTAATGTTAGTGAGTAACTGGTTACCTAATATTGTTACTATAATTTCAAATTTGAAAATCAACCAACATCTTCCCAAACAAAGTATTATCTTCCCAAACGTCTTGTATCTTCTGGAAAGCACTTGGGGACATGTTGAATCTCTATAAATATTATCCTAAGTCTCATAAACGAATCACCCATTTTCTTGCAATATGATTCATTTTTTCAATTACATCTTGACATTCAAATTAACTTAGATTTTCAAAAAACAATTTCTGCACTTTTATATTCTGAAAAACTTAAAGCATTTTGTGATACATAATTTAATTGTGTTATAAGGATCCAAACTAAAACAAAATTGGGTTTAGAAATCCTTTGCCAAACTTAGTTTTCGTCATTCTTAACACAAATAGGAATCATCATAGGGTTTGGTTAGTGAATTTGTAAAATAAGGAAACTAGTGTACTTTCTTGTTAGGGAGTTTAAGTGATCAACTTGCTGAGGGAATTATGGTAGAGAGTTTGAGTGATCAACTTGCTGAGGGAATTATGGTGTGAGATTTGTAGTTGATACTCAAATTATATAGTGAAAGTCTCTTGGTACAAGTCAATGAAACTAGATATAGCTATCGGTTGGTAAAGTTGAACCAAGATACATCAGAGTGTGATTTCTCTATACCTACTCTATTTCATTTTTGTAGCATTTCTTCTTTATATTTATCCTCCGTTGTAGTTTTGATTCTAACATTTAAGAAAAGAGTAAAAAGTCTGCAAAAACTAATTCATCCCCTCTTGATTATACTTGCATTTTTATAAATTGATTAAACAAATATGAAATTGGGTTTACCCAATGCTTATATAATTGTCAAATGAGTAGAAGTTGAATCAATGTTACGTTTCAATAAAAAAATAAATGAAAATTATTTATGTACTTCACGATTCATACCCAGTACACTAATAAAGACCCACAATACATTGATTACATAGAATGCATGAAGATTTCATTATGATTGCTGATGTATAACGTTTGGATAGAAAAGAATATATATATATAATGTTTGGATGCCAAAGAATATATTTATACATATATTTGAAAATGAGAGGTTATTATATATAGAAACCAAAAGGTTTGCATTGACTCAATCCTTTACTACTGTAGATTCTAAAAATAAAGAGGTTATTTAAGATATATTTATTTATACATATGAAATATATTCTAGAGTGATGCTTATATATATATAGAAGGACGACTCAAGGGTGAATAGTGTGTTATTGAGAGAAACAAGAACAATTAATATGAACTATCAGATCTTATTTAAACAGTCAAGATTAAAAGATGCATGTATACATAACTTCTTTAAGTGACCATGTGGCCAATAACTAATTTTTAATCATAACCATCTATGTATAATTGTAAGGTCCATACATATTGTTCTAACAAAATTTGTAAGAGAATGATTTTCATTTGAGTCACTCCCGATATATATAGTTAATAATTAGGTTGATTTTTGATGGGATTATCTAATTTTGTTAATTTTTGACGAGATCTTATGATCCATTAAATTATATGGGCACAAGCAAACGAATTTTCAGTCGGATAAAAATAAGCTTACTTGGAGAACGTGGGTAAGACATTACTACAATTTGTAACATCAGGAAAGGGGTAGACACCTCAAAGAGATGTGCTAGATACATACTTTTAATCGTGGGTTGAGAATTGGATGCAATTAATGTTACATGCCAATTGATTGAGATGTTATGATTTGTTTTATTTAATTATACTCCACTTATTTATGAATAATGAACTACACTATGAAATGAAGTGAGAATATTGGTATTTCTCTTTTACCTTTCTCTATATGGAGATTTTCCATACTTATTAAATGGTTAGGAAAACCATATTTTTATAAGTTATGACAATATGTTCAAGTTTTGATATTTTTAGGATCTTTAGAGAAATAAACCAATATCAGGAGAAAGAACAAAACACAAGTGATTGTAGTATCTAATAGTTTATTGCTATTTGTTCAGTTTTATCTTTTTATTTTAAGGGTATGTTAAGAGTATTTTAAGACATTGCTCATTATCCCCTTTAGACAAAACAGTTGATTTAAGTTCAAATGTTTATGGTTTCATTTTAATATCTTTATGGTCGAGGTGTTTTCATATACATTAAAGAAAATTTTATGTCAAGAATAATTTTTCAATTGAATATATTTATGCTCTATAACATTATCCAAATTGACGTGCTACACGATACAATGTTTATTAATTTTTCATTTACTCTTATTTTTAATCATAAATAGAAGGAAAACAAAGAGAATGCTAATTTTTTTAATCATTTTATAAGTGACTAATACGTTCACTCAATTAGGAAGTTGCACATATATATCATCATATATTATAGTAGCTTGTCCTTGTCCATATAATTGTTTACTAATTAAGAGGTATTTAAATTATATTGACCAATTTATAGATGAAACATAATTTATTATCATATTATCTCTATTTTTATAAATAAATGGGATAAAAAAATATTATTTGAAATGTGATGACTATTAGGAAAGTCACGTTTCTTAAAAGAATGTGTTCGTAGGAAGAACCTTATCAATCCCATTAAATATTTGATGTTATCCTCACTTTTCTCCACAAAGAAGTATAATTTTTGGATAACTTAAATTATTAAGAGAATAGTTAAGAGGAAGAAATAAACATTCTATGAACAATGTATTGCAGTTTGCCAATGGAAGAATTCATCTTGTTTATTCAATCCAAAATCAATTTACATTGTTGTGTATTTATATACTGAAGAAGAAAGAAAACGGTTATAACAGAATCAATTTTCTTGGTTAACAAGAAAACGAAAATGTATCTAATCTAGGCTAGATTCATCAATGAATGAGAAGGCTATAATGTATCCAGGTGCATTTAGCATAAATTGGAGAAGTAAAGGCAGACTAGATTCATTTGTTGATGAGTAGCTTGGGAAGCAAGGTACTTGTTAATAGCTTGTCTTCCTTTGATGTGTTGCTGAAAATGCTGAGAGTGTATCCATAGCCTCCCTCAAGCTGGAGAATAGAGATTGATGATTCCCAGCTTGGCAAGAAGATAGTGAAAAGGAGATGGATCCAAGGGTTTTGTGAGAATGTCAGCCAACTGTTCAGCAGAAGGAATAGGTAGAAGATGGAAGAGTTTAGCCTGCAATTGTTCTCTAACAACATGACAATCAATGTCAATGTGTTTAGTTATCTCATGGAACACTGAATTGGCAGCAATGTGTCTTGCAGAATCATTATCACAATACAAAACAGAGGGGGAAGAGAAGGAGAGGTGGAAGTTGGCAAACAGATAAGTGAGCCATTGAAGCTCACAAGCAGTGGCAGCCAAAGCTCTGTACTCAGCTTCTGAGGAAGATC
>NC_032010.1:7509072-7509715 GCF_001865875.1 Lupinus angustifolius | reverse complement strand
CACAGTAACCAGAAATTGATTTCCTTGAATCAAGGCAGGCACCCCAATCTGAGTCACTGAAAGCCTTAAGTTGAAGAGAAGAGTTGGAAGAGTAGAAGAGGACTTGACCAGGAGATCCTTTAATATATCTCAATACTCGAGTGAGAGCTTGATGGTGCATGGTTGTAGGATTAGTCAAAAACTGACTTAATTGCTGCACAGAATAAGATAAATCTGGTCGTGTGTTTGTTAAGTATAGTAGCCTACCAACTAGTCTTTTGTAGGAGACTGGATCAACCAGTGTGTTAGAAGGATCTTGATGAAGTTTGGTGGATTTAACCATAAGAGTAGAGACTGGTTTTGAGGCAAGAAAATCAGTATCAGATAATATGTCAAGAGCGTATTTCCTTTGACAAAGAGTGATCCCAGCATGAGACCTAGCAACCTCCAAACCAAGGAAGTATCTCAATGTTCCCAAATCCTTTATTTTGAACTCAGGGTCAAGGTGATGTTTCACAAATGAAATTTGCTTGGGATCATTGCCACCTAGGATCAAGTCATCAACATATATAAGCAAGGCAGTGAATTTGGAATTGTTCTTCTTAGTGAATAAGGAGTGATCATGAGTTGATTGTTTATAGCCAATAGAGATCAAAGAAGAGGA
>NC_032010.1:7508630-7508972 GCF_001865875.1 Lupinus angustifolius | reverse complement strand
AGACTTATGCAATTTGCAGACTTGATTTGGTTTTATAGTGAGAACACCATCAGGAATTGCCATATATACGTCCTCTTCTAAGTCACCATGCAAAAAGACATTGTTAACATCAAGTTGATGAAGCAACCAGTTTTGAGATGCTGCAATGGCTAGCAATAATCTCACAGTTGTAAGTTTGATAACTGGTGCAAATGTATCAAAGAAAGCAATCCCTTCGGTTTGATTATAACCCTTGGCAACAAGTCTGGCTTTGTATCTCTATATGCTATCATCTGATTTGTATTTGATTCTATAAACCCATTTGGAACCAATGGGAACCTTGTCACTAGGCAACTCAACCAA
>NC_032010.1:7507308-7508530 GCF_001865875.1 Lupinus angustifolius | reverse complement strand
TCAACCAAACTCCAAGTGTTGTTTAATTCTAGTGCATTTAATTCAGCTTGCATAGCCTTGACCCAATGAGGAAATTTGACAGCTTGACTATAGTGTTTAGGTTCAACATTGCTAGTTATAGACAAAATGTGACTGAGACATGGTTGTGTAATGGTTGTGTATGACAAAACAGAGGATAGAGGATGAGAAATACCTTTCTGTGATGATGGAGGAGATGAAGTGAGAATGTTGCAGTGAAAATCTCTAAGGTTTGTGGGAGGATGTCTTAGTCTATCTGATTTTCTGGTATGTAATGGTAATGGAGAAGTGCTAGGCTCAGTTGATGTTGGAATATTGTTAGAGGTTTGTAAGGATTGGTAGGAGGGTGAAAGAGAATGGTTTTGTTGGTGAGGTTCATTTGGTGATGAATGTCTACTAAGTGTAGGTGAGGTTGGTATAATAGGTTGGTGCATAGATGTTCTATTAGTGTTTGGATGTTCAGTAGGGTTAACATCTAAGAAAGAACGATCATTGGTCTTGCTAGTATCACAAAGAATGGATGATGGTAGTGTATCAAGACTAAATTCAGTGTGCACAATGTAAGGAAAAATGTTTTCATGAAATATAACATTTCTAGATACAAAAATTTGTCTACTATGCAAGTCTAGGAGAATAAAGCCCTTTGTTCCTAACTTATATCCCAGAAATACATAGTTCCTTGACCTTGCCTCTAGTTTTGACCTGTTATGAGGACTTGTAGTGGCAAATGCTTGACAACCAAAGACTCTAATATCAGATAGGTTTGGACTTGTTTGATGCAAAACTTCATAAGGACATTTGTTATCAAGAATTCTGCTTGGTAATCTGTTTATGAGAAAAGTAGCATGTTGTAAAGCATAGGACCAATAATGCTGAGACAAATTTGATTGAAACAGCAAGGCCCTAGTGACATTAAGAAGATGTCTATGCTTTCTCTCAAGCACTGAATTCTGCTAAGGAGTTTCAGTACATGAAGTTTGATGAATAATGCCCAAGTTACTAAAAAATTGTGAATCATTGAACTCAATTCTATTGTCAGTTCTTAATATTTTTACTGTTTTATTGTATTGGTTCTTAAGAAAGGTTGGAAAGTTTTGCATCAAGATTCTTGTTTCAGCCTTTGATTTCATCAAAAAGGTCCATGTGTTTCTGCTATGATCATCAACTACTGTAAGAAAATATTTATGTCCATGTATTGAACTAA
>NC_032010.1:7506827-7507208 GCF_001865875.1 Lupinus angustifolius | reverse complement strand
AACTAAAAGAAAGAACACCCCATATATCCATATGAACAATTGCAAACAAATCAGGACTCCTATGTTTCTGACTCAAGAAAGGTAACCTAGATTGTTTTGCTAAGTAACAATGATCACAAACTATCTTGTTATCAGTTTTTACATATGAAATTATGTTGCATACATTGTGCAACACAGATATTGATGGATGCCCTAGTCTGAAGTGCCATAAATCAAATTGAGGCTTATTATGTTCGGCTTGAAAGGTAGTGTTTACATTGTGTTTTTGAGGCTTGGATTTGGCCTGGAAAACAATGGTGCTAATCACATATAGAGCATTTCTCACTTCAGCAATTCCAATCATCTTCAATGTAATCATATCCTGAATTAAACATTTTGAAT
>NC_032010.1:7490652-7506727 GCF_001865875.1 Lupinus angustifolius | reverse complement strand
ACATCATATAGTATTAGTGAATCAGAAAATTTCACAGATCCAGAGTAGTTTGTGTGTATGACAATTCCATTAGGCAATTTAACATGGATAGGCTTAATAGAATGATAGGACATGAATAATAAAGGGTTATGACATATATGATCTGTGGCACCAGAATCTAAGATCCAATTTGCTAATTTAACTGAACAATCACCTTTACGGATTTGCAACTCACTATCAGGAACATGACTTATCTGATTGACATTATGAGTGGTAGTGTTTGACACAGTGGAGTTTTTGAGCAAGGTTGCAAGCTGATCACATTGTTCAACATTGAAATTAAGAATGGGTGAAAGTTTGTGATTACCAAGTGGCAATGAATCCATTTGTTCTTCTGGTTCTGAATCAACCTTTATAGCACTATTGACATCACAAGTGCTTTGTTTTCCTCTGCTGCTCTAGAAATGTGGTGGAAAACCATGTTTGAGATAACATGTTTCAATTGTGTGCCTTTCTTTTCCACAATAAGTGCACACTTTGGTTGAGATTCCTCTTCCATAACCTCTACCATTATATCTTCCTCTTTTTTGCACAAAACCTCTTCCAAATCCACCTCTATTTCCTGATCTGAAATTAGATATTTCAGCAGCATTGATCATAGATTTAGGTGCAATAAGATTCATTCCAATTAATTGCCTCTATTGCTGAACTACCAGAGAAAAAGTTTTGTTTATCAAAGGCAAGGGCTCCATCAACAAAATTTGAGCCTTAGTAGCATTAAACTCATCATTTAATCCTTTTAAGAAACACACCACATACTCAATGTCTCTCTGCCTTTTTATAGTTTTCATCATATCACATTTGCATTTTACAATGCACACACATGAAGGTAATGATCTCAATGATTCTAATTGTTCCCATAGAATTTTTAAATCTGTGACATAACTGGAAGTACTCCTATCACCTTGTTTAATTGAATGAAGTTTTTGAAGAACATCTGACATTCTAAAGTAATCACCCTTAGGAAACCTCTCCTTTAGATCTAACCATAACTCTTCTACATTTTCTATGTACACCACACTTTGTGCTATGTTTGGGGATAAACAACGAGTAATCCATGAAACTACCATGTTATTACATCGTTCCCACACATCAAACTCAGGATCCATTGAATTAGGCATAGCAATTGTTCCATCAACGAATTTATACTTATTCTTAGAAAGTAAAGCTCGTTTCATACCTCTGAACCAGGCATGATTATTCACACCATCAAGTGGAGGAGTGACGAGGACAGCTCCTGGATTTTCACCTGGATGCAAATAGAATGGACTATGGACATCATTGTTATTGAGGAATGAAGAGGCTTCTCGATCTGATTCAAAACTCATCTGATTCGTCATAGTGAATCCAGAGAAAATGCAGAAGGAATTTTCAGAAAAATTGTACAAGAGTTTGAGTGATTTTGGTAAGGGATTTGAGATATATTTGCACAACTTTGGTAATCAGAGACTAGCTCTGATACCATATTGCAGTTTGCCACAGGAAGAATTCATCTTGTTAATTCAATCCAAAATCAATTTACATTGTTGTGTATTTATACATTGAAGAAGAAAGAAAACGGTTATAACAGAATCAGTTTTCTTGGTTAACAAGAAAACGAAAATGTATCTAATCTAGGCTAGATTCATCAATGAATGAGAAGGCTATAATGTATCCAGGTGCATTTAGCATGAATTGGAGAAGTAAAGGCAGACTAGATTCATTTATTGATGAGTGTTGATGAGTAGCTTGGAAAGCAAGGTACTTGTTAATAGCTTGTCTTCCTTTGATGTGTTGCTGAAAATGCTGAGAGTATATCAATACAATGGTTAAATTAATATTATATGAAGAGTACATTCATATAGAAGCAAGACTTTTTCTGAAATCATGTCCATGAAAATATACGTTTATACAAGCATATAAACTAAGTAAAATTAGTACCATAAACCATAATTTTAGATGAAGCAACTATTCAAGGGTATGGATTTGTAGATGATCAATTTTAGCTAGATATCTTGCTCTCATTGAAATGACGATTGGTTGTGATCCTTGATGGTTTCCGCTTTGCAGGATGAAGCAGAAGCAAAAAAATGCAGTTGAGGTGGTGTTTTTTTATTGTCAAATATTAGTATATTAATATTTGTTGTGGACAAGACTCATACCATCAATCTTCTTTACTTCACCTCTTCTTTCTAACCATCAAACCACTTTATAACTCCTTTTGTTTTCTTCAAATTTGTTGTAGGTGAGATTCAAATCCACAATCTCCTTCACTCCATTTCATAAATCCTTCACTTTAAACATCAGACACCTTATGCTCCTATTTGAGGTTGTTTTAGTTGAACAGGCTGCCCCTCTAGTGAATGTAGAGCACAACCAACTAGATGTAGAGTTGCATTATCCCAAGATGTGTTATCAGAACCAAAGAAGCAATCGTGACATAGGAGGTGGTGGTCATAAGCTACCACCAATACTATGATGAGTAACGTGGAAATTATATATTATCCCAGTAACCATGTTAACAATAGAGGAAGAGGTGGTGACACAGGTGGTGGCTACTCTTACAACAATCATGCCCTAGGTGGTTAAGTGAATCATGGTGCACGGGATGTGGTGGTGCAATCATGTAGGGCTGGCCCGATAGGTTGTGCAACATGTGTGCTACACATGACTCTTAGTTAGATGTGGTAAAATTATTCATAATCAAAATCCAGTAAAATTAAATCTTTCCAAATTCGTCTATAAAACTTAATGAATTTAAATAGATATAATTTAATGGAGAATTTTAATAATTGATGAATTTTATTCCATCATTATATCTAATGGACATCCATGAAAATATCACTTTCAATAGATATTCCATCTATCCAAATAATAAATATTCCTAAAATGTAACATTTTCTTTTCAATTTTTTTATCATATAAACTCTCACTTTTTGTATGTGTTTCTCATTCACACAGTCTTACTTTCATTTTTCAACAAATTAAATTTTCATATTGTTATATATCCCTAATAGATCTTGCTATTAATTTTTTTTTCTTAAATATATAACGTATATAAAGATTTGTTAAAAGTTTTACCCATAAAACTTTAAACTTTGCACGCTTATAAAAAATTTCATAAATGTGATTCTTTAAAAAGTTCAAAAAGTAAAATTTTGGAAAATATTTTTTGGAAAAGAAAATTAAGAAGCACATTAATAAAACTGATTTTAAAAAGAAGTGAATTTATTTTAAAAATGTTTTAATAGAAATATGTTTTATAAAAGGATGATTTTCTTAAAAAGTATTTTTTTATTCCAATTCAAAAAAGACAAATGAATTGGATATTAATCTATTTAATCGGTTAAAATGGATTTATAGATTAATTGAAATTCTTCTATTAAATTTAGATATAGATGAACTGGATAACATCAAATACAATATAATTAATGATTTGTATTGATTTGTGAATGTCTTTTCATCCTTTATGTGCCAAATCCAAGTAATTCATCTATTTTCCACTCATACCAATAATTATCTAGGGCCAAAAATATTTTTGTATCTACACAAGTAACTTTATTTCCATAAGAAAGTATTCTATTATTTTTATACTCTTTAAAACTTATTGTGTTATAAATTATTATTACTCTAAGCATAAAATATTAAACTTAATCAAAACTCTGAAAAAAAAGTGTATTTTATGTTCTCAAGATTTGTATGATACATCTTTTGTTCAATATTTATTTTAAAAATAATATATAATTAAATTATTTTGATATAAAATAGTGAATCATTTTTATTTCATTATCACAATTTATATTGGGCTCTCTATTTTGTTCAAGCTTTCATATGTAAAAATCTAGATAGTTAAATTTTTTTATAAATTCTAGCCCAAATTCGTTTTCCTTGCCTCCCGCCTACAACCCTTATCATGATTGATGGTGAGGTGTTGTGTTTGTTATATTGTTACTAGTTGAGGGTGAAATTGTTTTATTCTTGTACTACAAAAATATGCTTGAACAGTTTTGATTTGACACTTCCAATATTATGAACCCACCATTTTGTTACTAGTTGATGGTGAACCTTTTTATACGTCTGATATAAAATATGTTTGAGCAATTTTGTTTTGACAATTTCCACATTCAGAAATCGAATAAAAATTATTGTCCAAAAATTAATATGTATGTTTCTCACTACTTAATATGTTTTGATACGTATGTAATTATTGGATTAGGACGTGGGGTTGAGACAACTGATATACATTCCCACAAACACCATTTTATAGTCTTGTAACTAGTGGATTTGTTGGAAATGTTACCATTAGAATTTTTTAGTGTGCATTTGATGTTCTGGAATGTGTCAATTTTCTTCATAACCTTCTTGATGGTTTGTCCCCAGGATCATCATCCTTATATGCAGTTAGAGGCATTGCTGTTGTAGTTCGATCATTCAATGAGACTTATCCAACAATGCACAATTTACAAAGAAATTGTTTAAGGAATTAAAAACGACAAGTTTTTATTAGAAAAACTAAATATATTAATTCTCAATAGTAATTGATCTTTTTTTTAAATTGCTTTACCAATCACATAGATTAATAATTGCTTATACCAGTGCACATCCTGATTTACTATAGGTAAAATTTACACTGTACTTTGACTTTTTTATTATAATTTTGGTATAACTTTTTGAAATATTACCGGTGTAGTGTATTTTTTTTTATTGAAATCGTGTCTGTCATGCACAAGTTCATTTTTATTAATTTCTCCTCAACTGAACTCATGTCTGCCATGCACAAGTCATTTCTTTAAATTTTATCCCCAAAACTCGTGGATGGAGTCCACGAGATCTACAAAAATCATGGATATGGTGCACGATTTTCTTGAGTTTTAGATAGGGTTCACGAGTATTATATGCCCTAAATTCTATAAATACTGGTACAAGCATTTGTGACAAAACACCTTTATATTTTTAGCAAACACATCACATACACACTTTCCCTAGTTACTTTCGTATATTCATTGCTTATCTCCTTGCTTCTCCCTAGTTATTTGCTTCTCTTCCTTGCTTATCTTTAGGTAAGTATATTATTTCCATAACTACAAGTATTATTATTATTATTATATGAACATTATATATGAAATTTATAATTTCTTCTTTGATGTAGATGGCTATCATAAGAGATATTGTTAGTGATTTTAGTATGAAGATGAGATTGAGTTTTGCGGCGATGAGGAGGAGGACAGTGTTGATATTGGTAGTAGTCAATCAGATGATAACATAACATATGCTACTCCATCATGTTTTTACCTTATATGCAGTTAGAGGCATTATTGTTGTAGTTCGAGCATTCAATGAGACTTATCCAAAAATGCACAATTTAAAAAGAAATTGTTTAAGGAATTAAAAACGACAAGTTTTTATTAGAAAAACTAAATATATTAATTCTCAATAGTAATTGATCTTTTTTTTAATTTGCTTAACCAATCACATAGATTAATAATTGCTTATACCAGTGCACATCTTGATTTACTATAGGTAAAATTTACACTGTACTTTGACTTTTTTATTATAATTTTGGTATAACTTTTTGAAATATTACCGGTGTAGTGTATTTTTTTTTATTGAAATCGTGTCTGTCATGCACAAGTTCATTTTTATTAATTTCTCCTCAACTGAACTCATGTCTGCCATGCACAAGTCATTTCTTTAAATTTTATCCCCAAAACTCATGGATGGAGTCCACGAGATCTACAAAAATCATGGATATGGTGCACGATTTTCTTGAGTTGTGGATAGGGTTCACGAGTATTATATGCCCTAAATTCTATAAATACTAGTACAAGAATTTGTGACAAAACACCTTTATATTTTTAGCAAACACATCACATACACACTTTCCCTAGTTACTTTCGTATATTCATTGCTTATCTCCTTGCTTCTCCCTAGTTATTTGCTTCTCTTCCTTGCTTATCTTTAGGTAAGTATATTATTTCCATAACTACAAGTATTATTATTATTATATGAACATTATATATGAAATTTATAATTTCTTCTTTGATGTAGATGGCTATCATAAGAGATATTGTTAGTGATTTTATTGATGAAGATGAGATTGAGTTTTGCGCTGATGAGGAGGAGGACAGTGTTGATATTGGTAGTAGTCAATCAGATGATAACATAACATATGCTACTCCGTCATGTTTTTCTTGTGATACTAATTCTCAGGCTAGTCGTGGCTATTGACCAGGATCAACTACTTTAAGGAATGATAATCATTTATTTGTTGGTATGCAATTTGAGTCTACAGAAGCAACATTAGATGCAATTAAACAATTTCATATTCATAACTCATTTGACAATACTGTTATAGAGTCAAGGCGGTATAGATATGTTGGCCATTGTAAACATTTCGATGCAGGATGTCAATGGCGAATTCGTGCATCTTTTAATATAAAACGTGGTTTTTGCGAAATTAAGAAAATTAATGGAACACATACTTGTGTATCCACTATTGTTTTCCAAGACCACACCAAGCTAAACTAAACTCGTCATTCATTTCAGATTGTATTATTAATTTGGTATCCGAAGATCTCAGTATATCAATTCTGGCGTTTGTGAAAGAAATTGTAAGTTGTTTTGGATATACTATAACCTATATAAAGACTTGGACTGTGAAGCAATTAGCAATGAGCCGAATTTATGATGACCAGGAAGTTTCATACAATGACTTACCATGTTCGATGAACACTATGTAAAACGTTGTCTCAGGTACAATAGTTTGTTATGAAGTTTCTCGCCACTTTGTAGATGGCATTGAAGACCCTAATAGTTTCATTCTTGATAGGATATTCTGGGCTTTTAAGCCATGCATTGAAGGGTTTGCATTTTGGAAACAAATTTTACAAGTTGATGGGACATTTTTGATCGGTGAATATACTAGAACATTGCTAATAGCAAGTTCACAAGATGGTAACAAACGTATCTTTCTAGTTGCATTTGCCATTATTGAAGAAGAAACAAAGGAAGTCTGAGATTGATTTTTCTACAACCTTCGAACTTTTGTTACCTTACAATCGAACATTTGTGTAATATCAGATAGTGGTACATGATTGTTGACTGCACTTCGTACCGAGCTGCCCGAATGGTCTAATACTCAATCAGTTTATTATATTCGTCATCTTGCCAGCAATTTCAACATGGAGTTTTGAGGTTTTGATCTTAAAGATAAAGTTATGCAAATAGGTATGCCTTTTTTAAATTTTTAATGTTTTTTATATATATTATAATTTGAATAATTAATTACATTTTGTGTGTGTAGGATATGAGTTGATGCGACCATGCTTTGAGCAGATGCTTAGTGCGTTGCGTGAAAATATACGAGGGCAAGAGCATGGTTGGATCAGACCCTTAAATAAAAATGAGTTCAATTTTACAATGAAGGGACATGGTACGTCCATATGACTACCAACCTTGTAGAATACAATAATAGTATTTTGAAAGGATCTAGAGCTCTCCCCATCAATGCCCTTATCCGAACAACATATTATAGGATAAATTCATGGTTTGTTGATCATAGAGATGAAGCCATTAACATGATTAAGACATGACATATATATCGCGAAGAGTTGACAAATGTGATCAATGAAAAATCAGCGTACATGCCAACTTGTTCGTGTATTTTCAAGGAAGACGGGCGCAACCGAGTTTGAATTTGCTTCTAGATCTGGTGCTCGACATTCAAGGGTGTATGCGATGAAACTACCAAAAATTGGTGTGACTGCTCAGAGTTTCAGTCATTGAGATTGCCATGTTCTCATGCAATTGCTACATGTTCAATAATGAATTTAGATTGTGGGTTATTTATTCCAGCAATTTATCGGCTAGATAATATTTTGAAGGTTTATGGACATTAGTTTGATCCAATCAGTAATGAAGAATATTATCCTCCTTTTTGGGACTCTCATTCATTCCAAATCTTGTTATGCATAGGAAACTGTCTGGAAGACCAAAAACTACATGAATACATAATGAAATAGATGAAGTTCAATCTCAATAGATTAGAAAATATGGATGGTGTAGGATAGAAGGCTATAATATGAAGAAGTGACCATTCCAAATGTGGGAAGTGGGTAAAGTTCTAGGCAACCTCGTAACGATGAATAGTAAATATAATATATAGTAACTTAATATTATATTACTGTGTATGAATTTGTTTTAAATCATTGTTTATTTAAATGACTAGTACATTTTGTCATGCCTCATAAAATAGTTAGTATAACTTAAATGACTAGTACATTTTATGACACAAAAGGAAATCGGATTATAAACAAATATTTATTAAATGTAAAAAGGCATGGCCCAATCCTAGAAAAAAAAGGTAATTACTCATTCATGATGGATATGAGATTACCAAATTCTAAATTAGAGAATTGTAATGTAAAAAGTGTTCAATACAAGAGGGAGAACCTTCATTTATCCTAATTAGAAGAGATTAGGCTAAGCCCAACAAATCAAATCTAAAAATCTAAAAATTGGGAAAATAATCTATCATCCACGACCTACCTGTGAATTGTGGTCTGGAAAGGGTTAGTTTCTAGCGGTTTGGCTGTCCATGACCATGGGAGGTGGGGCACGGCCGTGGGTGGTGGCATGACCTGGCCATGTTGCTCTCTAAGTTGAGGATGAAATTTCTTCAATTTACACACGGCTGTGTGTCCAAGGACGGCATGGTCGTGTGTCGTGCCTTCACTTCAAGTTGTTTCTCCTTGATCCTCACTCAATGGCGACTTCTACTATGCCCGATTCCATTGTGTATTAGTATATTAGTTAGTGTATAAATGTATTTTATGACACTAACAATGAAAGACAATTGCATGCATTTTATGACACAATGAATCAGATTCTCTTAAAATGACCATTTCAAAGACAAAAATTGACTGACCAATGAATGACCAATGCAAAGACAAACAATGAAAGACTAATGCATGCAATTTATGAGACAACATACTCAATGCATGTATACATTCAAACCAATGCAATTCTTGGTCAATGTTACTTTAATGTATTGACTAAGACAATTGAAAATAGGAAGTACAATTAGTGTTGTTAGTGTATTAGTTTATTATTTGAATAATCATTATTAACTAAAATATTAGACTATATTTAAATTCTAACTAAAATATATCTAAATTATTGAACTAAAATGTCTCTAAATTCTTTAAGTAAAATAGTAACCTAAATCTAAATTCTTTAACTAAAATACTAACTTAAATCTAAATTCTTTAACTCAAATAGTTACCTATACCTAAATTCTTTAAGTAAAATACTAACCTAAATCTAAATTTTTTAAATAAAATTCTAACCTATATTTAATTAGTATAACAATATATTTTGTGACCCAAACAATGAATGACAAATGCATGCATTTTAAGACACAATCATTGAATGACCAAATAATTGAAACACCAATGTATGTCTTCCTTACACAAATTGAAAGACCAATGCATCTCTTCCTTACACAAATGATTTATTCCTTACACAAATTCAAAAACCAATGCATGTTAGTGTATTAATCAATATTAGAATAAATAACCAATGCATGTTTGGTCAATGTTGGAATAAAAGACACTAACAAAATGATCAATGCATGTTAGTGAATTAACTAAATTATTAATAGATAGGTTTGTGTATTAACTAAGATAAATTAAATTTTAACTTACTTTATTTACTAAATTATTAACATATAGGTTAGTGTATTAATATGTCAAGTAACAATTGTAGAGGGTATTATTAACATATAGGTTAAGTAAAATATTAATATATATGTAAATTCTTTAAGTAAAATATTAACTTATATCTAATTTCTTTAAGTAAATATTAGCCTATATTTAATTAGTATAACAATTTATTTTATGACAAAAACAATAAATGATCAATGCATGAATTTTATGAAACAAACATTCCATGATCAAATAATTAACTCAAAAGGCCAATGCATACCTTCCTTACAAATTGAAAGACCAATACATATCTTCCTTACACAAATGATGTATTCCATATATAAAATAAAAGACCAATGTATGTGAGTGTATTAATTAATATTGGAATGAATGACCAATGCATGCTTTGTCAATGTTGGAATGAAAAACACTAACAAAATGACCAATACATGTTAGTGTATTAAGTAAGTTAACTTAGTTTACTAACTAAATTATTAACACATAGGTTAGTGTATTAACTAAGATAATTTTAATTTTAACTAACTTTATTAACTAAATTATTAACATATAGAGGTTAGCGTATTAATATGTTATGTAACAAATTTATAGGGTGTTATTAACATATAGGTTTAGTAAAATATTAACCAATATCTAAATTCATTAAGTGAAATATGAACATAAATATAAATTTTTTAACTAAAATATTAGCCTATATTTAATTAGTATAACAATGTATTTTATGACAAAATAATGAATGATCAGTGCATGTATTTTATGACACAAATATTTAATGACCCAATAATTCAAAGGCCAATTCATATATTCCTTACATAAATTTAAATACCAATGCATGTCTTACTTACACAAATAATGTATTCCTTACACAAAGTCAAAGATCAAGGCATGTTAGTGTGTTAATCAATATTGGAATGAATGACCATTGCATTATTGGTAAATGTTGGAATAAGAAA
This sequence comes from Lupinus angustifolius, assembly GCF_001865875.1. Classification (NCBI taxonomy): domain Eukaryota; kingdom Viridiplantae; phylum Streptophyta; class Magnoliopsida; order Fabales; family Fabaceae; genus Lupinus; species Lupinus angustifolius. Next base: position 7,496,034 of record NC_032010.1, on the reverse strand, counting down.
CACTAACAAAATGACCAATGATTATTAGTATATTAACTAAGTTAATGTAGTGTATTAACTAATTTATTAACAAATAGGTTAGTGTATTAACTTAGATAATTTAAAGTTTAACCTACTTTATTAACTAAATTATTCACATATAGGTTAGTGTATTAATATGTTAAGTAACGAATTTATAGGGCATTATTAACATATAGGTTTAGTAAAATATTAACTTATATTTAAATTATTTAAGTAAAATATTAATCTAATCTAAATTATTTAACTAAAATACTAGCTTAAATCTAAATTCTTTAACTCAATCTGTAACCTATACCTAAATTCTTTAAGTAAAATGGTAACCTAAATCTAATTTGTTTAACTAAAATACTAACCTATATTTAATAAGTATAGCAATGTATTTTAGGACACAAATAATGAATGAGTAATACATGCATTTTATGACACAAACATTGAATGACCAAATAATTCAAAGACCAATTTGTGTCTTCCTTACACAAATTGAAAGACCATTGCATTTATTCCTTACACAAACGATGTATTCCTTAAACAAATTCAAAGACCACTGCCTGTTTGTGTATTAATCAAAATTGGAATGAATAACCAACTCATGCTTGCTCAATGTTGGAATAAAAAACACTAACAAAATGATCAATGCATGTTAGAGTATTAACTCAGTTAATTTAGTGTACCAACTAAATTATTAATAAATAGGTTGATCTATTAACTAAGATAATTGAAATTTTTACTTACTTTATTAATTAAATTATTAACATATAAGTTAGTGTATTAATATGTTAAGTAATGAATTTATAGGGTATTATTAACGTATATCTAAGTTTTTTAAGTAAAATATTAACCTAAATCTAAATTCTTTAACTAAAATATAAGCCTATATTTATATTCTTTAACTAAAATACTAACCTATATCTAAATTCTTTACGTAAAATATTAACCTATATTTAAAATCGTATAAGTGTATGAGTATTTTACTAGTGTATCAATTTATAATTTTGTGTGATCAATGCATGTCTCTTGTCATAGAAAATGACCAATGCATATTGGTCAATATTGCAAAAAAATTAGCCAATACATGTCTGTATTTTAAGTGACTAATGCATACCTTCCTACAAGCAATGCGTGACCATTTCATGTCATTTGTAAGGGAATCAAATTTCCCCTTTAAATGACCCTTGCTTGCATTATGTAAGGGAATCTGATTTCCGAGTTTCACATCAATGGAATAGTGGATGTAGGCCAAGAGTTCCCTTTTAAGGGAATCCTGAAATTGTGCCTACAATCTATGAGATGTGTCTAGCAAAATTTGAATTCTACTGAAGTTGTGGATAGTAGTCACGACTTCAGACCTTACTATGACCTTAAACCTATAACCAAAACCACTATAAATACCCCCCTTCCCCTCCCACATTCCCATCGAATTCCCCCATTCATTTTCTACTTCATATTCTCCTACTCCTACTCATATTATCACATTCATATTATCGAATTCTCTACAATATGTTAAATTAATATCTCCATTTTTATTACCGCATAACCAAATACCTCTATATTCTCATTCCCTATCCAAATACCTCCATATTTTCTACATTATTTTCTCATTATCTATATCATTCCACATTCTTCATACAGATTCTAAACAATCAAACACTTTGGTCCAGACCCTTTCAACACCTCCTTATTGAGACATTAAGAAATGGTCATGAAATCACATTTCGTGTTAGATACAACTTCTAGCAATCTGTACCTTCCGACGAGTGTTGCAAGTTATTCGCATTACTGCTTTCGACAACATATTGGATATCAGAGGAGTTGAAATCAAAAACCATTTCCTTAATGGAGAGTGCGCGATCACACTAGAAGATGTTGCATATCAGCTTGGAATTCCAATTGATGGGAAAGATGATACCGAATACACCATTATGAATTGGGAAGATCTTTATCTCTAGTTGTTGGGTGTTACCCCAATAGATAGACATATAATAGGACAAATGGTACAACTTTCTTAGTCTGAGAGCATCTACCAGGAACTTGTAGAAGATGCTAATGAGGGAGTGGTAGAATGACATGCTAGAGCATTCATTCTCATAATGATGGGATGAGTCCTCATGCCATAAAGATCAAAATCCCGAGTCCATATGATGTATCTCCATTTGCTAAATGATTTATTAGAGACATTAAAATACAATTGAGGATCAATTATATTGGCTTGTCTATATCGAGGACTTTGTCATACAAAAATAATTAAGGAACAAAAAGAGGTTGGGGGATGCCTATTACTACTTCAGTTATGGGCATATGTCTACATCCAGATTCTTGCACTAAGACTGTATGACAACACAATACAATTTTATCTGTTCATAAAAATGTACCATTTTTTCGTATACTAGTTTAACTTAATTTAACTTATATATTAATTTACATTTTTTCTATACTATAAATTTAATTTATATACTATTTTTAATTATGTTCAAAAGACGATCACGACATCTTATGACCACTAACATTCCTGGGAATGAAGCCAACATCATTCATACAATGTTAGATTGCTTGCTCTTTCATCAAGTAAGTTTAAATAGTAATTTATTTCTCTCTATTTCCTAAATATCATCTTAGTCATGTAATATTTCCTCCATTTTATAACCACCAATTTCAAATTCTTTCCAGTTTGTCTATACCCCATAAAGGACAATGCATATTAGGGGACATATCCCTGAAATTTTCCGAACACATGTGTAGTAGATTTGTTCCGCAACAGTAAAATGAGATGCTGCTGATCGGGTCATTAGACAATTTGGGATGCAACAATCTTTCCTACAAGATCCACCAAACTTCGACAAACTCCACAAGACGGACTTACGTGACAAGAATGAATATAATTGGCCACAAAAATATGAAGTTCAGATTCAAATGTGGGATAGTCGGGAACTGTACATGGTCAACGATAATCCCGATACTGAACCTTTGTATGTATCACTACTCACATAATATGCAGTGGTATTTACAAAGGACGAGGATATATATCTCGCCAGATGGAGCATATTGTGTTGGAGCAATAAGTTTTTTCTAATAAATATATAATTTTTTAATTTTTTTCATTTCATTCAATAACTAAACTTCTTATATATTTTTGGCAGTTGAACTTTGCAAAGGAACTTATTGAAAGAATTGCTCCTCCTCAATCTTACAACAATCTCATTCAAACTATCGATTACATCCTTTTTGCATATAAATATTTGGTGAAGGCATTGGAAGAGTGAAATCCAACAACCTTTAACATTTCCTGACCTCGAGCTCCTCCTAATCAACATTTTAATATGCATGCATACGAGTCTGAACCTCAACGTCAAAGTTCAAGTCAAACAGAGGTTAACCAACAGGCACAAATACCACCACCACATTTATACGGAGAACAATCCTATGAAGCTTTCACACTATTTCCAATCAACTACCATACGAGACACAGTTCTCAATTTCAAGGATTTTACCGTCCTACTATGCCATCACAACCAGTATAAATCAATATTTATGGTAATGAATAATGATGATGAAGGTGATGAGGAGGAAGAGGAGCAACAACTTAGAAGAGGTGGTAGTGGAAGAGTCAGAGAAATCTCTCAATAACAATTAAGAGTTTTTCTACCACGGAGAAGAAGGCCACCCCATGTGGCACTTTTTATCACATCACAAACATCATTGATATTATGGATTGTAATTGCAATGTTCTTAATATAAATGTTTTGTCATGTGATTCTTATTATTGCATTTTTGATTAATTTTCTTTTTATCTAATTATTATTAATCATATTACTAATAACCGTATAAAAGTAAAATATAAATAACAACTTCAATATCATTGCAACTCTAAATATATACAAACCCATCCAACAACCCTATAAGCCCTAAATTCATAAAGTTGTTTAGGGCAAAAAGTCTTGTGGCTCCTACTCACGAGATTGATGGAGAGAAGTGAAATCGTGGACCTGATCCACGAGTTTTAGGAAATAAAATTTATAAATATGACTCATACATAGAAGATACAATTTTAGTTAAGGGGAAATTAATAAAAAATGAATTTGTGGACATGAATTCAATAAAAAATACGGTACCGAATAATATTTCAAAAAGCTACCCTAGAATTATAATAAAAAAATCAAAGTATACTTGTAGTATAGTGTTGGGCCATTATGTTTTCCACTTGCCATGAATTCATTTAACGTGTGGGATTAGAGCAAAAACATATGATCATTATATCCATATTCTCCTGCTCCTACATGTACGGTATTTAAAGTGGCAAAATTCTGGTAGAAGGTTTCGTAGAAATGGTACTCAAGGTACTCTTATTATATATTAAACTAACACGTGCTGGAATGAGATGCCGTTCATATACTTGAACACCACGATGTCAATACAAACCAACAAAAGTATAATTTTTTTCCACGCAGAATGTCAATACAAACCAGCTTTGTCACATGTTAAGTATGTGGAAAGGGGTTGAGGGAAATTTGCTTCAGTTTGACTTGTCAAGCTTGAGTCTAGTTTTGAGTGAAATTCAATACCAACTATTTTTAGATCCTCAGTTAAAAGTTATAAACTTTAGAGCTACTTAATAATCTCAAATTTACGTTATTCATTAGTTCAATTGACCTATATAAATAATAATTGTTATGTACATATATAAAGAAACATGTGACTTTTAGACCATTCATATGAAAACTTTAATTTTAATACGTACAATATTAATATATTCAAATATTAATTTAAAAAATATATATGTTATGTATAAATTTTTTTAAAATATGTATGTGTATATATAGTATGCAAATATATATATAAATATATTAGGGAAATATTCCTAAGCAATATCATAAGGATACGCACTCTGAAGTCAAAGTTTTGGGATATCTGAGATCTTATGCCGCACCTTGGACTGCTTTCAAGGTTCAACTTAAATTCTGCTCCGAATAAAGAGGTTAAGGAGCACATACTGTGTTTGTAACCCACAATAATAATGTAAAAGGTAGTATCTCTTTTGGTTGATTTCTTTTTTTATGATGTATTGTTATTCCTTCACATTTAGTTGTGAACAACAATATTATAATATACCAATAACATATTAAATATATTGAATGATCACATAAATAAATATTAAACAAACTTTCATTATATTGTACTAGATCCATGTAAGAATGAGATTGCAACTAAGGGGGGTGAATTAGTTGACTTAAAATTATGATAACTTTTTCTGCAAAAAGTAAGAGTTAACGTGCAGCGGATAATATTGCAGAAAATAAATAAGAATAAATCAAAGAGGTAAGGGAGAATAGAGTACACAAGGATTTTATAGTTGACTTAAAATTATGA
>NC_032010.1:7482602-7490552 GCF_001865875.1 Lupinus angustifolius | reverse complement strand
TGAATTAGTTGACTTAAAATTATGATAACATTTTCTGCAAAAAGTAAGAGTTAACGTGCAGCGGATAATATTGCAGAAAATAAATAAGAATAAATCAAAGAGGTAAGAGAGAAGAGAGTACACAAGGATTTTATACTGGTTCACCTTCTTGTCCACCGATGGCTATGTCCAGTACTCTTGCAGCACAAGAGATTTTCCTCTAAATATTATGAGTTGTAATTACAATATCTCACCCCGAGATCTCTAAGTACCTTACACACTCACTAATATTTATACCCTTGGAAAAAACCTTTCCAAGTAACTCTATTCCCTTTCTATTCACACCCCGTGAAAGAAAGTTATTACAATAAATGAAGAATTTGAATGATGGCTTTGGATTGCCTTCATAAGTATGAAATATAATAACACTTGCAATCCAACCAACTCTTTTTGTATACTTAGTAATAATGCTCTTTAAGATTATAAAACTTTGAAACACTTTACTTTAAGCAACTTCAATAACAACTTTTGAAAGTTTGAGTGCAAGTTGCAAAAAGTGTAGAGAAATAACTTCAGAAAAAGTTTAAGAGCTTTTTGGAAATTTTATAAGAGTTGAGTATATGTTGTGTTTTTGTGTTGTGAGAGTTAGAGTCTTTATATAGACTTTCCAAACACTCATGGTGTCTTTCTGAAAGTGTAGGAGTTGTTTGAAGTGAAGAGATTTCGTTTGGAGTGAAAACATTTCATTTTGAAATATGAAATCTCGTACAACAGTCTTCAGTAATGTATTACTGATAGTGGGTAATCGATTACCCAAACTCTCTGTCCACTGTTTATTTAAAAACGAATTAGAGTAATCAATTACACCTTTTGGGTAATCGGTTACTCAACTTTTATAAAACTAGTAATCTGTAACTCAAAGGCAGTAATGGATTACTCTGAACAGTTTTAAAGTTGGATAACTCTTTTTCTCACACATGTAACTTGTTACTTAGATGAAGTAACCCGTTACCCATTATTTTAAAAATATTTTGAGTATCTTTAAAATGTTTCATTCTTCTTAAAAAATAGTTTGAGCATTACTACTTTGTATATTCAAGAGTTTTGGGATAGAAGTACCTATAGAGACTTAATCTATTTTTCTTGAAGCTTTAATCTTCTTTGTCTTCATAAGTATTCTTCCTTTTCTTCTTTTTGGTGATGTTGGTGTCTTCATCAAAACCTTGCCAAGGTCAGGAGCAAAGATCTTCTTCACTTTGATGATGACAAACCAAGATCTTCTTGATGGTGTAATTTTATTGAGAGCATCACACTTTGAGATATGTTGAAATTTTGACTTGAGTATGCTCCCCCTATCTTGTATGCCCCCTATCTTTTGGAGTAATGTGCCTGAAATATAATTTTACAGAAAATACACACCAACTCTTCAACTTTTCTCCCCTTTTTGACTTCATCAAAAAGTAGAAAAGCAAAGAGATTCCAGCATAATATATAGCATACATACACTTTATATAATTAAGATATAACAATATTGTAGCATATATTCATGTAAAGATATAGATAAGTTTTGCAATGCATAAATAAGATGTTTCAATCAAATATCCAGGAATGGAACAAAAAAACACAAAACATCATAAAGTAACTTGTCCAGGAATATGCAGCAATAACTTAAAAACAACAAATAAGTAGAAAAATTTGTCCGAGATTTGAAAATAATACAACCAGAAAATCCTAACAACAGTTATACTAAGATTCAGGCTCCGAGTTGTCTTCACCAATATCCATGCTATCCATCCTAGAGGAGAGGCAATGGAGCTCATATTGGATTTGTTGATTCTGAGAGTCGAGAGCATCCATCCGGTTAGTGATGTAGCCTCGGAGAGAAACCAACTCATCCATAATCATTTGGTTTGAGGGCAAGGCAGCAGATGAGGACGATTGAGCATTAAACTCAGACGGTTGTGGTTTAGAAGGGTTAGGAGCTTCAGGTTCAGATGGTTCAGCATCAGTAGTTGGCTTTTCGGTTCTATGTTTGTAGATGCGGGTTCGAGGGTCTTGGGTGAAACCCATTTTGTGGATCACATCCACATCAATTTGGCTTTCTCGAAGATTCAGAGGCACCTTTGTTTCACCATTCGTAGAAACTCCGAAATTCTAAAGAATATTGGTTATGAAGATTGCATATGACAAAGGACTTTGAGTAACTCTAACAGTCCACATTTGTCTCATTATCATTAGAGCCCAATTGATTTTTATGTTAAACTTTATGGCATACATCAATTGGAGTTCTATGTCACTTATTTGAGAATGATTTGAAAATTTTGGTATGAATGCATAGCTCAAAAAATAATGAAGCAAACGTTTCTCTATTTTGTGATATCCAGCAGATAGGATATCTCGGTGTTTGATAGTCTCTCCATAGCCTTGTTGCTTACGCATTTCTATTTCCCTTTTCGAAAGTCTACATAACGAATGATAAAAATTCTTTCGATCATAATTATCCCATTCACATACAAGGCTGAAACCTGTTATTTTACCTTGAGAGGGTATGTTACATAACAATGAACTGCAAGTATTTAGATCTAAAATAAAATCTTTTCCTTTGACATAGGAAGTAAGACGATTTTTCTGAAAGTTCAAGTTACAGTAAAATACTCGCACAAGTTCGGGATAAATGACATTTGTTTCACAACAGAAGTCAAAAAGGTTTTGTTGACGTAAAAGATAAGGGAAAAGAAAATCTTCAAACTCAAAATTGTCAACATTACCGAATTTAGGAGTAAAAATGGCGCGACCATGGAAGTGCTCCTCAAATATCTTGAGTTGCTCATCATTAGCAAGAAGCCTTGTCAAATCTAGAGGGTTACACTCCAAAGATTTTGTTCCTTGACTCCTTTGAGAGGTGTTGGAGCGTTGTTTCTTTGATCTAGAAGAGGAAGCCATGGATTTGGGATTTTGAAATTTTAGGTTTTTGGGTTTTTGGAGATTTGAGGTTTTTTGATTCAAGCCACTAATCACGAAAATGATTGGTTAAAAGTGTTTAGAATAAAAAATGTGATAGGAATGGACACAAAAATCTCTTGAAACGGATCAAAAACAATGTTTTTAGAGGTTGAGAGGCTTTGAGAAGTAGAGAGCACGAGTTGAGTGAGGAAAATGAGTTTTCAAAAAGTTAAAAATTGCAGAAATTCCATATATAACGAGCTCAATTTCTAGCTCAAGTTCAGCTCATTTGGTTCATGAACCAAGTTTATTGAGTTAAATAATGAATCGAGTTTCGAACGAATACCGAGTTGGTTCGGTTCATTGTCAGTCCTACTTACAACAACCATGGCCTATATGGTTAAGTGAATGCAAGGGATGTGGTGGTGCAATCATGTAGAGTCGGCTCTATAGATTGTGCAACATGTGTATTACACATGACCTAAAGGAGGTAAAATTATTTATAATTAAAATCTGTAAAATTAAGTCATTCCAAATCTATTTATTAAATTTAACGAATTTAAATGGATATAATTAAATGAACAATTTTAATAGTAAATGAATTTCAACCCGTCATTATATCTAATGGGTATCCATGAATATACCAATTTGGATGGATATCTAATCCATCCAAAAAATAAACATTCACAAAAGATGTCATTTGTTTTCAATTTTTTCATCATCTAAACCCTCACTTTCTTGTACGTGTTTTTCTCATTCTCAGTATTAATTTCATTTTGCAACAAATTAAAATTTCATATTGTTATATATTCTTAATAACACTTGCTATTAAAAGTTTGCTCTTAATTATATATATAACTTATATAAATATCCATTAAAATATTTATAAATAGAAACTTAAACTATGCATTCTTATAACTTTTTCAAAAATGTGATTCTTTAAAAAGTTCAAAAACTAAAATTTTAAAAATTGTTTCTTAAAAAAAATTAAGAAGTAGATTAATTAAACTAATTTTAAAAATTACTTTTAAAAATAAGTCAATTTTTTTAAAAATTGATTTGAAAAAATGTTTTATTGGAATATGTTTTTTAAAAGGATCAAAAGTTCTCTTTTATTCCAATTCAAAAAAAGACAAATGGATTTGATATTTATCTATTCAATCCATTAAAATAGATTCATTGATGAATTGAAATTCATTCATTAAATTTAGATATAGATAAAATTAATAATATAAAATATGATTGAGTTATTTTTATGGATTGTGGATATCTTTTCATCCTTGATGTTCCAAATCCAACTAATTCATCCATTCGTCACTCTTACCTATAACTAATGAGGGCCAAAAATAATTTTTTATCTACACAAGTATCTTTATTTCCATTAGAAAGTATTCTATTACTTTTATTCTCTTTAAAATTTATTGTGTTATAAATTATTATTACTCTAAGCATAAAATATTGAACTTAATCAAGACTCTGAACAAAAAGTGTAATTTATGGTCTCAAAATTTGTATGGTATATCTTTTTTTCAAAATTTATTATAAAAATAATATATAATTAAATTCTTTTGATATAAAATGGTTATTCATTTTTATTTAGTTATCGTAATTTATTTTGTTCAAACTTTGACATGTAAAATCTAGATAATTAGTTTTTTTTATAAATTGTATCCCAAATTTGTTTTCCCCGCCTCCCACCTACAACCCTTATCATGATTGATGGTGATGTGTTCATAGTGTTTATTATATTGTTACAAGTAGTGGGTGAAACTTTTTTATTCTCATGCTACAAAATATGTTTGACAATTTTGTTTTGACACTTCCAACATTTTGAACCCACCATTTTGTTACTAGTTGATGGTGAACCTTTTTATATATACTTCTAATATAAAATATATTTGCGGAATTTTGTTTGGACAATTTTGACATTCAGACATCAAATAAAGATTATTGTCCAAAAATTAACATATATGTTTCCCATTACTTAAAATATTTTAATAGGTGACACAATTATTGGATTGGGACGTGGGGTTGAAGACAACTAATCTACATTCTCAAAAGCACCATTTTATAGTCTTGTAACCAGTGGATTTGTTAGAAATGTCACCAGAAGAAAATATTTGTGTGCATTTGTTGTTCTGGAATGTGTTGCAATTTTCTACATAACCCTCTTGATTGTTTGTCCCCAAGGTCATCATCTTTTTATGTAATTAGAGGCATTGTTGGTGCAGTTTGAGCATTCAATAGGACTTATCCGAAAATGCACAAATTGCAAAGAAATTGTTGAAGGAATTCAAAACGACAAGTTTTTATTAGAAAAACTAAATATATTAATTCTCAATAGTAACTTATCTTTCTCTTTATAAATTCCTTAACCAATCACATAGATTAGTATTTGCTTATACTAGTGCCCATATTGATTTACTATAGGGAAAATTTACATATTTGGTATACTTTGACTATTATATTACTAGTTTGATGTAACTTTTTGAAATATTACTGAAATAGTGTATTTTTTATCCCCAAAACTCATGGATGGAGTCCACAAGATCCACATAAATCATGGATATGGTGCACAATTTTCTTAAGTCCTGGATAGTGTTTACAATTATTATATGCTCTAAGTTCTATAATTACGACAGAAGCATTTGTGACGAGACACCTTTATATTTTCAGCAAACACATCACATACACACTCTCCCTACTTATTTTCTTATATTATTTGCTTCTCCCTAGTTATTTGCTTCTTTTCCTTTCTTATCTTAAGGTAACTATATTATTGCCATAACTACACGTATTATTATTATTAGTAGATACTCAAAAAATGTTTGTCTCCAAACTTCTGGGAAACTAGGTTAATCTCCAACATTCTGGGAATCATCTTCTTCTTCATCATGGCAACTAACTTCATCCCGTGGAGCTTCCTGGGTGACATGAATAATGGAAATCAAGGGGATCCAATGGTTCACAAAAATGCTCCAGCATCACCAAAGAAAATGTCTTTTGCTCAAGCTTTAAAAGCTTCATGTGACATAACTGCTTCACAACTTCCTCAACCCTGCATAAAGGGGGACGCCATTGCCATCAAAATCCCTGAAGATGAATATCAATCAGGGCTACAAAGATGCAAAAACCATCTTCATGGACGGCTCATCTTGTCAAAAGGAGATTCTCCTATGAAGTTCACAGATCTGAAAAATAAGCTCCAAGCTTTGTGGAGCAACATTGGTAAGTGGACTATGATTTCACTAGGTAAGGGCTTTTATGATTTCGCATTCTCCTCAATGGAGGATATGAGGAATGTGTGTGCTGTGGGATCTTGGAGCTTGAAACCTGGATTCCTTAGGCTCTTTCTTTGGTCTCCTAATTTTAACCCAAACCTGCAAAAATTGTCCCATACCCAATGCTGGATAAAGATACACAATCTTCCTCAAGAGTATTGGAGCCCGAGAATTCTTTTCTCTATAGCAGGAGGTATAGGGACTCCAATCTCGTTAGATGATGCAACTCACACAAGATCATTTGGCCATTTTGCCAGAGTCTTGGTGGAAATCAACTTAAAGACAAACCTGCCTGAGCAAATCCTTGTTGAAAGGGAAGGATTTGCTTTCTTTGTTTCCATCGAATATGAGAACTTGCCAAACTTCTGTCAAGGATGTCAAACCATAGGCCACATGGTTGCGCAATGTCGCGGGAACATTCAAAATCAGGATGCAGAGGGGGCTATAAAGAATAGGAGCAAAAAGACAAAGGTAGAGGTGGTAGCTCCAAAGGGGAATGAAATCAATGATCTAACCATTAATTTGGAAATTGAGAAAGAAGTGGAGGATAATTATAAAGATATGGAAAGACTGGTAATCTCACCAAAATCCAGGGGGAACTTTGATAGCCATGATGATAATGAATTGGATATAACAAGAGTGGAAAACTCAGTGGAAGATGTGGAATCAGATTCCCAGAGTGGAAATATTATAGTGCAAGAGACAGAGGATTTGCAAAATGTTGCAGCCACTGATAGTCGAATAGTGGGCAAGTTGTGGGCGGATGAGGAAAGTAATGAGGAAGAGGAGGATGAATTCTCCAAGGTTCTCAGCAGATCTCAGAAGAAAAAGTTGAAAACGAAAGTGCAGGCAGCTAAGGTATACCAGACCAGAAATGGTGGATATCTAAGCACTTCTAAATGAGAGTCCTTTATTGGAATTGCAGGGGATTAGGGAACCTTAAATCAAAATTGTCCCTAAAAAACATGTGCACTACCCATAATCTAGATATAGTTTTTCTGGCTGAGCCTAACATTCCAGTGGAGGTAATAAGTAGCAGCTTCTAGTCTAATATGAATCTGCAGATTTTTGTGGTGAATAATAGAGGGAATCTCATTCCTTCAATTTGGGGTTTATGTAAAATTGGGCTAAGCCCTTCTGTCCTGGTGAATTCTGATCAGCACATATCAATAGCCATAAACTTTGATAATAAATCTCTTATGGTTTGTGCAGTTTATGCCTCTACAAGTTATTTATGTAGGAGAATCCTCTGGTCTGATATTAAGGCTAATATGCTAGCTCACCCTGGATCTTGGTGTTGCATAGGTGATTTTAATGCTGTTACTGGTGCTCATGAATGCAGAGGAAGCACTCTGCCTGCTAGAATTTCTTGCAAAGAGTTCCAAGACTTTATTGATAATGCTGACCTGTTGCAGCTTCAGAGCATTGGAGTTCAGTTCACTTGGTCAAACCGCAGAGGTGGTAGTGCTTTAACTGAGAAAAAGCTTGATAGAGCTCTCTGCAATGAGAGTTGGATAAACAACTGGAGTCAGGTCTCTTGCTGCACTCTTCCTAGAATAGCCTCGGATCACCACCCCTTGTTATTCCACTCTATTGATTCAACATCTTCTAGACCTTCTTCTTTTAGATTCCACAAAATGTGGTTAGAGCATTTGGATTGCAGAAGACTGGTTACTGATATTTGGAGCAATGAAGTAATTGGTTGTCCAATGTTCATTCTTGCTCAAAAGCTGAAAATTCTCAAAAA
>NC_032010.1:7454775-7482502 GCF_001865875.1 Lupinus angustifolius | reverse complement strand
CTGTTGCTTGCTTCAGGCAGGGAAATAGCTGGACAATTCCTTCATTTATGAACAGGATTTTCCGTAACATTATTGAAAAGATTGCAAAAACTAAAATAGCTGGAAACTTGGATAGGCTAGTGTGGACAAAGACTCTAGATGGCACCCTATCTCTTAAAGCTGCTTATAAGGAGGTAATGAATTACACAAGTCAGTTAAAGTGGTGCAAGCTGATATGGTCTGCTAGTACTGCTCCATCTAAGTCCTTCATTACTTGGAGAATTATGAACAAGAAGATGCCTACGGATGATAATCTTAGGAAAAGAGGTTGTCAAATTGTCTCCATCTGCAACTTATGCCACTCTCACAGTGAGGAGGAGGATCATCTTTTTCTGCATTGCATTTTTGCATCTAGTCTTTGGGATTGGATCACTCATGCTTTTTCAATCAACCTGGACATCTCCTCTATCAAAAGAATTTTGGATGACTGTGATAAAATGATCAATAAGCAGGTTAAAGAGGTTCTCATAGCTTGCGTGATAAACACCTTAAGCACTATTTGGTTTTGCAGAAACCAGAAAAGATTTGAGGGAATTCTAATCACTATCCCTATGGCAATCAGAAGGATCAAGAGGGACACTTCTTTAGCTGGAAATTCCTCCTCTGCATCTGCTTCCCCCTCTGTTGAGGATCTCTTGATCCTTAGAAGCTTTAACATAAGTGTTAAGCTTAATCTTGCTCCTAGGATCACGGAAGTAAATTGGCTCCCTCTAGAAAAGGGTTGGATCAAAGTCAACACAAATGGAGCGGCTCATGGATCTCCAGGGCATTCAGGGGGAGGGGGAATTTTCCGTGATCATAATGGAGTGTTTATCACTGCTTTCTCTAAGTATCTAAACATTCAGAATGCTATCTTCGCTGAGTTTCATGCAGCTTTGCATGCTGTGCAAACTGCTTATAACAGAGGGGGGAAGCAGCTTTGGATTGAGGTTGATTCAAGCATGCTCTAGGACATCTTTAATGGTAATTCTAATCCCCCCTGGAGTCTGCAGAATGATTGGATAAAGTGCAAGGAGAAATTGCACACAATGAACTACAAAATCACTCATATCTTTAGGGAAGGTAACAATTGTGCGGATAAATTAGCTTCGTTTAGTATTGTTTCAAGAACTTACACGGTTTGGAATGTAATTCCTACCTTTATCCTTAGTGATTATAATAGGAACAGATTGGGAATGCCCAATTATCGTTTCAAGAACATGTAAATCTCTTCCTCTATCAATATATTGGGTGTAATCACACCTTTGTTTTAAAAAAAAAATATTATTATTAGTATGAACATTACATATGATAATTATAATGTGTTCTTTGATGTAGATAGCTATCATAAGAGATATTATTAGTAATCTGAGTGATGAGGGTGAGATTGAGTTATATGGTGATGATGATGAAGAGGAGGATGATGTTAAGATTGGTAGTAGTCAACTAGACGGTAAGATAACATATGCTACTCCGTCATATTTTTATTGTGATACTAATTCTCAGGTTGGTCATGACTATCGACCTGAATCAACTACTTTAAGGAATGTGAAAATGATTTATTTGTTGGCATGCAATTTGAGTCTAAATAAGCAACACTAGATGTAATTAAACAATTTCATATTCATAGCTCATTTGGCTATATTTTTGTAGAGTCAATGCCACATAGATATGTTGGTCATTGTAAATATTTCGGTGCATGATATCAATGGCGAATTTGTGTATCTCTTAATGTAAAATGTGGTGTTTGGGAAATTTGAAAAATTAATGGAACACATACTTGTGTATCCACTGTTGTTTGTCAAGACCACACCAAACTAAACTCGCCATTCATTTCAAACTGTATTATTAATTTGGTATATGAAGATCTCGATATACCAACTACGACGCTTGTGAAAGAAATGTAAGTTGTTTTGGATATACTATAACCTTTAGAAAGGCTTAGACTATGAAGCAATTAGCAATGAGCTGGATATATGGTGACTGAGAGGGTTCATACAATGACTTACCACGTTGGATGAACGATGTCCAAAATTTTGCCTCAAGTATAATTGTCTGTTATGAAGCATCTCGTCACTTTGTAGATGGTATTGAATATCCTAGTTGTTTCATTCTTGTTAGGGTATTATGGGTTTTTAAGCCATGCATTGAAGGTTTTGCTTATTGCAAACTAATTCTTCAAGATCATGGGACATTTTTTACCAGCACATTTGTTGGAACATTGCTAATAGCAAGTTCACAAGATAGTAACATGTGTACCTTTCCAGTTGTCTTTTTCATTGTTGAAGAAGAAACGAAGGAAGCCTGAGATTGATTTTTTGCAACCTTTGAACTCTTATTACCCCACAACTGAACATATGTGTAATATCCGATAGGGGTACAAGGTTGTTGGCTACATTTCGTATAGTGCTACCCGGATGGTCTAATACTCAATTAGTTTATTGTATTTGTCATCTTGCCAACAACTTCAACAAGGAATTTCGAGATTCTGATCTTAAAGATAAAGTAATTCAAATGAGTATGCCATTTTTAATTTTTAATATTTTATGTAGGGGAGGGATCCACTTACTCCAAGAGTAAGTTTTTTAAACTTACTCCTCATCCTAGCCATCAATTCTAGGGAAATCCAATGGTTTAAATTAGTGAGTAGATCTAAATCATTAGATGTCCATAGAATTGATGGATCCCCACTCTTATATATATATATATATATATTATAGTTTTATTAATTAATTACGTTTTTTTGTAGGATATGAGTTGATGCAACCATGTTTTGAGTGGATGCTTAGTGCCTTGCGTGAAAACATATGAGGGCCAGAGCATGGTTGAACTAGATCCCTGAAGAAAAATGGGCTCAATCTTACGATGAAGGGAGTTGGTACGACCATATGACTACCAACTTTGCAGAATGCCTTAATGATGTTTTGGAAGGATCTAGAGTTCTCCCCATCACTGCCCTTGTCTGAACAACATATTACAGGCTAAATTCATGGTTTGTTGATCATAGAGTTGAAGTCATTAACATTAAGGCATGAATATATACTTTGAAGAGTTAACAAATGTGATCAAAGAAAACCAGTGACAAGCTACATGCCAACTTGTTCGTAGTTTTTCAAGGGAGACGGGGGTATCCGAGGTTGAAGTTGCTTCTAGATCTGGTGTTCGACATTCAAGGGTGTATATGATAAAACTATCTAAAATTGTTATGATTGTGGAGAGTTTCAATCATTGAGATTGCCATAATGTCGGAAATTTATTTCACCAATTTAACAGTTAGATAATATTTTGAAGGTGTATGAATATTTGTTTCATCTAATCGGTAATGAAGAATATTGGCCTCCTTATTCAGGACCCTCTTTCATTCCTAATCCTGTTATGCATAGGAAACGAACTAGAAGACCAAAAACTACACAAATACATAATGAAATGGATGAAGTTCAATCTCAACCTATTACAAAATATGGATGGTTGAGTAAATGTAATATTTAGTAACTTAATATTATATTATTGTGTATGAATTTATTTTAAATCATATTTTATTTAAATGACAAGTACATGTTGTCATGTCTCATAAAATAGTTAGTATAACTTAAATGACCGGTACATTTTATGACACAAAATGAAATAGGATTAGAAACAAGTGTTTATTGAATGTAAAATGGTATCGCCCCAATCCTAGAAACAAAAGATAATTACTCACTCATGATGGATGAGATTACCAAATTCTAAATTAGATAATTGCAATGTAAAAATGTGCTTAACACAAGGGGAAAATCCTCATTTATCCTAATTAGAAGATATTAGGCTAAACCCAACAAATCAAATCTGAAAATCTGAAATTTGGGAATAAAATATGTCATCCACAACCATGGGTGTAGAACATGGCTTGGTCGTGGAAAGTGGCCCCATAAGGGTTGGTTTCTAGCGGTTTGACCGTCCACGACCGTGGGTGGTGGAGCACGACCATGGATGGTGGCACGGCCTGGCCGTGTTTCTATTGGAGTCGAGGATGCAGTTTCTTCAATATACACACGATCGTGGGCCCAAGCAAGGCCTGGTTATGTGTCGCGCCTTCACTTCAAGTAATTTATCTTTAATCCAGGCTTAGTGGCAACTATGCCTGATTCCATGCTCTAACCTATATTTAAATACTATAGTTAATATATTAACGTATTAGTGTATTAATATATTAGTTAGTGTAGCAATGCATTTTATGACACAAATAATGAATGACCAATGCATGCATTTTATGACACAAACAATTAATGACCAATTAAAACATTTCATGACACAAACAATGAACGAGTAATGCATATATTTTACGACATAATGAATAAGATTCCCTTACAATAATGATTTCAAAGACAAAAGTTGATTGACCAAGGAATGACCAATGCAACGACAAACAATGAATGAACAATTCATGCATTTTATAACACAAGGTAATCAATGCATGTATGTATTCAAACCAATGCAATACTTGGTTGATGTTAGTTTAGTGTATTCACTGAGACAATTGAGAATAGTTAGTGTAATGTATTAGTTTATTATTCGAAAAAGATTTATTAACTAAAATATTAGCCTATATCTAAATACTTTAACTAAAATATGTCTAAATTCTTCAACTAAAATATCTAATATCTCTAAATTCTTTAAGTAAAATTAAAACCTAAAAATAATTTTTTTAACTAAAATACTAACCTAGAACTAAATTCTTTAACTTAAATAGTAACCTATACCTAAATTCATTAAGTAAAAGACTAACCTAAATCTATATTTTTTAACTAATATATTAACCTATATTTAATTAGTATAGCAATGTATTTTATGACATAAACAATAAATGACCAATGCATTTTATGACACAAACATTGAATGACCAAATAATTCCAAGACCAATGCATGTCTTCTGTACACAAATTGAAGGATCAATGCATGTCTTCCTTACATAAACGATGTATTTCTTACACAAAATCAAAGACCAATACATACTAGTGTAATAATCAATATTGGAATGAATGACCAATGCATACTTGGTCAATGTTGGAATCAAACACACTACCAAAATGACCAATGCATGTTAGTTTATTAACTAAATTATTAACAAATTCATTAGTGTAATTACAAAGATAATTTAAATTTGAACTTACTTTATTAACAAAATTATTGACATATAGGTTAGTGTAATAATATGTTAATTAACGAATTAATATGGTATAATTAACATATAGGTTAAGTAAAATATTAGCCTATATCTAAATTCTTTAAGTAAAATATTAACCTAAATCTAAATTCTTTAACAAAAATACTAACCTAAATCTAAATTCTTTAGCTCAAATAGTAACGTATAACTAATTTATTTAAGTAAAATACTAACATAAATACAAATTTTAATACTAACCTATATTTAATTAGCATAACAATGTATTTTATGAACAATTAATGAATGACCAATGCATGCATTTTATGACACAAATAATGAATGACCAAATAATTCAAAGACCAATGTATGTATACATAAATTGAAGGACCACTGCATGTCTTCTTTACACAAACGATGTATTCCTTACACAAATTCAAAGACCAATACATATTAGTGTATTAATCAATATTGAAATAAATGACCAATGCTTGGTCAATGTTGGAATAAAAGATACTACCAAAATGAGCAATGGATATTAGTTTATTAACTAAGTTAAATTAGTGTATTAACTTAATTAATAAGAAATAGGTTAGTGAATTAACTAAGATAATTTAAATTTTAACTAACTTTATTACTAAATTATTAAGATAAAGGCTAGTGAATTAATATGTTAAGTAACAAATTTATATGGTATTATTAACATATAATTTCACTAAAATATTAACCTATATTTAACTTTTTTATGTGAAATATTAACCCAAATATAAATTCTTTAACTAAAATATTAGTCTATATTTAATTAGTATAGCAACGTAATTTATGACACAAACAACAAATGACCAATGCATGCATTTTATATTACAAACATTGAATGACCAAATAATTCAAAAACAAATGCATATCTTCCTTACACAAGTTGAAAGACCAACGCATGACTTCCTTACACAAACTCAGACCAATGTATGTTAAAGAATTTATATTGATCCATATTAATCCATATTGGAATGAATGACCGAGGCATGCTTGGTCAATGTTGGAATAAAAAATACTAACAAAATGACCAAGCATTTTAGTGTATTAACTAAAAAATTAACAAATTCTTTAATGTAATTGCAAAGATAATTTAAATTTGAACTCACTTTATTAACTAAATTATTGACATATAGGAAAGTGTATTAATATGTTAATTAACGAATTAATATGGTATTATTAGCATAAAGGTTAAGTAAAATATTCACCTAAATCTAATTTCTTTAATTAAAATACTAGCCTATATGTATTTAGTAGAGGAACATATTTTATGACACAAATAATGAATGACAAATACATGCATTTTATGATAAAAGTATTGAATGACCAAATAATTTAAAGACCAATGTATGTCTTCTTTATAAAAATTGAAAGACCAATACATGTATTTATTACAAAAATTCAAAGGCCAATGCATATTAGTATATTAATCCATATTGGAATGACTAACGAATATATGTTTGGTCAGTGTTGGAATAAAAAACAATAACAAAATAACAAAATGACCAATACATGTTAGTGTATTAACCAAGTTAATTTAAATTTAAACGTAATTTATTAAGTAAATTATTAACATATAGGTTAGTGTATTAATATGTTATGTAACGAATTTATAGGGTATAATTAACATATAAGTTAAGTAAAATATTAACCTATATCTCAATTTTTTTAAGTAAAATATTAACCTATATCTAAACTCTTTAACAAAAATACAAACCTAAATCTAAATTCTTTACCTCACATTGTAGCCTATAGCTAATTTATATAAGTAAAATACTAAGCTAAATACAAATTTTAATACTAGCCTATATTTAATTAGCATCGCAATGTATTTTATGACATAAACTATGAATGACTAATGTATACATTTTATGACACAAACATTAAATGACCAAATAATTTAAAGATTAATGCATGTCTTTCTACCAATGCATGCCTTCCTTATACAAAGGATAAATTTCTTACACAAATTCAAAGACCAATGGATGTTAGTGTGTTAATCAATGTTGGAATGAATGACCAATGCATGCTTGGTCAATGTTGGAATAAAAAATATAGGTTGGTGTATTAATTTGTTAAGTAACAAATTTATTGGGTAATATTAATGTATAGATTATGTAAGATATTAACCTATATCTAAATTTTTTAAGTAAAATATTAACCAAAATCAGATTTTTTTTAACTAAAATATTAACCTATATATAACAGATGATCAATGCATGCATTTTACGACACAAATAATGAATGGTCAATTCATGAATTTTATAACAAAAACATTGAATGACTAAATCATTCAAAGACCAATGCATGTCTTCGTGACACAAATTGAAAGACCAATGCATATGTTCTTTACACAAATTGAAAGACAAATACATATCTTCTTTCACAAATTCCAAGATCAATGCATGTTTGTGTATTAATCAATATTGGAATGAATGACCTAAGCATGCTAGGTCAATGTTGGAAATAAAAACATTAATAAAATGACCAATGCATGTTAGTGTATTAACTATGTTAATTTAGTTTATTAACTAAATTATTAATAAATAGGTTAGTGTATAATTTAAATTTTAACTTAATTTACAAACTAAGTTATTAACATATAGGTTAGTGTATTTATATGTTATGTAACGAAATTATAGGGAATTACTAAGATATAGATGAAGTAAAATATTAACCTATAGCTAAATTCTTTTAGTAAAATATTAACCTAAATATAAATTCTTTAACTAAAATTCTAACCTAAATCTATATTCTTTAACTCAAATAGTATCCTATACCTAATTTCATTAATTAAAATAATAACCTAAATAAGTTATTTTTCACTAAAATACTAACCTTTATTAAATTTGTATGGCAATATATTTTATGACACAAACAATGAATGACCAATGTGTAACACCTCAGTTATGTCATGTGACCTCCCAGACCCATAAATATACTGAGCGTGTCATTGTAAGACCTTAGTTATGTCATGCGACCTCCCAGACTCATATATATACTGAGCATGTCACCCCCAAACTTAAATAACCCCTGTAGTATTTTATTTCCCATAAAGGGGAGCCTTCCCTGACTCGAACGCGTGACCTCAAGGATAAATAGTCACTATACATTTTATGATACAAAATTTGAATGACCAAGTAACTCTATGTTTTCTTTACACAAATTGAAAG
Source organism: Lupinus angustifolius (assembly GCF_001865875.1). Lineage (NCBI taxonomy): Eukaryota > Viridiplantae > Streptophyta > Magnoliopsida > Fabales > Fabaceae > Lupinus > Lupinus angustifolius. Next base: position 7,474,138 of record NC_032010.1, on the reverse strand, counting down.
ACCAATACATGTATTCCTAACACAAATTCAAAGACCATTACATATTACTGCATTAATCAATATTGGAATGAAGGACCCATGCATGCTTTGGTCATTGTTGGAATAAAAAACAGAAAGAAAAAGACCCATGTATGTTAGTATAATAACTAAGTTAATTTAATGTGTTAACTAAATTATTAACAAATAGGTTAGTGTATTTACTAAGATAATTTAAAATTTAACTTACTTTATTAACAAAATTATTAACATATAGGTTAGTGACTATGACAAGTAACGAATTTATTGGGTATTTTATAACGAATCTATTGGGTATTTTTAACATATAGGTTAAGTAAAATTTTAATCTATATATAATTCTTTAAATGAAATATTAACTTAAATCTAAATTATTTAACTAAAATATTAGCCTATATGTAATTAGTAGAGGAATGTATTTTACGGCACAAATAATGAATGACAAAAGTATTTATTTTATGATAAAAATATTGAAGGACCAAATAATTCAAAGACCAATGCATGTCTTCCTTACCCAAAATGAAAGACCAATTCATATCTTCCTTACACATATTCATAGACTAATGCATGTTAGTGTAGTAATCAATATTGGAATGAATGACTAATTGATGCTTAGTTAATGTTGGAATAGAAAACACTAACAAAATGTCCAACACTGATTGGGAAACTCATGGTACCCCTGGTCATGTAGGAGATGTGGTATTTTTCGTGATAGCTTAGGTGCTATGCAGGGTTGTTTTGCAGTTTACTTTGCCATTCAAAATTCGTTGTATGTAGAGCTTCTTGCTGCAATTTTTGCTATTCGGATAGCTGACAAGAAGGGTTAGAATTATATTTGGCTAGAATATAATTCTTATTTGGTTGTGGATATGTTCAAAGGAAAACACTCGGTCCCCTGGAATCTTGCAAACAACTGGAAAAAATGTTGTGACATTATTTCTCAAATGAACTTTCGGGTATCCCATATTTTCAGGGAAGGGAATACTTGTGCTGATAAATTGGCAGCTTTTGGAGTATTATCTAAGCTTGATACCTGGTGGGATACTACTCCTGATTTTCTGGTACAAGAAATTGCTAGGAATAGGACTGGTTTGCCAAGTTATAGATTTAAGAACTTTTAATTTGTGTTTTTCCTTGGCTCTTTTGTCTTTGTATTCCTTCTAATCATCATTTAATATAGTTTGGGTGTGCTGCCACCCTTTTGCCAAAAAAAAAAAAACAAAATGTCCAATGCTTATTTGTGTATTAACTAAGTAGTTAATATAGTGTATCAAATAAATTATAAACAAATCGGTTAGTATATTAACTACGATAGTTTATTTTTTATCTTACTTTATTAACCAGATTATTAACATATAGTTTAGTTTATTAATATGATAAGTTGTGAATTTATAGTCTTATTATCCTTTAGGTTAAGCCAAAATATTAACCTATAACTAAATTTTTTAACTAAAATATTAACCTAAATCTAAATTCTTTAACTAAAATATTAGCCTATAGTTAATTAATTTTGTATTGTATTTTATGCCACAAACAATGAAGGATCAATACATGCATTTCATGACCTAAACTTTTAATGACCAAATAATTCAAGGACCAACACATGTCTTTCCTTACAGAAATTGAAAGAACAATGGATATCTTCCTTACACAAATAATGTATTCCTTACACAAATTGAAAGACCAATACATGTTAGCGTATTAATCAATATTGAAATGAATGATCAATGCCTGCTTCGTCAATGTGGAGTTAAAAACACTAAAAAATGACCGACCAATGCATGTTAGTGTATTAAGTAAGTTAATTTAGTGTCTTAACTAAATTATTAACAAATTGGTTACTGTATTAACTACGATAATTTATATTTTAACATACTTTATTAAGTAAATTATTAACATATAGGTTAGTGTATTAATATGTTATGTAACAAAATTATAGGGTATTATTAACATATAATTAAGTAAAAGATTACCCAATATCTAAATTCTTAAGTAAAATATTGACCTAAATCTAAATTATTTAACTAAAACATTAGCCTATATGTAATTATTAGAGGAATGTATTTTATGACACAAATTATGAATGAAGAATGCACACATTTTATGATAAAAACATTGAATGCCTAAATAATATAAAGACCAATGGATGTCTTCCTTACACAAAATGAAAGACCAATGCATATCTTCCTTACACTAATTCAAAGACCAATTCATGTTAGTATATTAATTAATAATGGAATTATTGACCAATGCATGATTGGTCAATGTTGGACTCAAAAACATTAACAAAATGATCAATGCATGTTAGTGCAATAACTAAGTTAATTTAAATTTTTTAACATATAAATTAATGTATTAACTAAGATAATTTAAATTTTAACTTACTATATTAAGTAAATTATTAACATATAAGTTAGTGTGTTCATATGTTAAGTAACGAATTTATTGAGTATTCTTAACATATAGGTTAAGTAAAAGATTAACCTATATCTTAATTCTTTAAGTAAAATAGTAACCTAAATCTAAATTCTTCAACTAAAATAATAACCTATAAGTAATTAATAGAGGAATGTATTTTATGACACAAATAATGAATGATGAATGCATTCATTTTATTGTTAAAAACATTGAATGACCAAATAATTCAAAGATCAATGCATATCTTCCATACATAAAATGAAAGATCAATACATATCTTCCTTACACAAATTCAAAGGACAATGCATGTTAGTTTATTAATTAATATTGGCATGAATCATCGATGCATGTTTGGTCAATGTTGTATTAAAAAACACTAACAACATGACCAATGCATGTTAGCGTATTAATCAATATTTGAATGAATGACCAATGCATTCTTGCCTAATGTTGGAATAAAAAATGCTCACAAAATTGTAACACCCCGTTTTTGCAATTATTAACTTAATGTTTTATTATTGAAAATATGGTGACAACATCAAGACAATTAAACTCTACATGATATAAAATCAGAATAATTTCTAAATTCATTTTCAAAGATAAGTTCAAAATTCGGAAATATTTTATTCTATCTCAACCCAAAATCGACGCATTGCGAACAACCTCAAAACTCAACCATAAATATAATTATATTTTTTTCTTAGTATGTAGATTTGTAAAATCATTAATTTAATCTTGACAAAATGATTATAAAATACATCATATGTGTAAAAATATCATTCTTAAATATTCTTATAAAATGTAACTTATTCTAAAATTTGTTTAAAAGACAAGGGGTATTCCAAAATCAGAGCTAATAATCCCAACATAAACAAGATACTTAACTATACATCAGCTAAATTCCTCTTGTCTATATTTCATCAATTAATATCCAAAGTACAACTACAACAAATCTGTTCATGTACATAATATAGACAAAAGAAAAGACACAAAAGGAAGTAAGAATCAACTATGACAACCACATTGTGAAATTACATAGAGAAATAACATTAAAGTGAGAAAACCTATAACACAACTATAATGAAACAATGTCAAATTTATGCAAATGATGCACGAAGTTAGTGTATTATACAATAGGATATTCAAATCCCCAATTAATATATCTTTCATGCAATGTGTATGCAATTCAACCAACCAATCTCCATCAAAATTATAATACCTGGAGGCCAACATCCTAGTGGGAAAGCAATCAGGAGTACAAATATCGTTAACAACGACAAGTAAAAATATCAATTGTTGTCCAAAACCTCTATCTCACGTGTTTACCATGTAAGCACTGTCCGTTCCAGGATTCATCTCTATCGATCATTAAATATGCAATGGCGTGTCAAAGACTGCTTAGTTTGCATGTAAGGCGATCCTAGTCATACGGGTAATGAACCCGAACCCTCACTAGACTGTCTCACCTAGGCAATCTCTTAAGGCTTCTTGACGTATTTTCGTCATTGTCGCCCCTATCCAAATCCACAATGATAATTCTGTCATTGTATCTTTCATTTTCTCCAACTACATGAATGCAATGCATGCACACTAACCGATATTAGACAATTAAATCTTTTAATCAAGGGTTTACCAAATTTATTTCAACAAGTCGCACCTAAGTTAGTTGTCTTAGTCTCAGTACAATGTTAACATAACAAGTTGAAGGACAAGCTCAAGACGCTAACTTAGGGAACAAATATAATTGCGTAAAGCCCTAAGTCTCACTACACTTTCAAGTGTCTGGATATCCATAGGCTCTCAACAAGTCCAATCTTTCCAAAATTATCACCTAAGTTAGTTATCTTAGCCCATTGCATTTGTATTGTGCCATGTCCCCAGGATGATAAGTGTCAAACATACCTAAATTTCATACACTTTTATGACACTTATCTTAAGCATAATTGAGAAAAACCAACTTAAAACAATACTTTTTGTATTAAATATCACAAACTTGTATAGTTGTATGTATATTTCTTTTTTTATGTATATTGTAGGATTTAGAATGAAGAAAAGAAGAGAAAAAAGACTCATGGTCAAAAAAACAAAGAAGTCAAAAACCAAGGTGCTCAACCAGGAAGCTAAGTGTGGACCAAGCCACGCTAAGCTCACCTGGACACTAGCCTGACCTGGACCAAGCTGATCAAGCAAGCAGCTGAGCGGACCTGCTTGGCCACTCAGCCTAGCACCAGACTAGTCCTGGCACGGTCAGAATTCAGCTTGACACGGTCAGACACAAGCTTGGCACATGTCCAAGCTGCTGAAAAAGTAGCTTAGCGGTCCAACCAAGCAGCTTAGCAGAGAACCAGACTCCTGACCAGATCAGCAAGCACCAGACCACGTTCCATTCAGCATGGTAAAAGCTGCTGAACAAGCAGCTTAGCAGTGCCACAGGTGTGCTAAGCGGTGTGCACCCAGACTTGACTTAACCATCAAGCAAACCATGAAGTCATCAATGACCTCACCTCAAGTAGCCAACCATAGGCTTTTCAGAGTAGCTCACAATAGCTGGGTTCATACTCACAACTAGCTTTAATGAGTCAAGCATAAGGAGGTGACAAAGCTACTTGATCAAGGGACCAAAGACATGCTGAAGAGTTTGGTCAGATGCTTAGCGGGGCTGACAAGCAGCTCAGCGGCCCAGAAAAGAATTTCTATAAATAGGGCACATTCCATTCGAGCAAAAGCATCCATTTCATATCAAATTCACATATCTCTCACTAGAAATTCTTCTCTGAAATTCTCTCTTCTTATTCTTAGTTTTTAGGAGCTTTATTTCAAGTAAGTTTGTAATTTTAGTTTAGAATTCAAGAGGAGAAAAGGAGAAGGCAAATGAGATGCAAAAATCAATTTTGTAATCTCATTTGGAACTCAAAGCATCCAATCCTTGGATGGATGGCTCATGCTCCTAACAATTTCTTTTGAATATGGTTATGTATTTACTTCTTCTTATATTCTAAAAGATTTGAATTTTAATCATTCAAGTTGGTGCTTTGATTAATTTTACTTGTTCGATAAATTCTTAATGCTCTTTTTAGATTGGTCACCTAAAAATGATTTCAAGTCATAAAAATTACTTGTCTCAAACACTTAACAAATAAACTCAGACGTAGTTGTACTACTTAGTTTATTTGCCAAGTTAAGCATACTTTTCTTAAGATCTTATATTCATTACTACTTCAATATTAGAGTAGCCAAGATTAGGGTGTGAAGCCAAGATTATGGTGTGACAATCTAGTCTCTTGTGGACGTAATATTTTTTAGTAATAAATATAAGTGATTATCATTCTACCATTTTAGGACATACACTAAAAGGAGGATTTTAGAACTTGGTGTTTGGAGTTAATCAACAATCAAATTATATAATTCCCATATCAATACAACAATCAACTTATACATTTTTCATATCAATACACCAATCAATAACATAACGACTACAATTGGGATATTTCCAAATTACAGCCTTGCCACAAACATTAAGCACATAAAACGATTATTAATTTATCACAAATACTCACATGCACATAAATAGAAATATTTAGTAACCTTTCATGACGATATAATACCATAAGCGAGCACCTCACATTATGGTATAAAAAATGAATTCATCCATTTATATTTCTTGCAGAATCAAATATCTAAGACTGTATACATCGTTATCAAAAAAGATTAAGTACACTTACATGGAAAACAAGTTTCCATGAGAGTTCCTAATCTACAAGACTCTCTGACTTTTGAGGGAATCAGGAAGAATGACTTCAATGAAATACTCTAAGACCACAATGGTCTTTTCCCTCTCCTGAATTTATGAAAGCTCCTTTGTCCAACAAATAAACTAGTTCCCTCATCGTCTCCTTCAACCTTGGAACCTTTTCTCATAAACATGCCAATAACAATCAAGACAACAGATTAACTTCTAGTAAACCTAAAACTAACAACTAATCTATTATTGATCAACAATTTTTAATGCAAAAACACACATATAAGTTTCAATTGCAGAACAATACAAATATATATGTACTATAAGAGATTGGCGTTGGAACTTCATACTAGAGAGTAACTAAATAAATATAATGACATTATTAACTAGCCTTTGAAAAATAAGTTACCATAAAATAGTCGCACTATCATTGACCCTCCAATACGAAGTGGTTTTCTTCATAATAAATGAAGATAACGTCAAATAGCAAAACAAAACACATATATTCTTCACATGGCCATGTTATCTCTTTCAGAACCACGAAAGTAATACATGAAAAATAAAATAAAAAACAAATAAAAATGAAACTTAACAAACATTGATGGAAGTGATTAGACATAAAAAATCACTCTTGATCACATTAGAAACAAACATAACATCAATTTAGGTATTAAGTATGAAACAACTTTAGAATTGGAAGATCTAAACCATTTAAAAGAAATTATATGGAAAATAAGGGGACTCACCGATTTTAATTTGCAGAAGAAAAATATAAATGTGACATTATGATTAATAAATCCACTAATTGCATATATAAAGAATATAATTTAAATAGGTAGTGATGTCCTTCTTTTCTTTTGATTTTAAAAGATATTTTTATTCCAAAATCACTAGTATTACATAGAGAACAACTTGATTTCGTAAACTTTGGAAGGAGGAAGAAATACCAATTATTTTCATGTGGTAGCAGAAAAAGATAAACAATCCAAATTCATCTATTATTGAATTCAAGGAGAAGAAGAATGAAGGAAAATTGGTTATCGTTTTATCTTCCCTTTCTTCTACAAATTGCAATTATGGATCAGTTTTATTTTTGTTTCCTCCCCGCTCAATACATATATTTGTATTTATCAATTAGGTTTAATGTTATTATTATCACAATAATAAAATTCATTTTTATCACAAATTAATTAAAATAGATGTGGTAATCACAAAAGAATAATGACCAGATATATCTAGATAATGTTAGTGAGATAACTTTGTTAAAGATTAACAACCCAAAAAATTAGTGATCATAATATGATATATTATCACAATTAGTTTAAGATAAACGTTATAATATACATAATAATTCAAAACAAGATAATGTTATGAAGATAAATATTATCAGCTATAATATTCACTAAATTATTTACCAAAAAATGAATACTCACAGAACATGTTTAATGAAAATTCAAAATGTATTACAAAAATATTTGAGTATTTTACTAATGTAATACAAGGCCATTTATATCTTAAAATATATTTTCGAAACAACTCTAACTAGAAGATAAGGATTCACTTGACTACATAATAACCATTGAACTAAGTTGTTTTTAAAATAAAACAAAATCATAAACTTATAGGATAAACATTAAATGATCAACAACTTATCTAAAAATCATATTTGTCACTCACATAAAAATAGAAAAATGTAGCTGTTACAATCCTTCTCTCCTAACAAGAAATTTCGTCCCAAAAATTTTGTCAAGTTATACAAAGGAATATAGGATTATAAACCCGCAATCAAACACAAACAACTGAAACACAAACTCATCCATTAAAACAATTAAGAGAGTTTCGTTGTGAACTATTAGAGTGGACCATAGACAGGTTGATATAACTTAGTGAATTCAGGAATTAATATTTGGTAAAATTTAAATGTCAAGATTCAACAAAAGGGTTTGAACAAAGTTATTGCAATGAGGACAAATTTTACGAAGTAGTTATTAAGAAATTTAGGTCTTTAGGAGCTATCAAGGCAACAATAACTCTTAATGATTAGCAAAAAAATGAATTAAAACTACAAGGACATTTTTGAAATCAATATAGAAGGAGATGAAATCCTCATGTCATAACTTGTGAGAGTGTAGTAAAAGATCTTAATCAAGATGAGAATGGTTAAATGGACACAAACTAGATTGAAATAGAAATGGTTCAGTTCACATATGTCAAATAGTCATAGCTAACAAAAAATTTCAAGAAGATTTCAAATTTGCGTTTGTCACATTATAATGAGAGAGGAAATAGAATATTTATCAATTAAATTAGAATCTAGGCATACAAGGATTTTTAAAGTTTGAAGGGCAAAACAAAATGCACACTATGGTAGAATAGCCAAAGAACGATACTTAAAATTGTCATTCAACAACGCTTTTCGGGCACTATCTATGTGAGCGGAGTAGTTGGGTTAGATTCAACAACACTTTTGAAGCGCTGTAGAAAGTAAAAATTTAATTGCACTCACTGAAGCGAGCGTTATTAAATGTCTACTTTTTAAATAAGGCAAAATCTCTCTCAGACATTATATCAAACACATAACAAGCTTGCCCAAATCAACCATATTTACAAGAGATTTGACAATATAAACATCATTCTGAAAACTCAATTCATAAACCAATGCATGAACTTGTTTCTCTTAGTTCAAATCCATTAACCCAAAATATTATATGCAGTAATGAAAGAGACAAAGGCGATGAAGATGTAGAGGAAAAATCCATGAATCTCTTCTCTCCCTTAACTGAAGAAATAATGTGATAGGAAGACATAGTTCAGATTCATTATGATAAGCATCAAATCAAAATTTACATAGAAAATATGGATGAAAAAATAATAGTGAAATACAAGAAATACATATAGAGATTTCAAGTTTGGTAAATCACCAACAACTCCACCTAGATTCAACCTTGACATTTCCTATATTATAAAATAAGTAGTTAATGTAGATGTAAATGCAAGAAACAAGAGTGAATCAAAGAAATTAATGAGGTAGAATAGGATAACGATTTAGCTTATGCTCGAAGAGACAAACCAAAAGCTAATAAATTGCTTGATGAGAGAAACTAAGAGAAGAAAAAGAGTAAGAGAAACTTGCTTGAATGATATGCGTATTATTGTGTGTGGGGTTTTGTTTTTAAATCTGCAAAGATTTGTGCTCACTAAAACGAGTGTGTTGTTTGAATGTGTGACTTTTAACAACACTCATAAAGCAAGTGCTATTAAATGTGTGACTTTTAACAACAATCGTTGTAATGAGCACTATTGATATATCACCTTTAACAACACTTATTTAAGCAAACGTTATTGAATAAATTCAAATTAACAACGCTTGCTTAAAAGAGCATTGTTGAATATCAAATTCTTTTACATTATTAAGTTATCATATTATGTTCAACTAATGAGAATACAAAATAACATAATTTACTTACCAAATATGAGTTTTTGTTGTGCCAAATTATCCACCTTAATATTCCATTATAATAATATTGGTTGGTTATTTAGAAATGTTTTTGAAGTAATAATTAATTGCATTTTTCATATATGTATAACCAAGTTGTGTTATATATGAAAAACTATCATATGAGTTTATGTTAACAATTTGAATTATTTTCTTGTAATATTTACTACAGTTGTATATTTCAAAATGAAATTATATAATTTCATAAACAGTTATGATGTAATAACTAAAACAAGTGTTCTTTGAATGTATGACTTTTAACATTGCTCATTATAATGAGCGTTGTTGATATGTCACATTTAACAACACTCATTTAAGAAAACACTGTTGAATAGATTCAAATAAAAAACGCTTGCTTAAAAGGGTGTTGTTGAATATCTTAGACATACATACAACAACGCTCATGGAAGCAAGCATTGTTGAAGCTATATTCGCTTATCAAATGTAACATCGGTTGCTTAAAAGAGTTTTATTGATTATCTTCCGTCATGTATTTAATAACGTTGTACTAGGAAGCCCCATTGAATGATCGTTGTTAAATGTCTATTCTGGTGTAGTGATTGTCAAGTAAGTAACCAATTCAAGATATAATTCCTGTAATAAAAAAGAGGATGCGATAATTTGAGAGTTGATAGTTTATATTTCAATATGAGAAATAAAGATAACATACCCTACAAAAAATATAGATTTCATTATCAATGATAATTGAAAATTCATAAATATCATTAGAATCACATGAAGTAAATACAAATAACGAAAGTACAATTTGAAAAGACAATTTCAGAACTCAAATACCTATATAAAGGTTAGAAATGAAATGCTAGAATGTACCCAAAGAGTTATACAAACTCATCTTTATCTAAGACACATTTATTTGCAAAAAGGCTTAGAATTCTCAACATCAAACGAAAGTAATGCAATTCAAATATCACAATTCAACCAAGATGAGTATTCTTTTTAAAAGAAAGCCAAATTGGATTAGATATAAAATCTTTAGTTTAGCTAATTCAAGTACCACTGCTTACGTAGAGAATGGAAGCAAGATTAGTTTAGCAATTTGAAAATACGCACAAAAACTATCTCACTAAAACTAGAGTGGTACAATATCAAAGGTTAATTATTAGCAACATGGACATATATACATATCTAGAGGCACAAGCATAATTTTTCTACCATTATACCTTTATTAGGCATACTTCTTATAATGATTCACTTGTGGTTACCAAGGGTTTAGAAAGTCAAGTTCAAAGCATGAATATACATAAAGATTCCACTTTTATACAAACACATTCTTCTAGGTGGTATTTAAGTACCTTAACGCAATATCAATGCATACTTTTAACCAAAAATCTATTTTTTATTATAAATATATCAAACTTATGCAAACAATAAAAGTTTAATTTTGGCAACTCACGAAAACAAAAAACACATTAAGCAATAAGTATATATAAGTAGGCCAAGTAGTTAATTATGAAAATATGGTGACAATGTAAAGACAATTAAACTCAATATCTTATAAAATAAGAATAAATTCAAAATTTTTTTCAAAGATAAGTTCAAAATGCGAAAATATTTCATACTATCTCAACCAAAAAACGAGGCATTACGACCAACCTCAAAACTCAACCATTAATATAATTATCTTTTTTTTTTCTTAGTATGCAGTTTTAAAGAATCATTAATTTAAGCTTGACAAAATGATTATAAAAGATATCATATGTGCAAAAACAATCATTCTTAAATATTCTTCATAAAATATAACTTATAATTTTTTTTTAAAAGACAAGGGGTATTCCTAAATCAGAGGCAATTATCCCAACATAAGTAAGATACTTAATTATACATCAGCTAAGTTATTCTTATCTATATTCCATCAACGAATATCCAAAGCACAATTGCAACAAACCTATTAATATACATAATATAGACTAAAGAATATACACAAAAGGGAGTAAGAACCGACGACGCAATGTGTATGCAATTCAACCAACCAATCTCCATTAAAATTACAATACTCGAAGGCCAAGATCCTAGTGGGAAAGCAACTGGGAGTACAGATGTTCTTAACTATGGCAAGTAACAATATCAATTGATATCCAGTACTTCTATCTGAGGTGCTTACATGGTAAGCCCATTCCATTTCAAGATTTCCCTCTACTGATCATGAAATGCACAAGGGGGTGTTAGAGACCACTTAGTTTGAATGTAAGTCGATCCTGGTGATATGGGTAATGAACCTAGACCCTCACTGTATTGTCCCACCTAAGTAATTCCTCAAGGCTTGTGGATGAATCACTATCATTGTTGCCCCTATCGAAATCCGCAATGATCTATCACCGTATCTTTCCATTTTCTCCATATCCAACTACAAGAATGCAATGCATCCACACTAACTGAAGTTAGCCCATTAAATCTTTCAATCAAGGTTCTACCAATTTTAATTTCAACAATTATCACCTACGTTATTCGTCTTAGCCTCAATACAATGTTAACATACAATGAGCTCAAGACGTTAACTTAGTGATCAAAATATAATTGGGTAAAGACCCAAATATCACTACACTTTTAAGTGTATGGATATCCATAGGTTTTCAACAAATCCAATTTTTCCAAAAGTATCACCTAAGTTAGTTGTCTTAGCCCCATTGCACTTTTATTATGCCATGTCCTCTGGACGAGCTCAAAAAAAACACTAACTTAATGATCAAATCTATGTGCAAAACCTTAATTTAAAACTTATATATTTCCTATATCAATATAATAATTAAGTTATATATATTTTTATCTAAAATTAACTAAAATATTTGAGGTAATCACAAAAGAATAACCACCGAGCATATCTAGATAATCTCAGTGAGATAACTCTCTTAAAGATTAACCACCCAAATAATTAGTGATCATAATATAATATACTACCAAAATTAGTTTAGGATAAACATTATAATAAACATAACAATTCAAAACAAGATAATGGTATAAAAATAAATATTATCAGCTACTATATTCACTCAATTATTTACCAAAACATGAATACTCACAAAACATGCTTAATGCAAATTAACTTTGTGTTACAAAATATTTGAATATATCACTAATGTAATGCAATGCAATTTCTATCTTAAAATATATTTTTGAAAGAAGTCTAACTCATGAAAGATAAGGATTCACTTGGCTACAATATAACCATTGAAGTAAGTCATTTTTAAAAGAAAAAAATCATAAACTTATTGGATAAACATTAAAAGATCAACAAGTCATCTAAAAATCTTATTTATCTATCCTTAGATAAATCCATAAAAACAAATCCATATTTTTCGCTCACATATAAGTAGAAAATTTCAATAGTTAAAAAAAGACCAATGCATGTTAGTATATTAACTAATTTAATTTAGTGTATTAACTAAATTATTAACAAATAAGTTAGTATATTAACTAATTTAATTTAGTGTATTAACTAAATTATTAACAAATAGGTTAGTGTATTCACTAAGATAACTTAAATTTTAACTTACTTTAATAAATAGATTATTAACATATAGGTTAATGTCTTAATATGTAAAGTAACAAATATATAGGGTATTATTAACATATAAGTTAAACTTTCTTTTACCTATATCTAAATTATTTATGTAAAATATTAACCTAAATCTAATTTCTTTAACTAAAATATTAGCCGATATGTGATTATTAGATGAATGTCTTTTATGATACAAATAATGAATGAGGAATGCATGTATTTTATGATAAAAATATTGAATGACCAAATAATTCAAAAACCAATGCATGTCTTCCTTAAAAAATTGAAAGACCAATTCATGTTAATGTATTAATCAATATTGGAATGAATGACTAATGCATGCTTGGTCAATGTTGGAATAAAAACACTAACAAAATGACCAATGCATGTGAGTATATTAACTAAATTATTAATAAATAGGTTAGTGTACTAACTAAGATAAATTAAATTTTAACTTACTTTATTAACAAAATTATTAAAATATAGGTTAGTGTAATAATATGTCAAGTAACAAATTTATAGGATAGTATTGACATATAGGTTAAGTAAAATATTAACCTATACCTAAATTTTTTAAGTAAAATATGAACCTAAATATAAATTATTTAACTAAAATACTAACCTCAATCTAAATTCTTTAATTCAAATAGTAACCTATACCTAATTTCTTCAAGTAAAATACTAACCTAAATACAAATATTTTAACTAAAATACTAACCTATATTTAATTAGTATAGAAATATATTTTATGACACAAACAATGAATGACCAATGCATGTATTTTATGATACAAATATTGAATGACCAAATAATTGAAAGATCAATCCAAGTCTTTCTAATAGAAATTGAAAGACCAATACATATCTTTCTTACACAAATGATGTATTCCTTATACAAAATCATAGACCATTGCATGTTAGTGTATTAATCAATATTAGAATGAATAACCAATGCATGCTTGGTCAACATTGGAATAAAAACCACTAGCAGAATGACTAATGCATGTTAGTATTAACTATGTTAATTTAGTGTATTAACTAAATTATTAACAAAAACGTTAATGTATTAACTAAGATAATTTAAATTTTGACATACTTTATTAACTAAATTATTAACATATAGATTTTTGTATTAATATGATAAGTAACAAATTTATGGGTTATTATTAATATATAAGTTAACTAAAATATTAACCTATATCCAAATTATTTAACTAATATATAAACCTAAATATGAATTCTTTAACTAAAATATTACCTATATGTAATTAGTAGAGGAATGTATTTTATGATACAAATAATGAATCACGAATGCATACATTTTATGATAAAAACATTGAATTACCAAATAATTCAAAGACCAATTTATATCTTCCTTACACAAATTGAAAGATCAAAGCATGTCTTCCTTACACAAGTTCAAAGACCAATGCATGTTAGTGTATTAATCAATATTGGAATGAATGACCAATACATACTTGGTCAATGTTACGTTGAAATAAAAAATACTAACTAAATGACCAATGCATGTTATTATATTAACTATGTTAATTTAACGTATTAACTAAATTATTAACAAATCTGGTAGTTTATTAACTAAGATAATTTAAATTTTATCTTACTTTATTAACTAAATTATTAGCATATAGTTTAGTGTATTAATAGGTTAAGTAACCAATTTATAGGGTATTATGAACATATAGGTTAAGTAAAATATTAACCTATATCTAATTTTTTTAAGTAAAATATTAAAATAAATATAAATTTTTTAACTAAAATACTAACCTAAATCTAAATTATTTACTAAAATAGTAACATATACCTAATTTCTTTAAGTAAAATACTAACCTAAATACATATTTTTTTAACTAAAATACTAACCTATATTTAATTAGTATAACAATGTGAAGTGGCAAATAGTCAAAGGTTGCCGTTATGATTGACCTACATAGTTTTGATGAAGACAAGGAGTTAAATCGAAGTTTGGAGATGTGGACATCACAACAAACATCATGCCAAAGAGTGAAGGTCAACATCGTAGACTTAGGATTATTTTAATATTCTAGAAGTCCTAAGATGATTGCCTAGTTTTCAGTCTAGGTTAGGTAAACCTTAGGTGGAAGTGTCACAAGAATTTAAAATGAAATTCATATAACTTGAGGCATTACATCTAAATAAATATTATAAGTAGAAGCATGCATTAGCATTACACATACATGGTTTTTGTGCATAAAAGTTGCATTTATTTCAAAATTTCACGGGGCAGGAAGTCATGGATAGAGCAAAACTTCGGCAGGGGCCAGAATTGCAAATAGTGTGCTATCCTAGTAGGCGAGTGTGTGGTCAAATCATGCGAGTAGGCTCATCGGATTCAAGAAAGAAGTTCTTGCTAGGTGTATTGGAAATGTGATTGTATCTAACGATCGTTTTCCAATAGTGAAGAAAAATCTCCAAAGATCAGAAGGAGAGGCTTGGATGTAGTTTGCAAGTGAACCCACAAGCGAACTAGGATAAAAATTCATGAGCACTTTCTCTTTCCCAATCTCTTTTACATTTCAGTCTTTATTGATTTCTGATTTGGTTGATTTTTGTGATTTGTGCTACGTGTTAATAATCTATGTAAAATCAAGAATCAATTTAGGGTAATAAATATTTTTAATCATCATTGTTTATTGTGCAAGAAATCATTTTTTAAGAATATCAATATACAGTATATTCGATTAAAGTGGTATATAACCGATTAACCAAACTGTGCATAATCGATTAACTCTGATCATAACCGATGAACGGCAAAAGCTTTCTGTTTCACGCATTAATCGGACAAGCGGGACTACTAATCCGCTACACCTATTCACCCCCTCTAGGTGTGGTTTACCTTACTAGTACCCAAAAGTTGTATCATAACTAGTACGAAAGTGCTAGATTGACTGCTTTATTCATTCATCCTTGGGATATTCACTATGGAGTCCATTAGCCCTTTCGGTGGTATTGGCGCATCCATCAACCACCCACTGATATTCAATGGCGAGGGGTACGCCTACTGGAAAGGGCATATGAGAATAATTATTGAGGCAATCGACACAAATATTTGGGAATCCGTTGTCAATGATCCTTTTACTCCACTACATTTGGTGGATGGTGATCCTAAAGAAAAACCTAAAGGTTTATGGATTGATGAAGAAAAATGAAAAGTCCAACATAACCTTAAGGTTAAAAACATCATAACTTATGCTTTATCATATGACGAGTTATTTAGGGTCTCATAGTGCCTTAGCTCGAAAGATATATGGGACACTTTGCAAGTAACCTATGAAGGCACAAGTGAAGTTAAGCGTGCGAGACTAAATGCATTAACACAAAAATATGAGTTATTTCGAATGTATCAAAATGAATCGATAAGTGATATTCAAAACAGATTCCTGATATAGTTAATCATTTGGTTGGTTTAGATAAGAGTTTTGCTAAGGATGAACAAACTAACGAAGTATTATGTTGTCTTGATAGGATCTGACAGCCCAAGGCCACGACAATTATGGAATTGAAATATCTTGATTCAATGCCTCTAGTAACTCTCTTTGGAAAACTCCAAGAGCATGAATTGGAGTTGGGACACTTAACCATTCATGAGGAAACAGACAGAAAGAAAAATGGAATCTCTCTCAAAGCCACAATGTCACAAGAACAATAATATAGAGATGATGAAGATTCTGGTGCTGATCTGGATGACAAAACTTTGACACTCCTAGTTCGCAAATTTGGTAAATTATTCAAAAAGAAAGGAGGTTTCAAACAATTTCATAAGAAAGAGGCAAGAGACTCAACTAGAAAGGGCAAGGTTCCCAAAGACCGCCTAACTTGCCATGAGTGTGGCAAACCGGGATACATGCACTATTAATGCCCGAGCTACCTCAAGAAATTTGAGAACGACAAGAGCAATCCTGAGAATTCAAGTTCAAGAAAGCATATATAGTCTGGGACGTTCCAGAGGACGAAACAACATCTAGCACATCCGAAGAGGAGGAGACCACCAAGTTATGTGTAATGGCAAATACTTAAGAAGTTGCACCTCAAGTGATTAGGATGATACAGATAAGGTAAAAAGGCAAATAGTCAAAGGTTGTCATTATGATTGATCTACTTACTTTTGATGAAGACAAGGACTTATCTGGAAGCTTGAAGATGTGGACATCACAACAAACAACATGTCAAAGACTCAACAGTCAATATCGTAGACTTAGGATTATTTTATTATTCTAGAAGTCCTACGATGGTGGCCTTGTTTGAGTCTAGGTTAGGAAAACCTTAGATGGAAGTCTCACACGAGTTTAAAATGAAATTCATATAGGCTGAGGCAAAATATATATATATATATATATATATATATATATATATATATATGAATACATGGTTTGTGTGCATAAAAGAGGCATCTAATACAAAATCATGTGTTGCATGTTATTTCATCATATACAAAGTTTACCATAGCATCAATGAAATCCATTTTCATATATATTAATCGATTAACATGATAGATAATCAATTATATCTTGTTGAAATTCGTTAATCGATTAAGGATTGTTATAATCGATTAAAAGTAGTTATAGTGGCTAACTTCATAGGATTTTTGGTTTATTAATCGATTAAAGAGACTGATAATGGATTAAACCTTAATGGAAAAACTATTTTGCATAAGTACATAAATCGATTAACTGGTTAGATAATCGATTAACATCTATTAAAATCAGTTTCATATAAAAACTATTTTTTCAACTAATGTGTAGAATTCATAGATTAAAAATTTTCATTTAGAGGAAGAAAACCAAGATTCTCAGTACAAAAAATTGATAACATCTTGTTTATTCTTTAAGCAAAAGAAAATGGAAACTTGCATTGTTTTCTAGAGAGAAAAGAAAGAAAAACTTTTCCAAAGTGCCATAGTGTTCATTCCTTTGAAAAACCACTACATTACGTGACATTTATTTTTCGGCTTCTTGTGAGAGTTTTGTATAGGCTTGTAGAGCCGAGATCAAAGTCTACATACGCTGATAAGTGCCAAACATACATAAATTTCATACACTTTTATGGCACTTATCTTAAGCATAATTGAGAAAAACCAACTTAAAACAATACTTTTTGGATAAAATGTCACAATCTTGTATATTTGTGTTTGTATTTCTTTTTTATGTGTTATGTAGGATTTAGAAAGAAAAATAAAAGATAATAAAGAATCATGGTCCAAGAAGAAAAAGAAGTCAAACTCAAGGTGCTCAAGCAGGCAACTGAGCGTGGACCAAGCCACGTTGAGCTGACCTAGACACCAGCCTGACCTGTACACCAACCTGGCACAGACCAAGCTGCTCAAGCAAGTAGCTGAGCGAACCTGCTTGACTACTCAGCCTAGCACTAGACGAAGCCTGACACGGTCAGACACAAGCCTGACACATGCCCAAGTTGCTCAAGCAGCAGCTCAATGGTGAAACATGTGTGCTCAGCGGTGAACCAGACACCTGACCAGGTCAGCAAACACCAAACCACGTCTCAGTCAGCACGATCAAAGCTTTTCAACAAGCATCTTAGCGGTGCCACATGTGTGCTCAGCGGTTGGCATTGAGACTTGACTTAACTGTCAAGCAACCATGAAGTCATGCATGCCATCACTTCAAGTAGCCCACCATAGGCTTTTCAGGAGTAGCTCAGCATAGCTGGTGCCATAGCTCACAACTAGCTTTGGTGAGTCAAGCTTAAGGAGGTGACAAAACTACTTGACCAAGTGACCAAACCCATGCTGAAGGGTTTGGTCAGCTGCTGAGCGGTGCAAACAAGCAGCTCAACGGTTCCAGTAAAATTCTATAAATAGGAGGCATGTCATTCGAACAAAAACACTTCATATCACATCTTCTTGTCTTGAAAATCTTATTCCCTGGAAACACAATTCTCTCTTCTTGTTCTTAGTTCATAGAAGTTCTTTTTAAGTAAGTTTTACAGTTTTTAGTTTAGAATTCAAGAGGAGAAAAGAAGAAGGCAAATGAGATGCAAAAATCAATTTTGTAATCTCATTTAGAACTCAAAGCATCCAATCCTTGGATGGATGGCTCATGCTCCTAATAATTTCATTTGAATGTTGGTTATGTATTTCTACTTCTTCTTTTATTTTAAATTTGAATTTTAATCATTCAAGT
>NC_032010.1:7454423-7454675 GCF_001865875.1 Lupinus angustifolius | reverse complement strand
AAGGAGGATTTCAGACCTTGTTGTTTGGAGTTAGTCAAAGTAAAACATAATAACTTGTCTAAGTAGTTCAAATACATAAGAACTTGAGAAATACTTTCATCATTCAAAATGATATTGTCTCCTCAAGAATTTGTTAATACTTAGTTTATATTTCTTGTTAAATGTTTATATCAAAATCAAATCAAAACCAACATATGTTTACTCATTATTTGTGCATTGACATATTCATATGATTCATTCTATTAGGCAATT
>NC_032010.1:7452455-7454323 GCF_001865875.1 Lupinus angustifolius | reverse complement strand
ATGGGGAAAAGAAGGAATAACTTATTCACATGATTATTAGAAGTAAGTAGTAACTTGAATATTCTTGAAACCATTATACCGACGTTGGAAATTATTTCAACAAAGCCGAGATGGCGAACAAAGAATAAAACCGAGTTCACTTACTTAACCAAATAAAGAAAACACTAACGAAGAGAAATTTTCGCTTTCAACAAATTGGCGTTGTTGTCGGGGACGATTTGTTGAGAGGGAAAAACCTCTCACAAAACCCTTTCAACATACACCCATTAAGTGTTCATCGATAATTGACAAACATTGTGAAAAACAAGGATCGGTTCTCTTGATGTGTAAGCATCATCATAAAAGAAAATTGTGTGTCTTCATGTAGCAGGAAGACTTAGATCGAGTGAAACATTGGATGGGACCAGAATTGCAAACAATGTGGTATCCTAGTAGGTGAGTCGTGAGGTCAAACCAAGCAATTAGGGTCATCAGGTTCAAGAATGAAGTTCTTGCTAGGTGTATTGGAAGTGTGATTATATCAAACAATTGGTTTCCAATAGTGAAGAAAAATCTCCCAAGACCAGAAGGAAATGCCTGGATGTAGTATGCTAGTGGACCCGCAAATAAACCATGATAAAAATCCTTGACCACTTTCTCTTTCCCCATCTCTTTTACATTTCACTCTTTATTGATTTCTGATTTGATTGATTTCTGTGATTTGTGCTAAATGTTAATAATCTATGTAAAATCAAGAATCAATTTAGGGCAATAAAGATTATTAATCATCATTGTTTGCATTGCAAGAAATTTGTTTTCAAGAATATCAAGATACATCATAATCGATTAATCAAACTGTGCATAATCGATTAACATTAATCAAATTCGATTAACTACAACATTTTTCTGTTTTGCGCATTAATTGGAAAAGAGCGACTAGTGATCCGCTCCACCTATTCACCCCCATCTAGGTGTGATTTATCTTACTAATACCCAACAAGTGTTATCTGATATAGGACGAAAGTGCTAGCCTGGCCGCTTTATTCGTTGATCCTAGGGATATTCACTAGGGTTCCACTAACCCTTTCGACAATTATTGCGCATCCATCAACCACCCTCTGGTATTCAGTAGCGAGGGCTATGGCTACTAGAAAGTGCGTATGAAAATATTTATTGAGGCAATCGATACGAATATTGGGAATCTGTTATCAATGGGCCTTTTACTCCACTACACTTGGTGGATGGTGAGCCTAAAGCAAAACCTAAAGGCTTATGGACTGATGAAGAGAAATGAAAAGTTCAGCACAAACTTAAGGCTAAGAACATCATATCTTCTGCTTTATCATATGACGAGTTCTTTAGGGTCTCACAGTGCCTTAGTGCGAAAGATATGAGGGACACTTTAAAAGTATCTCATGAAGACACGAGCGAAGTTAAGCGTGCAAGACTAAATGCATTAACACACGAATATGAGTTATTTCTAATGTTTCAAAATGAATCATAAGTGATATACAGAAAAGATTCACTGGGATAGTTAATCATTTGATTGCTCTAGATAAGAGTTTTGCTAAAGGTGAACTAACTAACAATGTATTGCATCGTCTTGACAAGAATTGGCAGCCCAAGGTCACAACAATTATGGAATCAAAAGAACACGATTCAATGCCTCTAGCAACTCTCTTTGGCAAACTCCAAGAGAATGAAATGGAGTTAGGACACTTAACCATACATGAGGAAATATATAGAAATAAAAAGGGAATTGTGAAGAAGATCTTGCTCCTGACCTTGGCACGGTTTTGATGAAGACACCAACATCACCAAAAAGAAGAAAAGGAAGATGACTTATGAAGACAAATGAAGATAAAGCTTCAAGACATTATATTAAGTCT
>NC_032010.1:7450367-7452355 GCF_001865875.1 Lupinus angustifolius | reverse complement strand
TGTGTAACGGGTTACTTCATTGAGTAATAGGTTACATGTGTGAGAAAAGAGTTATCCAACTGAAAAACTGATTTTTGAAAGCTGAGTAACCGATTACTCAAAATAATTTTTAAGCATCTGTTGGACAGAAAGTTTGAGTAAACCGAAAATTTCAAGTGGACAGAATGTTTGAGTAACCGATTACTCAAATGAGTAACCCATTACTGAGAGCTGTTGGAAGTGTTTTTCAGATTTCAAAGTGAAAGGTTTTCACTCCAAACGAAATCTCTTCACTCCAAACAACTCATATACTTTCAGAAACCTTCAAAGGGTGTTTGTAAACTCTATATAAAGGCCTAAACTCTCACACAAAGAACACACACAACTTTCATACAATTTTCTCTCCACTCTCAAAATCTCTCACACTTTTTCTTAGAATTTATCTTTGAAACTTTTTGCAACTTGTTCTTAAACTTTCAAGTTAATTTTGCAAAGTTGCTTCAAGTGTTTCAAAGACTTTTACAAAGAGCATTATATACTTCTATATATATTCAGAGTTTGGATTGCAAGTTACATAAAAGTTTCATACTTGTAAATGCAATCTGCCATAGTTGAATATTCTTCATTCTTGTAAAGAATTCTTTCTTTCACGGGGTGTGAAAAGAAAGGGGAATAGATTCACTTGGAAAGGTGTTTTCCAAGGGTATAAGAATTAGGGAGTGTGTAAGGTACATAGAGATCTCGGGCGAGATATTGTAATTACAACTCATAATTCTTAGTGGAAAAATCTCTTGTGCGGCAAGAGTACTGGATGTAACCTTCGGTGGACAGGAAGGTGAACCACTACTCTCTTCTCTTTATCTCTTTAATTTTATTTCCTATTATTTTCTGCATATTGTTCCGCTGCACTTTAACTTTGATTTTGCAGAAAAAGCAGCCATTATTTTAAGACAACCCCTCTTAGTTGCACTCTGATACTTACGACTTGTAGAAGCTGTTCAAAATATTACGAGATTATAACCTCAAACTGAACCCCACCAAGTGTATTTTTGGGGTCAAGTCAGGTCTAGTTCTCAGCTTTATAGTCAGTGGAAAGGGCATTGAGGTTCATTCGGAAAAGGTGAAAGCTATCATTGAGATGCCTCCTCTGAGAACAGAAAATGAAGTCAGAGGTTTCCTAGGTCGGATGAACTACATATCCAAATTCATATGACAGTTGACAACTATATTTAGGCTCATCTTTAAGCTCCTAAAGAAGAACCAGACCGTCAAGTGCAATGGAGAATGTCAAGAGGCTTTTGAAAAAATTAAGCAGTACCTATTAAACCCACTTGTATTAATGTCTTATTTACAAGGATGACCATTGATAATGCACCTATCAGTATTGGAAGACTCTATGAGGCGTGTCTTGGCTCAACATGACGAATCTCACCAGAAAGAGCGAGTTATTTACTTCTTGAGTAACTTTTTCAGGGTATTTAATTGCAAATCGGCAAAGGAAATGTGGGACACCCTTGAAACAACTCAGGAAGGAACCGAAGAGGTAAAAAGGTCAAGACTTAATACTCTCTCCCAAGAGTATGAAATGTTTCGCATGAAACCTGGAGTATGAAATGTTCGTAAAGAAATTCAGCAAGTTCCTTAAAAGGAACAAAGGTGCAAGAAGTGGTCAAATAAAGAAGTTCTCCAAGAACAATGATGCCTCCAACTCAAGTCAAAATTTTACATGCTTTGAATATGGCAAATCTGGCCACATGAAGATGGACTGTCCAAACTTAAAGAAAAGTTCCTTCAAAGGAAAGAACGACACTAAGACCGGACGAAGGGCATACATAGCTTGGGAAGATAACGACACCAGTTCTGCATCTGAGACAGAAAATGAAGAACAAGCTCACTTGTCACTTATGGCATCTCATCACTCAGATGATGAAGAGGTAAATGATTCTAACCTATTTTCTCCTTCCGAACTTCAAACCGCATTCAATGATTTGCATGATGAATACGTTAAA
>NC_032010.1:7449902-7450267 GCF_001865875.1 Lupinus angustifolius | reverse complement strand
GATGCATTTAGAAATAGACCTTCATCATCCTCATGCCAAAATGCATCACCCTTGAGACTAAAGTTTCAACATTGAGTCTTGAACTCAATAAACTTAACAAGAGTGGAAAGAGTTTAGAAAAGATCATAAATGATCAAAGACACTTATCAGACCGTAGAGGTCTAGGCTATTCTAATAGCCATGGTTTTAAGAAACCAAGTGTCAAAAGGAAAATAATCTTCCAAAAGGAAAGTATCCATGCTCATGAAAAATATAGGATACATGGTCATCAACCCATATGTACATATTCTAAAATGCATGGGCATGCACCAAATACTTGTCAAATTAGAAGATATGGTGTACCCCTAGGAAAATATAAATGGGTT
>NC_032010.1:7449282-7449802 GCF_001865875.1 Lupinus angustifolius | reverse complement strand
AATGAAACTAACCTCCTAAAATATTTTTGGGCTGATGCAGTTAGCACTGCTTGTTACGTTTCGAATCGAGTTCTTATAAGGCCAATTCTTAAGAAAACCCCCTATGAACTCTTTAAAGGAAGAAAACCAAACATCTCTCATCTGCATGTATTTGACTGTAAATGTTTTGTTTTACACAATGGTAAGGACAACTTGGGTAAGTTTGATGCAAAAGCTGATGAAGGAATCTTCCTTGGCTATTCTCTCACGAGTAAAGCCTATAGAGTCTTCAATAAAAGGACTCTAGCCATGGAAGAATCAGTTCATGTATCTTTTGATGAAACTAATCCTGTTGTAAAGGATGTAGTATCTTGTGATGATGATGACTTACCAAGTTCTCCTGCCAAAGAAACTTCTATTGTTAACATTACAACCAATAATGAGGAATTGAGAAAGGATGATGATCTATCCTCTCAAGAAGAGCATAACCACTCAGACTTGCCTAAAGAATGGAAGACCCATCGAAAAAATCCTATTGATA
>NC_032010.1:7448825-7449182 GCF_001865875.1 Lupinus angustifolius | reverse complement strand
ATTTTCAGCTTTATCAAATGGACGTCAAGAGCGCATTTCTCAATGGCTATATTCAAGAAGAGGTATTTGTAGAGCAACCTCCTGGTTTTGAAGACTACAAACATCCCTCTCATGTTTTCAAATTAAAGAAAGCCCTCTATGGCCTAAAGCAAGCTCCTTGCGCATGGTATGATCGTCTAACGAACTTTCTTACAGAAAAAGGTTTCACAAAAGGGAAGGTCGACACTACTCTATTTATTAAGAAAATTAATCATCATACTTTATTAGTTCAAATTTCTATTGATGATATGATTTTCGATTCTACTAATGAAAATTTGTGTAGTGATTTTAGAAAAATGATGCAAGGGGAATTTGAAA
>NC_032010.1:7445706-7448725 GCF_001865875.1 Lupinus angustifolius | reverse complement strand
CAACCCTTTTCCCTCTAGAATCTTCATTTCTTAACCATTTTGGGTGATTTTTGTGTCTATTCATATCACATTGTTCATTCTAAACACTTCTACACCATTATTATGGCCCGAATCAAAAAACTCCAAAATCCCAAAACCCAAAATCCTAAAACTTCAAACTCACATCCATGGCTTCCTCTTCCAAGAAACAGAAAACCAATGCTTCACAAAGGAGTCAAGGAACATCTATGGAGTCTAACCCTCTTGATTTAGCCAAGCTTCTTGCTAATGATGATCAACGCAAAGTTTTTGAGGAACACTTTCACTGTAGACCCATTTTCACTCCGAAATTTGGTAAGATTGAAAACTTTGAAGGTTATGATTTTCTATTTCCTTTTCTTTTGCGGCAACAAAACCTTTTTGACATTTGCTGTGAAACAAACGACATTTATCCCGAACTCATTAGAGTATTTTACTGCAACTTGAACTTTCGGAAAAACCGTCTCACTTCCTATGTAAAAGGAAAGGAGATTGTGATAGATTTAAAAACTTTTAGTTCATTGTGCTGTAACATACCTTATAAGGGTAACATTGTTGGTTTTGGTCTTCAATGTGATTGGGATAACTATGATCGTAAGGAATTCTACTACTCTATGTGTAGAATTTCTAAGGAAGAAATAGAAATGCGTAAGCAGCAAAGCTTTGGGAAAACTGTTAAAAACTGAGATATCCTTTCTGCTGGCCATCTCAAACTCGAAGATCGTTTGTTGCATTATCTTCTCAGCTATGTCATTTTACCAAAATTTTCAAACCATTCGCAAATAAGTGACATAGAACTCCAATTGATGTATGCCATGAAAATGAACATCAAGATAAATTGGTCTGAGATGATAATGAGGCAAATGTGGAATGTTCGAGGAACTCAAAGTCCTCTGCCTTATGCAATCCTCATAACAAATTTTCTGCAACATTTCGGTTTGTCTACAAATGGTGAAACTAAGGTACCTCTAAATCTTCGCGAAAGCAAGATTGATGTGGAAGTTGTCGCACCTACAAGCACTCAACCGATAAAGAACTTGCCTCTGCTGACCAAACAGAACCTAGCCCTCGCACACCACAACCTTCTGAGTTTTATGCTCAATCTTCTTCATCTGCCATTATGCCTTCAAACCAGATGATTATGGACGAGTTGCATTCTCTTCGAGGCTACATTACTAACCGGATGGATGCTCTCGATACTCAGAATCAGCAAATCCAATATGAACTTTATTGTCTCTCCTCTAAGCTGAGCAGAATGGAAGTTGATGCAGACAGTTCTGAGCCTGAGTCTTAGAGTGTGTCTAGGATTGTGTTCTTCTGTTTGCATTTTCAGCATATTTCTGAACATTTTTTTAATGTTTTTTATGCTTTGAACATCTACTACTATGTTATGCTATGTTCTTTTGTTTGAACAATACTTGATTTTATGCTCTGATATTATGCTATTATGATATGCACTACATTAATTTTAATATATTTTGCTATATATCATGTATGCTATATATTTTGTGCTGGACTTTTGGCATTTCTACTTTTTGAGGAAGTCAAAAGGGGGAGAAAAGTTGGGAGAATGTATTTTCTGTCAAATTTTATTCCAGGCACTTCAATACAAACGAAAGGGGTAGCATACAAGATAGGGGGAGCATACTCAAGACAACTCAAGATATATCATCAAGTATGCTACTCTCATAAAATTCAGAAAGCTACATTGTCAAGAAGATATTGGTTTGTCATCATCAAAAAGGGGGAGATTGTGAAGAAGATCTTCCTCCTAACCTTGACACGGTTTTGATGAAGACACCAACATCACCAAAAAGAAGAAAAGGAAGATGACTTATGAAGACAAATGAAGATAAAGCTTCAAGACATTAGATTAAGTCCATGTAAGTACTTCTATCCTAAACTCTTAAGTATATACAAGTATAATTGCTCAAACTATTTTTTAGAAAATGTGAGACACTTTTAAAAGACTTAAAACATTTTTCAAAAATAGTGTGTAACAGGTTACTTCATTGAGTAACAGGTTACATGTGTGAGAAAAGAGTTATCCAACTGAAAAACTGATTTTTGAAAGCTGAGTAACCGATTACTCAAAGTCAGTAACCGATTACTCAAAATAATTTTTAAGCATCTGTTGGACAGAAAGTTTGAGTAACCGATTACTCAAAGTGAGTAACCGATTACTCAAAATAAATTTTAAGTATCTGTTGGACAGAGAGTTTGAGTAACCGATTACTCAAAGTGAGTAACCGATTACTCAATGTAAAATTCAAATTTCAAGTGGACAGAAAGTTTGAGTAACCCATTACTGAGAGCTGTTGGAAGTGTTTTTCAGATTTCAAAGTGAAAGGTTTTCACTCCAAACGAAATCTCTTCACTCCAAACAACTCATACACTTTCAGAAACCTTCAAAGGGTGTTTGTAAACTCTATATAAAGGCTCTAAACTCTCACACAAACAACAAACACAACTTTCATACAATTTTCTCTCAACTCTAAAAAGCTCTCACACTTTTTCTTAGAATTTATCTTTGAACCTTTTGCAACTTGTTCTTAAACTTTCAAGTTAATTGTGCAAAGTTGCTTTAAGTGTTTCAAAGACTTTTACAAAAGAGCATTATATACTTCTATATATATTCAGAGTTTGGATTGCAAGTTACATAAGTTTCATACTTGTAAAGGCAATCTGCCATAGTTGAATATTCTTCATTCTTGTAAAAAATTCTTTCTTTCACGGGGTGTGAAAAGAAAGGGGAATAGATTCACTTGGAAAGGTGTTTTCCAAGGGTATAAGAATTAGGGAGTGTGTAAGGTACATAGAGATCTCGGGGTGAGATATTCTAATTGCAACTCATAATTCTTAGTGGAAAATATCTTGTGTGGCAAGAGTACTGGATGTAGCCTTCGGTGGACAAGAAATGTGAATCAGTATAAAACTCCTTGTGTACTCTCTTCTCCTTATCTCTTTCATTTTATTTCCTATTATTTTTCTGCATATTGTT
>NC_032010.1:7429091-7445606 GCF_001865875.1 Lupinus angustifolius | reverse complement strand
ATCTGAAAGTCTTGAGATCACTTACCAGGACTTGGCAACCAAAGGTAACTGCTATATCTGAAAAGAACAGTCTTTCAAAAATGTCCTTGGCTTCCTTGTTTGGAAAATTGCAGGAACATGAGTTAGAACTTAGCCAATTAGACCAACATGAGGAACAAGAGAAAAAGAAGAAGGACATTTCTCTAAAAGCAAAAGTTGACAAATATGATTCATCCAGTGACGAATCAGAAAAGGATGATTCATATGAAATGAGCATGTTCGTAAAGAAATTCAGCAAGTTCCTTGAAAGGAGCAAAGGTGCAAGAAGTGGTCAAATAAAGAAGTTCTCCAAGAACAATGATGCCTCCAACTCAAATCAAAATTTTACATGCTTTGAATGTGGCAAAGCTGGCCACATGAAGATGGAATGTCCAAACTTAAAGAAAAGTTCCTTCAAAGGAAAGAACGACACTAAAACCGGACGAAGGGCATACATAGTTTGGGAAGATAACGACACCGGTTCTGCATCTGAGACAGAAAATGAAGAACAAGCTCACTTTGACATCTCATCACTCAGATGATAAAGAGTTAAATGTTTCTAACCTATTTTCTCCTTCCGTACTTCAAACTGCATTCAATGATTTGCATGATGAATACGTTAAATTGTCTAAAATATTTCTAAAACAGAAATCTGAATTAAATACATTTAGAAATAAACCTTCATCATCCTCATGCCAAAATTGCATCACCCTTGAGACTAAAGTTTCAACATTGAGTCTTGAACTCAATAAACTCAACAAGAGTGGAAAGAGTTTAGAAAAGATCATAAATGATCAAAGACACATATCAAACCGTAGAGGTCTAGGCTATTCCAATAGCCATGGTTTTAAAAACGCACCAAAATGAATTTCTTTCAAAATGTTATACACACTCCCCCCCCCCAACTTCAGTTCTTGACTTGTCCTCGAGTCATTTTTAAAAATATATAAAGGAAGTTTTGTATAACATTTTGAAATAAATAAAATTAAAAACAAACCATACATTTTAGGAGAACTCAGTATTCCATTTTCCTTGATTTTACTATCCTCTCCAAGATAATGGTGCATTTAGAACCAACTCTTTTTTGTCTGTTTGTTTTTGGACTTGTTTTCTCAATGTTGAAAACATTATGTTCATGAATAAAATTTGATTAACAGAAATTCCAATCAAACAACATGTTTTTTCATTGAAATTATGTTTAGAATAATTGTTTCAAGCATGTTTCAAGTCTAATTGATAAATGGAAATCCAAAATGAATATTATGGAATCCCAAATAGCAAGATATCAATTCAAAGAGCAACAAATAAATCCATTGAGAATTTCATGAATTTATGTTGTTAAATGGTAAACCAAACATCAATTAGTAAACCAAATAACACATTTTTCAGGAGCTCTCAAGTTTGGAAAAATTAATTTTCGCAACAAATTTATCAAGCTTGCTATTAGTTTTTAAAAATTTATTTCTCAATTTTAAAATCACCACTAAAGCATGTTTATGGAGATGTAGGTTTAAGTCTAGCCAATAATCCTTTCTCATTCCAATCCCTTTTATGCTGTTCTTTGGAAAAGGTTGATGAGAGGTACCATCACATCACCTAAAATATTTATCACAACAACAAAAAGTTTCTTAATTAATGGGTTTTCAGTACACTAGTTCCAACTTTTATTTCTTCTTGTGTTTTTTATTTTTCAATGTAAAAAATAGAAAAATAAATTAAAAGAAAGATGTACAAAAAGAAAAATAAATTTATACAAAGAGAAAAAAAATTGTATTTACAATTACTAATCATAAAAAATATAATTATGAATTTCTTTATCTAGCAATACCCCGGCATCGACGCCAATTTGTTGAAAGAGATTTCCTTGCTGGTTATTGAGGCAAGTTTCTAATTTATTAATGACAAGTCGATTCTTTGCTCACCATCTCGGCTTTTTAGGAATAAATTCCAACGCCGGTATAATGCTTTCAAGAATGTTCCTTTATTCAAAAAACTTAGCATTATTGAATAATTAACAATTTCATACCATCTCGGCTTTATTGGAATAAATTCCAATGTTGGTTTAATGGTATGAAGTTTAGCAAATTAACACAAATGATAATGAGTGATATTTATTTTTGTTTTCCTTTATTGACGCACTACTTCCTTATGGAAGGTTGGTAAAGAATAAATGAATAAAGCAATAAATAAATGTTAGTTGCGGAATTTAAATGACATAAAATAAATGTTACTTGTGGAAAATAAATGGTAGAAATTAAAAGTTAGTAGTTAGATCACTCATTATGACTGTATATTTTTCCTTTTCACAAAGATACAATTTATAAATAAAATTGTACTCTCATTCAAGGTTTCTTCTTTGTCAACAAATAAAAATTTATAAGTTAACACTTTACTATTTTACATTTGCATCACTTTCAAGATTCAATTGTAGTATAGTATAGGGTTATGTCGAACCACAAGGAATTCCCTAATAGAATTGTACTCACACTTTGTATATTTTATCAAAATTAAGAAAGTAACATATAAAGTTGTTTTTGTGATTTTATGAACTAAGAAACACGAAAAAGTAAAGAACTAACTATTTACAAATTCAAGAGGGGAAAATTGATTTGAAAGATGGAATTATTTCTTGACTCAAATGATTTTGAAAACATTACAAGTTATGTGTTATACTTTTTCGGTTGATTCCACACATCATTTCTAAATCCTTCACCTAGTGTCCTAGAATGATAAAATGATTTTCAAACCTTATGTAATACACTAAATAATAGTTAACTGCCACTCGTCGGAGTAGGTTGTCACGCCCTACTTCAGGCTCCATTAACATCATTTAGCCTTGAACATAAGTTGATTAAAATAGATGCTTGATGTGACAAGTGAACTAAGGTGTAGGCAATACTTTTTAGTTCACTTGTCAACACTTTAAGAAGAAGCATTTTTGGATCTTTAAATCAAGTTTTAGGTGATCAAGCTAAAACCACATTAAGAACATCATAAAGAATCAAAATTTAACCAAAATTAATAACTTGAATGTATTAAATTAAAAAGGTGATACAAAAGAAGAGAAGAAATAACATTACACCATAATCCAAGTCAATATGTTGGAGCAAGAGCCATCTATCCAAGGATGAGATGCTTTTGATTCCAAATGAGGTTACAAAATCATGTTTTTGCACCTTATTTGCCAACTCCATTCCCCTTGAATTTATGTGAACTAAAAGTCTAAGAAAAACCTAAGAACACTCTAAAGAGAGAAAGAACCAACATGGGAAGAAGAAGAGGAATTTAGAAAGTATTTTCAATGTGTTCAAAGTGATGGAATGGGTTCTCCTTTTATAGGCCATCTGATGGGCTCTTAGCTCCCCTTCCTGGCCGCCCAACGCTTGACTAGGCTCACCCAAGCTGGTGAGTCGGTAGCTTTTCCCATCTTGGGTAGCTAGCTTGGACAACCTATTGTAGGCTAGGTTACATGCATGGTGATACCTCCTACTTGGTTGTGGAGAACATATGTCATGCATGAGATCATGTGCTTGGCCTTCAAGTAAAGAGTAGGCAAGTTGCTTGATGAGTTGGTCAAGCTTTCTTCATGGTTAAGTCTGTCGTGGCCGCCTAGCTAAAGCCTGGCCCATGCCCAATTGCTTGGATTCTTCATAGTGAAGGAACCAACCTTTCTTCAAGCTGAAGCAACCTTTGTTCCACGATTTCTGAGTTGATTTTAGTTGGTTACTTGGCACTTTTGGCATGATTTCTTCAAGTCTAGGTAAGCTTTTGAGTTTGTACTTTTCTTTGCATACCTATCTTGGGTATCTTCAAGGTGAAGATAGGTACATTTCTTCTAGCCTAAGTTATTTTTTTGGTGACAAGCTTAAGCACACAACATGTCGTACTTAGCTTGTTTGTTTTGAACATTTCCTTTGGACTTTTGGCTTGTGATTTGACATGCATTCTTGGCTTTCTTTTAAATTAATCTATTTCCTACAAAATTCAAGGGAAACTTGGACAAGAAGTGATCAAAAATTATTTTATTCATACATACAAAATTTCTCTAAAAAGTGTTGAATTAAGTTGGTTTTCACATTTTTGGATAGGATAAGTGCCATGAAAAGTGTATGAAAAATAGGTATTTTTGGCACTTATCAAGCTTATTTTGAGAAATCTATTCTCAAATCTGATCCTGTATTTAAGATGGCCTTAAGATCATTTCTGGGAGAAGGTTCCGACATCAATCGCTCTCCAAGCTTTGTTGGAGAATGCTATGACTTCTGGAAAATTAGGATGAGAATATTATAGAGTCTCAAGACCTGGACATTTGGGACGCGATTGAGAAAGGACCTTATGAATCCTTCATCGTTGTTAATGGTATAAGAGAAATAAAGCCAAAATCTATGTGGAATGACGAAGATAAAAACAAAGTGCAATATAATCTCAAAGCAACGAACATCCTCACTTCAACATTTGGCATTGACGAGTTCTTTAGAGTAACAAATTGCAAATCTGCTAAGGAAATGTGGGACACTCTAGAGACCACACATGAAGGAACTGAGGAGGTAAAAAGTTCGAGACTCAATACTCTCTCCCAGGAATATGAAATGTTTTGTATGAAGCTTGGAGAGAAAATTCTGGATCTCTAAAAGAGATTTACTCACCTTAAAAATCATCTGATTGAACTTGGAAAAGTATTGTCAAATAGTGAATTGAACTTGAAAGTTCTAAGATCATTTTGAAGACAATGGCAACCCAAGGTGATAGCCATTTCAGAAAAGAAAAGCTTATCAAAAATGTCATTGGCTACTCCCTTTGGAAAGTTGTAAGAGCATGAGTTGGAATTGACCCAACTTGAACAACATGAAGAGCAAGAAAAGAAGAGAAATAATATTTCTCTTGAAGCTAAACCAGAGGTGTATGAATCCTCAGAAGATGATTCAGAAAACGATAACATAGAAGACAGGAGCATGCTGGTGAAGAAGTTCAGTGAATTCCTGAAAAGTAATAAAAGTGGTAAGGCTGGACAACTAAGGAGATTCACCAAAGGCAATGAATTTCCACTTCAAATCAAACATTCAACTATTTTGAACTTGGAAAACATGGTCATATGAAGATAGATTGTCCTACATTGAAGAAAAATCCTTTCAATGCAAAATCTGGAAAGAAGACCAATAGTCAAGCTTACATTTCATGGGAGGATAATGACTCAAGTTCCACTTCAGAACCAGAAAATGAAGAGTATGTTCATCACTCTCTAATAGTGTCTCATCATTCTGATGATGAGGTCGTAAGAAAAACTGAACTTTTACATCAGCCATCTTCTTTCTGATTTACAAAATGCTTTCAATGAACTACATAGTGAATACATCAAACTCACTAAGATTAGTTTCAAACAAAAAACTGAGATTGACGCATTCCTCAATAAACCTTCTTCTTCCTCTTGTCCAAATTGTATTACTCTTGAAAATAAAATTTCCGCTTTGAGTCTTCAACTCAAGAATCTTAATAAGAGTAGTAGAAAATTGGATAACATGTTGAAGATAAAAAGACACTTGACTGACCATAGAAGTCTCATTTTTTCCAAACCTTCATCAGTTAAGAAATAGGACGTGTCTAATAAAATTATCTTTCAAAAGCAAAGTATCCATACTCATCATATTGCTAAGTCTAAATAAAGGATACAAATGCGTCAACTCAAATGCACTTATTATCAAAACCATAGGCATACCTATAATACTGGAAAAATTAAAAAATATGGTATTCCCTTAGGACATTTTCAATGGGTAGAGAAAGGTACTAACCATGTAGGACCCAAACTAAATTGGATACCTAATATTACTTAAATTGTTTTTTAGGAGTATTAGGGAACCACTAGTGACTTATGGTATTTGGATAGTGGCTGCTCAAAACATATGAGGGACGATAAATGAAAGTTCTATGTCCTCACTCCAAGAGGCAAAGGCTACGTCACATATGATGATAATAACAAAGGAAAGAATTGGTAGAGTCGGGAAGCCACCTTCTACTACAATAGAAGGAGTTCTATTTGTTGAGGGACTCAAGCACAACCTACTCAGTATAAGTCAATTTTGTGATAAAGGGCTCCATGTGGTTTTCTACCCTGACAAATGCATCATTCATAATAAGATATCTAAAAATTCTAAACTTGTTGGTAAGAGAATAAATAATATCTACATGATTGCTTTAAATGATTCTTCTATTCCCATAAAATGTTTAGCTATTAATGATCATGATGCATGGCTATGGCATAGGAGAATTTCTCATATTCATATGGATCATATGAATAAACTGGTAAAGAAAGATCTGATTGTTGGTTAACCCAAAATGAAGTTTGTTAAAGATAAACTTTGTAGTGCTTGCCAAAACGGTAAACAAACAAAGATTTCCTTCAAACCAAAACATGTCATTTCTTCTTATAGACCACTGCAGTTACTACACATAGACTTATTCGGTCCTTCTCGGACCAAAAGTTTCGGTGGTAACTACTACGCTCTTATGATTGTAGACGACGTTTCAAGATATACTTGGACTCTATTCTTGGTACACAAGAATGAGGTATTTAATGCCTTTAGCAAATATGCTAAGAGAGTACAAAATGAAAAATCCTTGAAAATAATTGTTGAACGAAGTGATCATGGGGGAGAATTTCAAAATGCTTCTTTTGAGGAATTTTGTGATGATAATGGTATCACTCACAATTTCTCTGCTCCTAGAACACTGTAAGAAAATGGCATTGTAGAGAGAAAGAATAGATCGTTGGAGGAACTAGCACATACAATGTTGAAAGAAACTAATCAACCAAAATATTTTTGGGCAGATGTAGTTAGTACGACATGCTATGTTTTCAATCGAGTCTTAATAAGAACTATTCTGATGAAAATCACCTATGAACTCTTCAAAGGGGAAAACCAAATATTTCTTACTTGCACGTGCTCGGCTGCAAATGTTATGTGCTAAATAATGGTAAGGAAAACTTAGTAAAGTTTGATGCAAAAGTCGATGAAGGAATTTTCCTTGGCTACTCTCTTATGAGCAAAGATTTTCAAATTTTCAATAAGAGAACTGTGACCATGGAATAATCTATTCATGTGACTTTTTATGAAACTAATCCAACCTTGGAAGAAAAATCCATGGTTGATGATGATGACATTCCCAGTTCATCATTGGGAAGAATCCATTAATGATGTGATAGCTAACACAGCGTATCAAAAAATACATGACAATATACCTTCACAAGAAGAGCATATTCACTCAGATTTACCTAAAGAATGGAGAATCCATCGACATCATCCTATTGATAACATCATTGGTGATATAAGTAAGGGAGTCTCTACTCGCTTGAAATTGAATGATGCTTGTCTAAACATGGCTTTTGTTTCTCAAGTGGAACCATCTAAGATTGATGATGCAATCGAGGGTGAACACTAGATTCTTGCTATGCAAGAAGAGGTTAACTAGTTTAAGAGAAACGATGTTTTGGAACTTGTTCCTAGATCTAAAGAAATACATGTTATAGGAACGTGTTGGGTCTTTCGAAATAAATCAAATGAAAAATGGTATTATTATATGAAATAAAGCAACACTTATAGCACAAGGATGCAACCATGAAGAAGGTATCGACTTTGATGAAACCTTTGCTCTTGTTGTTAGACTTGAAGCTATTTGGTTATTGCTTGCATATTCATGTTCATTGGAATTCCAGTAATATCAAATGGATGTAAGTAGTGTGTTTCTGAATGGTTATATACAAGAAGAGGTATATGTCGAACAACCCCCTGGGTTTGAAGACTACTAGCATCCCTCTTACGTCTATAAGATTAAGAAAGCCCTCTATGGCTTAAAGCAAGCTCCACATGCATGGTATGATCGTCTAACAAACTTTTTAATTGATAATGGTTTTACTAAAGGAAAGGTTGATACTCCATTATTCATTAAGAAAATAAATCATCATACTTTACTTGTTCAAATTTATTTTGATGATATTATTTTCGGTTCTACTAATGATCTTCTGTCTAGTGAATTTTGTAAGATGATGCAATGGGAGTTTGGGATGTCCATGATGGGAAAGTTGAACTACTTTCTTGGACTACATGTCAAACAACTCAAGGATGACATCTTTGTTTGTCAGTCTAAATACTGTAGGGATCTGCTGAAATGCTTCGAAATGGATGACTGCAAACCTATTGCTACTCCTATGAGTTCTAGAACATACGTTGATGCTAATGAGACTAGAAAATGTGTTGACATCTCTAAGTATCAAGGTATGATTGGTTCCCTTATTTACCTTACTACAAGTAGACCTTATATTATGTTTAGTGTATGTTTTTGTGCATGTTATCAATCAAAGCCTAAAGAGTCACATCTTACTACTGTAAAGAGGATAACCATATGCTAAACTTTTCGAAACTTATAGATTTATGCTAACCATATGCATATTAACAGATAAATTTCAGAAGAAGCAATGCATAATAGAAATTGTCACACAATAGCATATAGCATTGTTCAACAGATAGAAAAATATGATAGCAACGATGTTCAGCAAAGTATACAACAAACAACAAAATAGAAGTCATAGGTTACAAAATGAATGATAACGAGTTATAAGAAAATATAACAAATCATGGAAACACACACCAAATAATTAACCTAACTAAGACTCTCTAAGAAGCCCTAAGCTAGTCTAAGCATCGGTAGGTGGTGGTGGTTGCGAGAATCCAGGAAAAGTAGAGAACATAATCCTCAGAAGCTCAAACTAAGTCTTGTTGTCCAGCTCCTGTTTCTGAAGATCAGCCATGAGCCTGTCTTCCATTCCTTGAAGATGCTCAAACATCATCTTGTTGTAGGTGCAAGAACCTCAACATTGTCTTGTCCAATGTTATGCTTAGCGTCGTCTCCATATTCCTCCTCATCATATAGCCCCAAGTCCACAATGGTGTTATGATCCTTCTGATACATCCAACCATCAGCATATTTATAGATACTCATCTTATGGATCAGGTTGTCACCAACTAAGTGATCTCTAGAGTTCACACCAATTATCTTCTTGCCAACTATTTGAATGCCCAGATAGTCTATGATGCGAGAGATAAAAATTCCATATGCTAGCAATCGAGAGGATTAAACAACAATGTCATAGATGACTTTCAAGATCTCTGAAGGCCAGTTTACCAAAATTCCCTCCTTGATTGCAAACATCAGCTTCAAATCATTATATTAGGTTGTGTATGGTTAGTGTTGTGCTTAACTAGGATGTATGCAATAAGGTAGTGGAGAAGTTAGTTTTCTATAGTTAATGATACAACTTTTGTTAGTTCTCCTTTATTAAAGTAGTGAGGATCCCGAAGGTAAGACTTTTACATCTCTATTGTATCATATGAGTTCCATAACTCATTATCACAATCTCGTAATGGAGATCCATCACTCGATAATCCTCCACATTCACAAATAACTCCTTAGACAATGTAAATAGTTTTCCCTTAATCACACTAACATACTTCCCGTCCTTATACTAGAAATTCCCATAAAATATACGAACTAAGGATGGATAGATGTTACCTTTCAACTCTAAAAAAGGTGTTCACACCTTGCATATCCAGACTCTAGGAAAATTCAAATCCATGCTCTACCATCCAAGTCATATCTATATATCATATGTAAGTTGGCTTCCGTCCGATAAACTTTGCTAATCGAGCATCTTAAGGGACAGGTGATAATAGGGGTCAGTCTGTAAGGTGCTTTTACCACCCTGCACGAATGAAGATCCGCCAACCTCAAAGATTAGTGTCCGCTTTATGGTGGATTTAATCTGTTTTCCTCTACATTCACTCATTTTTTTTCCAGTTAATTGAGGTATTAATCGATTGACTGAATTGAATTGGGAAAGGAATTAGGGTTTCTAATTTGGGGAAACTGTAATGTTTGTGATTTGAGATGAAATTGGAGGATTGGAGAGGAATAGTGAGTAATGATATTGTATGCACTAATTTTGATTTAGAATGTTGACACGATGAAGATCTAGGGAAGAAGACATAAAGAAGGGTTTTAGGGTTTAGACCGAAAGTGAACTAGGAACAATACTTGAATTTGTTCTATTTATGTCGTTAATCGATTAAAGACAGATTTAACTGATTATCAATATGAAAAACATACCCAGTTTAATTGATTAAAGTAATGTATAATCGATTATTTAACAAAAGTTTTAAGCTCGGGTAATCGATTAAATGCATACATTTTCCAATTTGAGTACGACTCGAATTGGTTCAAATATTTGCTAAGACATTACTAGAAATAACATATCCTAAAGACTAAGAATTAAAAAAAATACACATTCAAAACAACACGAAGGCAATTAAGTACAAAGAGCATGAATTCAAATAAGAAATGATGAAGCACATTGCAAGATCACACAATCACCTTTATGTACATGATCTCTAAGGAAATGATGTCTTATTTCTATATGCTTTGTTCTAGAATGAAAAATGGGATTCTTTGATAGGTTTATGACACTTGTGCTATCACACTTGATAGGAATTTATCAAGCTTTAGCCTATAGTCTAATAATTTTTGCTTTATCCAATGAATTTGAGTGCAACATACGAACGCGGAAATATACTCTGCATCGATGGTTGATAAAGAAACACAAACTTGCTTTTTACTATGTCATGGAACTAATGAGCTGCCCAATAGATGACATGTTCCACTAGTACTCTTTCGATGCAATTTACAGCCGGAAAAATTGGAGTCAAAGTAACCTATTAAAGCGAGTGAGGCATCCCTAGGATACCAAAGTCTCATATTTAAGGTTCCTTTCAAATATTTCATGATGCATTTTATTTTAGAAAAATGTGATTTCTTTAGGAGAAGCTTGATATCTAGCACACACGCAAACATTAAACATAATGTCAGAACGACTAGCATTTAGATACAACAAAGAGTCGATCATACCTCGATATTTCGTTACCTCTACTCCCTTACCCTTCTCATCCTTGTCTAGATAACAAGATGATGCCATAAGAGTTGAAGCTTCTTTGGATTTATCCATCTCAAAATTTTCGAGGAGCTCCTTGCAATATTTCGATTGATGAACAAAGATCTCATTGTTCATTTGGTTGATTTGAAGCCTAAGGAGGAATTTCAATTCACCAATCATTGAAATTTCAAACTCACCCTTCATAAGATCAGAAAATTCCTATTATTTTGTTGCTGGGGTAGTCCTTCTTGGTATTCTAAGCCTGTGGCATATCTTGGTGATCTTAACTTGCTTATTGATTGTCTTGTGACACTTTTTCAAATTCTGCATCCTTAGTGTACGCATCTTCAAGAGAAACTGGATCATCATCAAACACGACCTTCCTCTTCTCTTTTGGAGAAGATTCACCAAAATGTACATGTATAGATTCTTCAACATTCATAGTATGTTTGTTATAAACTCTATAAGCTTTGCTATGGTTTGAGTAACCTAGGAATATTCCTTCATTGGATTTTGAATCAAACTTACTTAATGGACCTTTACCTTTGTTTAAAAAGAAACATTTACATTCAAAAGCATAAAGATGTGAAATATTCAATTTTCAGCCTTTTAAAAGTTCGTAGAGGATTTTGAGAGTATATGCCTCAGAAGAACTTTATGAATAGAGTTATCTATGTCACTTAAAATATGTAACACTTGGAGGTAGATAAGATACCTTATTACCTTTTGTAGAACAAGCTCTCTAAATTCAAGCATTTGACTTTGACAATTTTCTTCATAAGTGACATTGTCCTTTTTCTAGGTGATTGATCAAAGACATTTGAGTTTCTCACCTACCATGTTCCTAGAACATTTATTTTCCAAGTTTGATTTGATGTCCATATGTCCTTAGGTACACCAACAATATAATGTTATTTTCCCATTTTGGGTTCCCAAATTATGTTGGATCCCTTCTTGTTAGTCACCTTGGGAACTTATCCCTATTGAATCCACATATATTGACCAATAGATATACCATGCATTCTTATACTTATGTACCTTACACACTCACTATGTACCTTACACACTCACTAATACTTATACCTTACACACTCACTAATACTTATACCTTGGAAAACACATTTCCAAGTAACTCTATCCCCTTTCTTATCACACCCCGTGAAAGAAAGTAATTATAATGAATGAAGAATTACACTGATGGCTTGGATTGCCTTTACAAGTATGAAATATAATAACACTTGCAATCCAATCAACTTTTTTGTATACATAGTAATAATGCTCTTTAAGTTTACAAAACTTTGAAACACTTTACTTCAAGCAACTCAGAAAAATAACTTTAAAAGTTTGAGTGCAATTGCTAGAAGTGCAGAAAACTATTTCAGAAAAGTGTAAAAATTTGTGAGAAAAAGTGTGAAAGAGTTATGAAAGAGTTGTTATATGATTGTGAGTTCTAAGGCCTTTAAATAGGCTTTCCAATCAGTCATTGTGCCTTTATGAAAGAGTAGGAATTGTTTGGAATGAAGGCATTTCGTTTGGGATGAAAAACCGTGAGTTTGAAATCTGAAAAACTGATGTAACAGCTCTCAGTTACCGATTACAGAAAGTGGGTAATCGGTTACTCAAACGTGACGTTTTGAAAAATTATATTGAGTAATCGGTTACTCACTTCAGTAATCGGTTACTCACTTCAGTAATCGGTTACTCAAACTTTCTGTCCAACACTGAATTTAAAATTCACTTAGAGTAATCGGTTACTCAAATTTGAGTAATCAAATACTCCAATTCAAATTTTGTTGGATAACTGATTCTCACTCATGTAACATGTTACTCCAAGTTCAGTAACCTGTTACACAGTATTTTGAAAAATGTTTTCATTTAAAACTTGAAGTGTTTCAATTTCTTTTAAAATATTTTGAGCATTACTACTTTAGTATATAAAAGAGTATTTTGAGCATTACTACTTTGGTATATTAAAGAGTATAGGATAGAAGTACCTATTTAGACTTAGACTAATTGTCTTCAAGCTTTAATCTTCTTGGTCTTCATAAGTAATCTTCCTTTTCTTATTTTTGGTGATGTTGGTGTCTTCATCAAAACCGTGCCAAGGTCAGGAGCCAAGATCTTCTTCACAATCTCCCCCTTTTTATGATGACAAACCAAGATCTTTTTGACAGTGT
The DNA here is from genome assembly GCF_001865875.1 of Lupinus angustifolius. NCBI lineage: Eukaryota > Viridiplantae > Streptophyta > Magnoliopsida > Fabales > Fabaceae > Lupinus > Lupinus angustifolius. The sequence goes on along the minus strand of NC_032010.1, from coordinate 7,432,436 downwards.
AGTTTTCTTGAGAGCAGCATACTTTGAGATATGTTGAAGTTTGACTTGACTATGCTCCCCCTATCTTGTATGCTCCCCCTTTCTTTCGCAGTAATGGGACTAAAATAATTTTACAGAAAATACACTTTTGCCAACTTTTGTCCCCTTTTGACTTCATCAAAAAGTAGAAAAGCAAAGAGATTCCAGCACAATATATATAGCATACATGCACTTATATAATCAAGATATATCAATATGATATCATATACTCATGTATGGATCAAGATATAGATAAGAAAGTATTGCAATGCATAAATAAGATGTTTCAAACATGTATCCAGGAATGGAACAGTAAAGCACAAAACATCATAAAGTAACTTATCCATGAATGTGCAGCAATAACTTAAAAACAATAAATAAGCAGAATTACAAATTTGTCCGAATTTTGAAAATAATATAACCAGAAAATCCTAACAACAAATGTTCTAAGACTCGGGCTCAGAATTGTCTTCCTCAATATCCATGCTTTCCATCCTAGAGGAGAGGCAATGAAGTTCATATTGGATTTGTTGATTCTGATAGTTGAGTGCATCCATCTGGTTAGTGATGTAGCCTTAGAGAGAAAATAATTCATCCATAATCATTTGGTTCGTAGGCATGGAAGCAGATGAGGACAATTGAGCATGAAACTCAGATGGTTGTGGTTCAGGAGGGTTAGGAGGTTCAGGTTCAGATGGTTCAACAGTAGTAGTCGGTTTATCAGTTCTATGTTTAAAGGTGTGGATTCGAGGGTCTTAGGTGAAACTAGTTTTGTGGATTACTTCCACATCAATTTGGCTTTCTCGAAGATTCATAGGAACCTTTGTTTCACCATTGGTAGAAACACTGAAATGCTGAAGAATGTTGGTTATGAAGATTGCATATGGCAAAGGACTTTGAGTACTTCTAACATTCCACATTTGTCTCATTATCATTAGAGCCCAATTGATCTTGATGTTAAACTTTAAAGCATACATCAATTGGAGTTCAATGTCACTTAGTTGAAAATGATTTGAAAATTTTGGTAAGATGACATAGCTCAAAAAATAATGAAGAAAACAGTCCTCAAGCTTGAGATATCTAACAGATAGGATGTCTCGGTTATTTACGGTCTTGCCAAAGCCCTGTTGCTTACACATTTCTATTTCCCTTTTTGAAAGTCTACATAAAGTATAATAAAAATCCTTTCGGTCATAATTAACCCATTCACACACAAGGTCGTAACCCGTTATGCTACCTTGAGAGCGTATGTTACACAACAATGAACTAAATGTTTTAAGAAACAAAACAATGTCTTTTCCTTTGACATAGGAATTAAGACTATTTTTCCGAAAGTTCATGTTACAGTAAAATACTCGTACAAGTTATGGATAAATTTCATGTGTCTCACAACAAAAATCAAAAAGGTTTTGTTGACGTAAAAGATAAGGGAAAAGAAAATCTTCAAACTCAAAATTTCTAACATTTCCGAATTTTGGAATGAAAATAGTGCATCCATGGAAGTATTCTTCCACCACTTTGCGTTGTTCCTCATTAGCTGGAAGCCTTGCCAAATCCAGAGGATTGGACTCCATAGAAGTAGTTATTTGCCTCTTTTGAGTCGTGGACCTGCATTGCTTCTTGGTTTTTGAAGAGGAAGCCATGGTTTTGAGGTTTTGGAGATTTGAGGGTTTTTTATTTAAGTTACTAAACACGAAAATGATGATTTAGAAGTGTGTAGAAGTGAAAAAGTGATAAGAATAGATACAAAAATCACTTAAAACGGATCAAAAACGAAGATTTTAGGGTTTGACAGGGTTGAGCAAGAGAGAGCACGAATTGATGAGGAAGATGAGTTTCAAAAATTATAAAAATGCAGAAAAAATACATATATTACAACACAGAGTAATCGGTTACGCACTTTGAGTAATAGGTCACTCAAATTAAAAAATTTAAAATTTTCAAACAACAACTCAGATAATCAGTTACGTATTTTGAGTAATCGGTTACTGAAACACGTTCTTCAACCCTGTAATCAGTTACTCTCCAGTGTAATCGATTACTGACCCTAGAAAAAATTTATTTTCAGGCAAAATTAAGCTATGGAAATGATTTTTAATCCAAAAATTGAAATTTTTTTAAACATAAATAAACACATTTAAGTTCAAATAGACATGAAATAGATATAATGAAGCATACATATAAACATATATAGACATTTAAGTTAAATACAAGATACGTAAGCTTTATCAAGAATGCCTAAGTCTCGTCTAATTTTATAGAAATTTTCTTTTGCCAAAGGTTTAGTGAATATATCTGCTAGTTGGTTATGAGTATCAACAAATTCTACAGACACATCCTTCTTTTGGATAAGGTCCCTAAGGAAGTGATGTCTTATATCAATGTGTTTGGTTCTTGAATGCATAACCAGATTCTTTGTGAGGTTTATTGAGTGAATATATCTGCTAGTTGGTTATGAGTATCAACAAATTCTACAGACACATCCTTCTTTTGGATAAGGTCCCTAAGGAAGTGATGTCTTATATCAATGTGTTTGGTTCTTGAATGCATAACCGGATTCTTTGTAAGGTTTATTGCACTAGTATTGTCACATTTTAGAGGAGTGCAACCCATGCAATATATTCAGCTTCAGCAGTGCTTAGGACTACACATGCTTGTTTCTTACATGACCAAGAAACTAAAGCATTCCCTAAAATATGAAAAGTACCACTTGTACTTTCCCTCTCAGTTTTGCATCTTGTAAAGTCTAAATCTGAATATCCAACCAAGTCAAATATACTTCCTTTTGGATACCACAGTCCAACATTAGTTGTGCCTTTAAGATATTTCATGATTCTCTTAATAGCAACTAAGTGTGATTCTTTTGGTTTGGATTGATAGCAAGCACACAGACACACACTAAATTAGATATCAGGTCTACTGGCAGTGAAGTATAAAAGAGATCCAATCACACCTCAATACTTTGATATCTCGATGGATTTTCCCGCTTCATCCGTATCGATGTAAGTTCCACATCCCATAGGAGTAGCTATTGGCTTGCATCCATCCATGTCAAATCTCTTTAGAATATCTTTGCAGTATTTGGATTGACTTACGAAAATACCATTGTCAAGTTGTTTGCTTTGTAATCCAAGGAAGTAATTTAATTCCCCATCATAGACATTGAAAACTATCCTTGCATCATATTGCCAAAATCACTACATAACAACTCATTAGTAGAACCGAAAATTATATCATCTACATAAATTTGAACAAGTAGAGTATGATGCTTAGATAAATACAATAACAATGTTACCTGTACTAAGAATTTTTTTTTGATGTTCTATG
>NC_032010.1:7427851-7428991 GCF_001865875.1 Lupinus angustifolius | reverse complement strand
CACTATGTATATCTTGCTCTTCTTGGATCATGCGGCCCTGATGCCCAAATTGTCATAACTTCTATTGATTCCTCTACTGCAGTGTGGACACGCTTGAACAAACAATATGCAAATCGCTCTTGTACTCGTGTTATGTCTCTCAAAGAATGTCTTGCTTCAGTCACAAAAGGTACCTCTAGTGTTAGTGATTATCTTCGTTCAATTCGAGTCATTGGCGATGAACTGGCTCTTATTGGTCATCCAATTCATAATCTTGATCTTGTTATTACTACTCTAAATGGTCTTGGACCCTATTTCCGTTAATTCTTTGCTGGGATTCGCACTAGGGACACTCCATTGAGGTTTGACGACCTCTATGATAAACTCATTGATTTTGAAATATTTCTCAATTGGGATGGTCATCATCAATCATTTCCAGTCACAACCAACTACACCAATCGCACTACTCGTGGGTACACTCAGGGGCATCACTCACAATCCATGCCATCCAACAATCATTTTCGTGCCACTTCTGGCTAACAGATTGAGAACTCCGTTCCACGTTTCCCCATACCAGTTTGTAAATATTGTCATCGAAGAGGACATACTATTGATTTTTGCTACCGCAAGCATAGTTTTCTGCCTCATTATTCCAAGAGCCAAGCCAATTTTGCACTCTATGATGAGGGAAATAATACATATTCCTCACTGTTCCTTGATTCTAGTGTTTCTCACCATGTAACTCATGGTCTTGGCTAACTATCATTGTCTACTAATTACAATGGTAACGATAAACTCCTGGTGGCCAATGGTAAGACACTTCCCATCTAACATTGTGGACCCACCATCATTCCAATATCCTCAAGGCAACTTAAATTATCACAAGTTTTACACGTTCCTGATGTTATACAAAATCTTATTTCAGTATCTCAACTTTGTAAATCTAATTATGTTGAATTCTTTCCATATTATTGTGAGGTAAAGAGTCTGAGCATGGGGGCAGTTCTTCTGCATAGAAGGAAGGAAAATCAGGTGTACAAGTTATAACCACCGAACCCTCAAATTAGCCATGTCCACCATCAACCATCCATCACAATTTGGCATCTCTATCTTGGTCACCCTCTTCTCCGAACTCTCAAGCATATCCTCAACCAAAAATCA
>NC_032010.1:7427216-7427751 GCF_001865875.1 Lupinus angustifolius | reverse complement strand
AATGTTGTTGGGAACTTTTCTGGGTGCAGGTGTTTGAAAAATCATGTTTAAATGTGTTTCGGTTGTCGAAAAGGGCAAAAGTTGGTATTCTGTCCAAGTCCCTGTCGCTTGGGCGAGAAACTCTCGCTTGGGCGAGGACTGAGCGATGGGAAGTTTTTTGTTCGGGAACTCCTCGCCCGGGCGACCAATCCTCGCTTGGGCGAGCAAGGGTCCCGCTTAGGCGAGAGATTTCTCGCCCGGGCGAGCTAAGGCCTCGCCCGGGTGAGCAAAAGCCTGCTTGGGCGAAAAAAAAAAGAAAAAAAAAATCCCAGGACTTTAATGAGTTTCTGGAACCCCCTCGCTTGGGTGAGAGAGGTCTCGCTTGGGCGATAATACCTTCGCCTGGGCGAGGAAAGCTTCAGTTTATTTGAGATGTAAAGACGAATTGTCGCTTGAGCGACTAGTCCCCGCTTGGGCGAGGGACGGTGTGGGATGATTGGAACAAAATGATATTGTGAACAATGTGATGAACCCGGGTAGGGTGTGTTGTGATATA
>NC_032010.1:7387640-7427116 GCF_001865875.1 Lupinus angustifolius | reverse complement strand
AGGATATGTTATTTCGGGTGGTACAAAACGGCTTGGTACGGGACCTGTACTCTCGATTATTTCCGATTAGGATGTTGGATGGATATTGGTGTAAGGTGGATGATCATGACATATCATGCATACATTATCATTGTGGAAGTAAATTCCCACATGTGAGTTACAAGTATGGTGTATTCCTATGTTTATGTATGTGATGTGATTATGACTATAATGTTGATTATATTATTTGACATATTGGTCATGTTGAAATAAATGGTAAGTTATGAATTTCTTCATGATGTTGATGATAAATGATGAATTATATGTTTAAATATATTTTATGTCTGAGTGTGATATTCTGAGTAAGTCCACACCTTCAATGAATTTACGTTCATTAGATGTCTTACTCTCTCTATTTCTCTTCTTTTCTATTGCTTGCTTTTCGGACGTGTGCTCGTCAGGTAGACAGCTTTGATCGGATTTGGAGCTACCCGTCCGTGATGTTCGAGGAGGGGGCATGAGGAATTGAGGAAGAGGCAGTACCCTAGCTTTGGAGTTAGCTACTAGGAGTTACCTATCATTTTGTGAGTTTTGAAACACTGACGGCTTCAGCTTGTTCATGTCTTTGTTTAGTGTCTGTTGGCGATGATTAATATTTTCGCCTTTCTTTTTGGATTTTGTATATGTTAGTGGCGATGTAGTTTCCGCCTTTGTTGACTTAGTTTGTATGAACTAAAGATGACTTAATCGTTTATATGCATTGTGTTATTCAGGAAATTGTGAATCAGGTTAAGTTATCATTCGATAACGATAAGTTGATTTTCCGCATTTGAGTTATTTAAAGTGATGTCCCGGAAAAAGGAAGTTTTTAAAAGGAAACAATTTTATATCATCAGTTCAAAAAAAAATTTACCCATTTTTCCACAATGTTTTTTAGAAGTATTTTTCGGGGCGTTACATAAGCGTTGTTGAATGGACGTTGTTAAATATCAATTCTGGTGTAGTGTAATGTAAGAATATTTTTTTATTTTGCTTTAAAAATGTAATTAAAAATGAGAAATGAACAATAATATATAATTATAAATATTGCTAAAAATATTTAGATAGACATTTGATGTCAAAAAAACCCCAAATTTGGGGAACTTTAAAAATAGACATAAATGATTTTTTTAGTGTTTGAGAAACCCTTCAAAACCTCATTTTCTTCATCCAACTCCAAACAAGGGAAAAGTTTTCCAAAGTCATCAATTCCCCTCCAAAATCACACTCCCAAACAAAGCCTAAAAGAAAAATGATAATTCACAGAGTCCAAGTTGATTCCTAAAAACGCATTGATTGTTTATTACATCACTACAACAAATAATGGAGTTAGACACACTAAATTAGCCATGCTGCCAAAACCAAGGCAAAATTAATTACCAAGTCCATGCTCTTGCTATTTTATTGGGCCCATGGCATAAAAGGCACCAAATAGCATACTGAGAAAACCATAAATTTTTCTCCCATTCCCTCACTTTCCCCTCAACTCTATCACCATTACAGAGAAAGGTTTTCATTTTTCTTTCTTCTCAATTTCTCCTAAGATTAGGTTTTTGTTTTTCCTTTCTCTTTGTCTTTCAATTTCAAAATAATGAAGGATTTCAATTTAGATCTATTTCTCTTAACACTGAAGGATTTCTCCTAAGACTGAGATGAAGGATTTTTGTTTTTCCTTTCTCTCTTTCTCGTTTACTCTCGCCGTGGTTATTTTCTGATTCCGATGTCGATTGGGATAGCCATCGTAAGCAGAGGCGCGAGGATTCTTCTGATTTCGATGCAGATTCTTTCTTGAATTGCTTAAATCCTTCGTTCACTCTTCAACTTCATCTTCAACTTCATCATTGACGTTTCTACACAGGTAAATGGAAAACCAATTTTGCAGCTTCTACTTTTCAATTTCATCACTTTGTTTCTAATTTTTGCATGTCTAGTTTTGTATCTTCAATCCCTAATCGTATACCAGTAATCCAAAGCAAGTAAGGTTGATCACTGAAAAGCAATGATTGCCTCCTTTACTGATTATGATGTTTCATCACATTCATCTGTGGCAACAATTAGTACTCCTAAATTAGATGATGTACTTATATGTATATATATCTTTCCTTTCTATTAACATGAATTTAGTATTTATTGTAACTAGATTAATGTGTGTATGTATTTGCAATTTTTTGTATGGTCCTTAGTCTGATGCAAAGATAAAATGTACCATTTAGAAAGAGAGAGATGATACTACTTAAAACTTATCAGTCCCGGTTTATAACCAAATTTTCTGGAAATTATTTCTTTTGCATTGACTTTTTTTGTCCAATAGATCAAATAAAATAAAATGCAATACGAAATATTATCACAAGCTTTTAGATACTTTGTGCTTGTTGAACATGGTTTATAACTTGGGCAAGGTTTATAAATATGAGTCCATGTTATATATGAACAAAGTAAGAAATCATATTTTCATTCAACCAAAAACAGGAAATCCTATTTCAATGTTTTCACCAATGGTGTGGTAAATTGGTAAGGCAGACTTCTTTTTTGCTATATCCAAATTCATTAGAAAATCCCAACAAGCAATATAGTAATGGCAATTGAATTATAGAATGGATCAGACAGACCAATTCTATACACTGATATGAATGGCAAAGAGCATCCATTGGCTTTAGAATCTAGGCTTGAAAACTTGAACATAATGCAAGAAGATAGATACGAGAAATTCGAGATGAGTTCATCTTACATGTCATCAAGGGATGAGTCCTCTGTTCGCAAGAGTCCCATGAATTGTCATGCTTCTATGTTCAGCTCTCCTAATCATAATCCGTTTGCAACCTGCAATTTTGACTTTATAATACTGGTGAGTAAGATCAATTACTTTATTTTCACTCTCTTTCATCTTGTATATGTTAAATTTTGCATCTATGATGTATATAGGTTGTGAGCATTAAATTAATCTATGAAATTTGAATAATTTTGAGTCCATTTTCATTTAGTGTCTTTGATATATGTTTTTTTTTATCACAAACTACTTTACATAGTCATAAACTCCTTTATTAAATGGTATAAAGTTCAGATAGGACTGTTTTTGCTTGATCTTCTCAATGAATTATTAATATTGGTGTGTTCATATTTCTGAATAATAGCATGAAGTCTAAGTAAGATGAATTGCTAAAAATGGTAGATGACATCATCTTCGGGATAAAGGATATTTGATAACACAATATGTTTGTAATTAAGGTTAGCTCCTTCCCTTTTACAAAGCACATACGATGCCTATGGTGTGATTCCCAAAATCTAGATATCAAGTTCCTATATTCATTATGGCAGAATGGTAGATTGCATATAGATTATCCACAATGAAACAATGATCTACTACTTTAGCCCATTAACCTGGACATGATAAGAAAGAGAAAGAAAAATAAGTCAAATTGAAAGTGTTTTTGTAGACATACACAAAACAAAGTACATTATTCTGTATAATATATTGCAGATCTTGATAATATATGCATATAGTATGCATTTTCTTATTTCTGTATCACCACCACCTTGTGTTTATGTTGTACTTGAGAGAAAGAATCTAAATTATTTATTTATCTGATTGGTCCTTTGCCTAATTGTCAAATGGATTCATTCATTTCTAGTTACTTTGCCTAATATAATTGTTAAAACTAACTTCTAATACTATTTTAATATATGACTAGCAGATTAGTTTAGAAACTAAATTAGTTATCTATCCTACAGTTTTTGTGCCTAATTGCCAAATTGCTTCATTTATCTGTAGATCTTTTGCCTAATCTAATTGTTAAACCTAACTTCTCATACTATTTTAATATATAAATATTTGTAGAGTCCTTCAATTGATTGCAGCAAAAACAAAGAGTGTAGTGTTGTTTGCTTATTCTCAAGTTTAGTCCAAATGGCAAATTCAGAGAACAGCTCTAAGAAGTTTGTTGATGGTGAAATTAGCTACAATGAATCACAAGAACTAGAAGATGAAGAAGCCTTCTCATATACAACACAACTTGGATTCTCAATAGTTCTATCTATGTCACTGCAATCAGCAATTGAGCTTGGTGTTTTTGACATCTTACAAAAAGCTGGTCCAGGTGCACAGCTTTCTGCTAAGCAGATTGCATCACAGCTTTCTTGCAAGAATCCATAAGCAACTTCTATGTTAGATCATGTTCTTGGTCTCTTTGCGTCTCATGATATACTTAAATGTAGTGTCATTCCTCTTGATCAAAAGCTTGGATCTTTTCAGAGGCTGTATAGTATGGCCCCTGTGGCTAAATTCTTTGCAAGTGATTCTGATGGTTTTTCATTAGGACCATTGATGGCTTTGATTCAAGATAATATCTTCCTACAAAGCTGGTTAGTTCTGTTTTGTCCCTCGCCCCCACCACTAATTTATCTCCTTTGTTATTATAAACTGGAAACTTCTCTGTCATTTAGGGTTATTTTACTATTTTGATTGGAGTCTTTTGACATGAAATTTGTGTAGTTATGTTGTTTGTACACAATATAATAATTAATAGATTAAATCCCTCAAGTAGTGTATGGTGAGTACTATACTACTATGTTTATCCAAGAAATTTTGGTTGTTGTTTAAATACACTAATGGTATGGAAAAAAGAAAGAATGTTAATAAGTGTGAGTTCATATTTAGATCTCAGTTGAAAGATGCAATTAGGGAAGGGGGAGTTCCATTTGACAGGGTTTATGGCACACATGCCTTTGAGTATCCAACCTTGGACTCAAGGTTCAATTATGTTTTTAATACTGCAATGATCAACCAAACTACTATAGTTATGAAGAAGGTTGTTGAAAGCTATAAAGATTTTGAGGGCATAAAAAGGCGTGTGGATGTTAGTGGGGGTCTTAGTATAAGTATTAACTTGACTTCCAAATACTCTCATATTAAGGGTATCAATTTTGACTTACCTTATGTCATACAACATTCTCCTTCCTATCCTAGTATAACTTCCTTCTAATTTCTTTGTTAGTATAATATATTGTACTATTAGTTATGCATGGTTAAACATTTTACATTTCAAAAGTTATAACTACCTAATGTTGCAGGAGTGGAAAATGTTGTAGGAGACATGTTTCAAAGTGGGCCTAAAGGAGATGCCATATTTATGAAGGTGAGTGTTAAATCTTCATCAAAATACACTAAATGATCATAAAAAATGCAGAGTAATATTGTGATAATAAAGGTTTAATCCCTTAGTTGTTTTATCACAAAACTTAGGTCCTTAAGCTAATTCATTTTTATTAATTTTTACAGAGGTTAGAAAACTTGTGATTGTTGAAGCTGGGAGCAAGCGTGTAGAAGAGATTATTTCCTTAAGTGATTTGTTCAAATTCTTGTTTGAAATTGGGTAGATGGGATATCTCATATTTATGAAGGGACTCATTTGTTATATAAATTAGCACCGTTTTATGTGCTAAAATACTCCTTCCTATTTATATGGACCTCCTTATTTATTTATCTTACTTTCTTTTTATGATAGAAAGAAATATGAAATGAAAGAATATTTTGTAAATTGAGAATCAATTTTAGCTTGTAAATATTTAATTTCATTAATAAATTTATCATTATTTTATGGAATATAATGATTGCTAGAGAGGATGAGGAGAGGAATATGTGAATAACTGAATAAATAATTAGCCACGGTTATAACGTGGTTAAATTAATGGTAAATATTAGCCACGGGTGTAGTGAAATTAGCCACGGTTGAAACTGTGGTTAAAGAAATGTTACCACACTTGGTGAAGACGTGGCTATATCATAAATAGACCGTGGCAAAATTTTTGCAACGCCAGTAATTGCTAGGGTACAGGAAACCGTGGCTGCGGTATTTTGCCACGGTTTTGTGGTACATTAGCGACGGTTTTAACCGTGGCTAATCGGATAATTTTTTGTAGTGCATGTGATTGGAAAGAGAATAAATAAAAAAGAATGGAAGTAGTGGTTGGGGTTACACTAACTACTACAACAACAAAAACACTATGTTTGTGTAAAAAAAACATGTATATAAAAACTAACAACTACTAAATTAAGAAATGAGAACTAAAGAAAAAAAATTAGAATGATTAAAAGAAAACACTGAACACAAGTGTAAAAAATACTAACCATCACTAAATTATGAAATAAGAACTACAGAGATAAACTTTATAACTGAAGAAGTTCGAGGAAGTTGTCATGTTTTGCTTCGGTCCAACAAAATTCGACAAAGGTAGTGGTGATGGAGGCGTATGGGTTGAGACAAAAGGGTTGTTTATAAAATCTGCTATATATATAAGAGAAATATCTTATTATCATCGAAGGAAGTCGAATCGAAAGAGAATTTGGGGGAATCTAAATATTTGAAAAATAAGAAAAGTAGAAAAAAAAACAAAAATTGAAATGAATGAAACAACAGAAACTACAGTTGATAGGGAAAAATGGGAATGAGAATGAGAGAAGAGCATTATCATGATTTGTAGAGAGCTGAACTTGTCTAAATATTAGAGAAGGAGAAAAAAATAAAAGCAAAAAATAAAATGAATAAAATAATAGAAACCACAATTGAAAGGGAAAAGTGAGAATGATGGATTCTAAATATTAGAAAAAGAGAAAAGGAAACAAATAATGAAATGAATGAAACAATAAAAACTACAACTGAAATGGAAGAGTGAGAATGAGAAAAGAGCATTATCGTGATTTGTAAAATGTTGGAATTATCTAAATATTAGAAAAAGGAGAAACTCTTCAAAAAAAAAGCAAAAAAATGAAACGAATGAAACAATAGAAGCCCTATTTGAATGACAAATGAGTAAGAGTGTAAAATATGTGCACTGAAAGTATAAAGATTTATACACAGACAGTATATCATCTACCATTCATTTGCAATACTTTTACTTACAAGTCAATTATGACAAAAAATCAATGGTGAATGATGGAGTGATAGTGTAAAAAACTTTTACACTGTCGGTGTATATATCTTTTTTCCAATGAGTAATAGTGCAAATTAAAATAAGAGAGGATGGAAAAAGAAAATGAGGTATGAGATTGGAAACACTTTCTCAAATGTGTAAAAGAAAGAAGTGGTGGAAACATGGCCAATTTACCAAAAGGACACTATAAGTAATACATGTCAAATTTTTAGAGTCTTCATTTTTGTCATTTCATCAACTTAATCAATTTATATATAGATAGTAGTTGTATTTAGAGAATTGATTTTTCGGCTATCAACAATAACATAATTTATATTTAAACAAAAACATAAATGAATAGGCTCATCAAGTATTCTAATATCAAATAACTATTTTTATTTGACATTAATGATATATAACTTCAATGAATGTAAAATTAGGTCTTTTCGGCCCTTAATATATTTTAATGTGAAAGTATTCTTACCTATTTGGGTAGTTATGATAGTGATATCTAATGTAAAAATTTCTGATATGAATAGTTATCGACCCAACAAAGAATGAAAAATAGATCAAGTATCAAGTTTAATAAAAACCACAAATATTAAACAAATTAATTTTAATTGTTCATCCATTCAATGGGAAAATAAATTCGAAGCTTCAATTATTATTATTTTTCTTTTATAAGGCTATTCCATGGATGATCATCATTTCCATGCTCGAGAGGTGAAATAATCCAAATCTTGACAACATGCTTCACATTTACAATTATTCAGTAGAATATATAATTTATTATCATATCTCAAAATAATTTAAAAATAAATTTATTTTTAAAATTAAAAAATGCACATTAAAATTGTTTTCAAATTTAATTAAAAGAATACCGGCACATTAAATACTATTTTTAGAAACATATGCAAGGTTGACAATTTTATTTTTTTCCATTTTTATGTAATTGTTATAACTTTGTGGAAGTAGGGGAAATTGTTATTTATAAATCAAAATTATGCCTTCTCACTTTCTTTGTTGATGGTAAGAGAAGAAAATTTAGGTGCGATCACTGCAGATTTTGAAGTAAAATTTAGGGGGACAATAATAATTAAATACAATTTATAATTAAGATTAATTTAACAACAAAGGATATTAAGGAAAATAAATTCATTTAAAGTTTTGTTTTTCATTCTTTTAAAGATTTAAACTCGTCAATACTTTAATTTGGGTGAAATTTTCAGCTATTTCATTTTTCAAAATAAATTACTATGTTATTATCTATAAGAACTTTATCTTCTATTTTACTACATAATTTTGTTTGGTTGCCTTCATTGGTAAAAATGATATTTATATAGTAGTTAAACCAAAATAGTTGAGATAAGACAAATAACTTGATCAAACAAATAATATATATTCACTTTCGTAGTATTGTCAAACTTGTAGTTAATCCAAATATTGTTAACAATTTCTCAAACATGAATGATTAATGAGATAAGAAATGTATCTCGTCAATGGAGAGTTATCAATGAAATGGTAAGACTCTTGGAAAATAGTCTATACATAGTGTTTGATGGAAGCACACTATGCTTATCAGAAAATGACTTGAAACATTGTTATTATCTCTGCTCAAAAAGTTTGTCTCTATCGGCCATCAATAAAGGAAGAGTATAGAAAAAAATAGAAAGAGATAGAATAATTTATCTATTGACGAAGAACAACACACAACATTTAAAGGAGAATCATGTTATCATGAACAGAGGTAATTTATAATCATTTTTATTATGTGAAAGTTATAAATTCTTAAGATCCATTTACACATGATTTCCATGATAAAACTTACATGTGATATTAGAACATTATATTTAAGAACTTATAGTTTTCTGTAAATTGTGATTTAATCGTGAATGATTAAAATATATTCTTGAATAGAAAACTCAAATATAATTACTTCTATTGCATCATAGTAATAAATAAATGAAATAGAAACAAAAGCAAACTCTATTATTCTTCAATATCATGTTATTTATATATATTCTTATATATAAACTAAATAGAATAGTGTGTTATATTTGCACTCTGTTTAGATTGTGTATATTTTGCTGTTACTATTCTGTTATATTTTCCAGAATATAAAAAAACAGAACATAAACATTGCACTCTGTTTTTCACATTTCTATTTTCAAATACATATTTAAAACACTTATATGTATATATATTCTGCACACACATTTAATGTTAGCAGATATAATATATATCTTATATATAAGGTTAACATATTATATATAACGATAACCTTAACATATATGTTATATATAATGTTAAGAAATATTTAATATATATGTTATATATATATATATATAAATAACGTTAAGATATATGTATTATATATGTTATATATATAACATTAATCGATAATATGTATATATAAAAGTGAATATATATAAAATTAAGTTATGATTTCATTTGAATTCTTTGATGCAATTGTTTTACTAATATATATATATATATATATATATATATAACTTTATAATTTATGTGCAAGTTTGAAAGTCATATATATGTATAATATTAAGACTTTTTAGATGTTCGGAATTATTGTATGATAGATTTGTTAATCATCGAAGTTGTCAAATTTTTATGTTATTTAATTCAAATTGCATGATCATATTTCATTTGTTTGAAATTATTGTATGATAGTTTTATTAATCACCAAAGTGGTCAAATCTTTATGTTTATTTAATTTTAAATTATATGATCATATTTCATTTACTCATTAATTTGATACTATGAATGATATAAAAAATTATTTGCTTATGAGTAATTGAAGTTTATTATTTTAAGACAGTTAAGAATTGTCGAAAGGTTGATTTTTGTTCTTATAACCAATGAGCATGAATGTTGGTAGTGTAAACCAGTGTTATTAAACTCGGACCGGTCAACGACTTGGTCAAGGTACTGGGTCAATGAGTCACTAGTTCAACCAGTGAGTCAATGGTTGGACTGGTTAACTCCGTTTGCATTAAAAATTCTAAAAAAATCAAAATATGATGTAACAATATTTAATAATTGTATACTCAAAATTTATAAACATTATCATGTCTAATTAAACAAAAAAAAAACATTTTACTACTATTAAATTACAAAAGTAAGTTGATGACATCATCAAACAACATATGAACTATGTTTTAACTACAACAAAAACATACAATAAGTTTAAAATTTAATTAAACAATGAAGATTTTGTTATAATATAAACTACAAATGCCAAACATTACTACAAATAAGTTAAAAGTACTTGTTTTCAATGAAAAACGACATCGATTTGGTTGTTTTTTAAAAAAATATTTTTTGATTGACTCGGCCGGTTCGATCACCTGAGTCACTAGTTTTAGTCTTAAACTGACCGAACCAACCCGATTTGATGCAAAAACGGTTAGATGAGAGACTCAGACTGATTAGATGTCCGGTTCATAGTTGAACTGGTCAGACCAGCCGGTACGAGCCAAGTTTTATAACACTGGTGTAGATGCATCATTAGTTATATTCATATATCAAAAAATAATAAATGTTTCTAATATATGTATGTATCTTGCCAAATAATTTGAATTTTCTTTAATATCATTATGTCTAGTATGGTATATTGATGGATTACCCAAAGATAAACATTAACATACATTTATGAAGTAGTCTGAATTAATATAGCATGTTAGCATATAACTCAAAGCCTTAATGATTTTTGTTTAATTTTATTGATTAAAATACATGTTGTTTTGCATTCAAAATTCCCATATGTTCTAACTTTAAATGGACTTAACTTCTCTGAATGGAGTGAACAAATCCAATTTTACCTTCGGATAATGAATTTGGATTTATCACTTAGAGAAGATAAGACAAGTGCTATTACTAATGAAAGCACTAAAGAACATAAATTTCATTATAGGAATTGGGAAAGATCAAACAAATTGAGTCTAATGTATATACAAATGAGTATTGTTGACAACATTAAGTCAGTTCTTCCTAAAAGTGAAAGTACTAAAGAAATGCTAAAGTTTGTGGAAGAGCGCTCTCAAACTGCTAACAAGTCTCTTGTTGGATACTACTGAGTATATTGACCACCATGAAATTTGATGGTTCTCGTACTATGCATGAGCATGTCATTGGAATGATAAATATTGCAGCAAGACTTAAGACATTAGAAATGAATGTGGATGAAAACTTCCTTGTGCAATTTATACTAAATTCATTTCCCTTTGAATATGATCCCTTCCAAATGAACTATAACACCATGAAAGATAAATGGAATGTGCATGAATTGCATGGTAGGTTAGTTCAAGAGGAAATTAAACAGAATGAAGAGTCAAGAAAATCATTTCATCAATTATGTTCATCATTCATGAGCTAGAAAGAAAGTCAGTAAGAAGCATGACAAGAAAGAGAAGAGACTCTTAAAGATTAATGAGTCATCTCTCAAATCCACAAGAAGGTCGTTTCTGTAGAAAGATTGGATATTTCCAAAAGTATGGTCCAAAATGCAAAGGTTGGTTTGAAAAGAAAGGTAAGTCTAGTACTTATATATATTTTAAATCAAACTTACCAGAAGTTCCTTATAATATTTGGTGGATTGACTCTGCATGTACTGCTCATGTTTCTAATCTATGGATGGGTTCATTACGACCCAAACAAAAAGACCAAATGAAAAAAAATTATTTTTATGGGAAATAAAGTGAAGGTTCTAGTGGACACTGTCGGGATTTATTGTTTAATCCTTGACACTTGACATCATTTAGATTTATTTGAAACTCTTTATATACCTAATATATCTAGGAATTTGATTCATTTATCTAAACTTGATATTTTTGGATAATTTTTTAATTTGGTAATGAATGTTTCAATTTATATAAATATACTCATTTGATTGGTAATGGTATGTTATGTGATGGATTGTACAAGTTAAATCTTGATATTATTTTTTCTGAAACATTTTTAACCTTGCATCATAACATTAGAATTAAGCGTGACTTAATTGATGAACGTTCTGCTTACTTGTGGCATATATGTTTGAGACATGTTTCCAAAGAAAGAATAAAATGATTAGTAAGGAATGAAATCCTTCTGGATTTGGATTTTACTAATCGGAATATATGTGTCGATTGTATTAAAGGTAAACAAACAAAACACACAAAGAAAGGAGCCACAAAAGCACTAAGCTTCATTAAATAATACACACAGACATTTGTGGAACTTTTGATGATAATTCTTTCAATAAAGAAAAATACTTCATTACCTTCATTGATGAGTATTCACGTTAAGGTCATATATATTTATTGCTTGATAAATCTTAAGCAGTAAAAGCCTTAGAGATTTATATTAAGGCAATTAGACAAAAATGTGAAATTTGTCAGGTTTGATAGAGGTGGTGAGTATTATGAAAGAAATTATGAAAGAGAACAACACTCAAGCCCATTTTCTAAACTCCTTGAAAGTCATGTCATATATGGTCAATACACAATATCAAGTACACCATAACAAAATGGTGTATCAAAAATGCATAATAGAACCATGTTGAATATGGTTAGGAGTATGTTGAGTAATTCATCTTTACACATTTTATTGTGAATATATGTTTTAAAGACCGTCATGTATTTATTAAATAGGGTTCCTAATGAGGTAGTTCCAAAGACTTCTTTTGAAATGTGGACAAGACTAGTTTAAGGCACCTACATATTTGGGGATGCCTAACGGAAATTAGAATTTATAATCCATAAGAAAAGAAAATGGATGTAAGAACAACAAGTGATTATTTCATTGGTTATCCAGAAAAACCCAATGAGTATAGATTTTATTGTCCAAACCATACAACAAGAATTGTTGAAACTAGGAATGCTAGGTTCATTGAGAATAATGAAGTTAGTGGGAGTGAAACACCACGTAAAGTGGAAATTCAAGAAATGTTGGTACAAGTTCCATTTACTTGTGTCTCTAATAATGTTGTTCCTCAAGTTATTAGACCGATTAGTAATGATGGAGAACAACAAAATAATCTCATTACTCAAAATGAAGTTAATGAACCTATAGTAGAAAAACCACAAGAAATAGCATTAAGAAGATCTCAAAGAGAAAGACGATATGTTATTCCTAACGATTATGTGGTTTACCTACACGTGCCAATGAGATTCTAAATGAAGATTTAGTGGGAAATGTCTATATGGATCAACCAATGAGATTCATAGAGAAAGGAAAGGAACACATGGTGCGTAAACTTGAGAAATCAATATATGGACTTAAACAAGCTTCTCGGTGATGATATCTTAAGTTTAATGATAATATTGTATCATTTGGGATTAAGGAAAACATTGTTGATCGATGAATATACCTAAAGGTCAGTGGGAGTAAGTTTATCTTCTTGGATCTATATGTTGATGACATCTTACTTGCAACTAATGATCTTGGTCTTTTAAATAAGACTAAGATGTTTCTCTCTAGAAATTTTGAAATGAAAGATATGGGTAAAACAATTTATGTGATTGGAATAGAAATATTTTGTGATAGTTCATAAGGATTGTTAAGCTTATCTCATAAAACATATATTAACAAAATTTTAGAGATATTAAGAATGAATAAATGTTCAGCATCACATGTTTCAATTCTAAAAGGAGACAAGTTTAGTATCATGCAATGTCCAAAGAATGATTTGAAACATAAGAAATGGAAGAAATTCCTTATGCATCTATAGTTGGCAGTTTAATATATGTTCAACCTTGTACGCGACCAGATATTAGTTTTGCATTTGGAATGTTAGGAAGATACTAGAGTAATCCTGGTATATAACATCAGAAAACTACAAAGAAAGTTATGAGATATTTGCAAAGTACAAATTATCGCATACTTATTTATAAGATATCCAATCATCTTGAGGTGATTGGATATTCAGATTTAGACTTTGTCAGATGCATAGACACACTAAAGTTTAGTTTTGGTTATATATATTTATTAGCTGAATGAGTTATCTCATGGAATAGTGCGATACGGACTGTCATTACTACATCCACCATGAAAGTTGAATTTGTGACATGCTTTGAGACCACAATATGTTAAGTGCGTAAGGAACTTTATTTCAAGACTTGGAATAGTCGACAGTATTGCCAAGCCGCTGAATATTGTGATAATTCTATAGCAATCTTATTTTCTAAAAATGACAAGTATTCTAAAGATGTTAAATGTATGAAGTTAAAATACTTTGTCGTTAAAGAAGAAGTTCAGAAACTTATAATGCCAATTGGGCATATTAGCACTAACCTTATGATTGTATACCCTTTAATGAAAGGGTTAGCGCCCAAAATATTTACTAGTCATGTTAAAAATATGGGCATTATGTCTGCAAATGAATGTTTAACATTAGTTATTAATAAAATCTCAATATTTGACACCATGAGTTCATTAATATTTAAGTTTCATATTAATATTTTATTTTCATATTTATGTACACATGTGAAAATGATAATATTGAAAATAAAATTTTCTTTCTAAATGAAATCCATATGGTAGAATCTTTGCACAAAAATATATGTTACTAATATTAAATGTTTTATAAAAAACCATTGGATCCTAGGACTTTTGTTGTAAATTTTGACAAAGACAATTTGTAATCCCATAATATATTTCATAAGTATAAACTTATTTTGAACTCGACAGAAGTAATAGTATTACAAACAATATCAGAATTTACAAATGTAAAAGAATTTGATCCATTATCTAAAAAATTTAGAATGACCATACAAATTGTAGAATATAAAAATATATATTTGAAAAAGGTAAAAATAAATTGTGATAAATTTGGAAGGAAAACATTTCGGGGGCATGTGCCCCCACCTGTCCCCAGGATGGTGGCAATGATGAGGTGACATTACGGCTCATCATCATTTTTTGGACTTCTTATTAATTTCTTTATTTGTTTTTTATAGTGTCATTTTCCTTTTTATGATAAATCAATTAGTGTTTTATAATTTAAGAATTCTTAAATATGACTTAGTTTATCTCTATTTATCATAATATTATTTACCATCAAATACAAATACTTTTTTATTGTAAAAACAATTAAAACATATTTATAATTTATAAATGATATAATTATGGATATTACCAAAACTATCATATTAATATAAATATCTTATCATTTATGTTTTATATATATATATATATATATTAACAACATTATAATTTTGATTTTAAAAACAATATATTTCTTTCCAAAAATAACAAAGGATAACAATACACACTGTTTAAGAAAACATATGTATATGAGTTAAGATAAGATATGGATGCCAAATCTTAGAGGAGATAAAATATGATAAGATCATTTTATAATTCAAAATCAAATATTTGCTTATTTAATTATTAATTATGTGATTAATTATATTCTTTTTAGTTGTCCCAACCAATGTTGTGAGGAATAGAGTAGGAGGTTTAACTGGTACGGTTATTGATCGGATTTGAAAGTGCCTCTAAGTTATAGTTTTAGTCAAATGAGTAGTAGTTAGACCACTTTGAAGTGAGAAATTTCGGCTCGACCATGTTAAACTAGTTAAAATAGAATATCCTGATAAGTGAACGAAATAATTCACTTAAAATTTTAAATAAAACAGAACATAACTTTAATGTTTTATTTCTTCCAATCCAAAAAATAAGAATATACAGTAAAATTATATATAATTATTAATTATATAAAAATTTACATAATATATAATTATATATGATTTCATTTAATTTATTGTACTTAAACCTAATTCAGAACCATTTCTATTTTGATGTTCTAGTAGGTTTTGGTTCCAACATTGATATTCATTCTTTTATATAAATAAGCAAAGGGAAATGTTGAATTACTTTAATTCAGATGGTTGTTCTAGGTGCCATCCTTAAGATGTGTTCTCTATAGGAAGTACTAGTCTTTATGATTTAAGACAAGCTTAATTTTTTTTTAAGATTTTGATTCATAATTAAATAAAATATTTAATTAATTGAATTACGTTACATATCCTAAATTCATGATTTCTAATCCATATTTAAATTGAAAATATAATATTAGTATTAAAAATAAAAAGTTAAAAGTTTTAAGTGTGGTGATATATCTTCCTTCATTTCATTATTACTCCATGTTTTAATATTTTTATAATCTCCATATATTTTTAGGTAAATTTAATGTGGTCAAATGTTAAATGATATGTTATTTACAATTCATTTTTAATGATTAAAAAACATATTAATCAGGATTTCTCAACAAAGATATTCTATCCATTAGAGTTTTCATAATTATTTTAATATAAATTGTTTTCCCAAATATACTAATTCATCAAATAAGAAATAAAAATTATTATTTGACTAATATCATAAATATAAAATAATATTTTTTTGGTACTTTCAATAATATTCTCTTACTTTTTGGGTAATAAACTAATATTACTCGAGGTGTGTGGTTGCTCCTCCTAACAAATATCGCTCACAGTAACCGAAACTATCTTTACTAAATTTATTAACAAAAATACAAATTATTATTATTCATCGAAAAAATTAGTAGTTATAGAAGAAATAACTTACCGAATAACTCACGAAAGGAATTAATTTCTTACCTAGAGATTGAAGAAATATCGTTTGTAGTAAAAAAAAAACTTACCAAACAACTCAAACTAATGCAACTAAAAAATAACTATTGTTGTTAGAAATTTTTAACTATACCAATTTGATTTTAAAAAAGAAAAAATTAAATTAACGATTGTAAATATGAATTAAAATAATACATGCTAAAAGACTAAATTATTCCCAAAGTAGTCATAAGAAATACATGACTAATGTCACAAATTAAATTGTCACAAACAACTTTTGAGTTTTCCACATGAATTTATTTTTAAGGAATCGAAACAATGATTCTTGAAAATGATATTCAATATAATAACGTCCGACAAATAAAAAGAATATAAATTAGTTGGGGGTTTCATTTCATTATGATATTTAAAGACTAAAAATGATACATTTCTTACAAATTCTATATCATGTCACTTTTAGAAAAAGAAATATATTCCATGGTGTAAAATAATACATTATGATTATATTATTAATTATTTATTTTTAATTATTATTTACTAGTAATAAACAAATGAAAAGAATAATATATTGATCATATATAAATTTATTTACTTTATCATGCCAGAATTTATTTACGAATTTTGTAGAAATATCTAATTTAACTCCTTTAATGAGAAACTTGTTCCTTTATTTAGTATTAATTCAGTTTTCTTTCTAGAGATACTGAGTGCTCTTGGATTTCCCCCCGCTTCATCTGGCAATTCTTTTGCTACCAGGATAACCTTGTGATGGAAGTTGAAGTAATCAAACCCCAAGATGGAGATGAAATCCATAATTGTTTGATCAAGCTGGTTAACTTACTGTTACTTAAAACCCCTCTCTGATTTTATTTATACTTTCTGTCTCTGATGCAGCATCTAAATCCATTGGAGTAATTAACCATGTTGTTATTTCATTATTACACAGAGAAGTAATCCTCAGAGGCTAAGGGATAAGGTTTACATTGGATGTGGAGCAGGATTTGGTGGTGATAGGCCTTTGGCTGCTCTTAAGTTGCTTCAAAGAGTCAGAGAACTAAATTATCTTGTACTTGAATGCCTTGCAGAACGCACTCTGGCTGATCGCTATCAAATTATGGCGTCTGGTGGTCATGGTTATGATTCTCATAGTAGGTTTTCTCTATTCATGTCAATTATTAACTCTATTTTCTCCTTTTATTTTAAATGTTTTCTTTTTTTTCGACCCTTGTGTGTGTGACCGGGGAGCTCCAACTACTGTCCAGATATAGGACAAGTGAAGTGTTACAAGTGAGACACTTGAACTAAAACCTTAAGTCAGATACACAATGTCTTGAACGAAAAACTTTAAAGCAATGGTTTCATGGTCATTTCCTCTTATAAACTTTTCAAATCATCCCCCTCATATCCAATATTCCCAACACTTTTAATGCTTCAAACCTCAACATGTAACAGTAAGGTTACTTGATTTGTGACCAACCTGAAGGTAATAGATTTAAATTCAGGAAATAGTGATTTCGCTTACATACATATACCATCCCCAGATCCTAGTAGGTGTGAGTCTCATGGGTTGAATCACCCTTACATATAATTTCATTCCTTCCATGATATTAAAAAACAAATCCTTGATGACGCTTATTTTTTTGGAATCATGATATGCTTCATGTAAGCTGCTTAGGAATAGTTAACATGCTACTGATTGTTAGAATGAGATTCTGAATATTTGAAAATTCTCCAGTGGATCTATTTTCACTTGCTCATGTTTAGATAGGATCATAGGAACCTTAAGTCTATATATAATGGAAAGCAAGTGTTTTTTCTTTCTATTATTTTTAGACATTTGATATTGAAGCCATTAGCAGTAGTGTTTTTCTGATCTTCCATCTTTCTAATCTCAAGTTGCTGGTTGTGAAATTTTGTTTGTAGTCTCGAACTGGATGCATACGCTGCTACCTCTGGCTTTGGAAAGAGGAACATGCATAATTACCAATATGGGTGCTAGTAAGGATTTTTAGTATCGCATTTAGTGGATCACATAATTGATCATAAAAGATACCATGTTAAAAAATAATTTAGTATAATGCATCTGTTTTAAATTGATAGATTATATATCGTTTTGCAGCTTTTGTTTGTCTAATTTAATTCATCCTTTGTTTCTGAAAGTGGACCCTCTGGGTGCTCAACAGAAGGTATTAGAAATAGCTAGCAACCTGGGGCTTAGTGTTTCTGTGGCTGTTGCACATGAAGTGTCTCTTACAAACATAGGTACATAAATTTACCTGTTAACTTTCCTTTAAGCTATGCCATTGTTAAATTTAAACGTTTACTTTTGTTTTATGATTGGGAGGTTTTAAATACCAAATGATTTTCAACTATGTGCTAAGTTCTAAAACTTATAAATACATACTTCCAATCTTTTTCAGGTTCAGGATTTTCATCAGAAAAATCATATATCATGGAGGGTGTAAGAACCTATGATCATGTGACTGTTTGTTTTCAAATATGAAGTCATTCACTAATTAAATCTTCATTTTTGTGGTGAATAACTGACCAACTTGTGAGCAGCCATTCACTGGCCTGCACAAATGACAGATCTTTTTTCCTTCATACTTTTTTAATTGGAGATGTTATATGAGAAGTTTAGTTCTTACCCCCACTTTTATTTTTTTTATTTTTTCATTGTTATATGAAAAATAGCCAACCCCATCTAGTGGGATAAAGACTTGGTTGTTGTATTGTCATATGAAAATTATTGTTAATAATTATTCCGGTGATTTTTCTCCACTTATTTTACTTGTAAGGCTTTATGAAGAATCTATGCGAAGTAGTTATTCATGCATGCTTCCTCCATTTTAATTGATTTTTTGTTAAGCTGGATGTGAAATTTGCTGTATTATGTGAAGGGCATCAGCACTTATTTGGGAGCCGCTCCTATTGTTCGCTGTCTTGAAAAGTACAAACCAAATGTAATAATCACTTCAAGACTTGCAGATGCTGCTTTATTTTTAGCACCCATGGTAGGAAATCCATCTTTTCTTTCCCTATTATTCCCCATATTTGCCTCCTTTCTCCATCAATGTGTTAAAATTTAGTAATTGAATTGAATTTTCACATGGACAATAGGGGCTGTTTCCAATGGATATGCAATTTTATGATGTTTCATTTGATACTTGATTCTTTATTTTAAGCAGGTCAACAGAGACTCCATTAACTTAGGCCTACATAGATAACCCTTCTTGCAAAAACTTTGGTTGTGCTCTTAAGAGTGGGATTCAAATAAATGAATCAGAGCAAATGGATCCATCTCATATTTGTTTCAATAAAAATGATGGCAAACTGAATGATATAGAGATATTAGTCCATCATCTTTTTCTTGAATGATAAGGAATAAGGAGATGTCTTCACCGGTTATGAAACCACTGAGTAACTTCTCATAGAATGGGATTTTCATCAATCTAGCTACTAAGTCATAAGTAGTTACTTTGCTGGTCTTACATATTAGGTTTTCAGACAATTTGGTCATCCATACAGATTAAATATTCATCTGTTGATATAATTTGTTGAAGTAGCTAAAGACTTCATCACATAAGAAAGTGAAGTGGTGAGAGAAATAATTGTATTTCCTCCTTTTATGAAAAGTTGTCACCATAATAAAAACTTTCTTCAGAAAAGTTGTAGATATTTTCTGTGCAGAGTCTTATATGTTTTTTATATAATGTGCCAAATATCTTTGATTGTACAACACTGGTAAGAAAAAGATAAAATTAGAAGTGCTGTGTTCTTAGTCTCTCTGTAGCTTAATTTTCTTGTGGACAAAGTCCTGAATGATCAGACCGGTGTATGTACAGGTTTATGAACTAGGATGGAACTGGGATGAACTAGTGCATTTAGCACAAGGATCTTTGGCTGGCCATCTTCTAGAGTGTGGTTGCCAACTCACTGGGGGATATTTCATGCATCCAGGTCGTCTACTATAGCTTAGATCTACCCTTGCATATGGTATGTGATATAAATGCAGGGGTTGTGTGAATAAATGAATCTCTTTATGCTGTATCTTATTTGTTTTAGGCGACAAGTACCGAGACATGTCCTTCCCGCAGCTACTGGATTTATCACTTCCTTATGCTGAAATCTCTTTGGATGGACAAGTTTGTGTTGCAAAAGCTGAAGGTAGTGGTGGAATTTTAAATTTTAATACTTGTGCTGAACAATTACTCTATGAGGTTGGAGACCCTGGCGCTTATGTGACCCCGGATGTTGTAAGTTATATGTTTGTTATGAAGCACCAGACATCAAGGGTTTGTGACTAGTGGGCAAAAGGAACTGATATTTTGTTCTTTAACAGGTCATTGATTTTCAGGATGTTTCATTCCTTCCATTATCAAGCTGTAGAGTTTTGTGCCTCGGGGCCAAACCATCTTCTATATCAGTTCCTGATAAACTCTTGCAGTTGGTTCCACAGGTAGTACATTTCTGAATCATTCTATTCAGATGGCATGTAACCATTTATTTCACTGTCTTATGTGATCTCATTGTAGACATTTGTATCCACTTCTACATTGCATTTCTTTTTGTTTCTATGATTGTTTTCTTCTTGCTAGGTCTCTTTGCTCTGATGTTCTACATAATTCTTACAGGATTGTGGATGGAAGGGATGGGGAGAGATATCTTATGGAGGGTATGAATGTGTTAAACGAGCTAAAGCAGCGGAATATCTGGTAACCTTCACAGCCTTTTAGACTTCTAGTCACCATAATATTTGTGTTTCACCATAATACCATTTACATTTATAATCCTGCTTCAATTTTTGGGGTGCTTTGGAGCTGCAAGCACGTAGATAAAAGAGCGGTACTTGGTCATATATATATATATGCTTACATATATGTGCATATATATATATGTATATATATTTATTTATATAAATTACTTGTGCTGACTCTCTACTAGATACATCCAGCTTGGTGTCAATTGATATATTATTTGTATGCTTCATTAGGTTAGATCATGGATGGAAGAAATATTTCCTGGTCTTAATCATCATATACTTTCTTATATAATTGGGTTTGATAGCCTCAACGCTTTCAGCAACAATGGAGATGAATCCTCAATGAGGACCAGTGAAGATATTAGGTTACGCATGGATGGACTATTTGAGCAGAAGGAACATGCTGTCCAATTCGCTAGAGAATTTACGGCATTGTATACAAATGGACCAGCTGGCGGTGGTGGTATCAGGTCAAAGTTCCTTTAAGTTTAGCGCCCATTGTATTTTTATCACTGTTAAATTAGAAAAGTAACGGAACTCACTGGGAAAATTGACCAAAATTTTAACTATTATTGCCTTATAGGTTTCTTTGTACTTGCTTTTAGATCTTCACAATGATTCTGATTATCAGATTCTTTACCTCTCAGATTCACACGGTATTTGAATTGCAATATTCTTGAAGGTTTAATTTCAAATCTCATCAAATAATTTGATATAATTTCTTGGAAAACTTTTTTAATTGAAGCTGGTACAAAAAGTTGAAGCTGGGGTTGTTGAACTTGGAAGAGCTAGTTTATGTTTTAGTCAGTATCTCCATATTATTTTTCCTACCTGTTATGATATTAGGCCTAATATGCTTTGTGTAAATTGCTAGTGATTTATCTTTTTTGTTTGAGTGCAGTACTGGATACAAGAAAGAGATTCTTCTAGAAAAGCTGTTGGTAAACTCTTGTACCTGCCATTCTCAATCTTCTACATATGCTTGCATGGATCAATTTTAACATCATTAAGCTTTCTGTCAACATCACATTTTCAGTAAAACCAATTAGAGCAATATTTTTTTTCAAGAAGGTGATCTTGGCGCAACGATAAGGTTGTTGCTTAGTGACCATGAGGTCACGAGTTCTAATCCTGGAAATAGCCTCCCTACTAGGTACATCTACCCTCCCCATGCCCCACTAGTTGGGAGCCTCGTGCACTGGGTAGCCATTTTTTAAGGTTTCGTTGTTGTTGTTGTACTTCAATCAACATTATGCCTCAGAATGAGAACTAGGAAATTGTCAAATTGATCCCTCAAACTGTGACATGTAGTGTTTCATTCTAGTGAGAAGATCTTTCTGAACTGCTGAAATCAAACAAAGAAACAGTCAATGAAAGTTGTGGTTTCTCAACAACCAATGTTTTTGGTTTTAGTGCTAGTGGTCTTGATGCAAGTTCAGTTACTATGTTGCTAGGACTATTTATCATAGCTATGTTTGTTTAACTTCAGGTTAGGCGTGAAGATGTTTTCTGGCGAACTGCCGTGAGGTCTAACACAAGCATCCAATCAAATAAAGTACTTGATCCTGAAAACAATCTGAGGCATACATCGATATTGCCATGGAAGTTACAAATTGAAACCGAAAAATCTTCCTCAGAATCTGTTTTCCCTTGTAGGAGTTCCGCACCTGCTCTAAATGGCCTGAAAATTCCACTTTACAATGTAGCACACAGCAGAGCTGGTGATAAAGGAAATGACATAAATTTTTCACTCATCCCACATTTTCCTCCTGATATTGAAAGGTTGAAGCTAATTATTACATCTCAATGGGTAAAATCAGTGCTCTCACCTCTTCTGAATTTGTCCCCTTCTCTTGAGTTAGTTGAAAGAGACCAAAGAGATAAATGGGTCAAGGAAAATGTTCAAGTGGAGATATATGAAGTGAAGGGAATTCAGTCATTGAATGTTGTTGTCAGAAACATCCTAGATGGTGGTGTTAACTGTTCTAGAAGAATTGATAGGCATGGAAAGACAATTTCAGATATCATATTGTGCCAACAAGTTGTGTTGCCACCGTGATTAAGTGATTTGCTACTAATATGGCAATCTTCTACTGAGTTTTATCTTGTGCAATAGTGATTATGGAAATAACCTGAGCATTGCTAAACTTTGATATGGAAAAAATAGTTTCAAGCTTGGAACTGCTATAGTTGAAGCAGGATTTCTATGTAACTTTTCATATTACAGTTGAGGAGGGAAATAATTCATTTTGCCCTCTTCAGTTTATACACACTTGTGATAATAATATTTAACAGAGGTTGTGGCAACTACATGTTCTATTTGTTTAGGCTTTTTAAAATAAAATTGATTCTTGAAAAACATTTTTGGCAAAAATGGTGTGAGAATCTAAGAGCTGAACAAGCATATAAATTTCATAAGCGATTTTTTTAATAGAAGAGTTTTTCATCATTAAGAAATAAAACCTAAAACATACATGCTCTATGGAACCAAACCAAACCGTAAAATGTGGTTCGATTTCGTGGTTCGGTTCGGTTATTTTTTTAAGGAACCAGTTATTTTCGGTTCGGTTTATGGTTTTAGGAACTTTTGGAACTGAACCATATATTAAAGAAATAGATACTATGGAATGATGTTTTATTGTTGATTAAATTCTTCAACCAATTTTGTGGCTTAAATTATCAATTTTGTGTGAATTGTAATGTTATATATGTTACTAAATTGTTATTATGGTAGTATTATATATGTTATTCATTACTAAATTGTTTTCTAGTCTCTTGACGATTTGGAACATATATTCCAACTTTTGTGGTATTGAGTTTAAAACGAACATATACCCCATATATTGTTATATGTATTACTAATTGTGAACAGTAAGGTTATATATGTAACTATTATTATATTTTACTAATGGATATATGTTACTGATAAATATATATGTTACGAATTGTAGATTGTATTATTATATATGTGATAATTTGTTTTTTCTCCATAAATTATATAATTTTTATATACATTATTAACAAACTATTCAATTTTTTTACTCATCTATATATGATTCATAATTTTTTTAGAATAATAGTAGTTATTTTTTCCTTTTATGGACAAATAAAATCTCTTATAATAATTGGAAAAACCGTGGAACCAAACCAAACCATTCAAGAGCGCTTCAGTTCATATAGTTAAATTTGTGGTTAATTGAATGAAACCGAACCATATGTTTGTGTTCAATTCAATTACTAAAATGCATCAAAAACCGAACTAAACTTTTACACCCCTACTCTTATGAGTGGTAGTATATCTTCTCTCTAAACATTGTATAGTTCTTTTTGTCTTACATTCTATGTAACTAACTTTGATGTCTTCTTTTTGCATCTTTTTTCCCAATGATAAATTGATTCTCATATTGTTACAGTAAAATAATTATACTGGTCAATCATATAATTTAAAATTGATTATATTGATTAGTTTACATTTAAACAGTACATGTCATACCAGCT
Organism: Lupinus angustifolius; assembly: GCF_001865875.1. Lineage (NCBI taxonomy): Eukaryota > Viridiplantae > Streptophyta > Magnoliopsida > Fabales > Fabaceae > Lupinus > Lupinus angustifolius. The sequence goes on along the minus strand of NC_032010.1, from coordinate 7,402,348 downwards.
AATTTTCATTTAAAATTACAAAATTTGTATGAAAATGACCAAAATGTTATTGTAGAGAATTAAACACATAACCATTATATTTATTTATACTTCTAAAGCATGATATATCACCAAGTGGCACATTTTGTTTTAATAAATTAACTAAAAATATTTATCATATTCTTTATTATTTTTTTAGCATTAATGTTACTATAAGTATCTTAATCAGTGTGATTACCATTACCATATTAATAACACTATGAGTAACTAAGCAAATTCTTTATACCACATTTTTAAGCTTAATAAAGTCTGTAAATTCTATTACCAACTCTGGTATGCAAATACAATCTCATTACCAAGAATGGAAATTAGGAACAATGAGGTTGCCTCTTTCTAAAATTACACATAGGAAAACATGTTATAATTACAAGTCCTCTTAATTTATCAAATCCTAGAATGGAGGATCCCTCTTTTGAAACTAAAAATGAATGATTGATTATGCATGCTAACAAATCTAACATATTAGCCATCTGAATTTAACTCTATCAACATCTTAATGATGGAATCCTGAAAAGTTGCATTAGCTATTTTTAGTTACACCCCATAATTCCAATTCATTGAAATGGTCTAACCACCATTAACTCCAATCAATTAGATCATATCCACAAATTACAGCTTCAATTTTCCATTTTTGCTTAATCATTTTGAGCCCTCCAAACACTATTCAACCATTTGTCAGAAGGATACAGTCATTCATAATCTGATATAAGTTGCTTTTTTGCTTTGACATATCCAAGACTTTGTTCAATCCCCATTTGTCTGAGGTGAGCATTCCTGTTCAACATTGTTCCTCAGACATCCTTCTTGGTTAAAGGAAAAAACATAAAAACAAACAAGAAATTTTCTTGAAGGAGGAGGAAAAATGTCTTTCACAGGAACTTTGGACAAATGCACAGCTTGTGAAAAGACTGTTTATGTGGTTGACTTGTTAACTCTTGAAGGAATTCCTTACCATAAAAACTGCTTCAAATGCACCCATTGCAATGGAGTACTTACGGTATAGTTTTTCAAATGCTTCATTTGGTTATTTTTTTTTGTTTTCCTCATACTCAAATGTCTAATTCATTGCATGCATAATTAGTATCCTCAAATCAAACATATCAGGAAATATCAATCAGATCCAATGCCATCTTAAAAGTACATAGGTATCCAGGATTTACCACTTTAGCTCATTATTGAATCAAGCAAAAATAATGGAGCCTTTCCTTGGATGCGGAATCTGCTATATGGTTCAAACGATTACACGATGTTTTATTATAAATCATGTTTATAGACAAATTATTAACATTCTTGTTAATAGCATATTATTGAATAGTTTTGTATGTTCTTGGATTCCTAATTCCACAATTTAAAATTTGTAAATAAAGTTATAAGACAGAGTTATTAGTTTGATATGATCTGATTTATCAAAAGAATATAAAATAAAAATATGCACGATATAGATGTGATCCTATATATGATGGTAACTACAGAATTTTATGTTGTCAGATGAACACATACTCGTCAATGGATGGAGTCCTCTATTGTAGGACACATTTTGAACAACTTTTCAAGGAATCTGGCAATTTTGTCAAGAACTTTCAAGCAGGTAAGATAATTTCCATCTCTTCTCCAATCTCCTTCTTACTCTTTCATTCAAGATTGATCATCAATTTGGCTAATGAGTTGTGTTGTTTTTCATGTCTATAAATTTAACAGCAAAGTCTTCTGAGAAGCAGTATGACATGGTATATTCACCATCCTTCTTTGCTATATGTACTTTTATTATCAATTACCTGCCTTGCAATATGCTTAAGATCATAACGAAATGTATTGTTTTTTCAATTGCTCTTGTTTACTCTCTCTAACATGTCAATTACTATTATCTTTAACAGAACAAGACCCCAAGTAAACTCTCTTCCATGTTTAGTGGGACCTTAGACAAATGCTCGGTTTGCACAAAAACAGTCTATCCATTAGAAAAGGTTTGTAATTTCTTATGTTTGATCATACACATACATATATATAAGGACAACTTCACTCTATAAAGCATTCACTATAAGCAAGGTTGGGCCTAATCATACAACAACACTTGGCTATACTAAATAGGTGACACTGGAAGGGGAATGCTTTCACAAGAATTGTTTTAGGTGTGCTCATGGAGGGTGCCACCTAACACATTCCTCCTATGCTGCCCTAGATGGTGTCCTCTATTGCAGGGTCCATTTTGCACAACTTTTCATGGAGAAAGGGAACTACAGCCATGTACTCCAAGCTGCTGCACACAAGAGAACTGGTTCTTCTACACCTCCTGAACCAATTGAGTTGCCACCACCAGAGCCACAACCTGAGGACAAAACAGAAGAAGAAAAAGAAGAAGAAAAAAAGGAACATGAAGAAACCTCTTGAATGAAAAGAGGAACATGAATTGCTTCATCCCTTTTCTTTCACAGCAGAAGGATTATTATTACATTGGTTGAATTGATTTCAGTATTGTCAAACATTTGATTACTTATTTATTTTTTGACTTTAATTGTAAGAAGTTTTGCTTATGTATTCAATTTCAAGGTTTCATTAAGCAAACGAAATGAGCAATACAATATGTTGTTTGATTCTTTCTGATGGAATTTTTATTTTATCATGCAACCATTTATAATTTGATATCACTGATATCTCTTGTGTGTGCAAATAATTTGATAGGAAAGCATAAAATTTTAAAACCATTTGCAAAGTTTGTAATAAATGTGGTAGGGAATAGTCTCCAACTATTGCTACAAGGACACATTTGAAGGAGGAAAAAGAGAAAGAAAACAATGGAGAATGATGTAATTTAACTACATCACATGGTGCATCATAGGTTAACGATATATGCAATAGTTGTAGCAAATAAGCAAACATAACCTATAATGAAAAACTAATAAGCATTTTATTTATTTATTAAACATATAATTTGTATGTAAAAACTTACTTTTAGGTGTGTTTAACTTAGAGAAACCCTAATAAAATTATATGACTTAATTCCTAGAAGTTAAGTAAGTTTCAATTTTAATCCCCATAATAAAACTGGCTAGACGGGATACTTCAAATTTCAATTTTTTTTGGTTTGCTTCTTGTTGGTAGGTTATCTCGGGGATAGCAAAAAACTCGTACCCATGGGTAAAACCCGTATGAGCACAGGTACGAGTCACAAATAAGTACTCGTGGATATTATAAACGGATTTTTAAAAATACCCGTAGTACATACGGGCGAGTATGAGTATCATGGTACCCGTACCCGCGGGTACCCGTTATTTATATGATTAATATATTATATTTAATTAAAATAAAAAGAACATTATTCTAACATTCATTACGCTATGTACATTTTTTCCTTTTACTTTGTTTACCTATTTTATTGAGTTTGGTGGTGAAACACCCTACAAATATTATTACATGTGTAGAAACACACATGTTTTTACAAAGAAAATATATACTTTTTGTTAAGGAATTGAGAACAAAAAATCACACAAATAAAAAACACCAATAAATTTAACATTTTTGCTAAATATTCAATCAAAGGTACAAAAATAATTAAGTTTTATCTCATTTGAAACATAATAGAAGTAAAAAATTAAAAATTCAATTATAATATAAGAAACCCGCAGGAGTATGACTCTCCAAACTTTTAGTGCAGCTTCTCATACCGTCATCTAACGAGTATGCTTTTAGTCCACATAAGAGTATGCTTTTGTTCAGCATAAGTCATTTTGATTATCCTTGACGATATTATCAAGAGCATGACTCTCCAAAATTTTAGTGCAGCTTCTCATACCGTCATCTAACGAAACACGTCACATAGCTCTTCGTTGTTAGGACGCCCTTCAATATTATGGAACATCTATATCAAAGTCCACCAACAACCACCATCTTTAATACTCCCCCAACTATCAACTAAATTATGAAGCTTCTTTGGAAAGCCTCAATCGCTATCACATTATCTACTCAAACAATCACAGTTCAAAAGAACTATCATACTTCATCATAAGTAGTACATCCACAACACACACCTTGCGAAAATATCAACCAATGATCGCGGAAAACTCTTGCATTCAAGCCAATGTGCATGTCACACTCTACATCTCTACCAAAGTGTGTGTTACACATCGCATCCAAGCCAGTGCCCATGTTACATCCATCACCAAAGTCAGCCAACACTTGTGTGCTTTTGTGTATCCGCTAGCAATTAATATCCATCACCATGACATTATGGATACACTATTAGGATATTCCACTTTTCCTATCAAATGAGATCATCATCTCCAACATCTAGAGAGATATTGATAACACTTGTTTCAGAGCATAACTCAGCATCTGAGTCCTTATCTCCACCTTGGTCTCAATCCAAGACATGAACTTTTGGGTTCTGGATCCAATATCAATGTGCTCTCCACAAAAATCATGGCGTGTTTCCTTCTCCTTCAACCCTCATCTATTTCATTCTCACATAGTACCTTTGACAAATTTTGTCCAGCCAACATGTCATTCACCCTCTTTTACAGTGGGCTAAGAACCATCTACCAATTGGCTTTGATACTAATTGTTGTTTCAACAAAAGAGATCATAGCACAACGTTAACCACGAGCAATCAAATAAAGAACATAGAATAAATAGAAGATGAGAATACAAAAGAATTTATTAACAAGATTCGGCCAATTGTACCTATATCTCCATGAGTGTTCAACGACTATCAAGATATTATTAGAGAACATCATTGGCAACTTGGGCCATACACCCTAAAATGCCCGCCAATATGCCCATTTCGCCCATGGGCATTTCAAACAGATGGGCAGGGCGCCCCACATGCATTAATGAGTACTAAAATAAGAAATTTGATGGATCAAGTATGACAAGAGTAATTCATGTTCTCACCACTCGAGTACAATGTAGCAATTTTCCAAAATATAATATCTTATCAATTAACTGCATGTCTAGTCTATGCAAAACAAAGTGTTATGTTTTGTGTTTTGAATCTCAATGTCACATCGTGCATCCATGTAATCTCAAGTATGATAACACGAATATTGCAATGTTTCTGTAGTAAAAAAAAGAGACAATATATAATGTCTTGCAATATTTTATGTACTAGATCATTTTTAGTTTTTTTTTAATTTAGGGTGACCTGCAAGCTTGCCCTGCTCATATTTAGGGTGGACATGGCATGATATGGATTATATGTTCTAGCATACATGTTCTAGCATATCCATGAGCCCAAATGCCCATGTGGTGTGTTTCTAATTGGTATGGTGCAAGTAATAACAAGGAACTTGAGTCCAATATATAACATTGGTTACTCTACTTCATTCCAATACTAGGCTATGTGAGACTAATATAATAACATATTTCAATCATCCCCAACAATTGGTGCAATGGAAGTGGTTATTATGTAGTGTTGACCACAAATAATCAAACAAAGAGCATAGAATAAATAGAAGAGAATAAGATAATAATTTTTTAACAAAGTTCGTCCAATTATACTGTCGACGTCCCCGGGAGCACTCAAAGACTACCAAAAACATGCAAGAACATGATTTTGATGAAGACAAATCTTAAAGCTTAAAGACAAGGACATATCAACAACAACAATATAAAGACTCATATTTAAGCTTCAAGAAAGGATAATAAAAAATAAAGTAATATTTTTGTTTTTAAATCCTAGGATGCTTTGAATGGGTAGAGTCTAAGTTTGGGTGAACCTTATGATAAATGTCACATAATTAGAGTATGAACATATTGCATAAAGAGATTTTCATAAATTTCATGAATTAAGTGCATTTACCATGCATACATGATTTAGGGCATTAACACTTATATCATTTTCAAAATCATATACCGTGCATCAATCATTAATTTTTACAATTAATGAATCTTGATGCAAGATTGATATATGTTTTCAAGAGTGAATTTATAAAAAGAGAGAAATAAATTTTCATGTGAAAAGAGAGATAGTTTTGTGAATCTTTTAAAGGTTTTAGTTTTCAAACATTGAGTGTTTCAAAGATTTTCCTTTAGTGACTCATAATCATTCATATTTATATATGAGATTGTGAGATTCATCACATGGTAGTTTGTTTTGAATAATAGTATATGATTAGCACATTATAGGTGCAAGGAACTTTGTGCACACCCTTATGGTCGATTTGTAAGTTTGTCTCTTTGAGGGTGTCAGGTATCACCTAGGAGGAAGAGATAAATTTAGGAGAAATCCTAAGCTACAGTCAAGGTCTAAGAAGAGGTCTCATTGGGTATACTTGGTTAGAAGTGGTGAGGAATCATTAGAAGCTAGGTCCAAGAGAATTCTTGGTGGAAGAAGTGTTTTGTATAAACATTGTATTTCTTCTAGTAAAGTAAATCTCTTAAGATTAGAATGGGAGAACTAGATGAATATTGTATGTGGATTGACAATCAAACTAAGATAAATCGATTGTGTTACCTTCTCTTCTACCCTACTCTTTCACTTACATCCAACTATCATATTTTTGCTTTATTTGATTCCATTCATTTAGAGATCATTGCATAAGTGAATCTGCTCTATTAATCACTTTCATTAATTTGTTTAAGAGCATATTATATTAGTTTAATGACTACTTTCTTGCTGCATCAAGAACCAAAAGATTTTCTAGAAAATCATCAGGTTAATCTATTAAGCCTTCATTTAATCATTTAAGCTTTTTGTTAATTGATTAAACAACCATTTAATCGTTTAAAACCAGTAGTTTTAAGATTAACGTTTGTAATTCGAGTCGAGTCTAATTATGATTTTAACCACCTATTCACCCCCTCTAGGTGAAGTTAGAGCCCTTGTTAACCAACAAGTGACATCAGAGCTAGTTCGAACAAGTACTAGCTTAATCGCTAATTCGTGAGATCCTAGGGATATACACAAAGAGCTCTACAAATCCTTTCATGGTGAAGGATCCTCTATCAATCGTCATCCAATCTTTAGTGAAGAGGGCTATGCCTACTAGAAAATCAGAATGAAGATTTTCATTGAGGCCATAGACATGGATATTTAGGAGTCCTTACAAAATGGACATCATGTTCCACTACACTTGGTGGATGGTGAAACTAAAGAAAAATCAAGGACCTTGGACCGAAGAGGAAAAGAGAAAAGTGTAGCATAATTTAAAGGCTAAAAAGTTTAGTGTTTGACAATGTAAAAGTGCCAAAGAAATGTGAGATCTTTACAAGTAACCCATGAAGGCACTAGTAAAGTCAAGAGAGCTAGATTAAATGCTTTAACTCATGAATATGAATTGTTTTGTATGTTTTCTAATGAATCAATAAATGAAATTCAAAAACAATTTACACATATTGTTAATCATCTTGTCGCATTAGATACATTATTTGCTAATTGTGATTTGACTAATAAAGTTTTAAGATGTCTTGACAAGGCATGACAACCAAAGGTGATGACTATTGTGGAATCCAAGGACTTCGATTTAATGTCACTTGCAACACTTTTCAGAAAGATTCAAGAATGTGAGATGGAGCTGGGCCGCTTGACACAACATGAAGAATCAGACCCAAAAAAAAAAGAAATGCATCTCCCTCAAGGCTACAACATTATATGCAAAAATTCAAGATGAGACAACTTATGATGAAGATTATGATTCCTTCGATATCGACGATAAAACCATGTCACTCCTTGTAAATAAATTCCGCAAGTTCTTAAAGAAGAAAGGAGCATTCAGAAGGTTTCAACGAAAAAAACCAAGAGACTCAACCAAGAAGAACAAGAATGCAAATGGGAAGATCACTTACCATAAGTGTGGGAAGGTAGGACACATGAAGTTCTCATGTTCTACATGTCTCGAAAGGGTTTAGAATGACAAGAAAGAATCAAGGGACATCAAGGCTAAGAAAGCCTACATCGTTTGGAATGTACCCGAAGAAGAAGCCACTTCAAGCACCTCGGACGATGAAGAATTGGCGAAACTATATCTAATGATACAAAATCATGATTCTTATGAAACAAGCAAGCAATGCGATTTGAGTGAGGTTAGTATTTCTGATTATTAGGGGTAATAAGGGTAAATTTATTAAGCCATCTCCCAATAAAAATTTAATGATAACATCTAGGTCATGGTGGTGTATTTTAAAAAAAACCATAAGTTTGAAAAGTTTATGTGAAAAATATGGTATTGATTACCAATAGTTCGCTCCTAAAACTCATGAACAAAATGGAGTTGTTGAAAATAAAAATAGAGTTCTAGAGGAGTTGGCTAGAACCATGTTGGATGAAAGCAAAGATTATAGTCTTTAATAAAATAACAATGACAATTGACGAGTCTTCTCCAAAAGAGGAGATGAATGATATTTGTGATGATCTTCTAGGTACTCTTAGGTACTCTTGAGGATGCATACTTGAAAGAACAAGAAGCTGAAAATTGTATGCAATAATTTCAAGGTAGCATGAGGTTGATGAAGATCTATCTTGAAAATGATGAAAAAAACAAATCTATTGTGGTAATTAAATATCATGGTATGATATGATGTTTAGTTTACTTAAATTAAAGTAGACTCGCTATTATGCTTAGTATGTGCATGTGTGCTAGATATCAAGCTAATCCTGAAGAATCACATCTCACAACTACTAAAAGAATTATAAAATATTTGAAAAAAAACCTTAAGAATGGGATTATGGTATCCTAGGGATGCATTATTGAGCTTAGTAGGATATTCCATATCCAATTTTGATGGATGCAAAATGGATAAAAAAAGTACTAGTGGTACTTGTCACATATTAGATAGCTCACTAGTATCATGACATAATAAAAAGTAAGCATGTATTTCTATTTCAACTGTCGAAGCAGAATACATTACTGTTAGTGTGTGTTATGCTCAAATTTTATGCATGAAGCAACAACTATTAGATTTTAGTCTTGTGCTTGATAAAATATCTATTAAATATGATAATACTAGTGCCATAAATCTGTCTAAGAATCTTCTGTTGCATTCTCGCACCAAGCATATAGAAATCAGGCATCATTTCTTAAGAGATCATGCTCAAAAGTTGATTGTGTGATTGAAATTGATGAAACTTCAAAACAACTACATGATATTTTCACTAAACATCTTCCTAAAGATATTTTCTTATATTAAGAAGAGAACAAGTGATTCTTGATGAATGATATATTTGTTAGTTGTATCTAAATTTGTGTTAAAATTCAATAAATATTTTTTATCTTTATTCAAAGCCTATCTTGTTTGCTTGAATGCACGTCATAATTACTTATGTATGTTGTTATATGATTAGGGCGTGTGTTCATTTTGTCCTTGTTGTTTAGTTTATACTTCTATTGACTCTATGTACGTTTTGAATTTTGTATTGCTTTGGCTTTTTGATATATGTATTTTAAATTGTATTGACTTGTACTCTTATGTTTGAAATGGATGGTTATCTTGAGTTATATGTGTTGTTCACATTCACATTATTATGTTTATTACTACGTCTTCAATATAACTGTTATAATTGTTGAACATATATTGTATGTAACATGTAATACCAAAGGAAATCAAGAAATTTTCATTTAATTACTAAATATCCTTTATTTAATCAATTAATAACATATATAATTGATCAAATATTGCAAAAAATACATTTTTAGTAAATTCATAACCCGATTAATCAATTAATTCCATGTATAATCAATTAAGATCATTAATAATTGATTTATCTATGTACTTTTGGCTTATTTTTATTTGTAATTTTGCTTTCTGATCATGTCAAAAGGAGGAGAAAAGTTTTTGTCTATGTTTTATAGATTTGATGCATTATAAGCTTTCGCAAGATTCAAAGATAAAATTCACAAAGTGAGGGGGAGCAAAATTTCAAGCTCAAAGCAAATCTCAAAAAAAGTGGATTATCTTTGAAGAAGGTTGCAAGATTGGGTTGCCATCATAGAAAATGGGGAGCTTGTGAATGCAAACATGTAAGAACATGATTTTTATGAACACAAAGCTTAAAGCTTAAAGACAAGGACATATCAAAAACAACATAAAAACTCATATTCAAGCTTCAAGGAAAGATCATCAAGACTAGAGTAATATTTTTATTTTTAGGTCCTAAGATGCTTTGAATGAGTAGAGTCTAAGTTGAGTGAATCTGATGATAAATATCACATAATTAGAGTATGAACATATTGCATAAAGAGATTTTCATACATAACATGACTTAGGTGCATTTAGCACGCATACATAATTTTGGGCATGAACACTTATATCATTTTCGAAATCATGCACCATGGATCCATCAATCATGTTAGAGGTTCATGCAAAATTAACTAAGTCTTTTCAGGGAAAAAACGTTAATTGATTAAAACATTGATTAATCGATTTAGTCTTTGCAAATGAGAAACACATTAATCGATTAAGGACATGATTAATCAATTAAGTCAGTTTCTGTTTTGGAATCTTGGATATTTTAAAGAAATGTTAATGAATTAAGTGAAAATTTAATCGATTATCCACAATAGAACAATTTGAAACTAATTGATATTTTACCATCCTTTCCCATGGGAAAAAAGAGAACAAGAATTTCACACTTACAAAAACTTGATGCCAGATTGATAAACGTTTTCAAGAGTGATTTTCTGAAAAGAGAGAATGAAACTTTCATGTGAAAGGAGGGAGAGTTTTGTGAATATTTAAAAGGTTTTAGTTTTCAACGATCGAGTGTTTCAAAGATTTTCCTTTAGTGACTCATAATCATTCATATTCATCTATGAGATTGTGAGATTCATTAGAGGGTGGTTTGTTATGAATAATAGTATATGATTAGCACATTACAGGTGCAACATACTTTGTATACATCTTTACGGTTGATTTGTAAATTTGTCTATTTTAGGGTGGGAGGTATAAGAAGAGGTCTCATTGGGTATACTTGGTTAGAAGTGGTGAGGGGCCATTATAAGCTAGGTCCAAGAAAATTCTTGGTGGAAGAAGTATTTTGTATAAACATTTGATTTCTTCTAGTAAAGCAAATCTCCAAGATCAGAAGAAGATGACTAGATGTAGATTACATATGGATTGACAATCGAACCAGGATAAATCACCTGCGATATCTTCTCTCTTACCATACTCTTTTACTTACATGTAATTATTGTATTTTCACTTTATTTAATTACATTCATTTATAGGCCATTACATAAGTGAATCTGCCCTGCTAATCACTTTCAATAATTTGTTTAAGAGCATATTAGATTAGTTTAATCATTACTTTCTTGTTGCATCAAGAACCAAAAGATTTTTAAGAAAATCACTAGGTTAATCGATTAAACATTCATTTAATCGATTAAGTTCAGCTTTATGTTATTTGACTATGCAACCATTTAATCAACTAGAACCCGTAGTTTTTTAGATTATCTTTTGTAATTCGAATCGAGTTTAATTATTAATTGAACCACATATTCACGCCCTCTAGGTGAAGTTAGAGTCCTTGTTAAACAACACCAAATGCCCTTAGGGTGTTTCTATCTAGTGTGGTGGAAGTAATAACAAAGAATTTGAGCCCGATATATAACATTGGTTACTCTACTATATTCCAATACTAGGCCATATGAGATAGACAAATATTTGGCTCATTAGGAAATCTACGCAAGAATCGTCACCTTAGCAAATATTTTGCTCCATCTTGTTTAATGCCTAATTCTCTTTAATAGATCGTCCACATTTGAGCATGCTCTATTTCATAAAATTCTTGAATAAATACATAATTGTTTACAGTGCGAATCTAATCATCGCCACAAATAAAAAAACTGAAAATACAAAGAAAATAATGTTGAGGCACTAACATTACAAAAAGTACCTCACACAGGTTCCTATCACAACAAAACAAAAGAGAAACCTCATAAACCAGAGGTGCACTAGAAGCCTTGCTAGGGTCTTCCTCCACCTCCGAGTCAAAAGAGATCTCAATGACCTAAACTGAATCTTCTATGCAGATAAGCTCTATTTCATCCACTCCCCAATCCATCGAGGGGTCCAAGGTGTACCCCCTAGGCATAGCTCTGTCTGTCTCTCTTGGCACTGATCCTGATGATGAGAATCATGTTTGAGGCTAGGTCCTAACAACTTCTGATACGCCTCGAGCTTCAGCCGGTATAGAAAGTCCAGCGGATGTAGGTCTTCGATCGGGCAAAGTGAATGATGCCTCCCGAACTGCGTAGTAAGGTGGAAGATGCAGAACTGAGTCATTGCTTACCCGATCCAGCTCCAGGTAGCAAGGACCTGTGTAAGTGTGTCGATTACCCTCAACACTCCATGTCCCCTCCTGGGACACAGTGAAGCGATAACCTCAGATCAGTGCTGATGGGTCCATATGAACATGCGTACAAATACATCACAAGAAAAGAGAGGGAGTAAAACATCTATGAAAAACTTGTCATCGACGTCGTGGAATTAAACGGAATAAAACACCAAGAGAACACACGAGTACAAATATATCATGTGATCATACAAGCATATAATAACGATGAATGAAGTATAAAACTCGAGAATTTAGAATCAATATCGAATTAGAATCAATATCAAAGAATATCATGTATGCAATGTGGTGCATGAGTCCACCATCCTTACTCCTTTATCCTCCCAATAACTATTCGGAAATAACTGAGAGTACAGTTCCCATAACAAGTCCATTTGATCGCACCAAAATTATTCCTCGCAAGGATATATGATCGATCAGTTCTAACGGAACTGTCCATTTTAGGACGATTATCAAACACTTTCTGGACATCCCTCTCATCGATCCTGATGGCAAAGAGGGGTTGTTAGAGATCACCTAGTTTGCGCTGTGAGCATTGCCCGATCCAACAGAATACCTCATCCAGGAATACATGGGACTCATATCCCCTAGACTCTCCCTCAAGACTTTGCTGACGAATCACCGCCATCAACGACATCCCTCTCAACATCTCGGAGCTCATTTGTTTCCCGTACATATCCTCTCCACTACTTCATTTTTTACCATGGATATGCACCCTAACCGAAATTAGCAAATTATGTCTTTTAATCAATCTTTTCTAGCGATTTGGCCATCCTAAGACATCTCCCATTAGGAATGCTTCTAGTGGGTCCTGATCTTAACATATAAACAAAAAGAAAATAATTTCGGCACCACTACGAACCATCGCTGAATTATCCTGGACGGTACTCAAGCCAAGCCTCTTACAGTCAGACGATCTTGCTGCATGGGCACAACATAATACTTCTCAGCACCGCTACAAACCATCGTTGAATCATCTTGGACGATTCCTCTAGCCAAGCCTCTTACGGTCAAACGATCTCGCTACATGGGCATAATACCACACCCTCGGGCCTCTGATAAGTGCAAAAGGTATACACTTTTCACCATCATTTTATGGCACTTATCCTATGCAAATTGTAGAAAACCAACTTAAAAACAATACTTTTTGGATAAAATATCATAATCTTGTATATTTGTGTTTGTATTTCTTTTTAATATGTTTTGTAGGATTTAGAAAGAAAAAGAAAAGAGAATAAAGACTCATGGTCCAAGAAGAAAAAAAAAGTCAAACACAAGGTGCTCAAGCAGGCAACTTAGCGTGGACCAAGCCACGCTATGCTAACCTGGACACCAGCCTGGCTCAGTCAAACCAACTGGCGCAGATCAAGTTGCACAAGCAGGCAGATGAGCGGACCTGCTTGACCGCCCAGCCTAGCACCAGACAAAGCCTGACACAGTCAGAACACAAGCTTGGCACGGTCAGACACAAGCCTGACACATGCCCAAGCTGCTCAAGCAGGCAGCTCAGCGGTGCCACATGTATGCTGAGCAGTGAACCAGACACCTGACCAGGTCAGCAAGCACCAAGCCACGTCTCAATCAACACAGTGAAAGCTGCTCAAGCAGGAAGCTTAGCGGTGCCACATGTGTGCTCAACAGTGTGCACCTAGAATTGACTTAGCCATCAAAAAACCATGAAGTCATGCATGACCTCATTTCAAGTAGCCCACCATAGGATTTTCAGGTGTAGCTCACCATAGCTGGTCCCATAGTTCACAACTAGCGTTGGTGAGTCAAGCTTAAGGAGGTGACCAAGCTACTTGACCAAGTGACCAAACCCATGCTGAAGGGTTTGGTCAGCTGCTGAGCGATACAAAGAAGCAGCTGAGCGCCCAACACCTTGGCCTATATAAGGACATGAAATTCTCATTTGAAAAACGTTATACATTCTTTCTAAATTCTTCCTAGTTTATTCCTATTCTTTCCTCCATATTTTCCTTTCATTTTAGGTAGTTTTTAGGCTAGTTTTAGAGTAGTTTTTCATATAATTCAAGAGGAGAAAGGAGAAGGCAAATGAGATGCAAAAATCCATTTTGTAATCTCATTTGGAACTTAAAGCATCCAATCCTTTGATGGATGGCTCATGCTCCTAACAATTTCATTTGAAGGATTGGTCATGTATTTCTTCTTCTTCTGTTATTCTAAATTTGAATTTTAATCATTCAAGTTGGTGTTTTGGTTAATTTTATTTGTTTGAGAAGTACTTAATGCTCTTTTTAGATTGATCACCTAAAAACTGATTTCAAGTTATAAAAATTACTTATCTCAAACATTTAACAAATAAACTAAGAAGTAGTTGTACTACTTAGTTTATCTGCCAAATTAAGCATGCATACTTTTCTTA
>NC_032010.1:7387195-7387540 GCF_001865875.1 Lupinus angustifolius | reverse complement strand
GTTTATGTTTCTTGTTAAGTGTTTATGTGCATATCAAATCAAATAAAAAACAACCAAAATATGTTCACTCATTATTTGTGCATTGACATGTTCATATGATCCATTCTATTAGGCAATTTCTTGTGGTTCTACATAACCCTATACTATCCTATAACTCAATCTTGAAAGATGTGTAAATTGTAAAATAGTAAAGTGTTATCAATAAATTTATTTGTTGAAACACCTTTTAATATACAAAAGTGATGAAACTAACTTACTAACTTTTATTTATTGTTATTTACATTCCGCAATTTATTTATTCTTTAATACCAACCTTCCTTAAGGAAGAAGTTTGGTTTGTTAATA
>NC_032010.1:7349862-7387095 GCF_001865875.1 Lupinus angustifolius | reverse complement strand
TATTTGTTTCTAACAACTAACTATTCATCACTTTTGTACATTAGAATACCATTAAACCGGTGTTGGAATTTATTCCACAAAACCGAGATGGTATTCAAATGTACTTAATAATTATGTAATAGGGGATTGCTTCGATACCATTGTACCAGCGTTAGAATTTATTCTAACAAAGCCGAGATGGGGCAAAGAAGGAATAACTTATTCACATGATTATTAGAAGTAAGTTGTAATTGGAATATTCTTGAAACCATTATACCGGTGTTGGAATTTATTTCAACAAAGCCGAGATGACGAACAAAGAATAAAATCGAGTTCACTTACTTAATCAAATAAAAGAAAACACCGACGAAGAGAAATTTTCGCTTTCAACAAATTGGCGCCGTTGCCGGGGACAATTTGTTGAGGGGGAAAACCTCTCTGAAAAACTCTTTCAACAACCTCGCCTTTAACAAAGCAATTCCTTACTTTGATTACTTTGAAGAATTTCATATAGTTATTTACCTTTACAACTTCTTGATGGCAAACATGTCATTAGGCTCTCGTATATAAGAGGGTTATCGTTCAGACGACTTAAAAAGAAGTCATATCTATATGGAGCACTCTCGCTCAAGCGAGAGCTGTCTTACTCAAGCGAGGGCACATCCATTTTTGAGGCATTTGTGGCTTAAGTGAGAGCTGTCTCGCTTAAGCGAGAAAACAATCAGTTATCTTGCTACCTATTTTAGCTCAAGCGAGAGCTGTCTCGCCCCAAGCTAAAACACTCGTTTTCTCTATACACTTCTCGCTCAAGCGAGAGCTGCCTTGCTCAAGCGAGAAGAGCCTGAATATCATTTTAATTACTCTTCTCAAGGAAAATATTTCTCATTTGTATCACATGTTTTTAAACCTTGAATTTAACAATTATCACATACATATCATTCCCATAATAATCATTCAAACATTAAAATTTAAGAGTAAACATGGTATTTGCATATATAAACATAACATAAATCAGTATAAGAAATATTGCTGTACTTAATCCAAACAAACATGCAATTGATTAAGTAAATAATAATTGTGAGAGTTTTACTTTTTGACTTTTTATGTGCCAAAAGAAATTAAAAATTAGATGGTTGATTCAAGAGTTTTTGGCTTTTAAATTTATTACCAAAAATCCACAATTTCATTTAGCATACCATATAAGCAGTGATGTTAAAACCAGACCGTACCGGTCGGTTCGACCGAAAACCGACGAACCGGACCCCTAACCGGTACGGAATGGTTGTTGTACCGGGTAAGCAATAAAACCAGTAGAAACTGGGCAAAACCACTCGATTTTGGCCAAAAACTGGTGAACCGACCGGAATATGAATGAACCGACCAGTTGCTTGGGATTTCCAAGCAGTTCAGGCAGTCTCAGTTCGGTTCTTCTTTCTTCATCTTTTCTTCTTCGGTTCTTCTTTCTTCCTCTTTTCTTCTTCGATTCTTCTTTCTTCCTCTTTTCTTCTTCAGTTCTTCTTTCTTCCTTTTTTCTTCTTCGGTTCTTCTTCACCTAATCTTCTTCATGTCTTCTTCTTTCTCCTTCCAGGGTTTTTCCTCATGTCTTTTTCTCTCTTCATTGGTTCTCCTCCCAATCTTGTGAGACAATGTTTTTCTTTTGTAACCTCTTTTTCTGTTTTTCTTGGGACATTTGAATTTTGGGGGAACCTAATGATTAGTTGAGGTGGTTCTCTCTTGTTCTAATTAATACTTAGTTGTTTGGTTTTGGTTAGAAAAAAGAGACATAGGTACTCAAAGTGGTATAACCAGTATATAGTTTCTAAAGTAGTATAAACCAGCACGTAGTTTTCAAAGTGGTATAACCCAAAGACCAAAGTAGTATTATAGACTTATAGTATTATAATATGATATATAGCTAATGGCTACTGCATTGATATATTTTTTGTGTTAAAATTCCAAATTTATAATATGTTTTGTATATTAAGTTGTAAATCAGTGTTTTCAATTTATGTTTTGAGTTTATTAAGTGAGACAAGTACTTGTGGTTTAATATTCATGTTTCTAATTTAGACTTTGGATGTGCTAAAATTGTTTGTCTATGAGAGTTTTTACTTGAATATGAACATGAATTATAAATTTATAAGCATGTTTATCCTAGTTAACCGGCATGCGGTTTAATTATTAAACCACCGATTGAACCACTATACCACTGAACCAGTACCTTGACCGGTTTGATGACCGGTACGGTATTAATAACACTGCATGTAAGTGTTTTTGTTATCATTAACAAACCCTATTAGATGGATGAACCAACAAGTGCATGTCACCTAGAAGAAAAGTGAGGAATAATTTGATAATTTTTTTATGGGATTAATAGGATAATTAAAGGGGTTCAATCTGAGAACTGGATCGGACCGGTCGGTTGACTGGTCTGATCGCTGACCAGAATTGAGAATGATTTTGGGTTGTACTCTTAAGTGAATGAGGGTTGAATTGGAGAAATTGCAGTTCGGTCGTGTTAAATCGGGTTAAACCTGAATAATTAAGAAAGTAAACCGAACGATTCACTTAAAAATTTAAAAAATGAAACATTGTGTTAACCTTTTTATCTTACTCCCTTCCAAATTGAGAAATATTACTTCAATATAATTATACATAATTATTAATTATTAATAAAATTGTAATTATATATTTATAAATAAAAAATATTAATTATATATGAAATTAATCAGTTCGATTGAACAGTTTAATCGTTTAAATCAATTAAATCTAATATGTGACATATTTTAAATTTTACATTCGAATCGGTTTCATAACATTGGTTCAAATAAATATTTATTCAAAAAATAAATAGTAAAACAAACAATATATATTCTAATTTTTATTTCTTTTTTGAAAATGAAAGAGGAATATGTTCTCTCGTAGGAAATAAAAGAGGCATTTGTTTTGGACCCCCGCCGTCACCACCTTCTTCTCCATACCACAAAGAGCTGACAACAACACAACATTGGTTCACATCATAGCACAACTCAGAGGTTGCTAAGGCTTCACAGATCAATGGCTTCTTCTTCTTTTTTATTTACTGACACTTCTCCTTCCTCCGCCTCTCGCCTCCTCCATCTCCGCCATCGCCACGCCGTTCTTCCCTTCGTACGGACCCTCCGTGTGGGGCCCACTCAATTCCCAACTCCCTTGCGCTTCTCTCTTCTCACTTCTCCCTCTCGTCCTCCTCTTCTCCCCCTTGGTATGTATCTTGCTCTCTCTCTCTCTCTCTCTTTTCCATTACATGCAATTTCCCCCTTATTGGGTTATGTGGTTTCTTGAAGAATTTGGGAGAAGCTGAGTTTAAAATGTGAACTTTTTGATAAAAACAGCTTCTGGCCTTTTCCTTAAAGATACTTTTCATTTGTTTTTTTTTTGCTCAGCGAAACAAACATAAGAATGTTAGAATATTTTTATTATTATAATAAAGTGGTTTTTTAAGAAAAAAACCCGAAACAGATAGACTCGTCTACTTCTGAGTTAATTTTTGGATGGTAATGGAAGGAAGTGAAAGGTTGGATGCATGAAATACACTTATCTAACTCTCAAGCTTAGCATTCCAATTCCTTCTCATCCAACAACGAACTCACAAACAGACCCTAAAGGTTAGTTTGGGAGTTGGATTTTGGAGGGGAAGGAAGGGAAAGGGAAGGCTTGGAAGCCATTTCATAAGTGTATTTCATGGCTCCCAAGCCTTCCCTTTCCCCCCTTCCCCTCCAAAATCCAACTCCCAAACTAACCCTAAAGATACTTCGGTTTTATTAAACATTTTGGTTCCACAAAAGAGAACATATCATAATATCTTGCTCCAAACACTGCCTAAGCAGTGATACTCTATAAATCCAGAGTATACTTCTTCTGAGAAACATAATACCATTCTTTTGAAGGTAGTTATTTAGAGAAAGATTGTAATATTCACAGCCATTGACAGGTCTAAGTACCTGATTCTTGCTTTGAAATTGTGTTTGCACCATGTTATGAAATATTTCAAAAAAACCTCCCAACTTCTGATTTTTCCTCCATTTGAGACACCCAAGTGACGCTTGTGTCATTGTCAATGAAGGTGATAAACCATCTTGAGCCAGTAATGTTTTGAACTTGTGATGGTCCCCTAAATCACTATGGATTAATGAGAAAGGTTGAGATGGTGTGTAGGATTGGGGTGGGTAATGGCTGCGTCTATGTTTAAACAATTGGCATGTTTCACACTGGAAATGCTTCTGGTTTTTAACTTTTTATTGCATGGTGAATGGAAAATCTTTTTCAAGTACATGAAATTTGGGTGGCCTAATCTATACTGCCTCAACATTTCATCACTTTCACTACTTAGAGCTGCTGCATAAGAATGGGTCTTGAGTTCTTCTGATTTTTCAATTGGGTGGAGGTAGAGTCCAACACACCCTTCATCATCACCAATCGTCTTCCCCGACTCCAAAATCTGAAATTCAAACAGGTTAGGGAATAATTTAGTAAGACATTTCAAATCTCTTGTAATCTTGCTAATGGACAACAAGTTACAATCAAGTTGTGGCACATCAGAACTGATTCAAGTGTAATATGTGGCCATGTGGTGAAATAATAATTTATCATTTATCCATGACCTGAGGATGTGTGCCATCAACTATTTGGACAGTGTAGTTATAGGGATAGGAAAAGTAACTACTAAACAGAGTAAAATCTTCAGTCATGTGATCTGAAGCTCTTGAGTCAATGATGCATGACTTTGTTTTCCCTTTGCTAGTGTTTAAGGCATGTAAAAGTTACCTTTATGAGCCACTACAGAAGTACCACTTTTTCCTGCAGTTAGCATGGTCTGCTGAAGGAGTTCTTAAGAGTCTCGATTTGTTCTTTGCTGAATGGTGATGAATTAGAAATTTAGAATTTACCTCAGCTTCTTGATGCTATGTTGCATCTGCCTTTTTTTTGGTACTGGTTGGCTTTGTAGGGTCTTCCATGTATGGTCCAGCATGTTTCCTTGGTGTGGTCTGGCCTCTTGCAATGATCACACCAGGGCGAGTTTTCTTTTATGGCAGCTGCGGCTGGTTTCCTCTTTCTGTCATTGTAGAGCTTTCAAAGGATGGAACTAAGATGGATGTCCCCAGAATGAGTTTTCTCTTGCTTTCTTCCCTTCTCACTTCTGAGAAGGCTCTCTGAACTTTGGGAAGTGCTTTGGTTCCAACTTCTATGGATCCTGCAACAAACTTTATCAAGATCCTTGTTTAGTCCCAATTGGAACTTGTAAATCCTATCTCTCCTTGTACTTCTTTTGGTCCTTTGTACAACACCATGTAACTTCTTCATATATGTCCACTTGCTGCCAATGTCTATGCATGTTAAAATACCCAGTAACCAAGGATTCTCCCTGTTGAAGGTCGCTGAGTATGTTTTTTTAATCTCAAACAGAACATATATATTTTCTATGTTGGAGTATGTTTCCTTCACTGTGTCCCATGTCTTTTGCAGTGCCATAAAACAAAAATTTCACCAATTTCATTAGTCATGGTGTTGAGTAGCCATGACATCACTTGGCTGTTTTCAAGTTGCCATTTTTTAAGGTTGATCTCCTCTTTCTCAAGGCACTAGAATGTCATGTGATGTAACCTTTCCTCCCTTTTCCTTGGAGGAAAATCTTGACTGACCTTACATATGGGGTGTAGTTGTTGACATTCAATTTATGGTCAGTGATAAGATGAGTAAGCCCATCGTGTGAGCTGGTCGGAAATTATCCAGTCTTCACCTTGAGCGATTCATTGGATTTGTGGTCTCTCATGGCTTGACAGCGCTAGGTTAGGGATAGTTCAGATCTTGCTCTGATACCATGCAGAAATATATCTTATATTTCATTGAATTGGTATATGATATAGAGGAAGTATTTATAGCATACATATGACCAAGACCTCTACGCTTATGAAGTACCGATATGAGTATCGGATACATATTGTATCTGAAACGTCGATACACATTCTTGAAAATGCAAGATACAATATGTTTGGGATACACATAAAATATGCGCATAAAATTCATAAAGCATAATAAACATATAATTGTTGTTATGAAATTCTAAATAACTAACATATTTCTTAGAAATCACTGAACACAAAATAAAAATCATGTTGTCAGAAGAAATAATTGTTTAGTGTCCACAAATAGAATAGTATAAATCCTGCTTATTTTATGTTAGAAAATGCATTTGGTCTTCCTTCTCTATCTCTATGCAATACACATGTTGTCTTTTTTCTCACTACAAGTCCACTTGGTAGATTGAATGTTATGTTTCTCTCTTCTACTTAATTGATTGTGATTGTGTGTTATGCTTTTATATCCTTTTTCCCCCTCTTAAATGCTTTGATATCCTTTTTCCCCCTCTTAAATGCTCTTGTAAGGTAGTTTGGGGGTCTGGGATGTATCAGAAAAATATTTTAATGGTATCAGAGAGTATCCAGAAAGTATCGGATTTGTAATTTATTTATTTTTCAGAAAAATTATTTTGATACTCTATGGATACGTATTGATGAAGTATTAGAGAGCATCAGTATCGGATACGTATACATGAAGGATATTGAAGTATCAATGCTTCATAGTGTACACTATTCTAGCCTGAAAATCAAGAAACTGTTCTCCATAAACATAGTAGGGTAAGAAAAAAAAATCAACTAACTAATATTCACATAAATCCAAATTAGCTGTACAAATCAGAATTTGTTGATTCTAATTAATGTAAGCTGATCTTCAATAGTTAAAATAGTGAAAGACCTTGCACTGTTTGCTTCAGATTTTGAAATCAGCAAGGTATCACTTTACTTTTTGTAATTCAAATACTACCTCAGTTTTTGATATATATGGTCTGTAGATGGATAAAGTATGTAGTTTTTGTGATTTGAGTTTAGCGGAGGTTAGTGCTGACTAAAGATGTGCTTTCCTTAATTTGAGGGAAGAGGTCTGTTTCTTGAGTCTTGATTGATTCATTTGTACTTTTAAAAATTAACCACAGGAAAAGTGTGTTTTTATTCTATGCTGCTTTGCGTTGTTGTTGTTTCTCATACGCAGAACATTGTATTTTTGAGTTCTTGAGTAGCCACATACGCATTTATTTTTGGTGCCTGCATGCATGTCTTCACATAAACACCCATGCCAAGGTTTTTCCTATGCATGCTATTGACTGAATAATAAATATTTTGCCAACCTCTGTTCATTTGTTTCCATATGGCCTTATGTGCAGCTTCCTTGACTACTGAGGCTTCTGCTAAAGTAATTGATGGGAAATCAGTGGCAAAGCAAATCAGAGATGAGGTAACAGCTGAAGTCTCTAGGATGAAAGAAGCCATTGGTGTGACTCCTGGCTTGGCTGTGATCCTTATCGGGGATAGGAAGGACTCTGCTACTTATGTGCGTAACAAGAAGAAGGCTTGTGATTCTGTGGGAATTATTTCTTTGGAAGCTAATTTGCCTGAGGATTCTACTGAGCAAGAAGTGCTGAACTATATTTCTCGCTTCAATGATGATCCTTCTGTTCACGGCATTCTGGTTCAGTTACCTTTACCTAAGGTACACTTCTATATCTCTAATCTCTTTTACATTTTTAGGAAACGTATAATATGGTATGAATTTTGAGAGTACCCCAATCTTACGTTTTTTTATGAACTATTCCTTCGTGCTTCGAAATCTACATCAACCTTTTTATGTAGGTAACACTAATACCATATTGTTTAAAAATCACTAGCTTTTATTGTTGGTATTTTAACATGTCTTCTCACAGAATCTTGTATGAAAGTTTTATTAATTTTCCTTGGTCATGTGACAGCACATGAATGAGCAAACCATCTTGAATGCTGTGAGAATTGAGAAGGATGTAGATGGTTTTCACCCACTAAACATTGGTCGCCTTGCCATGCGTGGAAGGGAACCCCTTTTTGTTCCATGTACACCAAAGGGATGCATAGAGCTACTGCACAGATATGGTGTTCCTATCAAAGGAAAGAGAGCTGTTGTGATTGGTCGGAGCAATATTGTAGGAATGCCAGCTGCACTGCTGCTGCAGGTAATATTCCATTGGGCTAGTATTTTAAATTGCGGTTGTGGTTGCATTATAATTGTGGGCCGTTGTAGTGTGGAAATTTTTGTGATTGAAAATTTGTTTTTGAACTTAATGTGGCATGATACGATCCGATCGGCCTAATGTGGTTGCATTGCAGCCCATCCACATCACTGTGATTCATTGCTATACTGCAATTGTGGAATGATGTGATTGTGATGGTTACTGTAGCCACATCAGCTGATGTCGTCTACAATTTGAAATACTGCATAGGACCAAAAGTTTAAATATTGTAACTGTTAAAAACTAGTTTTAATTAAGCGTAACTCTACTTCATTGTTTAGAATTTTTTTCTACTTCATGTATCTGTGATGTCACCAGAGGGAAGATGCTACTGTCACTATTGTCCATTCCAGAACCAGTAACCCCGAGGAGATCACAAGTCAGGCAGATATTATCATCTCCGCCGTCGGGCAACCAAATATGGTTAGGGGAAGCTGGATAAAACCTGGTGCAGTCATAATTGATGTGGGAATCAACCCAGTAGAGGTCAGTAAACTTATTTCAAGGTCTTGCTAATAGTACACTACTGGGGTTCTATCTTCATTGGTACCAGTTTTAAGGATGAATATATTTAGTGCTGAGTTCTTATGAAAATCCTAATAGTATCAAAGCTTTTTCGTAAAATATGTACAAAACCGTCTTTCATTGGTCAATTTTTGTCACCAACTGCTTTGTATCAATAAAAAAATATAGTCCAATGCATTAGGCTTCCACTTTGTGGGATCTGAGGAGGGTAGATTATTTAACCCACATGTTTGGTGTTTGTGACAGGATTCAAATGACTCTCGAGGTTATAGATTGGTGGGAGATGTTTGTTATGAAGAAGCGAGCAAAGTTGCCTCAGCCGTAACGCCAGTTCCAGGAGGAGTTGGTCCAATGACAATAGCGATGCTTCTCCAAAATACACTCATTTCTGCAAAGAGGATCCACAATTTTGAATAACTTAAATGGTCAATTGCAACCTAGTGAAAGAATGTGTATCATTTTGGGCTATCTATTTTTGTTTTTGGACTATATTCTAGAAAGAAAAACGGAAGTTTCTTCCCCTCCTGAACATCTCCAGGTCACTGAATTTGCATCATTATGTGATGCACAAACTTTCTAGGACATTGATGTTGATGTTTTAGAAAGAAAAACTCGGAGATCATGCAGCAATCAATTCAATAATCTTAGGCATACTTAGAGTATGAAATTAAATGATTGCTAGAGGTAGTATTACAGTAATGTAAACTAAAGTCTGTTGCAACATAAGCTTGCTGTAGTTTATGAAGTTTAATTTATTGAAAGAAATAGCGTTAATATGTTTTTTGACCATACATTTATTGCTCACAATGATTTTAGTTGTTGATTCTTTTTATTTAAACTAGTAGGATACCCGTGCATTTGCACGGGTTGATGTGTTTTATTAGTGGTAGAAATTTAAAGAATTAAATTTCAAAGTTGTATAATAAAAGAGAAAGAAAATATTGTTATATTGTAATATTGTGTAATAATTGACATATTTTATGATAAATATTATGGAGTATAACCTTAGCTTTGTTAGTTTGTATTTAAACTCATAAAGTTGAAATAAATGACACATTAGAGTTTAGGAAAAATAATAATAATGTAATATATTAATCTTAAAGTAAAAGTAAAATACATGTTATAGGTTTTGGAAAAGTTTCTTATAAACAACATTTGTTGTTGACATTAGAGTTTTGCCATCATTATCATGTATTAATATATTTCATCTTTTTTTACTTTGTACACTTTAAATTGCCATATATAATTGTGTGAAAACTATATTTTTACTTCTTTTTCTACTTCACTTATACATTGACTTAATGTCTCACAATATTGAATTGCCTGAAAACTATATTTGAAAAAAGTAAAATCAAGGTTATAATTCTACATTCAAATGATAATTTTATAAATATTTGTTCGTAAATAAATAGTATATGCTTCTGAACTTATATATGTTTAAAATTTATTCATTTATCAATAATTTTGAGTCACACCATGAATTACAAAAGGATGGTGGATATTTACTTAACTAAAGATAAAATAGTAATGTAAATAAGCCATAAATAGAGGATATTTAATTTGATTAACACATGCAAGTTTTAAAAATTATTATGACTGTGATTTTTTGATTCTTGCATGTGTTAGGATAATAATTATGGATGCATTTATTCATCTATTATTGAAGTGGTTGATATATTTCATTGCATGACCTTCCCAAAGAGCAAAATTATTGATAACAATATAGAAAAACACTTAAAATCCTTCATGTTGAAGTTGACTTCTTTTAAGTTTGTCTTAATCTCGGAGAATATTAGTTCATCAAAAACTCCGATAAAATTTATTTGAGTTAATAAAAAAGTATTATCAATGTTGCATATAATTAAAGTAAGTTTTGAGTTAAAAGGCTTTGACTGAACTAAAATGAAAGAAGTATTTTGATCTAACCTACTAACAAATTAGTACGAAAATTCCCAGCTAGTATGTCATTGTTGCTTAATTTTTAAAAATTAAGTTAGAAAAATTAGAAACATTTATATAAATAAATGAAACAAAACTATTGATAACAATATAGAAAAACACTTAAGATCCTTCATGTTGAAGCTGACTTCTTTTAAGTTTGTCTTAGTCTCGGAGAATATTAGTTCATCAACAACTCCGATAATATTTATTTGAGTTAATAAAAAAGTATTATCAATGTTGCACATAATTAAAGTAAGTTTTGAGTTAAAAGGTTTTGACTGAACTAAAATGAAAGAAGTATTTTGATCTAACCTACTAACATATCAGTGCGAAAATTCCTAGCTAGTATGTCCTCAAATTTTTTGAAACAATATTCACATACTGCAATATCAGGAATGTCTTTCTCTTTAAGTGTTGTACCAGTAATAAAATATCATTATGCACGATATTAAAATTGTCCATAACATAGGTCTCATGCTCTTTCAATTTATGACTCCACTCATTGAATTCATCTTTCCTAACATTAACTTGTATCTATACATAAAACAATATAATATTATAAATGAAAATTGTATGAATTAAATGTA
The DNA here is from genome assembly GCF_001865875.1 of Lupinus angustifolius. Lineage (NCBI taxonomy): Eukaryota > Viridiplantae > Streptophyta > Magnoliopsida > Fabales > Fabaceae > Lupinus > Lupinus angustifolius. Next base: position 7,375,926 of record NC_032010.1, on the reverse strand, counting down.
TTATTTGAAATCATATATATTACAACCTCACTGTCTACCAATATCATTTCAAGATACGTTAGTTTTGGTGGCATTTGAACATAACAAAGATCAAAATTCTAACAACAATCTTTCATAGTTGTTTAGAGTCATTTAAATCTTTTATCATATCAAATGGGCGTGATTTTGTCATTAACCGGTGGAAAAAAATTAATTAGCTTTGAACATTTAGAGATAGTAAAAAAATAATCATATAAATAACCACATATTCTTCTCCTTCTCCTTCTCCTATCATTCCAATATGTATGATATATCATTACAAAATAGTCTAACACCTAGTAAACATTGATAATTATTGTTAAAATAAAATGTAGAAACATCACAAACCTATTTTGTAAGCCCAGGTTCTAGTGAACATACACTAGATCATTCAATCTCCTATGCTCCAATTTATTCCTCTTCTTTGTGCGTATCCTTCCAAATACACTCTAATTTCTTTCACAACTAGATGAAGAAGTTGTTTGGCTCCAAATTTGAATAGCTAATTTGGATACCATAGGAGCACTAAATTCAAATTGTGACCACCATTGATCTAAAAAATATTACAAAAATATTAGTATGCCATTAAAGTATTACACTTCCAAACAATATTTCAATAAATTGAAAAAATTTAAAAATTAAATCTTACCTGGTCGCAAGTGTTTAACTGTTTCAATTGACATAGTATTGCCAAAACTTCAAACTTTGTCGTGATAGATACAACTTCGTTTGAAAAACTCGGTCTTGCTTGTTGTAACTTTTGCTTGTAAAACATCAAGCCAACCTTGTTGAACCTCTGGTTTGATACAAAACTCCTCCTTATCATAGTAGAATGTTGGATTCAAAAAGTAGGTTGCACAATATAATTTTGTTCGAAGTTGTTTATCCTATCTTTACTTTATAATTCTTGTATAAGACTTATTCAAAGACTTTTTATTCATTAACACACTCTTAATAGTTTTTCTTGCTCTACGCCTTCTATCATACACATAAGGTAGAGAATGCTTATTATTAGCATCAACAATTCTTAACAAATGAATTAGTGGACCACAATATTGACAATAATGGTGCAGTCATTCTGATGTGAACCCAAATAAGCCTAAGAAGGATAATGAAGAACTAAGAAGCATAGGTGGGCCCATGACAAGGGCAAGGACCAAACGTGTGCACAATGCACTTAGTCTACTCATAAAAGACATCAAGGAAATTACCCCAAGCTCAAACCAAGGGAGTCCTCACCTCTTTTATTATATACTTTACATGTGGGCCAAAGTGGGGAAAATAATTCCCAACCCTTTTAGTAGGGTACGACCATGTTCTAAGCATGGCTAGGACATATTTATTGTGACCTAAGAATGTCCATCAAACATTTAATTTGTCTTTTGTTATTTGAATTTCAGAATAAATGATTTTTTGAAGAGCATTAATTACAGTCAACACCATTAAAGATGGCATGAGAATTTCGTGCAACTCATTCAAATCAAGTCAATGATGGTTAATTCTATGGAGTAATTCGTGCAAGACTTAACTTTTAGTCAAGCATGATTAATTCTTGAAATGTATTTCGTGCAAGAGATTAATTCATGATGTGTGTTTGTGCAAACCATTAAATCACTTCAAGAGTGATTATTCCTTGGAGTTTTCGTGCAATACCATTAATCAAGTCAAGCATGGTTAATTCAAGAGATCATTTTCGTGAAATGCATTCAAAACCCACATTGACTCATGAAGACCAAGGCATTTAAGGGTAGCCGAATTCTTCTCAAAGAATTAGGGAATCCTAGACTAAAATGCATTGTTACTCTCACTTGGTTAAAGCTTTGCATGGAACTCAAGACTTCCATTAACTCGTGTGGACCACAACCTTCAAAAGGGGGCCGAATTCTTCATAAAAGAGTAGGGAATCCTAGGCTAAATGCTTTGTTCCTTGCAAATCAATTAAGGTTTTTCATAGAATTCAAAGTTTCCATTAATTTGTATTTTTAATTATTTAGGAGTTCCCATAAGGAAATTTACCTTGGATATTTCGAATAACTCATGGTTGGAATAGGATCCAATGTAACCAACTATGAAGTGTTTTCCTATAAGTGTAACTTTCGGATGGATGAATGGACAAGTTTGATTTTGAGTAAAAATTAAGGATTCTTCCTTTGTGTGAGAGTATTGTCTTCTCCAAACTTCTTGGCTGAACCAAGATTAAAAGTTCCTATCAAGAACCACGTTCTTGTGGCGAACATCACCCGACTTATCAACTTCTTTGTTGTGGCGCCTTTCACCCTCACTTCTTTACCATATTCTTTTATCTTACATTATTTCTTNTTCACAAGAAACGATCCTACAACAAAGGCAATCCACAAAGAGGTTGTCATCAAACGATCCTACCATGTTCTTGTGGCGAACATCACCCGGCTTATCAACTTCTTTGTTGTGGCGCCTTTAACCCTCACTTCTTTACCATATTCTTTTATCTTACATTATTTCTTTGCTGCCCAAATTTCATCTTAAAAACAACCCCTAAAACTGTGGCTTTAGTAACACCAAACAAGATAGATTGTTTCAGAAAGAATCTCCAAAAGAGGTTCTCATCACATTCTAAAACCTATTATCCATAACATAGCTCCATAAATCTTTTTTCTTTCTTATCCCTGCAATATCTAGAATCAATAAAATCTCTACTTGTTATCAAAGATTGTAAATCATGTTTGTGTTCAATGAATGTTGTTGCAAAACGAGTTGCCCCAAAACGTATTATTTCTTTCCACCTTTGTCTTTTGCATAGCCATGCCAACAAAAACCCATGATTAAACACAAACTTTGTTATATATACACTATTAGCTAAATTACTCACATGCTCCTTTTTCCAATGTCTCCTAAAATCAAATTTAAACAATGTGCAGCACAAGGAGACCAATATATAGATGGAAACTTCTTATTTAACATAGCTCATATAGCCTTATAATTTGCAGCATTGTCGGTAACTAAGTGCACAACATTGGTTACTGCAACAAACTCAACTAACTCAATAAACAAATTGCAAAGTGTTTAAGCATCTTCAACAATATCAGATGCATCAATAGATCTAATAAAAGTTATTCCCTTTGGAGAATAAACAAGAAAATTGATAAGCTGCCTATTTCTTTGGTCTTGTCAACCATCGGCCATTATGGTGCAACCAGTTTCTTTCCAAAAATTCCTAAAAGTCTCTACTAACAACTCGACTTCCTTCTTCATTTCATACAATAAATTAGATCTAGTAGCATAATAACTGGGACCTTTATAACCAAAAACAATTGCAGCAATTGCATCTATCATAGTTTGATAGTAAACTGAATTTGCACAATTAAATGGAATGCAACAACAATAAAAGTATCGAGCAACTGTCATATCTGCCCTATGAATAGCATCTTTACCTACAAATCCCATTTTGATTGAAGGTTGAGCTCTCGAAGTAGTTCTTAGAGCAAAGAAATTTTTTATACTCTGATTTTGTCTTTTATTTGTTGTTTATATTTCTTTACCCTTGGTCATATCTCCTTCATGTTACATAACATTTTCCTTATATGGATCTTCTTCCATTGAATTTAATTAGTCCCTCTTTTTCTACTACCACTAACTTGATCCAAGTGTTCTCTAAGTTGACGCTTAACATCAAAAGAGACTAAAAGACAAGGTAGAACATCTCCCTTTTCTCCTGCAAGATGTTGTTTAATTCGATGTATTCCTTCATCTTTGTAACATTTTGAGCAATACAAACATTTTAACATTTTCTTTCCTTCAACATCTTGTAGTAATTGACAATTATCTCATGTTGGATCAGATTTTGCTCTAATAAATTAAGTAGTAGGAGCTAATTTGTATTTAGAAAACTTGCAGATGATGTCATATATGAAATTAAACAATTTACCAACATTAGAGCATAGACACCACCAATTAATCACACCCTCAAAATTAAATTTTAATTTAGTATAAAATGATACAATGTTCTCACAATATTATCTACTTGCTATATATTATTATAAAAATTCAACATTGAATAATTCTCATCATAATATATTAACAATGAAATAATGAATCAATATTGAATAAATACAGTATAAACGTTGTTAAATGTCTACTTTCTAAATAAGACAATATCTCTTTCAGACATTCTACCAAACACATGACAAACATGTCCAACTCCACCATATTTACAATAGATTTGTTAAATCACCAACGACTCCAGCTACATTCAACCTTAACATATTCCAATACTATAAAATAACATATTAGTAATGAGATCTTACGCAAATTGTTCATTCTTTCTCCTCTAATGTACAAGTCAAAGAGTGTTCATGTGTTCCTCAATGATCAATGCAAGTTGCAAATACAAATAAAAAATGTCATCTCTAAACAAATTGCAAAAGTTATGAAAAAAATACAAAATTAGCAGCAATTGATAAATAATATTTACCATTACACTCTAACCTTGTGTTATAAACCAATGAACCATAGCCAAAACCCTAGAACATCATAGCTGCATAACTTCACAACAAATAAATACTTGTTATTTATTGTGTAAATGCAAACATCAAGATTGAATCAAAAAGAAATAAATGAGCTAAAATAAGATAACGATTTACCTTATGCGTGAAGAGAAAAACCAAAAACCAAAAACTTGTTTGAAGAGAGAAACTAAAAACAAAAGAGAGAAAAATGTCATGAAGAAGAAGAAAAGTAAGAGAAATAATAAATTGATTGATATGTGTATTATTGTATGTGAGGTTTTGTTTTTGAATTTGAAAAAATTTCCGCTCACTAAAGGTGTTATCTTTAACAGCGTTTTCTTCAATAAGCGATGCTAAAAGTGTTATCTTTAACAATGCTTATTGAAGAAGTGTTGTTAAATATATGAAGTCTCGTCTTTAACAGTGTTTTCTTCAATAAGCATTGTTAAAGATAACACACATTTAACAGCGTCTGCTTAAATAAGCGTTGTTAAAGATAACATCTTTAACATCGCTTATTGAAGAAGTGTTATTCAATATATGAAGTATGATCTTTAACAACGCTTTAATTGTTAAAGATAACACCTTTAACAACGTTTTTTTTAATGAGCGCTGTTAATTATTTTCTGCCTTATATTTAACCGCGTTCAACACATAAGCGTTGTTAAATATGCGTTGTTAAATACCAATTATGGCATAGTGAATCAATATTGTTTTAAACATTTATAACGAGTTAAAGAGATTTTTTTTAACTTAAAAAAAAAAGGAATGAATATAAAATAAAATAGGATCATCCATATACATACTCTCAAAGTACAGATTAATGTATTTACAAGAAACTACAATTCTGATTTCAATTTTGTATTTTAATTGCATGTGATCCTAAACCTTAGTATTTCAGGGAGACAACAAAAAACACTTAAATATTTGTTCAAATAAAATTTAGCATTAATCAAATACTTGTTTATGATGTATGTGAAAATATATCATATTTAAACATTATTTTATATGTAAATCTATATCTAAATTTTAATTTTAATAAAAAAAAATTGCATCATAGAAGATTTGGTTTCTACTTAACATATGCTCTCTATTTATAGTCGATGAGAATTAGAAATCAATTATTCTACTTCCTAATGTAATTTTTTCATGATCAAATTTGGATTTATTGTTGCCAATATAATTTATCAAATCCAACCAGGTTAAATTTATTTTAAATCCTACATTATCTTCATTTTATTTTATCTTCTAGCAAGTGGGATATCATTACATCAAATCATATTTTTCATTGTATTGATCTTAATCAAAAGTGCTTATAATTAAATTTGTACAACACAACAAATAAATCATACTTAATCTGAACTAAGTTATAATGCAAAAAATATTAATCAACATCATAATTTAGATAGAGATTTGTATGTAAAATATGGATTAAATATGATGTATTTTCGCACATATTATTTTATTTATATTTTTAATTCTTTCCGAATGCCGCAATGAGAGATAAGAAAACTCAAGGAAAAGTCAAGTAAGCTAAATGATGTAAATTAGGGGGAGGTGTAATGAATTCCAACTTAATATCACTGAAGAAATTTTATAGCATAATTATATGATTTATGGCATTTGTCCTGGTGTAAGATACACAGTTCTATACAGTATATCATTTTTTATAGTATTATTATAAAATTTATTTTATAAGGAACTCAATATACGGTACATAATGCGTTGAACCCAATATGCAATATGTAGGATAAAAGATGACAATGTAACTATATTTTATGCATGATCAAAATAATTATCCATTTGAAAGATGGATATGTGGTCCAATTTTTATGATCAATGAAAATTTATTAAAGAAGCATAAGGGTTGCTAACTCAATACAAGATAGAGATAAGATAATGTTTAGGTTACAAGCATCCTTAATGCAAGATCTAGGCACCAAGTAGAAAAAGGGCATGACTCTTAAACCAAATTTAGAAGAATATCAAGACCAAGATCTCACTTGGATTAATTCCATCATGAGATTGTCGTTGAAGTTCTCCCCTTCAAAAATGGCTTCGTGACGCATAAGCCATATAGACCAAACTACTGAGAACCACAACATCCTCCATATACTTATCTCTTTTAGGTTATGGCAATAAGTATCATGCATAGATAAGAAAGTGTCACTGTTTTGTGGTAAATGAACGGGGATACTAAACCTGCCATAAAACCTCATCCACACCTCTATAGAAAAATTACAAGAAAAAATAGATGATCCAAAGACTCACAATGATTCAAACAGAAGACACAATTCAAATAATCTAGTCTAATGCTCACATTCCTTTTAGCTAAAGCACCCTGTGTTGACAATCTACCCCTAAGAAGTTTCTAGATAAGACAACACACCTTTGGTGGAACACAAGACATACAACATCTTCTAAGCATGTTCCCTTCATCCACACAAACTGAAGAGATCAGGTGAAGATAAGCTGATTTAACCATATTATTCTCATAATTATTCAGGCTCCACCTCCACAAATCAGTCATATCTAGCCTACAAGAATGATTCTGGATTAGGTTGTATAAATCTCTCACCAAGGCTTCCTCACGTCTAGTAAACTTCTTCTCCACTAAACCAACCACGGCCATTTATCATTGCTCCAAAAACCAGAATCAACTATCAAAACTTGTCTATTAATAGCCAGATTATATAGTCTAGGGAATATATGTCTAAAAGATTTTTTTACCACACAAAGTATCTTCCCAAAACAGATTTCTCCTATTGTCCCCAATTGCCTTCAAAATACAATTCTCAAACATCTTTCCTATAAAACCCTGCCTCGATCCTCCCTTTCATAAGTCTCTCCACCAAATTGAAGAAGAATTGGAAGCATTTACAACAACATTCGTTTTATACTTGGAATTTATCACAGTAATCCAAAAGGCACCAACTTCCATCAATCTCCTCCATTTCCATTTATTAAGAAGAGAATAATTGAATAGAGACAAACTTTTGACTCCCATACCACCAACATTTTTTGGTTCACATACGACATCCCAACAAACCCAAGCAATACCTCTTCCTACTATTCTATTCCCCTAAAGAAATGTTCTCTAAATACTCTCAATTCAATTTATCAATGTTTTGGTAGCCCTATACAAGGATAACATATAAATTGGAACACTAGTCAGAATCGAGTTCAAAAGCACCAATCTCCCACCAAATGATATATGCCTACACTTCCACCCCCTAAGTCTTCTCGCTACTGAATCAATCACAAATATCCAAGCTGCATATTTTCTTGGATTAACTCCAACCAAAAGTAAGTATTAGATGGAAAGTAATAGGGGAGGAGAGGTGAATTAGTTGTTGGGATAAATAGCCAAATTTTATGCTTGTTATATCAAAGTGTTTGTGCAACGGAATGTTGATGCAGAAATCAACCAAGTTAAAGACCATAAGTAAACACATAAAGAGAGTAGAAGAAGAAGATTGCACAAATAATTTTATATTGGTTCACCTTCTTGTCCATCGAAAGTTACATCCAGTACTCTTGCCACACAAGAGATCTTTCCACTAGATAATTTGAGTTGCAATTATAAATTCTTTCCCCGAGACCCTTGTAACCTACACACTCACAACTATCTACCCTTGGAAAATAACATTTCCAAGTGAACTCTTTCCCCTTTCTCACCACACTCTTGTGATGAGAAGTTGACAACATGATAAATGATATAACAATGGTAGGATTACCTTTACAAGTTTGACAATTGCTATAAATTGCAATCCTTTTGCTTAGAAATATATACTTAGTAAAAAATGCTCTTATATGTTTGAAACTTTAGAACTTAGTACTTAAAGCAACTTCATAAAATCTGAAAGTTTGGAAACAAAGTTGCAAAAAAGTGTAGATATTGTTTTACTATGATATAAAAATTTCGTGTATCACTTGTGAGTTTTGAATTGAATGTCCTAGTGCCTTTAGCTAGGATTCCAATCAATCAAAGTAACCTTCCATGAAGAGGAGGCACTGTTGGAATAAAACCCAATCACTTTGGATTAAAGCTGTTCATTTAAATTTGAAAATCTGGTTTCCAATAGCTATGGATAATCGATTGTCACAATGGTGTAATCTATTGCCAAAACTTTATGTCCAAAGTAATAATCGATTAATACAAAATAATAATCGGTTAGGAAGTATCAGTTATGCTTTGTAATTGTTTTCTTAGTCAGGTAACCTATTACGTAGATCTAGTAACATGCTACCAACTGCCACACAGTTCAGGTAACCTGTTATCCAAATCTAATAATTTGTTACTCAAGTCAAGTAACTAGTTACTTAGCATTATTGACATTGTTTCAAGACTTATTCAATTCTATTGAAAATAGTTTTGATTCCTTTGAATTTCTTTGAGCATTGCTACTAATTATAAATTGAGCATAAGGATAAAAGTACGTATTGAAGACTTAAACTCTAACATCCTTGAATCTTCTATGTCTTCATAGACTTCTTCCTTTTTCTTCTTTTTGTGATCTTGGTGTCTTCATCAAAATCGTGTCAAGGCTAGGAGTAAGATCCTCTTCAAAATCTCCACCGCTTTGATGATGACAAACCAACATCCTTTGAAATTTGGGATTTGAATTTTTCTGAGCTTCAGCATACTTCATATGGTATGACTTTGTTTGACTTTGAGTATACTCCCCTTATCTTGTATACTCCCCCTTTGTTTTATTATATGTGCTTGAGAAACTTTAACAGAAAAATACACAACTCCAACTTTTCTCCCCCTTTTGACTTCATCAGAAAGAAGAAAAGCTAGGTGTTCAGCACAATAGACATATATATAGCAAAGGGTAACAAGATATATAGTTTGACTTATGGAAAAGCCAAGGTCGGAAATTCTTTTAAAATAACCGTATGAATTTGTGATTAATATCAAATGCTATAAGATAATGGAATAAACATGACATAATCATAACATTCATTCAAACATTTAAACGGAATTCATACATGACTAAAAGTTAAAATAACAAATAACAACCATAAACCTGTAGTTTTAAAACAACACCAGCAACAACAACAAAACTAAGCAAAATCGTAGTCCACTAAACTACTACTTCTAAGAATATGGATCAGCTCGTTGAGTATCCAAGTCCATATAATCTAATCAGTTTGTCAAACGTCGAAGCTCTTCTTGGACTTGATGGTGCGTAGTATCAAGAGCATCCATCCTATTAGTGATGTAGCCTCGAAGCAAAAATAACTCGTCCATAATCACCTGATTAGAAGGAGTGGAGTCAGATAAAGAAGATTCAACATAAAATGAGGGTCGAGTACTAGAGTCAGGAGAAGGATTTTCTAGGTTAGCAGTCTGTTGATCACCATGATGCTTATAAATCATGTCGGTGGTATCTCGAAAGAATCTCATATTGTGGATCACATCCACATCAAATTTGTTATCCCGAGCCTCAAGTGGATCTTAGACTCTCCAGCAAAAGATACGCTAGAATACTCAAATATTGTAATTATGATTATAGCATAAGACCCTCTAAAGGCTCATATTTGTTTCATTATCATTAACGTCCAATTAATTGACACATTATGTTTGATGACGTACATCAATTGTAGTTTCATATCATTTAATTGTGAATGATTTGAAATCTTTGGAACCACGATGTAACTCAAAAAGTAATGAAGCAAACAATCCTCTAGGTTTAAATTTCCTACAAGTAAAATGTTCTAGTTTCTAATAGAATCACCGACAGACATTTGCTTACGCAGTTCAATTTCCCTATTTGAATATCTACACATAGAGTAATAGAAATTCATATTATTATACCCTTCTAAGGCACATTGAATACTTGATTCTACTATCGTCCCTAAGTATGACATATTACCGCAAATAGAACTTAAAGTTCTGAAGTCTATGGCAATTTATTTGCCTTTGACAAAAGAGAAGACTTTATTCTTCTTGAAATTTAAATTTTAGTAAAATACACGTACAAGTTCAGGATAATATGAACAATAAATTTCACAAAATTCAAAGAGTTTTTTATGCTTAAACATGGTAGAGAAAATGAAATCATTATTCTCCAAAGAACTTAACATACCATACTTTGGAGTAAAAATGGGTCTTTGTATGAAGTGCTCCTTGAAGACTTTGCATTGGTCCTCATTAGCAAGAAATTGCGCCAAGTCCAAAGTCTTGATCTCATTAGAGGTTTGTTTCCTTTCTTGAGTCACATTAGTGCGTTGTTTCTTGGTTGTGGAGGATGAAGCCATGAAGTTGAGTTTTTGTAAACTTAGGTTTTTGAGGTTTGGAGATTTAGGGGTTTTTGATTTTGACCTCTAAACATGAAAATGATGGTTGGAATGGTTAGAGCAACACAAATTTGCTTTTTACAAGACCATGAAACTATAGCATTTCCGAGAATATGACAAGTACCATTTGTATTTTGCTTTTAGTTTTACATCCAGCAAAATCTGGATCTAAATATCCCACCAAGTCACATAAATTTCCTTTGTGACACCATAATCCTATATCAATGTTTGGTAATCCCAATGGTTTTTTTCTCATGATTACAAAGTCAATTTTACAAGAGTTTAATAAGTAACAAAGGTTTACTGTGATTTGTGAAAAATCCAAAGTTTGTAATAAATACAAACCTTTAATGAACCAAAGGTTCTGGACGAAGTAAAGTAATTGCCGTTTCAAAATATATGCTATGATGGGTCATTTTGGGCACATAGTGTGAAATGGGGTCTCACAACCATTGCACACATGAGTCTTTACTTGGAATTCCATTTTGTGGTAGATTAACACCGAAAGAGCTTTCTAAAGTGGAGATTTTATCAATGAACGTTGGAAGGCCTAAACATTTCTTTGCACCTTAGAGATGAAATTCCTAACAATTGCAAAAGTAAGGAAGATGATATGGATGTTGTGAACGACATTTTGTAGGTCAATACAAGTGCCATTAGATTACTGTATTCGTTTAGTATTATTATCATGGATAATAGTATATGATTAACAAATGCAAACTTCCATTGCTTGAGATTGTTTGTCACACGTCGACGAATAAGACATTTAGTGTTTCATTTTTTTATATGGGGGCTGAGAAGTTTCCAAAGTTCCTATGAGCATTACAATAATTGAAATGTTTGATTGAAGATGATAAAGGCCTACCAGAGTTCATTGTAACCATGTTGCCTTAATCTTCGTAATCGATAATGTTTTTCTGAAGGCAACTCATTTATTGTGTCAATTTCACATCGACAAGAATGTTTGGTGAAGCATGTAAGGATTGTCCAAAAATCTCATAATATGTTGAGGACACATATCTGATTGACAAGACAAAAGAGCAATTTATAAATGCATAGACTCCTAAGTCATAAGTGTATGCATCTTGGAAATCCAACTTCTAATAGGTAGTGTAATTTCACTTTTAACATATTACCTACAATTCTCCATTGAATGAGTCTTCTATTCAATTTGTGTTAACAAGGCTCAAAGTGCACATGCATCGTTCAAGAAAACACTCAAGATAACATAGGGGATTTGTGCAAATATTTTGGATTGATGTGGAAGATGCTCATATGTCAGCACAATGGTATATTAGGTTTTCCAAAGAATCATAACGGAAGTCAAGCGACGGGTGAATGACCAGTTCTATAAGGGCCTGTGGGGATTTGTGTCACATGCATGTAGACTATATAGCCAATAATGTAGACGCTCTTGATAAAAAGAAATGTGAAATAGTGATTTGTGATTGCAAAATTATAACAATTCATGGATTACAGTGCCCATGCGAGCTTTCCAAGTATAAAGATGAGAAAATGTGCATTACATTGAATGTATTTCATGATCATTGGCAAAGACATTTGTTATACGAAAAGAATATAAGAACCCGAGAGCTTCTTAAGATTGTGATTCATAACCATTGATTAATGAATTTTTCTAACAGTTACCAAGTAGCGATAGGGGTGGAAAGAAGAGACTTATGAATAGACTTTATCAACTACTATACTCATACACAACATCATTGGTGCCACCTAAAGCTAAGCCAAAGATAAATGGTCGTCTCAGAAGTTAAGCGGGAGAGAGAGCAATATCCAACACAATCGGAGCTACAAGGTGAAGAAAGTGATGTTATAGTTATTGAAAGTTTATCCTAGGCATTCACGTCCCAAGTTCCCAACCCATACCATAAAGCCAAAGCGGGAATCAAGAATTTGCGCAAGTTTCCTTTGGTTCTTCAAGGCCATATTGAGGAAATCAATGACATTCAAGGAGATGCAATTATGTTTCCGACTACTTTCCATTTACAACTTTGGAACTAAATAACATTTTATGTCAACCAGTCATGAAGTGATTAGTGATGACACAATATAAAGAATTGTATGTATAGAGAATGACCCACAAATTGTATAATTATAAACATGCCAAGAATTCACTATTCATAAGTAAAAATGCTCCAATTGATCGACATCATTGAATGAGTCTTTCTGATATCGTACCAGTTATTGCATCATGTTTGCTTCATTATGTCTTAACATTGGTGAATGTATGACATATCTACAACACATATTATCACCAGGAGAGAATCCATGTATTTGGACTATTGGATATATTGCAAGTAAAATATGTTCATCATTAGTACTTTGTGAAGTTTTGTGCATTTTCCCAAAAGCTGATAAATTCATCACACGTGAGACAAATTAAGTGCACCTAACTTGGCTCATCTGTGTGCGATTTTCATAAAATTGCCCACAGATAAGTGTGATAAGACCATGAAAAGTATAAAATGCATTGACCTGACTTTTGATGAAAACTTTTTTTTCGATAAGAACTTTTGATGAAAACTACACGATAAGAATCTAATTAAACACATATTAAGGTTGTTGACTTGTCAACCTAGTGTGCAATATAGTTTATATAAAGATAGATCAATCATAAAAAATGATCATTAAAGGATCAATTATGTATCAAGTCAAGAGTTGACTAAGCAAACCTAAGATTGACCTAATGAAGACCGAGAATTATGTTTTAAAGAAAAACTCAATGTGTCTATTGAGAATCTATATTCATCCCTGACGTGTGAAGTACACGCCTCAACTTGTGTGTGGAAGTTAAAGAGGGACATGCAATACAGCAGAACATTCTGAAGAGAGCTACAGAACAACAATAAAATATTAACAACACAGTAAAAAAAACTTAATCCTAATTAATACATCAAGAAAACTTAGTCCTAAAAAAATATTTTGATAGAATAAAAATACCAAAAGCCTCTAGTTTTCAAATATGGTAAGACAGATACACTTCCACAGAAGTTTTTCTACATTTTGTAAAACCACATACAATATTTTGATAGAAGACTGGATGATCTACTTCAGTAATATAATAATTATGCTAAGAAACTATACATTAGAGTTTTTTGTGGATAAAGAATCAAAAGGAGATAAATTTTACTGGGAAACTAAAACACCTTATTAGATATGGGTATACATCTGTTGTCCCATAAATTGTGTCATTGTAGGAGTACAACATATGTTTTCCCATTAGATAGAATGCATGATTGTTTTAGAGATGTTAATGGAACTTTTATGCCATTATTTTACATTTCTCACCTAATAGAGGAGATATGAAGAATAGAAACGTGCAAGATACATCATTTAGAAAGAAAACATATGGAGGAACCTGTGCTTCCACTATAGTATACTTATCAATACACCAAGAAACAACAAACCTTTTCAATTGATAGGGCATTAAAATTGGGTGATTTTGAAATATGTTCTTATGCCTTGTTACTTGCACATTAAACCAGCAGCATGTGTCACAAAAACTAATGATCTCAGATCAACTTTAACCGAATCATAATCTTCTTATTAAATCCCAATATAAAGTGCTCATAGAAATACAAATAGGAATTGCATGTGCAAAATTTGTAAATTAAAACAGATGTATTTTTCAGGAGTCCTCCTCAGTATTTGTCTGTCTGGCAGTAATCTTAATTTCCTAGGAAGAGAGCTTTACATTGCTTTATAGTATCCTCAGGACTTGTAACTGAAAAAAATTCACTATTTGTTAGTAGCATAGAAACATTTCTTATCTTGCAGTGACTTGGTTTTCAATTTAATTCATTAAAAAATATGGAGTTGTTTTCATCGGGCATTGAATGTTTGAAAGTAACATTCAGTGGTTTTCACATATGATGATATATAAAAAAAGGGTGGCCCAGTGCACGAGGCTCCCACATATAATGATATAAGTTAAGAAAACAACTAACCTGTGTGCCCAATAGTCCGTTCCGATTCATAAATTTCATGATCATTGCCACCCTACTCAAAGAAAGATACAATTAATAAAAGAAGTTATAGGAAACGGATTAACTTCTTGGTATTTACCATGTCAATGAAAGGTTTGAATCTAGAAGAGAAAAGAAAGCTACAACAAGTAATGAAGAGGGAAGGTAACATTGGTCTTGAGGATGGATGAGATTGCACTAGTTGTTTTACAATAATTAGATAAATCCTTTCAATAAATATATAAAATCTAAAATCATTTCATTTTGGGTATCATTTCATTTCATGTCAACATATAGAACTGAATCAAATTACCAACAACTTGCTTCATACAACAACTTCTGCAAGAAGGAACTTGAAGCATTTTGATACAAAAGAATAATTTTCACATTTAAAGAAAAAGGGCCTGCTAATAAATGAGATTAAATAGCAAACAAAATGACCTTGCATTTTGTATGCAGGGAGAAGAGAATATACGATCGCAGAAATAGTAGGTTTAAAATGTTTGCATAATAAACTGATGGACTACCTTGTAAGTTTTGTCACCAAAGAAGTGGATTTCACTGAAATCATCAAGGTATTTCAGGCAGTATGTTTTATCCCAACCTTGAGGGAAAACCTGTGGAGAGGATTCAAATTAAAACCTGTTATAGGCTTATCATTTGAACAATAAAAAGTCACCAAAATATTAAGACATTACTTACATCAAAGCTTATCTGTCCTCCGATGGAAAATGTCAAGTTAAGATGAGCAAATTTCTCTCGAAGTACGGAAACCATTTTTGAACGTATGTTCTGAACCTGAGAAAGTAAATTGCAACTTTTCAGGAAAAACTAAAGTATACCTCTAGCACAAAAATTCACAATACGGAAACTGAAAATTCTAGGAATACACTATGAGCCAAAGTACATTACCTTGTCATACTTCTCAAATTCATCTCTTTCTTCTTGGCTGCAGTTTCTCCCAATTGGTGACACATTCAGCATACCGCTGCGGAACTCTATAAATGTACCCCTGAAATATTATTATGTCAAATAGGAATCAACACTCCTGTACGTATAGCCAACATGAAAAAAATATGATTAGTCTCTAGATCCCACTAACCTCTTAATTGGAATATCCAAATCAGCAATGTAATGAAGTGTAAAGTTGATAATCTCCTGCAAAATAATCCTCAACTCCATCATTATAACAAGTAGGCTAATTAATATAAAATATCATCTTTACACCTCACAAGTTTATCAAAATCAAACTACAAATCTATAAAGGTAAACTCATATTCATACAATTGTCTTCTAAGCATAGCAACAACACACAATTCATAGCCCAACTTGATTTCTGTTTTTAGGTTACACGGGCATATCACATACTACGAATCACATATGCTGATAAGCTCATGTAACAACCAGATACAATATAAGGAGGTCGTAAGAAGAGAAACTACAGTCTCCCATGAGCAAAGAGTGCCTTGAATTGGAATAGAAACAGAGGCCTTACCTTGAGCTTTTCTTCCCCAATGAAGTCCTTCAAGCTCTGGAAAGAGGGCAATACAACACTCATCAATGTGTATTAAAGTAAAATGCAACATTGAAATACAAGAGGAGAGGGTAAAGCTGAATTATGAAGCATAGGTAGCTTAATCTATAAATCATTCCTTCAGTCAAAGCTCTGCAATTCTGAGTAATTATTATTTGTTAATTCTGGCACAGATGACTAAATCAACATTCTATAGGTGCAAAATAGCTATGATTTCCTTTTATATACATACAAAAAACTAGTCATTAGAATACTTGCTATAGGTCTGGCTTTTCATACAAATACAAGTATAAACAGTACTAAGATACATCTAAATTCATGCTCATTGTGTTAGTCAAAAAAACATCTCCCCTGATCAAAGCAATTTTATTTTATCATAGCTCAAGGCTTATGTGTCATACCTGGGTTCCAATGAGCTTTCCCTCCTTATGAGCCAGAAGACCATTCTCAGAAAATACGTAATCATAGTCATTGGTAACTGCATAGAAAAACGGACACTCAGAGAATAAATCCTTTTATTTGGTTCTGTCTTCTTCCTTTATTTTCATTATGAAAATTAAAGTTCATACATTAAACAGTTCACAGCTTATCAAAAGATATATGGTTCTTAATGAAAAGGAGAGAATGGAATGGATCTCTGTATATGGATGGAAATTAGCTAATATTTTAGATGACAGCAATATTAGAGGCTGGAATACACAACACAGGAACAAGAAAAGAAATACCAGTAGGAATTAAGTAACTCATGCAAAGAGACTCTAAAATCAATTTTCTTAAAGTGGTTTACCATGACAGTATCAGAAACCAAATAACTGGTTATAGCTAACCTGTATTCCCAAGTTGCTCAGATATCTTTATAAAGTCAGATCCACCAACAACTCCAACTGTTATGACCTGTTCTCAGACATTTCAAGATACCAAAAAAAATTAAAAGTGCCATAAAATGTTATATATTTGATGGGTAGACACTCGGAGAAAACAGATACCAAGAAAAAGTGAAGCACACAAGAAAAAGTAATTTTTTAAGTGATGTACCTTCCGTAGTTCTTGCATGAACTTTAACATCTCCGGAGTAACCACCTTGCATTTGAATAGGAAACATTAAATAGATATAATGCAATACTAACAACCTAAAATAATACACCCAGATTTGTAGTTTTGTTCTTGTTCAGGAAGGGGCGTGAGTTCTTTTTATGATGAGTGAACAGCTGAAGTAACTTCAGACGACTTTAATATAATAGATTTGGTACAGAACAATACCAAAATGTTTCATCTGATATATCTTGCAGTTAAAATCATAACAGGATAATAATACACATGAAGTGTTTTAGCTTTAGGAAAAATAGATACCTTCCTAGGAGCTGTAAGAGTTCCATCAACATCAAATAAAGCAATTAAACCAGGTATCCTAGCAGCCATTATATCTTATTGCTCTCCAAATAGCCTGCAAAACCTTCAAAAGATTTTCATCAAAGATTAAGAAAATATATCTTCAAAGTCACAAATAAGCTGGTTTTTTCAATAATTCTTGTAAAGTGTTTATCCTTCATCAATCAACAACCAAACATTTATCCCACTAGGTAAGGTCGGCTACATTGATTGAATGACGCCATAATGCTCTATCAATTCAGGGAAAATTAAGAAAGAAAATTGTAGAACTTGTCTATCAATTAATAATAACATCATACAAAATTTCATTCAGATCCAGCAAATATATCATCCAGCTTGAACATGGGCTACTTGTTTTCTTCAATGCTCCATCAACAAGTTTAGAAAAGAAGAAAAGGAGTAAAGGAAAACTAAGAAAAACAAATAAAGGGAAACAAATGATTTAGGGCACATTTGTTTAGATTTTAAAAAAATGATCTTTTGAGAAGATGAAAATTTGTTGTAAAAAGCTAAATTCAGCTTCTGCTTATTTATAAAAGGCTAATTATTCCCAGTCAAAGAAATGTGCAAGTACCAAAGCCCAGAAATGATTTCGTAATCAAAATAATCATTTAAAAAAAAGCTAAACAAACAGACCCTTAAGCTTTAAACGAGTCAATGAATTGCACAAAACATAAATCTCCAAAAAAGATTTCAAATTTGTAAAACTTGTGTAATTGAAGCTGAAGACAAGTGCAGTGAGAAAATTGAATAGCAGATTTTAGAACTCAAGAGACAATCAGAAGTAGAAAAGAACGTAAAACTTCTGTAATCTAGAATCCAAAAATACCCAATTACTACAAAAAAATCAAACACCAACTGAAAATTTCATTATGAAGAAAACCCAAATCCAGAATACAAGTAGAGTAGAATACGATGAAACTTACCTTTGAAAATGAGTGCAGTGTAGAATGAGAGATCTAGAATTGGTGTTTTATATTGGAACGGATTGATTGAGATCTGTGTGAAAGAATTGGTGGGGCCCAAAGAAGTAGTAGCCGAAGAAATGAGTGTAACAATGACACTTTATTCAACTAAACATGTGTTTGCTCTCTTAGTTGTCGTATCCTATGAATTATTACTATGGCGCTGCTGTGAATTGTAATAACTTACAAATACCTGGATTTGAGGCGTATTTATTAAGATGGATAAAGGAGGAATGTTACTTTTGGTTGGAAATGGGTGTTGATTTTGAAAGAAAATTAACCTTAAGTATGAAGGGAAAATAACCTAAAAGGCTATAAAATTGGTAAACACTTTTCAATCGCGATTGAAATTTTTGGTTAAAGCAGATCACTATTATAATTAATAGTTTTTTGGGAACAATTATAATTAATAATTATATAAATATATAATTTTAGGTAATTAAAAAACTATATATAATTATATTGGAATAATGTAATTTAACAGTCTAGTTCACTTTCCAATTGGATGTGATTTTTCACGATTCAAACTCTTGATCAATTAAGAGTGTGAGCAAGGTCTGTTACAAGCGTGTTCAACGATTTGATTGTCTAGTCTATACTCATATCATTGATTAACATAAATGTCATTAAACTCAATTGATCATTCACTTGCAAGTTTGCTAAGGGGTCTGATTATCAAGTATGTTTGAAACAGTGAGTCAATAGTTGGATTTATTGACTCAATCTGTATTAAAAAAAATTAAATATTATAACAGTAGCTAACATTGTTTAATAACTCTATACTCTAAATTTAAAATATTATTATACATAATTAAATGAGTACAGACCTATGTTGGTCTTTCAAATTTTTTGTGTGTACCAATTTGGTTCCTAAAAATTTAAAAACTCCAAAATGGTTCCAAAAAATATCAAATGTGAGTCAAATTAGTTTTTTTAATTTTTTTTATAATCCCAGATAGGACTATTTTAACTCATATTCATGATATTTGTGTACTAGTTTGGATTGCTATTTTTTGGATCCATTTGGTATAAGTGGAAAATTTTAAGAAGTACAAATTAGTTGAAACCATTTTTGAATTGGAAAACAACATTTTTGGTTGTTTTTAAAAAAAAATTAATTGACTCGACTGATCTAAACGGTCTGACCATCATAGTAATTATTTTTAAGCTTAAATCGATTGAGTCGATCCGAGTCATCTCAATTTTCATGCAAAACTGCTTAAATGAGACTCAGACCAATTAGATTTCTGATTCACAGTTAGACAAGTAGGACTAGTCGGTTTGAGTCGATTTTTATAACAATGATTACATAATGAAATTATTACATGGTACCAGATCAATCATCCTAATCATATTTGCTTTGAAATAAATTCATTTAATTTAAATCACTAATGAATCAACAATGAATATTTGATTTGAACTATTTGTCTAAGACCATGTGATAAATTCTCCTTAAACATATGTTAGTGATAATAAAATTCACTTTGTACTTGGTATTCACTTGCCATCATGCTTATTTTTTATTTTAATTTTGTAATTTATTAATGAAAGTATTATAACATTATTCGATTATATATATATATATATATATATATATATATATATATATAATTTCGCATATTGATAGTATTAATGAATAATGTGAATAGATAAATATTTACGAAGAAAAATAAACGTAAATCAGTTTAATTTGCTTATCTACGAAACTCTTCTCATTTTTTACACAAATACACTAAGATTCTAACATGTTATGTGTTAGTAGTTTATATATATATATATAAACTTGAGACATGAAAATTTGTATGATAAATCTATATTCTTCTGATACATAATCCTAAAATCCTCCTAATTATTAGAGACAATTTTACTGTTTTCTTGTGCATATTTAAGACAATGAGACATTTATTTTTACATTGGATATTAATTTTTTGTAGTATTAGAGGGAATTTTAGGAGAATACACTACTGGACTTGTGCAAGTTAATAGCCCATCAACTTCTTTAATAATAATAACATTTAGTTGAACAAAAATTAGTTGAACAAAAATTATTTATATAAGAATAACTTTATCCTTGTATATTCAACCAATCAAATACTAGTATGTATAACACTGTTATTTAAAAATTAATTTAATATTTATTTGATATATATTTATTAAAATCTCATTGGTAGTAATGAGTAGGCATAAGATAGAAGATCTAAATTTCATTTAGCTTGTTTAACCATGAAAAGGAAATTCAGGATGTATTGAAGTAAATCCTAATCATATGTAACAACTAACATTGCAATACAGCCATAGTTTTGTTTTGTTTTTGGCGGATCTCACTGGAAAATAATTACTAGAAGTTAAAAGTAGTTGCAACTATATGGATGAATCATACAAGTCAAACGTAACATGGTTTAGACAAAGGCCATTGTTGGAGTAATTTGGAAGAATTCGGAAATCAATGAGCAGTTCCACATTTACAAGCAACTTTTGCTTTACGTTGAAAGGAAACTTCTAGCAACCTCACTCAACTTCCTTTCAAGGTTCACGCACGCTAATAATGGGACATCTAGTTACCCTTGATAGAAGTAAAAGCACAGCTCATAGTTTTGAACTGAAATGGTGGGACTTTAATGCCGTGAGGGACAAAATCTGGCTTTATCTGCTATAGCTTGCATTCAAGACGCAGTATACATGGTCACGGTAAAAGTGAACTCCCCCATGGGAATTTATCACTGCAAGATCAAAGGGTTATTTGTACTCTCACTAACAAAACGGGCAAAGTCTCATGGACCTACCTACATAGCTCATATTTTTTTTTGCGGATAAGACATAAAATTTGGACTTTTGCCCATTTGCTTATGAATACTTCTATTGGGCAATGTTTGGTAGCCCAAGAGCGTACGGAAAAAAGAATAAAAATTCAAATAAATTATAATGTCATAATGTCTAAGACAATTGTGATGTAATATAATTTGTTCAATTTTATATAAAATATAAAAAAACACTTTTAAAAAAAATTTCTTCAATTTATTTAATTTTTTTATTGTATTAATGTTTTCTTTTTAAATTGCTTATCAATGCTTGCAGGCTGCACACGTGCCCCCTTTTAAAACGGGTGAGGTATGTCATTTTGTCCATTGAGACAATATAAATATGTTCATGTCTGCTTAAAATTTACAGGCACATACAAAACGGGTTGGGTGGTCCATTTTGCCATCTATACTTTATACTACTGACTCTCAATACTAGAATGTGAGGAAAAGATGATAAAAAAAACTTGACCTTAATATAATAAAAAAATCTAGACACTTAATCTTTTTTTATTCCACATGTTAGAATTTGGGCTAAGTATTAAGCTCACCTACACTGAATAAGATCTCATCCCTTATTTTACCACTAACTTAGCCAAGAGTTAGTTTCATACAGATCACTGTGGAAGACCAATGATTCATACACTATTGTGCAAAAACAAAAGGATGAGATCCTACATTATATGAAAACTAAATACGGTTAATTTGAACTAAGTTTATAACATGTATATAGCTGAAATCCTTCTCACTAAAGACCAAACCACTCCTCATTAGCATAGTAGACCATAAAGTTGAAAATGTTAGTAATATTTGTACACTTTTTGCATTCTTCTATACGCCCAAATGAAGCTTGGAAAGATCTATAGATGATTTTAGAGATAGTAAGTGAATGGCTTATCTAAGAGTAAAATCTTCCCGAACATTTGAAGCAAATATGCAAGTTACAAAAAGTCATCTATGGATTTAATATGCTATGAACAGAAAACACATTTCATATCCTCATCCATTTGAATAAGTTTCATCTCATGAAATTCATTTTTAGTTGCAACACTTGAGAGGAGAAAAACAATGACCTTATTGTTTGAATATAACTACAACTGGTGACTATATTTTATAGGTTAAGACTGACTTATTTAAGGAAAAAAGTAAAAATACGCAAAGCCTTGTAATTGATAAATTTTTTTCCTAATTATTACAATGAAATAAAATAATAATAGGATCAGATTTTTTAATAATAAAGTGAATCTCCTAAAATTACAATAACAACCCTCCCTGTAAGGATTCTCCATACAAAGCAACATACCTTAGTTGGAGCACAGCTTAACCATACACTTTTAAACAAAGAGCCTGCTTCTGTTTTGACCACATAAATCCTAGACGATCATAGACTCCATTTCGAATGGTAACTTGAGTCTAGTCTGCAAGAAAAAGCTATAGCACTTGATACAAGCTTAAAGCTGCTCCAAAACAAAGTTCTCTTCCAATACAAATTCCAACTCCCCACCCCATTAAGCCAAGAACCCGATTTAGCTAACGAAGTCATTTTTTCATTGCTATCAGGAACAATTTTGGAAAAGACTATTTCAAACGTTGTTGGATTGGCATTCCAAAAAAGCGTTTGAGTTCCATCACTGAAATCCTTCCACAAACCAGTCCCAATCATACCCCAAAATGGAACTCACCTACTTTCTCCCACTAAGAACTTAAGATTCAATTTGCTATAGGCAACAAATCACCATAAATAGTATTAAAAACTCTAACCGATAAGGATCTCCTTTCAACCACCCATCTTCACTTCCATTTACGTAATAAAGAATTATTAAAAAGAGATAAATCTTTCACGTCGAAACACCAATACTTTTTGGTTTTCAAACATCATTATCACGTAGCTAGTTTTCTAGCAATATATTCAATTACCGGAATCCATGTTGAGTATTTTTTCAGCCTTGCCCCAACCAGAATGCCAAGGTATGAGAAAGTGATGGAACGCTTGCACATGAGAAATTGAGATGTCACTTCTGTTAGAAATTATAAATTGAGCATTATTTGATACAATGATATCAGTTATTTGTTCCGGGGTTACATTATAAGTGATCTAATTACTGACTCCTTTAAATTTCTAAAAGCTAATAACAAATATTATTTATTCCGGGTTACATTACAAGTTATCTAATTACTGACTCCCTTTAGATTTCTAAAAGCTAATAACAAATATGGGTTTAATGGGTGGATACCTATCAGGTTAACCCATGAGGATAATGAGAACCATATAAGTTAACATATCAGGAAGGTTATGGTCCCAATACACCAAATCAAAATTTAGTTTTCTCCTCTCCCCATCAGAGTGAAAACGCAAGTCCCAAGAGGAATCAGAGATTTGGTTGAGGAAGACCATCATACCACAAAACCTCTTTCAGAAACATAGATCAAAGGAGCACATCCAAGAACATGGATTCAGGTATGACACTGCACCCTTTTGTTTCATATATGTGCGTGAGAATCATGAAATTCAAGATCCTAGGATTGGTGTTTCACCAATCATAAGGAATTTCCAACAAGTGGTATCAGAACGTAGATTCTGAATTTTATGATTCTCCATTAAGGGTGTTTTCCCAAATCTTGTATGAACCCTAATTTTAATTTGGGGATTTTATGTTTCTGCTATCATGTCATAAAGATTGGGAATATTTGAATTAATCATTTATGCTACATCTTAATAATGTTGAATTCAATGGATTCAACACATGTTCCTAGATGTTCCTATTATGCGTTAATATATTTTATTGGAATCATACATATTGTTATGTTGAATTCACGCACTATTATTGCATGTTTGTTTTCAAAATGAATGAAAAGTTACTATCAATTTATATGAGTTAAATATATGCATTATGATCTGTATAACAAAATGTCAGAATTTGCAGTAACACTGTGAATCAATTTCTTAGGTTTAGTTTTGAACAAATCACTTATTTTTTTTCATAGTTGGGCATTGCAATTGAGGTATGTGCATTAGGCACAAATTTTGTTCTCTTTTTTTTTCATGATGCCTTATAACAATGTAGTGCCAAAATTTATTTGATATACATTGGTATTTTTTTGCAATCTAAACATGTGTATATATGTTTTATGAATAATTATGGTTTAATCATATATATATGTATGCAAGTTATATTGTGGGATAAAATATCTTTTGATTTGGAATTATATTGTGGGATAAGATTTGTTAATCATAAAAGATATCAAATCTCAAGGTTTTAATTCCAAGATCATTAATTTTTAGTAATGGACCCATATTATTTTAATTTTTGTCTGGTAATTATCTTATCTTGGATTAATGGATGCAATATGTTGCCAAAGTAACCTCTATTGTTAGAAATTAATTGAATTCCACAGATGAGTATGAAATTATTTATGCAAATTGTGTTCGGTCCAAAGGAAGACACAATTTGGCAAAATAGTAACATACATGTAATGATAAATATGTAACAATTATAAAGTTTCTTTTCATGTGAATAATAGTCGGTCCAAAGAAAGGCTATTGTTTGACAGAAGTAATTGTTAATATTTGATCATTACACTGAGAGTACCACTTATAAATTGATTTCCTTGTCCAAAGACTAGAGATTGATGTTGTGTTAAGTATCTTGTGATGGGTCTATTATGTGAACATGTCTTGTTTTAAATATATTACATGACTTGTTTGTTTATATTTGAACATGTTATTAATTCTTTGTTATATGGATTTAGTGTCTTTTACCAATGTTGCAAATTTTTCTGCTCAAATTAGTAACATCCCACTGCTGAATGGGACAAACTTTAAGGTCTGGAAGGAAGCCGTAGAAATCATTCTCGGCTGTATGGATTTGGATCTGGCACTTCGTGTGGAGAAACCCATTTCCACTACGGAAAACCTCGATGAGGCTAAAATTGAGAAACGGGAACGCTTTAACCGAATGTGCTTGATGATCATGAAACGCTCTATTCCAGATGCGTTTCGGGGCTCTATATCTGAGGGTAAAAGTGCAAGGAAGTTTCTTGAAGAAATAGAACAAGTCTTTGCCAAGAATGAAAAGGTGGAGACGAGTAGCCATTTGGCTAAACTCATCTCCATGAAGTATAAAGGAAAATGGAACATAAGGGAGTACATTATAGAGATGTCTAATCTCGCATTAAAACTCAAGGCACTTAAGTTAGAGCTTGGTGATGACCTACTCGTGCACTTGGTTTTGATCTCTCTTCCTGCACACTTTGGGCAATTCAAAGTGAGTTATAACACTCACAGGGACAAGTGTTCCCTTAATGAGCTTATATCTCACTGTGTGCAAGAGGAAGAGAGGCTGCAGAGAGACAAGACTGAGAGTGCTCACTTGGCTATAACCCCTCAGAATAAGAAAAGAAAGAGCAATAAGGGTGCTGCGAAAGGGCCTTCTCAGTAAAAGAAATTGAAGAGTAATGATGAATTTACCTGTTACCTCTGTAAGAAGCAAGGACACATGAAGAAAGAGTGTCCTAAATATGCCTCATGGCGTGTAAAGAAGGGTAAATTTCTAACTCTTGTTTGTTCTGAAATTAATTTGACTTTTG
>NC_032010.1:7280103-7349762 GCF_001865875.1 Lupinus angustifolius | reverse complement strand
AAGGGAGTAAATAAATAAAAGGTCACTAAATTTATTATTCTTTTGTTCTTTATTTATTTATTTGTATCTAACAACTAACTATTCATCACTTTTATATATTAGAGTACCATTAAACCGGTGTTGGAATTTATTCCACAAAACCGAGATGGTATTCAAAGGTACTTAATAATTATGTAATAAGTAATTGTTTCGATACCATTATACCGGCTTAGAATTTATTCTAACAAAGCCGAGATGGGGCAAAGAATGAATGACTTATTCACATGATTATTAAGAAAGTAAGTTATAACTAGAATATTCTTGAAACCATTATACCGGCGTTGGAATTTATTTCAACAAAGTCGAGATGGCGAACAAAGAATAAAACCGAGTTCTTTTACTTACAAAAGGAACATAACGAAAATGAGAGTATTAATCTTTCAACAAATTGACACTGCTGTCAGGACGATTTGTTGAGATAAGAAAACTCTCAACTAAAATAAACACCGATCAACGCCTTTCAACACATGTGCGCCTAGCGAACCAAGCTTGGCGTTGGGTGTTGGCTTGGCCTAGTCAACACTTAGTGTAGGTCATTTTTATTTTCTATAATAAATTTGTGGGCCAATATTGGACCTACATTTAACATATTTAAATTTATGTTTTACTTTTAATTTATGCCCAGAAATAATGTTTGAATTTCGAATTGGCTCATTGTGCTTTAAATATGGCATCAAAATTGTAATAGACACTTCATTGCTTGAGCATACTCCTCATAAACTTGGACCAACATCATACTTATCATTTTTATTAATACTAGGCAGGAAAATATAGCTATTCAGATGTGTTGGAGGGAGTATGCTCATGCCTAGCTTGGACATGGTCGTTGGAGGATTAAAGGGCTCATTAATGATGGAATTAGACCTAGTCTTAGCCGTTGGAGCTTCTTCTTGTTGAGTTTAAAGTACCAAACGAGATCCAAAGCTATTTTGCTCGCAAAAGAACATCACTTGGCTGACGAAAAATCAACTCTTGAAGAAAGCATCATATGCTCATAAATTCATGGTTGTGGACTCAATTAAGAGGGAATTAACTTCCATGTCCACCATGTGTTCAAATGAAGTCAATCCTCTAGCCGTGGGTTTCACTTGGAGAAGAATCCTATGTCTCCAAAATTCATTCTAAATCGTGGGGCCTTTAAGGGTGAGTTAAGACCCAAATTCACCACGTGCTCAAGACGTAGTCGTGACATCAATGAGGAAATGGAATCCTAGGCTAACCAAGTCATCAAGCTGTGGGTTTTCAAGCTAACAATAAGAGTCCTATGTCTTCTTCTTTATTTCTTGTCTTCAATGTAATAAATGAAAGTGCAAAGTGTCAAGGATAGCACTAGCAATGCTTTGCCTATGTTTTGATGAAGACAATGTTCTATTAAAGCTTGAAGATGGCTCAACAATCAACATGCCCAGAGCTCATTGGTCATATCTAGACTAGGATATAAATAGAGCCATTATTCTAAGTATTTTGGGATGTGTGTCGTAGTGAGTATAGGTGAGGTGAACCTAGGTGCAAATCTCTCAAGCCATTATAATTGTCATAGCATATCCCTGAGACATATCATGTAGTTAATTGTATGTTCATGCATTAATCATAGATGTTATATGTGCATATTAGGCATAATATAATTGCTAAAACATGTATAGGAGTTAAGCATAACATATGAGAAGTGTACCTTTTGAACCACGTATCTTAATATGCTAGTTAATCGATTAATGTGGTGACTTAATCGATTAACTCAACTGTTTTTCTATTATATCGGTGTTTCTGTTACAACTGGTTTCTGTTTTAGTTCTGTTACACTGGTTAATCGATTAATGGGTTGCCTTAATCGATTAACAGGTCTGTTTTGTGTTATAACTGATTTCTATTTTCACCGTTTAACTGATTACAACGAATCCAACTGTAAAAACTGCCTAGTATAAATTGAGGCAACTTCCAGAAAATTGTAGCATTACATTCCATTGTATAGGATTGTTTTAGAGAGCATATTTCATTTTGCATTCTGTTTTTGCAAGAGAGTTGCATGTGTGAGGAAGAGAGTTACCATGCTTAATTGAGTTTTGATTTGCATACTGTTTTTCACATTCTTATGCTCATCCTTATCTTGCTCACATGTTCATGCATTATTTATAAAGATTGTTAGAGATATATAATTTATTACTATTTTTGATTAACTCACATGTTCTTGATGGCTTGAGTGAATTGTGAGTGAGTTAGTCTTTAGGTCTTTTACGTGTAATATTTCAAGCATTATTGTGCTTATAATACCTTGCTATTGTAATATGTTTTTTGTGTATTTTGGATTGATCTCTTGGTGTCGTACCACCACAGAGATTAGGATTCTTCACCGAGACTAGGACGTCTTGATTTGAGAACAAGAATCTTGGCTGGGGTTGTTTCACGAGAAAGGTTTTCTTAGGCGATAGGTAGAGTCAAACCAAGGGTTAGGTGTTCTAGATTTCAAGAAAGAAGCGCCCTATGTTCTTGTAAATTGAATTGGTGTGTGGGATCATACGTATATTCAATATTGTGAAGAAGAAAATCTCCCAAGATCAGAAGGGGAGGCCTGGATGTAGTTTGCAGTGGACCGCAAACGAACCAGGATAAAAATCCATCTTTGCACGTTGTTCTCTCCTAAAATCTTCTTTACTTTTCTTGTTGTTTCAATTCGAGTTAATAGCTGATGTTTTGCATAATTGTTCACTGTCATATGCTTATTAATATTGCTTAAAAATATATGTTTTATCTCTATTCAATTGATTTTAAATAACTGTGCAATTTGTATCTCTGATCATTTTGTGTATGTGTTAATCGATTAACTGGGCTGTTTCTAGAACTGGGTTTTGGTGTGAGAAGCGGTGATTGATAACCGCTACACCTATTCAACCCCCCCCCCTTCTAGGTGTTCCTAAGCCACTGATACCTAACAATAAAGTTGAAATTAAACATGTATTATTAGCTTCTAGTCGAATTTAGTCAT
This sequence comes from Lupinus angustifolius, assembly GCF_001865875.1. Taxonomy (NCBI): domain Eukaryota; kingdom Viridiplantae; phylum Streptophyta; class Magnoliopsida; order Fabales; family Fabaceae; genus Lupinus; species Lupinus angustifolius. The sequence goes on along the minus strand of NC_032010.1, from coordinate 7,346,743 downwards.
GTTTAGGAGTAGATTCATGAGCCAAAGGAATCCAATGTTGGATTACCTTTGCATTAGGCATTTAATGTTTTGTTTCCTCTTGTTTCTTGAGAGCCAAGTTCGGCTAGCCCACATACTATATGTAGCCATGACATTTCATGAAATAAACAAGTTGAATTTGATTGTTAAATTGAGGATTATTGTAGGTGAGAGCATTGTCCATTATCTAAACCTTCTTGGTTGAACCAAGATTAAAAGTTCTTATCAAGAATCAAGTTCTTGTGGTGAACTTCACCTTGGCTTATCAACACCTCAAGTGTTGTGGTGCCCTATCACGCCAAATCTAATCCATCTTCTTTTATCTTTACTTATGCAATTTCGCTGCATACTCATTCATAAAAAGGCTCAACAAACCGTTAGCTTGGCCATACACCAACCAAGATAAATCGCGTTCTAGAATCTTCCAAAAAAAGGTTCACATCACTTCACCATGGCACACATCCATTGTTCTTTCTCTTAATTGTTTGTAGCCTCTTGAAAGCTACATGGATCTCCTAAATTGGTATGGAAAGCAACTAAGTCATATTCACAAAAACCATATTTCTCTAGAGGTTTGATATGACATCTATTCTTGTCTCTGACAAGTATATACTCCTGCACACCTAAACTCTCCGTCTGTTAATCATCATGTTCATGACTTGAAGTAGTGCATGGTTCTTTGCCTCTTTTCACTTGAACTGTTTCTTTGCTCAATGGGATCATATTTGATCACATGTCTCTCCATTTGGTATGAGCACCTCTACCAAAACTGATTACTTCAACATGAAATCTTCATAAAACACTACATCCTTGCTCAACACCACTTTCCTAGAAACTGGATCCCAGAACTTGAACATCTTCACACCTTTGATACATCCAATGAAGAAACACCTCTTTGACTTGAGATAAAGTTTAGATCGTTCATCATTAGATACATGTACATGAGCAGAACAACTATATATACACAAAATTTTGTAATTGACTGAGTTATCAGTCTAGTGGAATATGAGTCATTGCACAACATCATCAGCAACCATGATAATAGAAGAGAACATCTTCAAATTGTTGTTTTCAGAAAATAAAAATGATAATAACTAATTAAGTTGTTGTTTGGTTGAGTAGCATAAAAGTCATTATCTTTTACAAGTTCCCAACACCATCCTCAATTGTGCAAGCAGGTTAGAAATTAAGTCCTTCCTTTGATAAAAACTCAATTCTTACTAATATGGTGTTTCATTGCATGATAAAAATTGTCAAACTACACTCTCATTATAATGTTATTTTTATTTCTATATTTTTGTGCATGGGGACATGTTACAAATAATACACTTTTCTATTTCGTGACTGTTATTTATAAGTTCAATTGCCAACAACAATAAATGGGCTGAATATAACATTTATAAATAGATAAAGACATAGATAGACAAAGGAGAAAATAATATGAAGAAAACATGGGTTGAGAATCAGGACTTATGGACGAGTAATTGTACAAGTGAGTAATTGTACAGACGAGTAACTGCGCCAACAAATAGTTATAGACAATTTCAAAAATATTTTTTTCCAAAAGGACCACACCAAATCAACTCAGTCTGTGGAGCACAACCCAAGTTCCTACTTCTATTATCTATATAACAAAAAAAAGCCCCTAGCCACATCAACCTGAACACGTATCGCGACCTTATGCATTGTTTTCTCACTTAAAACACTCCACATCATCCTGGACACGTGTCGCAAACTTATGCAATGTTTTCCCGCTAAATATACTCCATTGATCAATGTACAGCCTCACACACCATATAAAAATACTTTTACTAATTATTTGAAGATAACTCATAAATGATAATTATAATAATATTAATAACTTATAATAAAGAGGATTTGATTCCCTTTTCACATCCATATTTTCTCTCTCTCAATTTTGTTTCATAATCCATTTTCTTCTTTGTTTCAGATTCAGAACAAATAGTAAAGAGGATTTGAAACCATTTTCACAACCAGTTTTCTCTATCTCTCTATGTCTCTCCTTTTTTGTTTCATATCTCTCTATTCTTCTCTTTGGTAGTTACAATCGAAAATACTTCATTCGTCGGATTTACTTCGCCATCATCACAAAAAGCATGTATAGTTATCTTTGTTAAACCTAATATGATGCTTTTTGTATATCGCTACTAAATTTTTATCATTGTAAATTTGTTCTTATTTTGTAGATATGTTCTTTAAGGTACATCTTTTTCATTGATTTTTTTTGTTTATTTTATAGATCTATTCTAATTCTGTATATTTGTTATCATCTTTCATTTATTTGTTTGTCTATTTTTTCATAGATTTTTTGTTTAATTTTTTCTTTAAAGTGTATTTTTTCATTGATTTTTTTGTTTATTTTTCGTTGATTTCTTTATTTTGTATATATGTTCTCATTGATTTCATTATTTTTGTTGATTTCTTCTTCCAATAATTCTCTTCTTTAGCGTTTTATTTACGAGGATCTCATCTTAAGAATGATTACACCCTCAAAAATTAACAACATGGTGGCTTTCTTAAGTCCAACATAGTTACTTTAACTATATCACAGGTAAATATATAGTTTTTGTCTAATGATTTATATCTGATAGGATTTTTATAGTAATTTGATTGAAATTTTTTATATGATATACTCTGTTAATCATTTGATCATTTGATCCTGATTTTTCATTAATATTTCTGGCTGTTAAAATGTTGTGTGATTAAGAAATTTTTTATCTTATTTAATTATAAAAAATTCTACATCAACTTAGGTTTCCTCAAGTCATATAAATAGTGTTGTGTTTTTTGAATTTGTATATGTATATGATTTTGATAAAATATAAATGTTCCTTTATTCCATTTCTTCAGTGTTATTTACAATATTTGGTTGTAATTTCATGTACATATACTTACAATAGCAACACGTACTAGAGAACATGATCCAAGTTAACTTAAAAGTTAACTTAAGAGAAATAAACTTAGGAATTTGATTAACTGTGTTTTTAATGCTTCCATGAAATTAGGAATTTCTTGGCATGATTTAAGTTTTTTACTTTAAATTGCGATATTATGGTTTAACATGATCTTCAATCAAATTTCATATACTACAATCATTTAGGAATTGATTTTGTGAAATTTATGATTATTCGTTCGAATTCCAATCTTTTGTTTTCTGTCATTGATACTTTGAAATTCACATGAGGAATCAATTAACTCCAATTTATTTCGAGCAATCAATTTTGAAATCATTTAGAAATTGATACTTTGACCATTTAGCGAATTTCAACAATCAACATTAACTACTCAATCATTAATGTACATTTTACATTTTACATTAAACTTAATATATTGACTTTTAATTTGAAAGAATCTTCTAAAAGTGAGCACTATCAGATACTTTATTACGTTATACATTCCTTATATATTTCATTTAATCACCATGCATGATTGGTTTACATATACATTTATTACATATTCCTTTCAATTAGCATCAATGATTTGCTCATCAAACACAATGAAAATTTTAAACTTAATATTTTAACTATGCATTTCACCGTACTAAAAATAAAAGTTAATGATAATTATTTTTTTAATATAAACTTAATGTTCATTAATATGCAAAACTCTGAAGAATGATTTTTAAATACGTTAATTTTAAAATATAAAAGGATTTTAGTAAATTCTATTATTTGTTAGTATGATTTGAGGTTTTTTACTTTAAATTGTGAAATTGTAGTTTAACATGACCTTCAATTAAATTTCATATATTATAATCATTTAGGAATTGAGTTTATTCATATGCATTATTAAATTCATATTCTGTGGAGAACTCAATGTATTAACAACGCGTTATTGTTTACCTTAAAAAATTTGATATTTTGAAGAATAGTTATTATTATATTTGCGAGAAATGTTATTTAGAGACTCTCTTACAAAAAATCAAAATTCACTATTATAGTATAAAAATAATTCAAACAAACAAAAATCAAATATCCGTTACTTTTGAAAAGAAGATTGAGAATGCCTTTTGACAAAAATATGGGTTTTAACACCTTAGTAGAATTAAGTTTATTCATATGCATTATTAAATTCATATTCTGTGGAGAACTCAATGTATTAACAATGCGTTATTGTTTACCTTAAAAAATTTGATATTTTGAAGAATAGTTATTATGATATTTACGAGAAATGTTATTTAGAGACTCTCTTACAAAAAATCAAAATTCACTATTATAGTATAAAAATAATTCAAACAAACAAAAATCAAATATCTGTTACTTTTGAAAAGAAGATTGAGAATGCCTTTTGACAAAAATATATCTTTCAAATCTAAGTGTCACAATTAGAAATTGATACTTTGACCATTTAGCGAATTCAACAATGAATACTACTCAATAATTAATGTATGTTTTATATTATTTATAACAAACTTAAGAGAAATAAACTCATAGCTTTTCACATCTGAATTACTTATCTCTCTACATTATCCTTTCCTATCTTCATCTTCTTCTCTTCCCATTTCGTTCCATATTTCATCCTTCTTCTCTCCCATTTCGTTTCATATTTCACCATTTTTCTCTCCCATATCTACAATCTAGTGTTCCATTCATCAAATTTACTTTGTCATCATTACAAAAACATGTGTATTCATTTCTTATTTCTAGATATGTTCTTATTTTCTTGATCTTTTAATTGGTTTTTGGTTTATATTGTAGATAAATTATTATTTTTTGTTTGGTAGATAACAAATTTTGACACTTAGATTTGAAAGATATATTTTTGTCAAAAGGCATTCTCAATCTTCTTTTCAAAAGTAACAGATATTTGATTTTTGTTTGTTTGAATTATTTTTATACTATAATAGTGAATTTTGATTTTTTGTAAGAGAGTCTCTAAATAACATTTCTCGTAAATATCATAATAACTATTCTTCAAAATATCAAAAAATTTAAAGTAAACAATAATGCATTGTTAATACATTGAGTTCTCCACAGAATATGAATTTAATAATGCATATGAATAAACTTAATTATGCTAAGGTGTTAAATTCATAAGTGTTGAGAAGCTTTTTTAGGCAATCAAGCTCCTTTTTAATAATGCATATGAATAAACTTAAATTTCTACATTGAGTTCTCCAAATATATAAGCAACATTCTGCATTCTGCTAAACTTTCTATCAATGTCAATGGCCAGAATATGGGTTTTTTTAGCTGTTGTAGAGGTGTGAGGCAGGGTGATCCTCTTTCCCCCATCCTTTTCTGTCTGGCTGAAGATGTCTTGAGCAGAGGAATTTCCATGCTTGTTAATCTTCTGTAGAGGTGTTAAAAAGGAGCTTGATTGCCTAAAAAAGCTTCTCAACACTTATGCTGAAGCTTCAGGTCAGAATATAAATCCTGTAAAATGCAAATTCTACATAGCTAAGGCAAATCCTAGGAAGATTGCCACTATCTCATATGCTCTTGGTTTCCTCCCTGGATCCCTTCCTTTTAACTACTTGGAAGTCCCTCTATTCAAAGGGAAGCCTAAAAAGGTGCATCTGCAACCAATTACTGACAAGATTCTTCAGAAATTAGCAAAGTGGAAAGGACTAACTTTGTCAATTATGGGAAGGGTTGAGCTGGTCAAGACAGTGATTCAGAGCATGTTGGTTTACAGCTTTCACATATATCATTGGCCATCTCTGTTGATCAAGCATCTTGACTCTTGTATAAGGAACTTCATTTGGTCAGGGGATATCAAGACCAAGAAATTGGTCACTGTTGCCTGGGCTCAAGTTTGTTGCTCTGCTAAAATAGGTGGTTTGGGAATAAAGTCTATAAAGAAAATGAACCTGGCTTCTCTAATCAAACTTGCTTGGGAGATGAGAACCTCAAACATTGCTTGGGCTATTCTCTTTAGAAGCAGGTTTGGGGATGCTAATACCCCTCCTCACAGATTCTTTAAGTCCTCTGTTTGGCAGGGCATAAAGATGATTTGGCATTCAACTTCAGACAATTCAAGATGGCTAATTGGCAATGGTCTTCACACCAACTTCTGGACTGATAATTGGTTGGGAGAACCTCATGTTCAATCTCTTAACATCCCTCAGGTTTGGCACTCTAACCTTAAGGCAACTGTTGCTGATTTTATTCATGAGTTCAAATGGATAATTCCAAACTGGTTGGCTAATAGATTCCCTCAAATAGCCAGTACAATATCTTTATCCAGGGATGATAAGCTCATATGGCAAAATTCCATTGATGGCAATCTATCTCTGAAAGATGCTTATCTTGGCATTATTCCTGCCAACAATCCTCTCAATTGGTGCAAGATAATTTGGTCTGCTGAAATCTCTCCCTCTAAATCCTTCACTACTTGGAGGCTCATCCATGGGAGAATGCCAACTGATCATAACCTTCAAAAGAGAGGCTGCTCATTGGTTTCTCAATGCAATCTTTGCAAAAACAACATGGAAAGTTCTCAACATCTCTTCCTTATGTGTCCTTTTGCTGCTTCCCTGTGGCAATGGCTTGGTAGTTTATTTGTTATCACCATTGACACCAACTCTATATCTAACATCTTGCTTGCAATAGAAGCTTCAGCCCTCAACTGAGGCACATTGTATCTGCTGTCATAGCCCACACAATCAATACCATCTAGTATTGCAAAAATCAGGACAGATTCCAAGACAAAAGGATTCCTTTGCAGAGGGCTATCATAAGGATCAAAGCTTCAATCAATTTATCTGGTAGTTGCTCCACAGCAATTGCTCACACTTCATTGTAGGAATTTGCAATTCTAAGGTCTCTAAACATCAACATCAACTATAAACCTGCTCCTAAAATAATTGAGGTCAGATGGCTCCCTCCTATTGGTTCCACTGTCAAAATCAACTCGGATGGAGCTGCTAAAGGTAGTCCTGGTCACTCGGGAGGTGGTGCCATTTTCAGGAACTTCAGGGGTGATATCCTAGCTTGTTTCGTTGATTATTTTGGTGTTCATGATGCCTTATTTGTTGAGCTCAATGCAGCTATGTTGGCTATTGATTTTGCTAAAAAGAATGGTTGGAACAACATTTGGCTTGAATGTGACTCATCCTTGGTGGTTGATATCTTCAAAGGGTATGGCATGGTTCCTTGGAGGCTTCTAAACAAATGGATGAGATGTTGTAATACAATTTCAACTATGAATTTCTATATTTCACACATTTATAAGGAGGGAAACTCTTGTGCTGACAAACTTGCCAATTTTGGTATTATGTCTAAGACCTTTTCTCTATGGCATGCAGCTCCAAGCTTTATGGCTTATGATTTCTTTAGAAATATGGCTGGAATGCCTAACTATAGATTTCTCTCCATGTAATCTCTTTTCCTTCTATTAATATATGTTCTTTGGGTGCTTTGCTACCTTTGCTTAAAAAAAACTTAATTCAAACAATAAACATATCAATTCAAATATGCATATTATAAAAGTGACAGTTTTAATAGGAAAATATGTATAGTAAAATATCATAGTTCTATTAAAAAATGTATCTTCCAAATAATAGAAATAGATCTTTAATTTATGAGTTATTTTCATACAATGATTATTAGTTAAAAATAATCAAATAGAATAATATTTAATTATACTACATTTGAATGCTAAAAATATACTCAAATGTTTATACATAATGAACATCAATCTAAAATAAAACATAATCATTCAAGAGATATGCTAGAAAAAATTCTTATAACTTTATAAAGTACTTATAAACGTAATTCCAAAAAAAATATGATACAAAAGGAAGTCCTTTATATATATAATTTTATATAGAGAATATAAAGGTGAGATATTTTAGAATCAAATATTTTCTATAATCACACTTTCAACAAATCAATGCTTATACAAATGCATGTATAAATGTTAATATTGTACATATATCCTAAAAAACAAATGTTAATATTGTAAGTATATGAATGCATCAATCTAAAATAATAAAAACAATTCAAAATAAAAATAATGATTAACATTGCAACAATAACCATTAGGGTTTAGGGTTTAATCAAAACTTAGGTACAATAACAAAATATTAATCCTTATCAAAGCATAAGGAATCAATAATTTTATCTTTACTTATAACAAAAACAAGCATTACAAAATTATTTTAGGACGAAATTTTGAAGTTAGAAAATATATGTTGTCTAGAACTGAGTTAACGCGACGAAATTGTGTACAACTTATACAATTAATTGATCGCAATCCAGAGAATTAAAAATAACACAATTAAACTTGGATATGAACTTCTAAAGGTAGAAAACATGAACAATACAAAATACAGTTATAACAATTAAATAGGTCGTAACTTACTTAATTATTAGCACTTTGATGTTAAACTATGTAAAATGGACAATTATTTAGACAAACTATATATTGTCGAAAAATAGTCACACTCAAACAGTTTACAAAAGGAAGATTTTATACACATTTCAAGTTGAAAATTTAACACAATTTAATTTCCACGAACTCACGGGTAATACTTTTCTAACATTTTGCCCTCGACTCACTTATTTTAATTTTTGCCACATTAACATTTTGTCTACATTCCTCATAATTATGTAACAAGTAAGAGATTCAGCATTAAAAAAATTACCAAATATTCATTATGTTATGCCTATTTTCAAATAAGAAAGAAAAATAGAGATAAAAACAATATAACACTAAAAATAAAATAGACAATAGACAATAGCTCAAGATATTACTTTTCTTTTATATAGTTTAGTTTATAATTTAGTTTTTATGTATCATCAATATAAAGTTTTTACTCTCCAACACATAATTGTACAAGATTCTATAAATGACTTTTAAAGTAATTATTACGAAAGCAAAAAAATATAATTATTCAATATATGATTTATCAACGTTATAAAATACATGTATATTATTTGTGCATTATGCATAAACAAAAAAATGACACGTGCAAGTGCACGGGTTACACCGCTAGTTCTATATTATAAACACTACAAAAGATAGGCTTATACCAATGTTTGTGTATCCCAAATTAATATATTTGTAATTTGTGAATGGTGAATTCCTTTTACAACCACTAAAACAACTAACTAATAATGAACTGAACACTCATTATGGTTTTTTCAAATTTTTAGGAGAAAAACATGTATACGGTCAATTTTTAATTGGTTTGGCATGAACACCAAACCACAAAAAACTATAGATAACTACTTATCTTGTAGAGAGGTTTGCAGAAATAATCAAAAGAAGGGAAGCATATTCAAGTAACTTTTACTTCATTTTATGGTAGATAAGGTAAATTATTCTTTGTATAATACATACATGCTTGAGTTCGTTTCTAAGATTTGTATTTATGTTTAAACTTTGTATTTTAGAATATGAACTCTAATACATTCACATAAACAACTAGAAAGGTACTTTATATACTATTATATAGTAACTATACTTGTAAGAATAAAGTTAGATCATTGCTGAAAATCATATTTAAAGTAAGGACAATGTTAATAAATAATGTAAAGACATTGTTTAAGGAAGAGAACAAACAAATAAATTTTACAGTGAAAAATGGTGTTTTCGCAATTCAAGAAATAATAGATTATTTAGTTGTTAATAATGGTTTTTTTTACATCTTAAACAATAATATCCTTGGACTACTGACGCCGTTCCTATTTATATGTCCATTTTTCAAAAATGTACCTCATGTCATTTAGAATTTCATGCGAATATTAATAATCATTTTCTGAGTTTATTCTTACTTAACACCTCTTAATTTACTTAAAAGGAACAAGTAGAGACATAAAAGTCATATTAAAAAAAATACTATTTTTTTGGTATAACATAGCTTATCCTGAATAAGAAAATATTTATTTTCAGGTATGTATAATTATATTTTTTAGTAAGTATCGCTCATAAAAATCAAATACTTAAATTTTATTTTGGTCTCTAGTAAAACTTTACATTAGTAGAACGCCATACTAAATTCAATACAATCTAATTTGGGAAGAAATCTACTTACTTCACTAATAATAAGTTAAAATATATATATTCCATATCTAGTTTTCATTTTATAAAAATCTAATTTGAATTAGTAAATAAATTTAAAATATTAATCTTCATAAAATACACAATGTGGATAGATTTTTTTAATTTGTTAATGGATACACTAATAAAACGTTTAAGAATAGGAAGGGAGGGTAACATGAATAAAACGTTTAACAACCCCGGCAATGAAAGTCAAGATCAATAAAAAATTCTGAAAATCGCAGCTCAGCCATAGATATAAGAACTAAGAAGATAATAAAATGATTACACACAACTATACTCTACGCCTTTCACCAACCCAATGGATTCTACTCTAACCGTCACCACGACGGCGCAAATGCCGTTTCTCAAATCTCTCCACCGCCACTTTACCGCACCTCCTCACAACCTCCTCCTCCGCCGCCGCAACAACCTCAAATACGTTGTTGCTTCTTACAACAACAGCTCTCGCTGCATATCCACTTCCTTCGCTTCTGTTTCGTCGTCACGCTCGCTCTGTGCTTTCAGTTCACTTCTCCGACGAACGCCGTGTCGTCTGCGGTGCGTTTCAAGTTCCGACGCTTCCTTTGCTTCTTCTACCGGCGGAGGAAATGGCGGCGATGGAGCTTCCGGCGGAAGCGGCGGCGGTGGTGGTGGTTCTGGCGGGGAGTATGGAGATAGTAGTGGTAAATTGGTTGTAGACGCGGCGGCTCAGGATCTTTCAGCAGTTTCAGCGGATGTTATTATTTTAGATGTTTCGGTGTGTGAAACTCTTCTTTCTCTGCGAAGTTTCATTGCGTTATTCTTTTTCTTCTTTGTTAATACAGTATAGTTCTGTGTTTCTGTGTGTGTATGATAGGGAATGGTGTGTGGTGGATGCGCAGCGAATGTGAAAAGGATCCTGGAAAGTCAAGTAAGTTGTTCAAATTTTGTATTTGATTTGCTTTAGATGCTTCAATTACTAAGATGATAGGGGTTCTTATATGTCCAATTTAATGTTGATTATTTTCTGCTAAGTTTGTATAGTTAGTTATTGAAACTGGATAATTATGACCTCATCATATTTTTATAATTTCCTTAAGTCTGTGCATGTTCTTCGAGATAATTAGCAACCGAGGTGAAAAATTTTTGCTGAGAGATTTAAAGGCAATATGGTAGTTTACTGTTGAGAAGTGGGAATTCTTAATTTGAATTTACTTTTTTATATATATTGATTCCAAAAAATAAAAAACAGGTAAACAAAGAAATTATTTGTGGGGAAGAGTAAAATTGGCATCCTAGTTTGGTTGCATGTCATATTTTCTGAACAAAAAGATGTAATAAAGGAAAAAATCAATGAAAAAAGTATGAGGTAAACAAAGTTTATATCTTCTTTAGATGTGTGAGCATATATAGTTTTATTTTTAACTTTTTGGTAATATAAATCAAGGTTCTTTAATTTTATGTCAATGGACAGCCACAAGTATCATCAGCTAGTGTAAATCTAACAACAGAGACAGCAATAGTTTGGCCTGTATCTGAAGCAAAGACTGCACCAAATTGGAAAAAGCAATTAGGAGAGGAACTTGCAGAGCATTTAACTGGCTGTGGTTTTAAGTCTACCCTTCGAGGTATATTTTCAAGTTCATCAACAAAGTACTTTTTTTGTTGTTGAGGAGATATCATGGCACTTACTGGTGACCTTCCAATGAAGGATGGGCATAAGGGCTTAGAAGTTGAACCATATAAATACCTTTGATTGAGTCAACACAGTGTACTCATACCAGTTGAGCCAACCATCATTGGCTCAAACAGTGGCTTTTACCTTTAATATTGCTACCTGCATAATTTTCATAACAATTGTCTGTTTGGTTGATTATTCTTCTTTTCCATCCTTATATTATGTTATCTGTTTACACCAATGCCCATCCATCTTAGTAATTGCACTTCTTTTACTGTTTGAGTTGTTAAAGTAAATTGGTTGTTTAGTGGTTATAGTGCAAGCGTATTATGTAGAAAACTTCAATTGGGATTTGGGAACAACAAAAACAACTCCCTTTCTGAAGTATGATTCTTAAGCTTGGAGGTACCTTTGAATTGTCAGATGGATGTAACATATGATATTGGACACATTTACTCATCTAGTTGTCGATGCAGTCATTGCTTCAAATGAGCTTTTAGATGTTATCTATGTTTTAGAGTTCATTTGATTTACATGAAGCTTGGTTGGTTAAGTGGCAGGTGATAAAGATAGCAACTGAAGCAGTTATTTCATTCACCATATAAATGCACTAGAGTGGTTGTTTGGAGTTGATGGTATGTCCCCAATTCACGAGGTTCTGAGTTCACCATGATACCTTTTATTTCACTAAACTGTTTTCAAGTATGATATCCACCTTTCTTAGATCTTAAGGATAGTTTAGAAACCATCATTGATGTTATAATTTCTCCCTTCAGTAGGTGAGTATCTGTGACCTGTGGCTTCTTGTGGTGGATATTGGAGATACATCTGTGTTCAGGCGACCTTGCATGTTGAAGAGTTTGCTGATGTTGAATCTAAAAGTAGTAATCCTTTAGTTTTGAAAATTTTGGAGGACTCTTATGAATTGCAGTTAGTTGTGCTTTGTTTTTATGTATGATAGGTGGGGAACATATAGTTGTATGCCAAACAAACGTTCAGAGCTGCTGTATTTTATTTTTACCCACTACAGTGTAATAAAATTTCAATGCATTTATCATGGTCACATGTATTTTCTTCTCCTGTCATAATATGTTTTTCCTACCCCTCATTGATTTCTCTTTATAAGGTATGGTGGAGATTAAGATGATTCAAGCTTTTCTGCTTTTATGGCTTGAAGCTTAAATATATTTTTCTCTATTTATAGATGATATTCCCCTTATTTGTCACCTCCTACTAATGACCAATATGCAGACCAATTTAGAAATTAACCAGGAAGCGTAGATTATCTGCTACAAGTTACTTATACCTTAAATTGAATGAACGTCACCACCTTTTACTTGTTTAATTGCTAGCCCGTCATTCTTCTGTATATATTTTGGAGATTACCTTTTTCTGCAAGATGTGTTGCCATGGAGACCTTATTGGAATTAGAACTTACTCTGCCTCGTGAGTGTTTTTTCAGGAATTCTTGGTCAAATATTTCCAGTCTAGGAATAAGTAACCTCTTGGGTGGTTAATTAAGCTGATGAGTGATTACTTCCTATTTATTAACTACTCTAAGCATCATTATCAGATGAGCAGTTAATTTTCCTAAACATGAAATACTTTCATCAAGAACTCGTTTGTGGTAATTTTCCCTAAAAAGATTCTGGCAAATCCAGTTATAGTATTTCCATCTGATGTTTGTCATATTTAAATGTTATCTCTATGTTCAAGTGACAATTTTCGTCATGAACACAATTCTTTTGCGAAGTTGAAGCTTATGACTGTGGAGTGTTAAAATCACACCAGCTTTCTCCATTGATGTGTTTGATTGCTTGACAATTCCACTGTTTCAATAGTGCAGATTCAGTAAGAGAAAATTTCTTCCAAATTTTTCAAAGGAAGATGGAGGAAAAGCATAAACAATTAAGAGAAAGTGGTAAGCATCTTATTAGATCTTTCTAAAAAATCAATAAGAGCATACTTATGAATTATGATATACCTGAGTGGTTCTTTGATGATTCATCTGCTTTGTCTCTGGAGTGTAATTGATTTGCTTCCTTACTTTTTCTTATGCTGTTCTAAGGTCGTGAGCTAGCTGTTTCTTGGGCACTATGTGCTGTCTGTCTTGTTGGCCATCTCTCTCATTTCTTTGCAGCGAAGGCACCATGGATCCATGCATTTCATTCCACTGGATTCCATATGTCGTTGTCATTGTTTACGTTGCTTGGTCCTGGCCGTCAACTTATCCTTGATGGTTTGAAAAGTCTTCTTAAAAGGGCTCCAAACATGAACACCTTAGTTGCTCTTGGGGCCTTATCATCATTTACAGTCAGTTCATTTGCTGCATTTCTGCCAAAATTGGTAAAGTGTCTTTTTAAAGTTTGTTATCAGCAACCTGTAATTTTGAATTCATTTAGTTGCTGACTATATTTGGTAACTTCAGTTACAACCTTGGAAAAATTAAAGAAAAATATAAAACTCAAATTCCATATGTTGCTGACTATACTGTGAGGCATTTAATTATGACTGAAGCTATGTCAATTTTATGATTGCTATGTCTCTTAGTTTTCAAGGTTACTAACAATTCACAGATTAGTAAGACATAAATTCTCTTCTAGTTTTTTGCTGGATTTAGCTTAATACTCTCTTTGATCTCTTAATACTCCTTGTGTGTAGTTATCGTCACTTTGATAGAGTCAGTTACTTTGATCTAATCGATTGTATTTTGTCGTTGGCATAAATAAAGAAATAATAGTCAATTCCTTCATAGTCCGTGCGGTTAAAGTCCAGTTTCATTCGATTCTGGCACAAATTCTAACCAATCTGACCTCAGCACTTTGTGATTTTGATAAACCAACGTGAACTGTAGGAGTTTATGTAACCAACCAAACCAAACTACAGGTGTTATGATTCAGTTACTCCTTACAGGATTTAGGAGGTAAAATGTAGTTCAGAACATGAACTGAGTAATTTACAAGTCATAGTTTTTCACAGTAGTAGTAACAAATTAATAGCTACCCGATAAGCAGTGCTAGTAATAAGATGGTAGCCAACACATAGGAAAATCATGAAAGTCAGCCACTATAAAAAATGCAATACAAGACAAAAGCTTTTTCTGTTCATATGCTAACAGCGATAGAAACTTAATAACATTTGTGGTGTGGTTTGGACTGAATCCGAAAATTTGAACCAAACCATGCATTACTTTTTTGTAAACCAAAAACCCATTTCATTGGTTTGGTCTGGTTTTATGAATACCCCTAGTTCACACATTATTAATATCTAGCCTATTTGTTTCAATTACAACATACATCACAACACTGGATATAGTTTTTCTTTTTCTTTTCAGTTAAAGGTATTAGTTCATTATCCAAAAGGGTGAGGGGATACCCTTGGAAGTACCAAAAAACAAGTTCAAGATTAAAGAATGGTGGATGTGACTTAGTCTATAATTTATATGCGTAATTATCTACTTCGATGGGATAGTGTTCTATTAATCTTATGAAAGAAACTGTGATAATTACCCATAGCTCTCTCTCATTTTGCAAACAAGAATGAAATCCAACTGTTGGTTAGATCTTCCTTGTTCTATTAATCTTATAAAAGAAACTGTGATAATTACCCATAGCTCTCTCTCATTTTGCAAACAAGAATGAAATCCAACTGTTGGTTAGATCTTCCTTGTGTGCTTTCATGTGACATTAATCAGAAGCTAGAAAGATATTTGTTTCCTTTTTATTATGAAACTGGACATGCTATGACAACCTATATGTTTAGTTGTGTTGAATAGTACTTTTTATGCAGGGTTGGAAGGCTTTCTTCGAGGAACCAATTATGTTAATTGCATTTGTCTTGTTAGGAAGTAATCTTGAACAGAGAGCTAAAATTAAAGCAACCAGTGATATGACAGGGCTTCTTAGTATGCTGCCATCAAAAGCTCGCCTTCTAGTTAACAATGGGGAAACAGAAGTTGGCTCAATTGTTGAAGTTCCATCTGACAGTCTTTCTGTTGGAGATCAGATTATTGTTTTACCTGGAGTGAGTAATATCAGAATCTGCATTTATCATATACAACTGTTAGCTCCTTCACCCCATCATTGGTACCATAAGAAGCTTCAATTTTTTATTATTGTTTTCATGAGGATTTCTTATCCTCTCTATGTTAACTTCTATCTGTGGAAGAAAAAGAAATGATGATAATAGGATGTGCTTTATGTCCACAAGTGAGGAGAGAGGGATTACCCTTCTAATCACATTGTCTCTAAATTCGTACAAGTATGGTGCTGTTTGTGCTGCAAAACCTTTGCCAATTTGACGTTTGACCTGCTTAAGATTTTGATAATTGACATGCATAACATATTTGTCATAGCCACTTTGCTATTTCTTTTAATTTATATGTTCCTATGTTCTAGGACCGTATTCCAGCAGATGGAGTTGTCCGAGCTGGTAGAAGCACTGTAGATGAATCAAGTTTCACTGGGGAGCCACTTCCAGTAACAAAACTACCTGGGGTACCATTCTATCTTGACAGATTATGTTATAATTGGAGATTTATTTTGTTTCTGATACAGCTTTAGGTATTGTTGGTTCCTTTAAACAATGGTTCTAATTTTATCTGTGCACTGTGATTTATCAATAGGCAGGAAAACTATTTTGTTGTTAATGGACACATTGTATGTTCATGTTAACAGATGGACTCCATTTTATGTGGATATATGATTGACCCATTCGCAGTTCTGTACCTATAGCCGTACTAGGCAATTGTTTGAAGTTACTCTAATTGATGGGTTTCTATCTGCAGAGTGAGGTTGCAGCTGGAAGTATAAATCTTAATGGAACTCTTACAATTGAAGTGCGGAGACCAGGTGGTGAAACTGCTATGGGAGACATTGTTCGTCTAGTTGAGGAGGCACAAAGTAGGGAAACTCCAGTACAACGGTTGGCTGACAAGGTTTGTTTGTTAAGCCTCTATTTAAGAAATTGTGAATTATGCTTATTTGTGCATATATGTTTCTTTGTGAAAAAAATATGAGAAAGATTGTATCTCATTCTCTGCTAGTTTCAGATGAGAAGTTACAATACATAGGAGGGAATAAAATCAAAATTCCTAAGAATTAGCTAGTCCGAAGCCTATTCTCCTCAAACTATAACTAATGCCTAAATGTTATTAAACTTCTCACTATTCTCTAATAACACTCAAAAACCAGAAGAGGAAGAGAATTATGAATATGAGTGTTAGGGAAGACAAGGAGTAGAACACTTAGTGGAGTCCTAAACTTTGATAACTTTGGATGGTAAGCGATTAATAAGGTAGGCTGAAGTTAAAACAGGCTCTCCCCAAAAGGAATGAGGGATATTACTTGTGATTGTTAGAGACTGAGCAACTTCTAGTAGATTACGAATTTTGCGCTCTACCCCCCCCCTGGAAGATAACCATATTCTTGAAGGTAAGTGGTACAAGCTTGAGAAAAATATTTTCCCATTGTCAATGCGAAGAATATGGATAGAGGACTGAAAATCATTTTTTATAAGTTGATGGAATTGTTCAAAAAGCTTAGGAACCTCAGACTTATCCCCCATTAACTATACCCAACAAAGTTGAGTGTGATCATCAATGAACATAACAAACCACCATTTTTTATAAGGGCGAGATGGATAGTGAGAACGTGATTGTTTTGCCAAAACACAATGGCCACAATGAAAAGAACATGGGTCTTTATTTATAAACAAATTTGGGTACATATATATTTTGGATAAGGAAAGCTAGGATGGTCTAATTGCAGGTGTAGGAGAAGAACATTAGAAACAACTTGTAGACATATAGGAATAGAGGGACTTGATAAAACCATCATTGGATAGATAGTACATGGCATTGTTCTCTCTAGCGTTGCCAATCATCCTCCCCAATGGTAAATCCTGAAATTGGAAGTGGGAATGAAGGAAAGTTATTCAACAATTTACGTCCTTTGCCAATTTATGAACATAAATTAAATTGCAATATAATTTAGGAACATAAAAGAACAGACTTAATGGTACCCCAAACACCATGATATCACCCCAGCCTACAACTTTACATAAGGACCCATCTACAATAGTAATATTGATGTCTTCATGACAAGGTCGATAGTTAGAGAAGCCATCTAAAAAACCACACATGGTAGGATGCACCGGAATCCACAATCCAATCATCATGGAGACCTTGGTAGGAATAGGATAAAAGAGATGTTAAATGACTTATTGTACCTTTACTAGTCATAAGAGCATTGGATCTAGGAGTGTCCTTATTGGATTGAAGAAATGTTTTCAGCACCTCCTATTTGGCATGATGTTGGCATTGCAAAAATTGAGCTTTTGTAACATAAGCAGTTATGGGGCGTCTTTGACTCTGAGTTTTCCCATCAATAGGCTTTCCATGAAGGTCCCAACATGTTTCTTTGGCATGGTATGGTTTGTTGTAGCGCACATACCATAAACGATCCTTTTGGTTCTCGAGAAGTTGCTTCCCAGGATATTCTTTGGGGTTGTTAGGATGGTTGGCAGCTAAGGCAGAACCTTGGACAATAGTATCCATATCAGGGTCTTTGTTAGAGGCAACATAACACGTTTGCGACTCTCTTTAGGACAGACAATGGCAAACACCTCATTGACAATCGGAAGAGGATTGGTATCCAAAATATGACATCTGACATCATCCAAATCAACATTTAGGCCCTCTAAACTATGCAAAACACGTTCTTTCTCTTGCATTGCGAGAAACAACTTATCATATGCGACACAATGCCATGCAATAGTATGGGACAAGTCAAGCTCCTGCCACAACTCAGAGTGCATTGAAGTATTCAGTGACTGACTTATTACCCTGTTTTGTGTTCTTTAAGGCACAACAGACTTCAAACAATTGAGAAACATTCTCAATATCTGGGTGCATTTGGTGGACAACAGTCAAGATTTCGTGGGATGTGTTGTAAAAAAATTAACAGCGTCCAATTTTATTAGAGAATAAGACTTGAATTTATTGAGTTAGCTTAATTTAGTTAGAGTTAGATTAGTTTCTAACTGTTGTGGCAGTTGTCATAGACAACTAGCAGATTAGTTGTGTAACTGCATAAGGAAGTTATTGTTTTCAGTTAGTTAGAGGAGCTTACTTGTTTGTTACATCACCTCCTTCAGTTGTTGGCTTTCAAAGCTTTCCCTCTGCTAGGGATAAGCTCTTTCATTCTAAATCAATTAAATTGTTCAATAAAACTATACAATTCAAAATTCAATTCAGTTTTATTCTCTTCAAAAATTCTTTTCCTTTTATCATTTTACATGGTATCATTCGCATTAATGGCCATTGCCTCAGATCTTTCTTCCCCTCCACCACCTCATGCTTCTGCTACTCCTCTTAGAGCTTTTTCTCCTTCACTTTCTCTTCCCATTCCTTCCACCAAGCTAAGTGAGAAAAATTACCTAACTTGGAGCCAATTCATACTTGCTGTTCTCAAATCCAACATGGCCATTTGTTTCATTTATCCAATTGATATTCCTCCAAGGTTTCCTTCTGAATTTGATAGAGATCAACACCATGTAAACCCTAGCCTTCTCAATTGGGAAGAACAAGGCCAAACTGTCTTCTCCTAGATTCTTAATTCTATCTCTAAATCTTTACAACCAAGGGTCATTGGTTGCACTTCCTCTTGCCAACTATGGGATGAACTTCATGCCTTCTGCAATGCTCATACAAAGGCCAGAAGTAGTAAGAGCTCAATTACGCACCATCTCTTAAGGTTCTAACACCATCTCAAACTATTTCTCCAAGATCAAGGTTATCACTGACTCCCTTGCATTTATGGGCACTCCCATCTCAATTGTTGAACATAGAGATTGTATTCTTCATGGTCTATGTTTGAAAGTAAGTCTCATGTCGCTTACCTCATTATCTCGTGAATGATTTAAATACATGTTGGGCTACTCCTCTCATAACCAATTGGTTTTGAGATGGAACCTTAACATGGTATATGAGCTAGAGCCCAACTTCTTTCCGATGTCATGGGCCAAAAGATACCCTTTAGTTATAGGTCAAAGGTTATTAAAGTAGTTGAGTTTTAGTAACTGATTTTCACTTAAAATGTATCTGGGCCCCTTTTTACTGTTTCTATTCATATTGTATCTGGCTCATTTTTCTGTCTAGATACATTATAGTTTAGTTTTCTGCTCTTATAAAAATAGAGCATGTGGCTATTATTTTAACACAATAATATAACAAATTCAATAACAGATTACTTTTTCATTCTCTTTTCTCTCTCTCTCTATCTCTCTCTCCTATTACTCTTCTTTCTTCTTCCTCTCAATATTCTTCTTCTCTCAGTACTCTCTTTCTCATTTCTTCTACATCTTCAAATTCAAATATGGTATCAAGAGATTATAGATCCTAAAGCTCCATGGATTCTTTTCTGCTGACGTCGCCTTCTCTTTATCCTCGACCTACGATGGTGGTTCCTCCGACAACGGTCACTTTTTCTCACAATGTTTCAGCCAAGCATTCAGAGAAAAATTATTTCATATGGAAGCAACAGGTTGAAGCCGTTTTAGCTTCGCATCAGCTTGAAAGGTTTGTTGTAAATCCTCAGATTCCTCTTCGTTTTCTTTCAGAAGAAGACCGTGAACTTCATAGGTTGAATCCCGCCTTTCTTCAATGGGAGGAACAAGACCAACATTTGGTCTCGTGGTTGCTTCAATCGCTTTCTGAATCGGTTCAATCATGAGTTCTAGGGCTCAAGTACGCCTGGTAGATTTGGGATGAGGTTCATACATTCTTCGATTCTTCGATTCGTGCTCGAAGCCAACTTCTTCTCTCTGAGCTTCGCACCAATAAGAAAGGAACTCATACTGTTACTGAATTCATATCCCGTGTAAAGGCGTGGATTCACTCTCTTGCTGCAGTTGGTGAGGTAATTTCTGGTCGTGAACAGGTTCTTTTAGTGCTTGAAGGTCTTCCTTCAGAGTATGAATCTTTTGTCACCACTATCAATAATAGAACTGAGTCTTGCTCGTTTATTCAACTTGAGTCTCTTCTCATGGCTCATGAGACTTATTTGGAGAGAATTCATCCTCCTACTAATGAGGTCTTTCCGGTTAATGTTGCTAATTCTTCTCTCAAAAATCATTTTTCTAATGCCGCACATCAACAGTCTCGGAATCTTGGTTATTTTCCTTCGAAAATGATGTAAGGTTCACATGCTGGATATCAGTTTTCTGCTACTGAGTATCAGTCCGGGACTCCTCATACTAGTAGAGGACGCGAAGGCTATTTTGGACATGGCATGGGGTATCGTCCAGGACATGGTCATAGTACTGTTCGCTGCCAGCTTTGTTCTAAACCTGGTCATGAAGCTTTGCAATGCTGGTATCGGTTTGATATAGTATTGCAGTCTCAAGTTCCTGCTTCTCCTGTTCAGTATGCTTCCCCTGCTCAGGTTGTTCGTCCTGCTTCAACTCACTATGCTCCCTCACACTTTCAGCATAAGTATTCAGGACCTTATAGTAACAATGCTTCTCCATGTTGCACCTGGGATATCATCAGCCCTCTGTTTTAGGGCCAATGCCTTTGTCACCGGCTCAATCCTATTGTGATTCCTTTCATCCTGCAAATGGGCAGCCCAACCCCCAACATCATCCGGTTGCTATTGAGCCTCAAGCTTATAATTCTCAGTTGTGGTATCCTGATTCTGGAGCCACACATCACATGGCTGCTGATTCGCCAAATTTGATGCACTATGCTGGCCTATCCGGATCTGCCAACATTTTTATGGGTAATGGTTATGGGGCTCCTATTACAGGTATTGATACATCAGAGTTTAACTCCCCTTACATTCCCTCACGTGTCCTCACTCTCCAAAATTAATCCTGGTTCCTTCTATAACCAAGAACCTTGTTAGTGTTAGTCAATTTGCCAAAGACAATTCTGTTTATTTTGAATTTCATTCTCACTATTGTTGTGTAAAATCTCAGGTTGATTATACCTTACTTCTAGAGGGAACACTGGGTCCTAATGTACCTTCGTGTTGTAATTCTTCCGTTTCTTCCACATATACAAACTCTAGGTTGTTATGACATTCCTGGCTAGGTCATCCGAATAAAGAGGTTGTTCAACATATTTTAAAACATTGTAAACTTCCTCTCATAAATAAAAACAACACTGTTTTTTGTAGTGCTTGTACTTTAAGTAAATCATATCGTTTGTCCCCACACTCATCATCAAAATGGGATAGTCGAAAGGAAACATCGGCATATTATTGAAATGAGGTTGACATTGCTTGCCCAAGCTTCTCTTCCCTTAAAATATTGGGAGTATGCTTTTGATACTGCTTTCTATCTCATCAACAGAATTCTCAGTCAGTCTATTAAGGATAATGTTCCTTACACGTGTCTATACAAATCCCCTCCTGACTACACTTTTCTAAGTTTTTGGTTGCGCATGTTTTCCTTGTTTAAGACCTTATGCTAAACACAAATTACAGAATAGGTCAGAAGAGTGTACTTTTCTAGGATATTCTTCACATCACAAAGGATACAAGTGTCTATCTTCTAAGGATAGGATGTACGTTTCTCGTGATGTTGTTTTCAACGAGACCAAGTTTCCTTACACTGTTTCTTCCATACCCACATCCAACCACCAATCTAGTAGTAATGTGTATCTATGTTGTCTGTTAATTCTCACCCGATGCTTACTCGGTCAAAAACCATTCACTCTATAACTTTGACATCTCCTAGTACTCTTACTGCCTTTGTTGAGCTGAAATCAGCAAAGATTGCCTTATCTCTTCCTGAGTAGCGAAATGCTATGGAAACAGAATTTGATGCTTTAATAAAAAATGACACTTGGAGTTTGGTTCCTTTACTTGAGGATAGAGAAGCTATTGGATGCAAATGGGTGTTCAAGGTCAAAGAGAATCCTGATGGTACCATTAATAAATACAAAGCTCGGTTGGTGGCTAAAGGGTTTCATCAAAAACCTGGGTTTGACTATAATGAGACATTTTCTCTAGTTGTAAGACCAGTCTCTATTAGGGTAGTGTTAACCTTAGCTCTAACCTTTGAATGGGACGTTCAACAAATTGATGTCAATAATGCTTTTCTTAATGGAGTTCTTGAGGAGGTTGTTTACATGCAACAACCAGAGGGGTTCAAGACCTCAGATAGCACTTTAGTTTGCAAGTTGAACAAAGCTATTTATGGTCTCAAACAAGCTCTCAGGGCATGGTTTGATAAACTAGCAGGAACTCTGTTATCCTTTGGATTCCAAAAGTGCAGCTGTGATCACTCTCTATTTCTCTTAACTACTTCTACACACAAATTATTTGTGTTGTGCTATATTGATGATATCATAATCACAGGCACTTCTCCTCCTTTGATTAAGCAACTTATTAAAAAGATGAATCTTGCCTTTGCTCTTAAAGATCTTGGTGCTTTGGATTATTTTTTGGGTATTGAAATTCAAAAACTTCAGAACGGGTCTCTTCTTCTTACTCAATCTAAATACATCAAGGACTTACTACAAAAATTTCATATGGATAATATGAAAAGTCTACCTACAGCTATGGTTGGAGGATGCAAGCTTACTGGAGCAATTTCTTAGAGGATGGAAAATTGTATCGGTCTCTTGCTGGGGCCTTACAATACATCACGATCACCAGACCAGAGATTTCTTATAGTATTAGTAAGATTTGTCAGTTTCTCTCACAACCTCAAGAGGAACACTGGAAAGCTTTAAAGCGGATTTTGCGGTATCTACAAGGAACTATTACTCATGATCTACTTTTAAGACCGACATCTCCTCATCGTCCTCTTTCTCTCCGCACTTACTGTGATGCAGATTGGGCCTCTGACCCTAATGATCGAAAATCTACTTCTGGGGCATGTGTTTATCTAGGTCCTAATTTGGTTTCCTGATGGTCAAGAAAACAAGAATGAGTTGCTCGGTCCACAACTGAAGCAAACTATCACAGTTTGACTCTTGCTGCTAGTGAAATGATCTGGATCCAAAGTCTTCTTCAAAAATTTCAATTCAAGACCTCTGTTCCAGTTGCTTACTGTGATAATATGAACAATGTCTTATTTTCCAGAAATCATATTCTTCACTCCAGGACCAAACATATTGAGCTTGACCTTTTTTGGGTCAGAGAAAGAGTAATCAAGTTGCAGATATTCTCACTAAACCTCTCTCTACTTCCAGATTTCTTCTTCTTTGAGATAAGCTTCATATGACCGATTTATGTACTGCTCAACGTGATCATAGTGGCTCCAAATTTAGGGGGAATATTAGAGTAGTTGAGTTTTAATAACTGATTTTCACTTAAATGTATCTGAGCCCCTTTTTACTGTTTCTATTCATGTTGTATTTGGCCCATTTTTCTGTCTAGATACATTATAGTTTAGTTTTCTGCTCTTATAAAAATAGAGCATGTGGCTATTATTTTAACACAACAATTATAACAAATTCAATAACAGATTACTTTTTCATTCTCTTTTCTCCTATTACTCTTCTTTCTTCTTCCTCTCGATATTCTTCTTCTCTCGGTACTCTCTTTCTCATTTCTTCTACATCTTCAAATTCAAATAAAGGTAACCCTTCACCTGGTTCAACAGGCTTATTTGGAGAGGAATGTTGGAAAGTAAGTCAAATAACACCTACCTCATTGTCTCGGGAATGATTTAAATAACTGTTGGGCTACTCCTCTCATAGCCAATCGGTTTTGAGATGGAATCTTAACAGTCTAGGAGAGGAGTTTCAATATGTGATAACTACCATTGAAAGTCATATTGAAATGCTCCATTAATGACCTTGAACAATTCCTACTCACCTTTGAGTCAAGGCTTATCAAGAACAAACACAAGGTTGTTTCTGATGCTTTATTAGCAAACATAGCCATTGTCCCCTTATCAAATTAGTCCCCTTAGTCTGTTACAAATGCAAGGCAATTCCACCCAAGCTATCCACAAAGGTCACCTTCCAACCCCAAATATGACTCCACGCCTCATTCTTTCACTTATGGACCAAGAGGACAATGGCTATGTTTGCTAATAAAGCATCAGAAACAACCTTGTGTTTGTTCTTGATAAGCCTTGACTCAAAGGTGAGTAGGAACTGTTCAAGGTCATTAATGAAGGGAGTTAAATCTGACTTTCAATGGCTGTTATCACAATTTGAAACTCCTCTCCTAGATCATCAAGAATACAATGTACATGTTCAGCAATTGAGATGGAAGTGCCTATAGATGCAAAGGAGTAAGTGATAACCTTGATCTTGGAGAATTAGTTTGAGATGGTGTTAGAACCTTAAGAGATGATGCGTAATTGAGCTCTTAACTGTATGCTTTTGCCCTTTGTATGAGCATTGCAGAAGGCATGAAGTTCTTCCCATAGTTGGCAAGAGGAAGTGCAACCAATGACCCTTGGTTGTAATGATTTAGAGATAGAATTAAGAATCTAGGAGAAGATAGTTTGGCCTTGTTCTTCCCAACTGAGAAAGCAAGGGTTTACATGGTGTTCAGCTCTATCAAAATCAAAGAGAAATCTTGGAGGAATATCAATGGGATGAATGAAACCTTCAACCGCAACCTTTCCAGTAATTCGTGTGAGATGAAATTATGGGAAGCCCCACAATTTATCATTATCTCTAATAGACTCTCCTTTAGAACTCCTCCTACCTTCCACGACTTAGTAAATGTGAGCCGGTCATACAATACATGGATAGTTGTAAAGAATTGAACCCTTCCAATTCCTCCCCCATATCTATCTCATTATCACTGTCTTCCTCCTCAGCAAGAAGCAGCATCCTTAACTAATCATTTTTGCACATAGGATCCTTTGTAAAAGCTTCATCACATCTAAAATATAACCATTTTTCTCTTTTTTTCCTTCATCTCGGCATTGGTCAGCCTCTTGTAATCCCGCCTACCCCTAAAGCTTTCCACTTCTTGAACCCTCCTGGCAGCCCCGACCACACTCCCCCCTGATGATGCTTCTTCCCGATGAGTGATGGAAGAATGGGGGTTCAACGTTACTACCTTGTTATAAGTATGGGTCCGGTAAGAACCTAAAGACTTGGTGTAACTATGATTAGTCCTTTTAGTCACTACCAAATCTTTTGCTCAATGAGGATAGCCTTCTGGATTATCTCAGGTAAGGTTTCTAATTCATACAACCTCACCTCTACCCGGATCTCCTCCTTCAAACCATTAAGGAATATACCCTTAATGAAATCTTGGTTAATTTCTTTCAAGGCCCCTACATCTCAAATCCTTATGCATAAGCTTCGACACTCCCTTCTTGTTTTAAAGAGAGTAACAATTCAAAGGGGTTATGTATCATTGAGGTTTGGAAACGTGTCACCACCGCCACTTTGAATCCCTCCCATGTCGGCATCGGATTGTGCCGCTCCCACCATTGATACTAGCTCAAAGCTCGCCCATCTAGTGCTACCATTGTAGCCTTCATGCGTTCTTCATCATTGACTCCTCAATTGGAAATAAAGCTCCAATTTGCTAATCCAACCATATGCATCTTCCCCAATGAAAATGGGAAATCTCTAATCCCCGCCATTGATCGTGTGTTTTGTCTCCCCATTCCTTGCGTCCAACACTCCCTTCACTTCTTCCCTCGTTAGGGTTTTCTTCATTCATCACCCCCAATTTTGCTGCAATCGCAACAAGAAGCTCTATCGTTTTCTTGGTTCGAGCCTCGTTCAGGTCCAATCGAGTCCTCAACTCTTCCCTTTCTTGTTCCTAATCATTAGAACTTCGTGCCATGGTCCTTTACCTCATTCGCAACTTGAAAATAGTGTTTTCTAAGGCATCAGAATCAGTGCTCTGATACCAGTGATAACCAGTGGTATAAACCGAAAGAAAGAAGCCAAAGAATTCAGTGCAAGGTTGGCCCTAAACTAGAACTAATATGATTCTTGGCAGGGTTGTATATCACTTCGTATTATTTGAAAGATTAGTACAAGAAAGAATAGAACAAGTATGAAAATCCTACACTAGGCTCCAAGAATTCTCCTTTTGGCTCCTCAACCAGAAAATGCTCTAAAAGTCTTCTTCTAGTTCCTCAACCAGAAAACATAAAATTCCCTTTTCCAAGAAACTAACTAACTTCTCTAAAGCTAACTCCTTATTAATAGGTTAACTAACAACTAACCACTAGGGGTATTTTTGGAAGCTTTTAACCAAACTTTCCAATTTCGCCTTCTATATACATTTTAAATATTAGGCTTTGGCTTTGGCCTAATCCTATCACCACCTAACTCTACATGCCCCACTTTCTTTAGAGGTCCAAAACTTGATCCCAACTCTTTCAAAACTAATATCCCATACACTAGATACAATTCCTTCTATGCATCTTCCCCATATTCCTCTTACTATACACCTTCCATATACAATCCTAGACTTCATTTCCCACCCTATGCAATCAATGGGCCTCAATACGAAACCTTGAATGAAGCTCAACCTCATGCTATGAATGTTAACACTGGAGACTTAGAATCTAAGCACTCACTCTGGTTTCCAGATTCAGGTGCAACTAACCACATCACTTCTGACCCTACACTTGTTCATAACACAGTAGAGCAATTGAGTCCAGAACACATGTACATGGGTAATGATGCTAAAGCCCCTATATTATGCAGTGAAACTACTTCTTTTGTTTCTCCTTTTAACCCTCAAGTTTCTCTATCTCTACAAACTTATTTCTTGTTCCTACTATTTCTAAAAACCTAATCAATGTTTCCCAATTGGCTAGAGATAATACTTGTTATTTTGAGTTTCACCCTAATGAATATTTTGTGAAATCATAACGTTCTAACATCATTCTACTTAAAGGGTCTCTTACCTCAAAAGGTCTATATGTCTTTCAGAGTCTATTTCCACAAAAGTCTGCCTGCTGTGCATCTGTTCCTAATCCTTATGACAAGCTCAACTCTACAGCCTTCGCTAGTTTTAACTATAGAAATACTTCTCATTTTTTGTGGCATTGTAGGTTAGGACATGTCCGAACACCGAAATATGCCACTGAAAGACTCTACTGAGACAAAGATGGGCTGTCAAAAACGTAGGGGAGGTAGGATGGGCAGTTGGTCAGATCTAGTATGGATCGTACATGGATGACCAATGTTGTAAACAATGTGTTGTCCCACTGCAATATTCCTAATTCAAATAAAGCAGTGTCTGGCTTTTATAATGCTTGCTGCTATGGCAAATCATATAGAATTCATTCTCCTAAATCCACTAGTTCTTACTCTAATGTTTTTTATTTGCTTTATCTTGATTTATGGTGATCTATACCAATTTTATCTGAATTTGGTTTTAAATACCACCTATCGATTGTTGATACTAAAACTAAGTATATCTAGATATATCTACCACAACAAAATTCTGAAACATTGTTTTCAAACATTTTATTAAACTTGTGCGTACACAGTTTAACAAAATTGTTAAAGTTGTTCAAATTGATGGGGAGGGGGTGAGTTTAGACCTTTTACATCCTATTTGTTTAACCTAAGCATCACTCATAGACTATCATGCTCTCATACACATCATCAACAAGGAATAGTAGGGAAAAAAACATAGACACATTGTTCAAACATAGTTAACTTTACTAGCTCGTGCTAGTCTGCCCTTAACGTTTTGGGAATATGCATTTACTATTGCTGTGTTTCTTATAAATAGGTTTTCATCGGCTACTCTTAACAACAAATCACCATATTTTCTCCTTTTTGGGACTGCTCCTAATTACACTACTTTAAGAGTCTTTCGGTGTGCTTGTTTTCCCTTACATAGGCCCATAGTCACATGATACGCGATTCTCTTCAGTACGGGTACGGATACATAGTACGCGGTATGTTACCCTATTAAAGTATCGGTACGTTATAGTTATATTTATTTAATATATTCAATATGTTCTTTATACTTATATTATTATGGTTGACTATTAATTAATAATATATTTAAAATATTTTATTTAAATTTTTTGATTTAATTCTATATTTAATTGGGATCATTTATAATCTAATATGACTTAATAATTTGGTTATTTTCACTTAAGTTTATTTTTTATTAGTGAAAATTAAATGAATGAGTAAATTTTAATTTTTAATAAAAAATAAATCAATAATTTTTTAAATAAATACTTTTACTTAAATTGGGCCCATTAAAGTATTTTGGGTTATCTAAGTAAGCCAATGTTCTACCCAATACTACCAAAACCTAATTTCATTCAAATCCTAGCCTCCATCTTCTTCTTGCCTCTATCTTCTACCTTACTCTTCCTTCTTCTTCCGTTTTCTTTCTTTATGGCGGCTCCTCATTTGTCTTCTTCTCTTACTCTATTCTTTGGCTATAGCTTCTCATTCGTATTCGGTTGGTCACAGTTTGAAGTTCAGGGATGAGAAAAATTACATCTTTAATGGTGGTTCGCTTGGAACTGGGTATCAATACGCGAATTGAAGCATTTTGGATCGCTAAAGTACCACAAATCGGTACTCACGAACTGATTTGCTGTTCTCCAGCCAAACCAGCAAATCTGGTTTCTATGCTTAGGCCCTACAACACTCATAAACTTGAATACACGTCTACTGAATGTACAGTTTTAGGGTACTCATCAATGCATAAGGGGTATAAGTGTCTGTCTAAGGACGACATGCTGTACATCTCTAAAGATGTTACCTTCAATGAGTTTGTTTTTCCTTTCAACTCCTTATCCTCTCAACCTCACAACACATCATCTTTTTCTAGTCCTTGTGAGGTCATAGTCATCCGTCCTCTTCTCTTAACAATTCATTTCATCATAACCAAACTTGTCACACTAACCATACACCTCCCACTACCATATCCATTGAAATTTCCTCTTAATTCAATCAAAATAACCTCCCTCTAAACTTCTCACCTTCCATTCTAAGTTCTCCTACTTCTCTTTCTCCCATCAATGAGGTTGCTTCTTCGGTGTCCTCTGGATCAGCTACTACTAGTTCTTCATTTCAATCCTCTACTACTCAAAACTCTTCCTCTTTGCCTACCTTACCTCATGTATCTCTCTCCTCTCATTCTATGACAACCAGGTCCAAAGCAAGTATTAATAAATTCATTCTACCTAGTCTTGCTAGTCTCTTTCTTGTTCACATTGAACCTTCTACTTCTAAAGAGGCTCTGCCTAGTCTAGTATGGAAAACAACTATGCAAGAAGGGTATGATGCCCTTCTTAAACTAGGAACTTGGTCCCTGGTTTCACTTTCTCCACATAAGAAGGCAATTTGCTGCAAATGGGTTTTCAAGATTAAGGAAAATCCTGATGGTTCAATCAATAAGTACAAAGTCAGACTTGTTGCTAAAGGCTTTAATCATCAACAAGATGTTGACTACAATGAGACTTTCTCACCTGTAGTCAAACCTGTCACTATTAGGATTCTTCTTACTCTAGTTGTCACCTATAGATGGGCCATTTAGCAGCTTTATATAAATAATGTCTTTCTAAATGGTGTGTTGTATGAAGAAGTATATATGACACAACCTACTAGTTTCTATAGTGGTGACAAGAGCACTGTTTGCAAGCTTCATAAGGCCTTGTGTGAACTCAAACAAACTCCTAGACAATGGTTTGAAAAGTTTAAAGGTACTCTACTCCAGTTAGGATTTCAGAATAGTAAATGTGATAATGCTCTATTCATTTTACTCACTAGTATCTACCAAATATTTGTTTTAGTCTATGTTGATGACATCATTATTACTTGGCCCTCGAGTTCAAAGATTTTTGTTCTTATTGACAAGCTTAGCATTGTCTTTGCTCTTAAAAAGTTAGGGAATTTAGACTATTTTATGGGCATTGAAGTTAAATACTTTCCAAATGGGTCTTTATTTCTCTCTCAAACCAAGTATGTTAAAGATCTTCTTAGGAAAGCTAACATGGAATCTGCCAAACCTAGCA
This sequence comes from Lupinus angustifolius, assembly GCF_001865875.1. Lineage (NCBI taxonomy): Eukaryota > Viridiplantae > Streptophyta > Magnoliopsida > Fabales > Fabaceae > Lupinus > Lupinus angustifolius. The sequence goes on along the minus strand of NC_032010.1, from coordinate 7,316,115 downwards.
TCACACCTATGACAACCACTTGTAGGCTATCCAAAAATGACTCTAAAACCTTTAACAATCCCACCTTGTTTAGATCACTGGTTGGAGCACTCCAATATACTACAATCACTAGACCTGATCTAGCCTACAGTGTAAACTAAGTGTGCCAGTATATGAGTCATCCTCTTGAACAACACTGATTTGCTGCCAAAAGGATTCTAAGGTATTTCCAAGGAATTCTAACTTATGGGATTCATCTCAAAGCTCCTGTTGTTGCTCCCTTTCTTCCTATCACTATCGCAGCTCTATGTAATACAGATTGGGCCACTAATTTTGATGACAAAAAGTCTATATCAGGGACTTGTTTATGTTGAACCTAATATAATAACTTGGTGGACAAAGAAACAGCAAACAAATCTAGATCCAACACTGAAGCTGAATACAGGAGCCTTGCTCTTGCATCTCAAGAAATGATTTAGGTTGAGTCTTTACTTTCAAAACTCAAGGTTCCTTATCAAACTCCTCTCATTCTTTGTGATAATTTGAGCACAATTGTCATGGCTCACAATCTTGTTCTCCATAACAGAACCAAGCACATAAAGTTGGATCTCTTTTTTGTAAGAGATAGGATTTAAGCCCAAGTCTCTTCAAGTGAAATTCATCCCCTCTGAATTTAAGACAGCTGATGTGCTCACCAAGCCACTAGCCACAACAAGGTTTCTAACTCTAAGGAAGCAACTCAAAGTAGTTGACATAGTACCCCTAGTCAACTACCTTCAGTTTCAGTATGGTATATCAGAGAATAATACTTGAATATTATTGAGTTAGCTTAATTTTGTTAGAGTTAGATTTGTTTCTAACTGAGTTGTGTAACGATATAAGGCAATTATTGTTTTCAGTTAGTTAGAGGAAGTAACTTATTTGTTACGTCACCTCCTTCAGTTGTTGGCTTTCAAAGCTTTCCCTGTGCTATTTAAAGGGATAAGCTCTTTCGTTGTAAATCAATCAAATAGTTCAATAAAACTATGCAATTCAGAATTCATTCAGTTTTATTCTCTTCAAAAATAATTTTCTATTTATCATTTTACAAATTTTGGGATGCACGGATTGGACAAGCAAAGACACAATCATGGAATTCTTTGCTACCCATGTACTTTAAGTGGAGGGGTGAGGGCTTGGGGCTAGTGGATATTAGTAAGGTAACCCAGTTTGCCTTTACCAGTCATTATGAGTTTTACAAACTAGTACCATTTCTTGAAATTGGCACAATTGAGGCGAATGGTATGTTGGTCAAAGTGTGATGTCTGACCAGTGGCAGCGCCAATGTTACTATTTGGTTTCGTGTTTGGATCACCGATAAGAAGTGTGATGTGGTTGGTGAGTATTAGAATGATAAATATAGCCAGATGGCTAATCTCATTGTATAAAATGGTTATGCCCTAATGTGCTTCCCATCTCCTATAAATAGGATTGAGTAAGCACTCATTAAGTAAGTTTTCAGAAATAGAAAATAACTAACCCAAAGTTAGTTAAAATTCAGTAACTGCTTTCTCTCTCTCTCTTCTTCTCTTATTTTTGTTCATTTTCTTACATCGTATCATCACCAATGGCCAACGCCATTAACGATCCTCCTCTCTCGTCTTCTGCTGCCGCACCTCTTCGTGCTCAACCTTCAACTCTTTCTCTTCAAATACCAAATACAAAGCTCACTGAACACAACTACCTCACATGGAGCCAATTCGTTCTTTCAGTCTTGAAATCAAATCGTGCACTTCGTTTCATTCATTCCAGCGATGTTTGTAACACCCCAATTTGCAAATAGTAAGATATATAATTCCAAGGTATAATTTACTAGATAATATTCAAGGTAAAAGATTTGTCAAAAAGGTTTTATGATTATTCTTAATCCTCATAAAAAGTATAGTAAGTAAATTCCCTAAGTATATTAAACCATTGTCTCCCAAGATAATATTAGATATTGTCTTTTCCAATAAAATCAACATCATGTTAAAATACTAAGAAAGTGTGGATGTATCACCAAGTAATCCTGCCAGAGTATAAGAGTACTAATACAATTAAACAAAATAAAACTAAAGGCCTTCAAGAGTCATGGGCAAACTACACTACTTTAAATCTTCAATAAGCTACTCAGCTGCTCCACCTACAATTCATTCATACATACAAACAAACAAACAACATAGAGAGAGTAAGACATTAAATCATGCAAAAGCGACGAAGTGGATTTATAAAGAATCATAACATTAGAGCAACACAAACAATTGCAATGCTGTATTTAGACAATATACACAACAATTATTATCTCTACTCATAACAAATATGCACAATGATGAATGATGTTAGTGTATTAGTTATTGAAATATATACACCACAATTAAATAATCTCTCATGTTATGCTCATGCAATTCCACCAACCAATCACCATCAATTGCCCGAAGGCCAAGACCCTAGTGGGAAAGTAACCGGGAGTACAAATATCCTTAACAACGGCAAGTAACAATATCCATTGTTTTCCAATTACCTCTATCAGAGGTGCTTACTTGGTAAGCCCAGTCCGTTTCAGGATTCCTCTCTACCGATCATGAAATGCGCAAGGGGTGTCAGAAACTACTTAGTTTGCATGTAAGACTATCCTGGTCATACGGTTTATAAGACCGGACCCTCACTGGATCATCCCACCTAAGTAATCCCTCAAGGCTTCTTGACGAGTCACCGTCATTGCTGCCCCTATCCAATTCCCAATGATACTGCTATCATCGTATCTTTCCATTTTCTCCAACTCCAACTAAAAATGCAATGATGTATGCACACTGCTCAAAGTTAGTCCACTAAGTCTTTTTATCAATATTATCTCAATTTCAATTTCCATTAACATCACCTAAGTTAGTGGTCTCAACCCCAATACAATTTTTATCATACAAATATCCTCAGGATGAGCTCAAGACATAACTTGTGATCACTATCACCATGTTAAGTCAAACATAGACATTCAATACTAATTATAGTAGTCTAATAATAGTATAAAATCATATCAGTAAGTCATCAATATCAAACATATAATCATTCAATCAAGACACAATATTTTAATATTCGTAACTAAAATGACTAAATGAGAAAGTCCATAACAATCACGACAATTGACTCCTCATTAATCATTTTAGTCTAAGGATCCTCCAACTAGTGAGTATCATTGGAGACCCCAATGCTAGATTCTAATACCACTATATCTAATGCTTCTCCCTCACCTGGGGTTACGCAAGCTCCTTGTCCAGTAAATAAACTAGTTCTCCTGTTGCTTCCTTCCAACTTTAGAATCTTCTCTTATACACAGGCCAACAACAAACAAGACAACAAATTAAATTATATTCTACATCTACAACTAGCAAACAATTTAATATAGACTAATAATTTATATTTGATAACAATCACTTAATTCAAGTAAGTTTATAATTACATGTTCTTACTGTCATTAAGTTAAAAATATTAACTAAGTCCCTTAAATGCATGACACTGCCAGTGAAGAAAATTGTGAAAAAGGGATGTTAATTATCTTACTAACTCATTTCACTTAAGCATAAGATGGGATGACATAAAAGGAAAGGGGTTGTAATGAAAAGGATTGATATTAAAGAGCCCAAAAATATAATAATGAGTGACATTAACAAAACTCACCCCTGAAAGTTATGGATACGTATGATCTTAATTTATGATACAAATTTCCTTAAGAGCCACGCTGGTTTACTAACAGGGAGAAGTTCAAGATTTTTCAATCTTATATAATGATTTGGTAAATTGCTAATACCCACTGTTTTGTAAAGAATGAAATGAATAAAATTTGGATTGGAAACATCAAAGTTCATATTTATACTAAGATTGTGTGATTAAACAAGAGACACACTTGAAATTTGTAAAGATTTACAAAATGAGGGCCTCCTAAATTACGGTTACTTTTCAAGGATGGAAAGTGAATTTTCTATAACTTTAAGTCACAGTGAAAACACATCAACACAGTATAGAAATCTTATATTTTGGTTTGTAAGGGAACACAAGAGAGAACTTACCAATTTTCTTCCTTCTATCAACTGCCGTAACCAAGACTTGCAGGAGTGGGCAATCAGTTTTTTTTTTCTCTCTTTTCTGATTGCTTTTAGGTCTTAAACGTATAGTTACAAATTAGATTAAAATAAAATTTAAAATAATACCTAATGTTATTTTTATCCCACTATAAATATTCAGTTTTATCCCTAAATTACTAAAAATAGCTAATATAATTCATGAAGAATTACCACTTAGTATATCCAAAAATCTTAGAGATATAATTATGATAAAGATTAACCAAATAATTAGGGATTGACTATTTACAAATATATCTATTTGCAAATTATTTGGAAAAAAAATTTGTGGTGTTACAATGTTCCTCAGTGTTTTTTATCTGATTCAGATCGTAACATACGTCATGTGAATCCTGGCTACTTAGCGTGGGCAGAACAAGATCAAGCAGTGTTTTCGTGGCTCCTTAATTCAATTTCAGAAGCTCTTCATCCACGCGTAGTTGGATGTGTTCACTCCTGGCAGTTATGGAGTGAATTACATGCATTTTGCAACTCACATACAAAAGCTAGAAGTCATCAATTACGAACTCAACTTAGGTCTCTCTCAAGGTTCTATGACTATCTCTGAATTTTTCTCTAAGGTGAAATCCCTAACTGATTCTCTAATTTCAATTGGAACACCAATATCACTTGAAGAAAATGTTGAGTGTATTTTGGATGGTTTAAATGAAGATTTTCAGAACGTTATTACATTTGTTGAAAGCCAAATTAATCCTCCCTCAATTCATGAATTGGAACAATTTTTATTGACATTTGAATCAAAGTTAGCCAAGAACAAAAATAAATTCGTGTCTGATGCTCTCTCAGCAAATATTGTTGCTCAATCTCCCAGCAAATATTGTTGCTCAATCTCCACCTCAATCACCTCTCTCTGTATCCATGCCATCTCCTACTGTTCACCCTCATTCTCCTCACTATTCTGGTGTCTTACCAAGACCTTCAAGCAATTTTCAGTCTGGTTTCTACTCTCAGTCTCGAGGTGGACGTTCTGGAAAACGTGGTGGACGTGGTTTTCGTTCTGCCAGAAATTTCAATCGTCCTGGCAGCTTCTTTTGTGACTATTGCAGGAAACCAGGACATGATGTCTCATGGTGTTATTATGCTCCTTATGACAGTCATCATGGAACATTAACACCTTCTCACTTCTATGGACAGTATCAACATCAAACTCAGTATGGAGCTCCAATTTCAAACATGTATTCAAGGCCATCTATTCCATATGGATCCTACTCTCTTGGAACAATGGCTAGACCATACTCATCTGTGGCTCATCAAGGTTTTGGCCAAGGCTATCCTAATGCTCAGTCTGGAAACTTTTACAGAGGACATTCACCTTTGCCTCCTTATTCTCATCAACATCAAGGTCAGGGCTATGCTATGAATGCTGAAACTGGCAGTCAAGATTCTAGGTCTTCAATATGATACCCTGACTCTGGTGCCACAAATCATCTAACATCAGATACATCCTTGCTTCATGAGCCTACTGAACATTTTGGACCATACCAGATCTATATGGGTAATGGAGCCAAGGCTCCTATCACAAGTAGTGGTAACACTTATTTTAATTCTACAAATTCTACTACTTCTTTGTCTTTACAAAACCTATTGCTTGTTCCAACAATAACCAAAAATCTAATGAGTGTATCTCAGTTTGCAAAAGATAACTCATGTTATCTTGAGTTCCACCCTAACTATTGTGTTGTCAAATCACAGGGTTCTGATGAGGTTCTCCTTCAAGGGACTCTCACTCCAGAGGGCCTCTATGCCTTCTCAAATCTTATTCTCAACTCTTTCTCCAAGAACTCACATACATCTCCTACTATATCTCAAGCTTCTGCTTTAATTTCTACTTCTAGTCATACTACACCTAGTTCATTTCTGTTATGGCACTATAGATTAGGTCATGCCCATGAGGCAATTGTTCACAATGTCTTGAATAACTGTAATATACCTTGCTTAAATAAAATTGCCTCAGATTTTTGTTCAGCTTGTTGTTGTGCTAAAGCTCATAAAGTTCACTCTTCATCATCCATAAATGTATATGCTACACCTTTTGACTTGTTATATGTTGATTTGTGGGGACCATCTCCTATATACTCTAAATCTGGCTTTAGGTATTATTTGTCTAAAGTAGATGCCCATAGCCGACACACTTGGATTTATCTACTCAAACAAAAATCAGATACCTTATCCATGTACTTTAAGTGGAGGGGTGAGGGCTTGGGGCTGGTGGATACCAGTGAGGTAATCCAGTTTGCCTTTACCAGTCATTATGAGTTTTACGAACTGATACCATTTCTTGAAATTGGCGCAATTGAGGTGAATGGTATGTTGGTCAAAGTGTGATGTCTGACCAGTGGCAGCGCCAATGTTACTATTTGGTTTCGTGTTTGGATCACCAATAAGAAGTGTGATGTGGTTGGTGAGGAGGTCAGCGTCTCCATTTTTGCGAGGTCAGATGATGTTACTGGTTCTTGATACCATGAACATAATATACGAAAGATATTATCTTATTCTCTGCCAATCTCATATGAGAAGTTGCCATTTATAACAGGGAGTAAAATTAAAATCCCTAAAAGTTAGCCAATATTAAAAAACTACCATAATACTTACCACAATATTCATAGCTAATATAAACAATAAATTAATCACCATATACATAAGTGTAATTGATTTAAATTCAAATTAATCCCACATTATAGGGATTTTGTCTATCCAACACTTTGTTCATGTTATAATATGTATTTTCAATTATCCTTATGCTTATATATGTCACTAAATTGAGGAATGACATTTTGTGTATCCAGGTGGCTGGACACTTCACTTATGGAGTGATGGCAGTCTCTTTTACCACATTTACGTTCTGGTGTCTGTTTGGCACACACATTTTACCAGCTTCTCGGTACCAAGGAAGTGCTGTTTCACTGGCTTTGCAGCTTGCTTGCAGTGTTCTGGTATATTAGATAATTAACATTATTAAATCTGTTCTGTGGCTCTAACATAATTAGCTTTGGAACATGGTCTAATCTCTGAAGCTTAACCTTGACGATCATGGTTAAGAATTGAACATTTTTTCACAATGTACTAGTAGATTTGTTTATGTCAATGCTTCTTATGCTTCAGGCTCCACCTGATTTTATCTTAGACAGCTAGTAGTGGGTTGACTGTTTCTTTAACAAATCAATTTTATTCATACCCCCTCTCTGTATAAGTGAGTGGTTGAACGGCATTTACAATTGCAATAATAATTTAGAAATAATAATTGAAGAGTTTTCCTTACATGCAGGAACTGTTTCCTGTTTAGGAGACTCGGGCACTTAAGTTTTGTTAACACCAGCTCAAGAGTACCTTTTATTCCAAAATGATTAATTTTATGTGGGCGAGTGTTGCAAGGCGAAGTTAATTTCGATAGGCAACCTTACTGCTCTTTCTCTTTCTTATTTGTCTTTTCGAGAAATAGTAGAGAATAAACCTATTTAAGCTTTCAAGTTTCAGATAATACTTAAATGTAAGTTCTTATGTCTGTTTTGGTAGTAATATTCGTTTATTCATGAAGGTTATTGCTTGTCCATGTGCACTTGGGTTAGCCACACCTACTGCTGTGCTGGTAACATCTTCATATACATCACATCTATAACCACCTTAGATATTTTTTTGTTTGAACTAAACTTTCTTGTACAATTTTATGCATATTTTAATAGGTTGGAACTTCTTTGGGAGCTACAAGAGGATTACTTTTGCGTGGTGGAAACATTTTAGAGAAGTTTGCCATGGTAAACACTGTTGTGTTTGACAAAACAGGGACCCTGACGGTTGGTAGACCTGTTGTAACGAAGATTGTCTCTCCTACATGCAGACAAAATGCAAATTCAAGGTAACGTAGGGCAAAAGATGTTCATTATTCATCGCATTAAATTCATTTGGAAATATTCCGTTCTGAAGGTGCTGACTTTTTCTAGCCTTTTGTCTAGACTAGATGATATCTATTTTGCTATCCGTATAGAATCAGGGGTTGTTCCCATCTTGTTAATATGTGATAATGAATGAAGAAAACCTAAATATGGCATCTTGTGGATATATCAAAGTCTCAAAAGATGGTAGCTACACATGTGGCTATTAAAAAATGTTTTAAAGAAAAGTGATTAATCATTTGTTCACTGATGAGGTAAAATACTCATTGGACTGTAAAAGTTTTGGGAGGACTCCAAAAACTATAACTGTTTAGTCATTTTTACTGTGAAGGAACAAAACCACCAAGTGTAGTTATTTGAGCCAAAGCACGATAACCACATTAAATGATTCTTTTTTCTCAATGGTAAATATTCTAAACAAGTGTTTCACTATTTTGAATTTTCTTGAAGACTTGAACATGAGCCATGATGTGAGATTTCATATATTCTAAATTTTATTCCACAAATATTTCAAGATCACATCACTTGGCATATGAACCTTGAGTTAAGTTCATTATTATTTTTTAGGCAGCAATCACACCTGTCTCTCTGCTTTTTTATGTTAAGTTGTTAACAGAATAGAGTTCACTGCGGTCAAGAACCAAGTTTTATCTCATAGGTGGGATTGACTACAAGAATCAATTGATACCATCAGAAAACCAAATAAAATAGTGAAACTCTAACCCAACTTAAGTGATTACCTTCCATTTGGTCCATGATTTTCACTAGAGCCCCCATTGTTCTTCTCAATGAGTCTTGACTAAACCACCTTGGGGAGTTTTTGTTAACCCACAACTCAAACTTATTCTAGAAAATTGAAGTATGGCACTGGGAAAAAGAACAAGGGGAATGAACGATACAGTAATGACATGGGGACTGAGAAAATATTAACTGCAGACCAATCTGTGAATTATTAAAATATTAAACTCAAGGAAAGTGGAAGAGAGGACAGGATAGGCAGAATGAGAGGAGGAGGGCTTTTAAAAAATGGTGATAGAGAAAATTTGTGATAATTGGTTCTGTGTTTTGGGTAGGCTTCTCCTATGGCTGCCGAGGGGATCAATTTTACATTGAGTCATTTCAATTTTTAGTGACCTGATTTCTGTTCTTTAATTTCCTTTTCCCGTGTTTCGAATTTCATCAAATCCAGAATATACATGTGTAAGGTTGCTTGCCTTGTGACATGTAGGTCATGGGTTAAAATCCTGGAAATAGCCTCTTCACTTGCGAGGGTAAGGCTGCGCACATCTACCCTCCCCAAACTCCACGAGGTGGAAGCCTCTTGCTCTGGGCCGCCCTTTTTACTCTTACATTTATCTAGTTTTATAGTAAAGAACAGTTTCCATCATCTTTCCGTAATAAATTCCATTCCAGATTTATCTCAGACACATTTGTTTCTTATCTTATCTTTTCCCTAATGTTTACTCATTCATCTTGGCAGTATCACCTCTACTATCTGTTTTTGCTTTTGTTCCCACATGACTACCCGGCATTCACTACCATAGAGCATTGCTGGTTATAAGTTCTCTGGTAGAATTTCTAGTGTTTGATAGACACTTTGCAGTCACAAATTACAGCTTAATCATTTTTCTATTTCTTCCAGAGCTTGAATTCTATCTATGATCATTATCATAAAGATTTGATTCAGCTCTTGTTCATTCAGAAACTTCTATTTCACCATCAAAGAAAAGGTTCTGCCGTTCTGTTATGAAGTACTTCATCTTTCTGCCCTTTCTGTGTTTACTCATACTATCAAATTATATTTCTCATTTCCTCTGCACTGTCTTTGTACTTTTCTAGGTTAAGTAGTGTCTATACCCTGGATTTTGTATTATTTTGTTGGTTGCAGTTATGTAACTAAACTTATATTTACTGTTTTTTTAATGCAGTCAAACTGAAGAAACTACTTGGTCTGATGTTGAAATCCTGAGGTTAGCAGCTGCAGTAGAATCAAATTCAGTACATCCAGTTGGAAAAGCAATTGTTGATGCTGCTCAGGAACTTAATTGTCATAATGCCAAGGTGCTCAGTTTTTTGCTTAGGATATTTGTTCTCTGTATTTGGATCTCTTTGATCTCTGCTTTATTCATCCTTTCCCTCTTGACATTAAGATTTAAGAACTATAGGATCTGGTATTTTGTTTTTGCAATTGATTTGCTGTCTTTCTTGATGACATTTCCGTGGATACTAAACTTTAGGGTTGTAAGCTATAAGCTATTTGTCTTAGCTCCCCAACCAAAAAGGTCTACTTATTTTTGTTCAAATGTACTAGTTGACTAACTCATAAGCTACTCAATGTCTTTCCAAACACACATATGGCACATTTATATTTCAAGTACCAACTTCTTGTCCTAATAGTGGATTAGTGGTGAAGATAAACTGTCAGCATATGCCATAAATCAAAGTTTGCAGGTAGCAGATGGATCATTCCTGGAAGAACCTGGATCTGGTGCGGTTGCAACCATTGATAACAAAAAGGTTTCTGTTGGGACATGGGAATGGATCACCAGGTACTCAAGTATTTAATCCTTTTATCATAGTCTGAAGATACAAAGGATAGGATGTACCTCAATATTTTTAACATTTCATACTAATTTATGGTTAAGGGTTTATTTCTTGCAATTAATTGCAAGCTCATCAGTGTGTTTATTTCTTGGAGACTCTTCCATTTTGTTTATAAATTTCAAACCATCAGCAGGTCATTTCTTTTGTGTGCAGGCATGGAATTAAAAGCAGTATCCAGCAAGAAGTGGAGGAGTGTAAAAACCAATCTGTTGTCTATGTTGGAGTTAACGATACTCTAGCTGGCCTAATTTTTACTGAAGATGAGATAAGGGAAGATGCAAGACATGTTGTTGACACATTGTCTAAGCAAAATATTGATGTATACATGCTGTCTGGAGACAAAAGGAATGCAGCTGAGTATGTTGCATCTCGTGTTGGAATTCCTAAAGAGAAGGTAAAATGATTTCAACATACCTTGTCATAATCGTTCTATAATTGAGAGCACTTACAATGCTGAGACTTTGATGACATGCTCAATGTTTTGATAGCTGTTAAGAAAACAACAGTATATCTAAGGTCATTATCATGTTGAAGATTTTAGTCCCTTAGAAGAATAGCTGAGAACTGAGGGTTGCTTGTTCTACATAACCAAATATCCCAACCGTATATGACCGTCTTCAGAAGCATTGGGTCATCAAGTGCTTGATTATTTTCCTATATAACCTTTTTCTTTATGGCATCAAATCATTCAAAATAAGTATGGTTTGCACCTGAGAGTGGATGTGACACCAATTCCATACAGCCACCCATAATAGTCCTAGGAAGTTTATTTTTCTGGGTTTTGCTTCTTTAAATTCTCTTGTCCTTGTAGTTGTGCCATGTGTGATGATTCCTATTAATATTTTTGGAAGATATTGGGGTTGTTACTGTTTCTCTGTCTGAGACTTTTCCTACTCTATTTCATCAATCTTCTTTGCATAATGCCCTTGTTTGTCAATTATATTCCCCTGCTAGGTTCTCTTTGAATCTTCAATCTGTTTCAGAAACTTGTGTGAATAGAGGTTAATGAGTTAGAGTCTATTGTGTTATATATATATGTATGTATATATGTAGATATAAGTGAGTCTCTTTTGTTCTTAATTTACTATATTCACCATCCTTCTGTTCCTGATTCAAGAATTTGGGTCCTTGATTCCACGGGTGTGTTCACTTGTAAATCTTATTTTCACTTCTTGACTCATTCTCCTAATAGCAATAGATTTCTTTTGGATATCCCGTCTAGAAGTCCTAAGCTCCCTCGAAGGCCAAACATTTTATATGGAATGATATTCTTAACTGGATTAGCACAGACCTTTTATTGCTGTCTCCTAACATATGCATATTCAAATTCAGAAACATCTTTTCTTTTGCATTGTTCGGCGCGAATTTAGAGAATTTGTCCCTTGTAAGTAAGCATAAATTATGTGGCAATGCTATGTTTGTGTTGTTGTTCGGTATATTATTTGTTTAGAAACAAAAGGTAGAATGTTTAGTGACTCGTTTTTCGAACGTGGACTTCAGCTGGGAGAGTTACTCTTTTGACATCCCTTGTAGTTGTGGGCTATTTAGTGGTTTTCTTTGATAGATATGTAGGGGGATTGACTGCTTTGTTGCATGGAAGCACTTGCATTTTAGTTGTTTCATTTTCTGTTCGTGAGGATGTATTATCCTCTTCCTTTGTATTGTCTCTCTTTTCTAGTAATATGTATTTTATTATAAATAAAAATTAGTTCAGTAGTCAAAAAACTTTGGTCACTTTTGTGATAGATGCATTTGTGGAGCTACAAACTCTGTCAATTTTCATGACTGTCTGGTGTTTTATATTTGGTTCATATTATAAGCTTGGAAATATTTAGTGTAGCAGTCATTTGACTGATGTCTTTGTAAATAGTAATTGATTCCCAATTCCCAGTCTGTTGCTGGATATTTGGACTTCAGCTTAGGTGCTTGGGTAGATGACTTTGGTCTGAATCCTAATGTGCCAAAAATATATTTTGCTAGTTAATAATTTTTTAGTTCATGGAAATGGATGTCTTGCATTTGTTGCCAATTGCAGGTGCTATCTGGAGTGAAACCGGATGAGAAAAAGAATTTCATAAATGAGCTACAGAAGGATCAGAACATTGTAGCCATGGTTGGTGATGGAATTAATGATGCAGCTGCCCTGGCTTCTTCACATATTGGCATTGCATTAGGTGGAGGTGTTGGGGCTGCTAGTGAGGTGTCTTCAATTGTATTGATGCGCAACCAGCTCTCACAGGTAACTATTATTTGCCTTATTCTTTTTTTCTAATTTGCTTAAAACCTCCTAATGTTTTCTCAAAAGCGATCTTCTATTTTCTTCAATTTATTGCTACTTTTTTAATTTTATTTCAGTTATCAACTATCAAATTTATGGTTGAAAGAGATCTTCTTTATGTGAAAATGGCATGTTAAAAAGTTCTTCAATACTGAAAGATAGGGCTTTTTTATGTTGCTTCTGCATATGCATGTCCTTTTGCATAGATGCAGGTGGAGCTTTGATAGAGTAAGTAGTAATTTAGCTTACGTAGTTTGCAAGATGTGCTGGAGTGTCAAAAGACAACTAGCGGGAGCTTTCTGTTAGATAGTTAAGTTTCTTTTAATATCTAGCTGCTCTAGAAGCATCTATGTGAACTAGAACCTGCCATGCCAAGGGTTCCAATGAGATAATGATAGTTACACTCTCTGACCTTTTCTCACCCTACTTTTTTTCCTTTCATAAATCCAAAAAATGGTTCCATGGCTTGATGAGTTCATCCTGAGCCATGCCTACATCTTTGAATCTGTTCGAATCTACCACTGAAAATCAATCTTGGTCCTCTTTGGTTCCATCATCAGCACCTGTCACTCTTTCTCATTCAATCCCATTTGACAGAATGAGAAATTTTTCCTGATCTGAAAGCATCATATCAAGGCAGTAATTGAAGATCACTGGTACAGGGTTTCTTTGTCAGTCCTGAAATTCCTTTGCCGCTCACTTTGAAGAAGATTGAGATCTTGGGAGAGTTAGCGATGCCTATCTCAACTGGGAATATGACAAGACCAGCTAGTATTTCATGGCTTATATCCTCGCTCTCTGATTCTCGACAAGCTTAGTTAGTTGCATGCATTCTTGGTAACTATGGGATGAGAGCCTAGTTTCTTCAAACTTGAAGGCTAATGAAAGTGCATAAATTCAGATCAAAGCTTCATGGCACAAAGAAAGGAGCACACATGATCTCATTATTTGCTGCAAATCAAAGCATTTATTGATTCCTTGATCTCAATTGGCTATCATGTTCCCACACAGGAACACAATGATATGATTCTCGAAGGCTTTCTGGAGGAGTATGATGCCTTTGTTAACACCATCAACAACACTTTGGACTGTTAAATTGTTTGGAATCTCTGCTGCTTGCTCATGAGGCTGGCATCTAGAAAATTTGCCAATATGCATATTCAGATGCTCTGTCAGTTGTTGTGGTTCAAACTATACGTTGGGACAAGTATATGACCATCCCTATTAGAGAGCCATTCAGTTCAGATTAGTTAGAATCAAAATTGTCTAGAAGGTTCTAGACTCATGAAGAAGAAGTTAGTTATAGAATCTGTTATAGCAGTTAGATGGTAGTTACCTCCTATATATAGAGTACTACCTCATCTTTGTAAATCATTCTTTCATTCAATAAAATTTTGATTCCTCTTCTTCAATTCTCTCTGGTTCTCTTTCTCTTAGAAGTGCTACATTTACATGGTATCACGCCAACAATGGCCAACGCTACTACTGCTGGGACCTCTTCTCTTTCTCTGCCACGCTCCACCTCTGATCCTTCACCACTTCAAGTTGTTTCATCACCATTAGTGCTTCCTCTACCTTCGATGAAGCTCACTGACAAAAATTATCTGGTATGGTGCCACTTCATGCACGCTACTCTTACTTCGAATCGAACAAATTGGTTTGTGCTCAGCACCGAAATTCCGCATCGATTTCTTACTGATGATGATCGGTTAATCAATCGCATCAATCCTGCATTTCTTCGATGGGAAGAATAGGATCAAACAATTTTTTCGTGGATTCTGAATTCACTTTCTGAAGCTTTACAACCTAGGGTTGTAGGATGCACTCACTCATGGCAACTCTGGGAAGAACTTGATGTTTATTGCAACTCACAGACAAAAGCCAAAGGAAGACAATTGTGATCTCGGTTGTATTCTATTTCACACGGTGCAAGTACCATTTTCGAGTATTTGATGAAGATCAAGAATCTTGTTAATGCACTCACCTTCATAGGTTTTTCGATTTCACCTTATGAACACATCGACTACATTCTGGATGGATTAAACGAAGAATTTCAACCGATCATAACATCGGTTGAGAGTCAACCAGATCTCCCTACACTCCATAACCTAGAGTCTTTCCTTCTCACCTTTGAATCCAGAATGGAGAAGAACAAATCTAAAGCTCTCTCCGAGGCACTTTCTGCGAATATGGTCGTTGTTGCTCTGTCATCTTCTTCGGCTCCGGTGAGCTCTCAACCTCTTCCGTCGTATCTGGATGCACCTTCTTCTTCACTGCATTATAGTTCCAGACACGATTCGTTATCTCCGGTGTCACTTGGAGGTCTTGGAGGTCATGGAGGTCATGGAGGGCTCGGTTCCTATTGGGGGAACTCTCGTTCCTGTCGTGGAGGACGCTTTCGCGGTGGCAGAAGCTCTGGTTGACCACCGTCATCCTACTGCGAGTATTGTAGAAGGCCAGGACATGATGTTTCGGTGTGCTACTATGCACCGCCTTAATTTCTTGAAGAGTTAACCTACCTGCCTCCTTTGCATTCTACAAATCGTGGTCACTATCCTAATGGGCCACGGGTTTCACATGCTCACCGCTCCAACACCCGTTATGCCTATCCAAGGGAGCCTCCTCACATGCCTTCACTCTACAATCCTGCGGTTCCTGGATAGCACTCTCTGCTTGGGCCAGGCCCAAAATAACACTCATTATATAAAGGGACAACATTATCCCTCTCATGTTATGACTGCAAGCCTGGGACCGTATGAATCCAGAAACCACGTTTGGTACCCAGACTCCGGAGCAACAAATCATCTCACAGCAGATCCATCTCTTGTGCATAAGCCGATTGAAAATTTTGGACCAGAACATATATACATGGGTAATGGAATTGGTATTCCTATCACGCGCACTGGAAATTCCTATTTTGTTTCTCCTTCCAATCCTAATGCTACTATTGCTCTAAATAATTTACTCTTAGTACCCTCTATTACTAAAAGCCTTATGAGTGTCTCTCAATTTGCAAGAGATAATTCGTGTTATTTTGAGTTTCATGCTAACATTTGTTTTGTCAAATCTCAGGGTACTAATGAGGTTTTGCTTCAAGAGAGTCTCACTAAAGATGGTCTCTACGCATTTCGTGGATTTCGTCCAAGATATGCTTCCCGTAGCCTTTTTTCTTCTTTTGATGATAGGACATCTAGTACTAATAAAACATCTAGTGTTCATATTGTTTGTAGTACGAAACAGCGGCCTTAAAGTTCTTACTTTCTTTGTCACTGTAGACTTGGTCATCCTAATGAAACCATAGTCGCACAAATGATGAAACAGTGTCAAATCCCACATTCTAATAAAACCTTTACTGATTTTTGTTCCTCTTGTTGTTTGGGGAAAGCACACAAACTTTATGCCCCTGCTTCCACTAGTGTGTATCATTCATCTTTTGATCTCAAGTTTGTTCACACTCAGTTCAATAAAACCGTTAAAGCTATACAAAGTGATTTTGGGGTTGAGTTTATAGACCTTTTACTACCTATCTCAAAACTTTAGGTATTGTGCATCGACTGTCTTGTCCTCACACTCACCATCAACAAGGAACAGTTGAGCGAAAACACAGACATATTGTAGATACGGGTTTTTCTTTGCTATCTCATGCCAAATTACCTTTGTCGTACTGGGAACATGCTTTCACTACAGTTGTTTTCCTCATTAACAGAACTACCTACTCCTGTCCTCAATAATGTGTCTCCCTTTCAACTATTGTTTGGCACTCTCCCTGATTATACTAGTTTCAAAGTGTTTGGATGTGCTTGCTTTCCTCTACTTAGACCTTATAACAAACATAAACGGAGCTATAGAAGTACTGAGTGTGTGTTTCTTGGATACTCTACCTCTCACAAAGGATATAAGTGCTTGTCTCCAGATGGATAGATTTATGTCTCCAAAGATGTTCTTTTTGATAAACACACATTCCCTTTTCCACGATTCACAACATCCACTTCATCTAAACTGTGTTCTTCTTTTGATGCTCCTACATCTCATCCTGTCCCTATTTTCAATCTCTCCTCCTCCCTTGCTAACTAATCCACTCCCTAACTCTCCTATTTTATCATCTCCTACCTTACCTACTGTTCCAAACTCACCTAGTCCCACCTTTCTTTAAGCCCTTATTGTATCTTTTGAGTCTCCTCATCATCATATTCCATCTTCTCCTGATTCATCTCCTGATGTTTCTACTTTACCTCAGTCTACATACCCATGCAAACCAGATCTAAATCAGGGATTTTTAAGCCTCTTGTTCCCAGATCTTTTCTTGCTGAAATTGAACCTGTTAACACTAGAGTAGCCTTAGCGAGTCCTGTTTGGCGTCAGACGATGCAAGTTGAATATGATGCCCTTATTGCTCTAGGGACATGGTCTTTAGTCCCTTTACCCCCTCACAAGCAAGCTATTGGCTGCAAATGGGTGTTCCGAATTAAGGAAAATCCTGATAGAACTATTCACAAACATAAGGCTCGACTTATTGCTAAAGGATTTCATCAAAAATTTGGAGTGGACTACACTGAGACCTTTTCACCGGTTGTTAAACCTGTTACTATCATAGTTCTCCTCACTCTTACAGTCTCTTATCAATGGCCTATTGAAAAGATTGATATTAACAACGCCTTTCTAAATGGTCTCCTTAATGAAGAAGTGTATATTCAACAACCTGCAGGATTTCAGCACAGTGATAAAACATTGGTCTGCAAATTGCATAAAGCCATCTATGGTCTCAAACAAGCACCCGACAATGGTATGAAAGACTCAAAGGTTCTCTACTTCAGTTTGGGTTTTACTCATGCAAATGTGACAATTCTTTGTTCATTCACACTTCATCTGACTTTCAGCTATATGTGTTAGTTTATGTAGATGATATAATAGTCAATGATTCATCTTCTTCCATGGTCTCTAAAGTGATTAAAGATCTTAGTACCACATTTGCTCTTAAGCAACTCGTGAAATTGGACTACTTCCTTGGAATCGAGGTCAAGCATCTTTCCGATGGAACCTTACTCATGTCTCAAACCAAATATATTAGAGATCTCTTAGCAAGAGCTAATATGGATGCAGGAAAACCAATGCCATCGCCTATGGCTAGCAATTGCAAACTTTCTCAAGAAGGAGATGATCTCTTTGAGGATCCTACGTTTTATAGATCAATTGTTGGAGCTTTACAATATGCCATTGTCACAAGACCTGATATAGCCTTTAGTGTCAACAAAGTGTGTCAGTTTCTTAGAAAACCTCTTCAATCTCATTGGACTGTTGTTAAGTGGATCCTCAGATATTTACAAGGCACAGTTAGTTTTGGCTTAACTATTAAGAAAGCTCATAATCACACACCCTTACCGCTTTCTGCTTTTTGTGATGTTGATTGGGCATCTGACATTGATGACCGGAAATCTACATCAAGTGCATGTATCTTTTTGGGACCAAATCTAGTTACTTGGTGGTCTAAAAAGTGACATACTATATCCAGATCAAGCACATAAGCAGAATACAGAAGTCTAGCTCTTGCATCCCAGGAATTGATGTGGATAGAATCACTTCTAAGTGAACTCAAACAACTCTACAGAACTCCTATTGTGTTTTGTGACAATCTCAGCACAGTTGGTATGTCACATAATCCTGTGTTACACAATAAGACCAAACACATTGAACTAGACTTATTTTTTGTTCGAGACAAAATTCAAAACAAAACTCTAGTTGTCAAGCATGTCTCCTCGATCTATCAAACTGCAGATATTCTCACAAAGTCGTTAAGCAACTTGCAGTTCATGAATCTCAGAAATCAACTCCAAGTCAAAGACTATTTCAACATGATTAAAGAACCCTCAAGTTCAGGGGGAATATTAGAGAACCATTCAGTTCATATTAGTTAGAATCAGAATTGTCTAGAAGGTTCTAGACTCATGAAGAAGAAGTTAGTTATAAAATTTGTTATAGCAGTTAGATGGTAGTTACCTCCTATATATAGAGTACTAGCTCATCTTTGTAAATCATTCTTTCATTCAATAAAATTTTGATTCCTCTTCTTCAATTCTCTCTGATTCTCTTTCTCTTAGAAGTGCTACATTTACAACCCCAATCCTATGCAATTTTCCACTGAATGAGGTTTAATCCAGTCAGTTTCCGCCCAATTACTATCAATCCAATATGCAGTATCAGCAGCTACAAGCCATGGTTCATGTGGCTCGTACACTAATGGTCACGAAGGCAGAACAGCATATGGTTTTTCTGGTTCATACTCTAATGGTCATGGAGGTAGATTTGGATATTTCAGAGGTCGGAGTGGCTGTCATTTTGGTTATCAGAATTCTGTTCAGAACACAAAGGATCATGATGAGCAGGGATAAGAAAAAAGACCTGCGTATTTAAGTGATGTCTTGAGCTATTGGGTGTAAGAGTAAGAAGATAGTGTTTAATATCTCCAAGAGACATCGAGAATGATTTAAATTTCAAAGTAGTTAATGTACAAGAAATGAATTTAGTATGTGCTCAATGAATGTTTTGGTTCTGGTCCCAATTACTGGGCTTTACTTTTGTTAGGTTATTATACTATGTGTGCCCTGAATTCTTGTAATGCTTGGGTAACTGATCAGTTTATATTTATGCAGCTACTTGATGCTTTGGAGCTTAGCAGGCTAACCATGAATACTGTAAAACAAAATCTTTGGTGGGCTTTCATTTACAACATTGTAAGTTCTTCTGTTCAAATATAGACATCGATCTGCATGTTTACATTTATAAAATGTTTTACAGGGATGCATAATAGCTAATATTTTCTATTTGTCACTCGAACCTTATTTTACATCGGACACGAGAAATCAATATTTCTGAAATACATCCACTACCATTAGACATATATGAGCAACTAAACCTAATGTGATTTCCATGTGTTTACTTCTATTAGTATTCCCCTGTCAACATAGTGCTGCTTTTTTAGGGAACTCAGTGGGACAGTTCATTTCTTTGATGTCAAATTCAACTGAGTTAGGACTTTTTATTTATTCTTTTGTTGTTTCAATGCCCCATTCTTACTTCTGATTTTAGAAAATCTGGAAAACTACCATTTGCTTTTCTCCTATCAAATGTGATGGGTGTAATTATATTTCGTTCTTTATGCAGGTAGGTATTCCAATTGCAGCTGGAGTGTTATTTCCTGTAAATGGGACCATGCTGACTCCATCAATTGCAGGTGCTCTCATGGGGTTGAGTTCCATTGGTGTAATGTCTAACTCATTGCTTTTAAGATTCAAATTTTCCTCAAAGCAGAAACAAATACATGCCACATCCCAAAGATCAAAATCAAGGAGGAGTTTGATTTGCGACGCCAAAACCAAAAAATAAAATATTCAAGTTAGAGGGAGGTACATAACATAACAGAAACCTTCTTGGCAGGAATATGAACTTCAAACCTTTGATCTAGCAGTTATCATCTGGGAGATGGAAAGAAATCAGTATTGAGAAATTGGATGTATAGAAATCAAAGAATCACATCATATGTGATAGGGAACAACTAATTGATTGGATGTTATTAGTGAGTATGAACATTTTTTAAGAGAACTCCATATTTCCACTATTAATTTGTACCTAGTTCCTTCATCTTGACTGCATTGTGTATTGAAATATATGTGGGTTTCACTCGCTTGAAATGTATGTATCCAGAGTGTAGTTTTTCTATATTTACAAATACGGGTATATATAAATCATTTTTGTCAGCAATTTCCTCTTTAATCAATTTAAGTAAATATGTTGGTAATTTAATCCAAAAAAAAAAGTTAATATTCAACATATGTGACACTAAATATATTGGGATAGAGAATAAAGTATTTCCTCATAAATAAATATCTTGGTAATTTAATCCCAAAAAAGTTAGTATTCAAGATATGTGACACTAAGTATATTGGGATAGAGAATAAAGTATTTCCTCGTAAGTGAATATCTTGGTAATTTAATCCCAAAAAAGTTAGTATTCAAGATATGTGACACTAAGTATATTGGTATAGAGAATAAAGTATTTATTCATAGTAATTTAATCTCAAAAAAAAGTTAGTATTCAAGATATGTGACACTATGTATATTAGTATAGAGAATAAAGTATTTCCTCATAGTATTTTAATCCCAAAAAAAAAGTTAGTATTTAAGATATGTGACACTAAGTATATTGGTATAGAGAATAAAGTATTTCCTATAGTAATTTAATCCCAAAAAAAGTTAGTATTCCAGATGTGACACTAAGTATATTAGTATAGAGAATAAAGTATTTCCTCATAGTAATTTAATCTCAAAAGAAAAGTTAGTATTCAAGATATGTGACACTAAGTATATTGGGATAGAAAATAAAGTATTTCCTCATAAGTGAATATCTTGGTAATTTAATCCTAAAAAAGTTAGTATTCAAGATATGTGACACTAAGTATATTGGGATAGAAAATAAAGTATTTCCTCATAAGTGAATATCTTAGTAATTTAATTCCAAAAAAGTTAGTATTCAAGATATGTTACACAAAGTATATTTTTTTATAGAGAATAAAGTTTTCCTCATAGTAATTTAATCCTAAAAGAAAAAGTTAGTATTCAAGATATTTGACTCTATTTTTGACTTTTTTGTAAAAAATGATTAAATCGAACATATGTCATGAATTTAATAGCTAGAAGAGATAACATATTTTCCGAGATACTTTATTTTTTATGTACTTTATTCTCATTTGGAGAATAAAGTATCTCCTCATACAAGGAGATAGTTTATCTTTTCTGCCAGTAAAAGTATGACATGCATTATTTTGTTTAATTTTAGAAATATTTTTGTATAAAATAATTAAATAGAACAGATGTCATAATTTTAATAACTCGAGGAGATAACATATCTCCTTATATCATAAGATATTTATTCTCATTTGTATAATACTTAACTTTAAAAATTCCTCCTACTTACCACATTTATGTTATGGATTTATTAACCTGGGTAGGTAAAATAGTATTTTAAGAGGAGTGGGTTAGGATTGTGCACTATGATTTTTGGATAATAATAATAATAATCTCTTCAATTCATACTTTGTTGAAATAGGTTTTAGTTATCGGAAGTTAATGCTTATTTTCTAGATACTATTTGTGGAGCCACTCATAGGATACTAGATAAACTTGGTGACTAGAAAAATAGGATTGGTATTCACCAATTGTAATAATTAATTATCATTAAAATCCTTAGGCTAGTGGAGGTGCTGAATTAGGCTGGTGGAGGTGCTGAATTAGGCTGGTGGAGGTGCCCACTTAGTGAATGTTTAGTATGGATTAAAGTTTGTAATTTTTGCTTATTTTTGAAAAATAAATTTAAAGTTACACTATATATGTTTGGTAACCTATCTAGATTATAAACTCAACTTACTTTTGTAGGAAAATAAGTCAAAACTGGAAGCTCCTCCACCCTGGGTTATTTATTTTAAAGTTGGCTTATTTTTCTATTGAAATTTTAATTCTCATTTTACCCTTACTTTCAAGGTTATCTCCCTTCTAATTTACTATTTTACCAAACTTCATATTATAAATATGTGTCATGTTTTTTTTTTAAATATTGATATTGGTTTTTATATTGTCTATTATTTTAATTTTTTAGCATTTGTAATGAAGTAATAAAAGTTACAAAATATTAAGATGATATACAAAATGTATATTTAAAAAATGCATGTCTTTGAGTAAAATACTTATATGATGAAAAATAATCACCACATGATAAAAATAATCACCACATGATAAAATATGTAAAAGACAACCAAAATAATCACCACATGATAAAAATAACCTCATATTATTTTATATAATTTACTCTATAAATAAATAGAAGTTTGGCAACTTCTATTTATTTGTGTATCATGCTGTTTTTTAATAATGATATTTATTTTTATATTGTATTTTATTTTAATATATACTTTTAGCATTTGTTATGCAATATTAAAAATTAAAAAATTTATTGTAAAAACATATATGATGAAAAATATTAAAAACTGTATATTTAGAAAATAGTGTAAAAAAGCAACTAATTATAATATAAACAAATAAACGTAAAAAAACAATATTTTTACCTTACCCAAACAAAACAGATTAATTTATATTTAATTTTCACCTAATGTATCTAAACATAAACAAATTATAATCTCCAGTTTATAAACTGAAAATAAAAACTTAATCCATAATAAACGCATACATATGTAATATAAATAGATGCTAGTTGTAAGTAATATGCAAGCAAGAAACAAGTTAATAATAATACTTCTTTTGGTGAGTGCAACCAAAGTGTAAGATCTTAGCTTCACGAACAAGAAATTGTTGGGAATCAATTTTGGATTTTTCATTGTAGCTACAAGTGGTAGCAGACCAGGCGATCCAGGTCCTGCTAGTTTGAGTACTCATATACAGCTAGGGATCATAATAAGAGGAGATTCTACAAGTACACAATCTGGGACTATGATAAAGTATTGGTCTGGGACCAAGTTGAATTGGTTAAGTGTTCGATACTAATCAAGTATGATGGTAGATCTCGCATCTTCGTCAAGCATGATGGAGAAACTCAACAACAATAACTATGATACATGGACCAAGGTGATGTACATGTTATCCGTAACCATAGAGGACGAGTTCTTGCAGAGGATCAAGGACTTGACAACACAAAAGAAGGCCTGTGATACCTTAGCGAGGTTATTCACTAGGAAGAGCGATGCCAAGTTGCAGCTATTGGAGAACGAGTTGATGTCTCTCAGACAATGAGATATGGCGGTAAGTCAATACTTTACTAGAGTAAAATCTATTTGCAATGAGATTTCAAAGCTAGATCCAGAATGAGCAATCTCTAGAGCAAGGAAGAGGAGAATCGTCATTTTTGGATTAAATCCAAAATATAATGGTATTATTATGACTGTTCGAGGATGGGCCAATGAACCTCCTTTGACAGAGCTAGAGAGCATCATGACAAATCAAGAAGCTTTAGATAATTAAATGTCTAAAGTTTCTATCAATGAAGAAGATAAACACATATTTACCAAAAGGGGAGCACCTAGAGAAAACAAAGCTCCTACGAAGTTTAATGACAGGGGAGACTGCTCATGGAGAAGACAAGGCTAGTAGAGGAGATGCCTGATTGGAGGAGGTCCACAATGAGGGGGAGCTAGACAACCCTGATATAGAGATGATTCATAAGGCATAAGTATCACAAGAATAATGATTAGTGTTATCATTGTGGAAAAAGAGGTTATTTTGCTAGAGATTGATGGTTCAGAAAGGTTGAAAGAAATCTCGCCACTTCCGACAAGAAAAATGAAAGTGAATAAGAATGTGACCTCAAAGCATCAGTTGTAATTGAAGAGGAGAAGCTGAAAGGAGACTCTTCCAAATCAGAGGATATCAACTTCATGCTTTACAAAGGTAGGAGTGAGTGTTCTTGTTATGACGGATGATAAGTCAATCAATTAATAGAATGATTTTATTGTTAATTCTAGTTGTTCTAGCCATATGACAGGAGATGATAATAAATTGTTAAGAAAGACAGAATATAAAGGAAAATAAGTGGTGGTGACCTTTAATAACTCCAAGTTGCCAACCACACATGTTGGTGAAACCAAAGTAATTCCTCGTCATAGTTCTCATCCATTACTATGGGAGAATGTGTATCATATGCCAGGGATGAAGAAGAATTTATTGTCAGTGTTTCAACTTACAGCTTCCGAGAATTACATAGTTTTTGGGCCAGATGATGTCAAACTATACAAGAATTTGAAGCTTACTAGGATACCGATCATGAAAGGTAGAAGACTTGAATCATTATATGTAATGTCAGCAGAAACAACATATGTACACAAGACAAGGAAGAATGAAACTACTTATTTGTGGCACACTCATTTAGGACACATGAATTATGGGAAGCTCAAGGAGATGATGAAAAAGTCATTACTAAATGTCTTCCTCAACTTGAAGTACACGAAGAACATGTGTGTGCTGGTTGTCAATATGGTAAGACACATCAACTTCCATTTGATGATTCTAAGTTCTAGTAAAAGATGTCACTTCAATTAATTCATTCGGATGTTTTTGGACCAATAAAGCAACCATTAGTGAATGAACATTATTATATAATTACTTTCATTGATGATTATTCTAGATATGTATGGGCATATTTCATGAAATAAAATCAGAAGCTAAAGAGAAGTTTAAAGAGTTCAAGCGGCATGCAGAAAATGAGACAAACCTAAAAATTCAGTGTTTGCGCACTAACAATGGATGGGAGCATACCCTGCGTCAATTTTTAACTTATTGAGGGAGAACAACATACGAAGACAGTTAACGTGTCCTTACACACCGTAACAAAATGGAATTGTAGAAAGAAAAAATCGACATCTGGGCAAAATGTATGAAGACTGCAATATATGTAACAATAGGTTACCTCCAGCGAAGCTTGGATGTATAAAACTATGGAAGATCAGAATTATAGTAAGCCACTTTCAAGTTTTTGGATGTGTATGTTATGTATTTGTTCCTGATCACTTATGTATCAAGATTGAGAAGAAATCAACATGTTACATATTTGTAGGTTATGACAATGAGCGAAAAGGATGAAGGTATTGTGACTCAACAGCAAATTGTTTCTATATCTCTCGTAATGTGGTGTTTGATGAAGCATCGTCATAATGCTCTCTACAAGTAATGTTGCAACTAGATATGAAGGAGCCAGAAAAAATATGCAAAAATAAATAGAGGAGCAATTGATAGTTAAGGAAGTACACGCGTCACATAAAGAAGTGGGTGACGTTGAACCACCAATCCATAAAATCGTTCCAAATTCACCAGACTAAGGAAAAAGTCCTTGGCAAAGTGGAATACATATCAGGCCTCCAGAAGAAGATAGACCAAGCTAGATAAAGAATTTAGAAGAAGAAACCCCTCAACCACAACCATGGAGGTTCACAAGAATTTGGAGGCCAAATCCGAAATAAGCAAATATAACTATAGTAGAAGATCATGGCTATTGAAAATAATCATTAAGGGTCAGTATTAGAAGTTAATGCTTATTTTCTAGAAATATCAAGTGGAACTATTCATAGGATACTAGATAAAGTTGGGGACTAGAAAAATAGGATTTGGCATTATCCAATTGTAATCATTAATTATCCTTGAAATCATTATTCTGGTGGAGGTGCCGACTTAGGTGTAATATAAATAGATCAAGAAGCAAGTTAATAGTAATACTTGTTTTGGTGAGTTCAACCAAAGTGTAAGATCTTAGCTTCACATGAAAGAAATTGATGGGAATCAATTGTGGATTTTTCGTTGTAGCTACAATAGTGATGATGGTATTTTAGTAGTTTGAATTTACAAATAAAAAATATCAAAATTCTCTATCCCCTCACCCAAAATCTTCTTTCTCCATACCTCTAATCTTCTTTCCCCTCGACCATAATCCTTTCAATTGAAAGAGTTTTGAAACTTTAGTGTTATTAGAAGTCGAAGAAGTTACAAGAATTTCAAGATAAATGAATATGAAAACTTGTTAGTTCCCTAAGCACCCAACTTATGCAAATCTAGAATTGGCGGGAAATGTTGTTGATAGGATAAAGTAAGTGCACGATTATGTCGTCAAATAATAAAATATCAATCTCACGATAACTAGAAAACTTCTTTAATTATAACAATTTATTTATCATTAACTCAAATAGGAATTAAAAGTGAATTTAGAACAATTGAACAATTGACGAGAATAATTATGAAAATAGTAAAAAGGGATTGAAATTTAATTTAAAAAGAGTTCCCAGGAGAAGGGTTACCGCCGTTACACTCGCAAATCATTGTTTTGCTCCTTTTCATGAAAGTTATGAGGGTGAATTGCTCTTTGATATATGTCATCACCTCTCTAGCTCCGACACGTGTACTCAATTGAAGTCGCACATACTCTCGTGGTGCGGTTATAAATCAAAACCTTTACTTGGATCTTTCTATCCAATCGCTTTGTAGCAACCCAAAGCGAATTTCAGAAACCCCCGAGAATCCTAATACTACTCTCGTGAATTAGGATTCTAGTTTGAATAACTGAATGCTCAGATAGATGGGTTCACCTCTTGGTCATTCCCCAATGTATCTAAGAGGTGTGATTTGTTGACCAAACAACTCACACGAATAAAACTCAGTTTAATGATTCAAATCACAACACTCAATGAAAGAAGTAAGAACAATTATTTATTAAATGTAAAAGGGCATAGCCCCACTCCTGGAAACAAAGGGAATTATTCACTCATGATGGAGAAGAGAATACCAAATTCTAAATTAGAAAATTGTAATATAAAGTGTAAAAAATATTTTCATCCTTGAGCTCTTATTTATCCTAATTACAAAATATTGGGCTAAGCTCAACAAAACAAATCTAAAAAATATGAATATAATATTACATTTATGACTTCTTTTTGCCCTTCAATTGGTCTTCGCATAGTCTAGTCTCAACACTGAATTTCATCTTCTTGCACACAATTTCTATTCTTTTTTGCTTTATTCCGTCCAAATGCACAACATAGCCAAAAACACCCACTCAACCCGAATGAAGACAAATAAAAGCTAAATGCAATCCGAAATTTCTAATTATATCTTAAAATACAAGTTAAATACAATATAAATATAACATAATTTCACATAGTCGCTATAATTAAAATTCAGTTTTTGATAGTTACTTATTGCCTTACAGCTAGCCTATATTATGAATACAACGCAATGTTCATCTTCCTATACAATGAATACAACTAATACAGGTAGCTTTTTTTTTGTGTTGTATCATCACTCCCCCCTTCAATAAACCTTGACCTCAAGGTTCGAATGAAGGAAACTTCTTAAAATGAAAGTGGATCTCCCATGTGGCATCCTGTAAGGGTTGGTTCTTCCATTTGACCACTATCTTCGTCAATGCTTTGCCTTGTTTCTGCAAATAAGTTCTTTCAAGATAGCTCTAGTTCATTGTGATTAAGGCAATTATTCACAGTGGTAGCAAAGAAAAAGATACTCTCACAATACCAATATATATCTTCAACTAAAATACATGAAATACATTATGAACCTTAGAAGTATGAGGTAATTATAACTTGTAAGCAACTACTCCAGTTCGACTAAGTACTCAAAATGGACTAAAAATTTTAGGAACTAGCTTATCATTTATCCTTTGAGCTACAAAAAGTTGCTTGTATGAATGTAGTTTCAAGTACACTACGTCATGTACTTAAATTTCTCTATGATTATCTACTACTTGCTTAATTCTATTTTGAGCTCTACAAAAATGAATCTTCAATACTTTCAACATTTTCTCTCGTTTTGATAAATTAATATCAACCAAATCAATCTGAGATTCTCTAGGAATGTAAGGTAAATAATCAAGGGAAGGTTGTCCATACTAAAGGAATCCACTTATACCACTGTTGAGGATTATTAGCACACAGGTATTTCAAATAAGTCTCTAAGCATTTGTTGACCATTAATAAACTCAAATTCACACCCTAATAAGCCATTAATTATTACAAAAAATTGCTTACAAAAGTAGGACCGCTATCACTTGTAATTGATTCACATAATCCATGTATTCAAATACATTTTATAAAAATTATTGAGCTACATTTATAGTTGTATAAGGATGACCCATAGTCATGAAATGTGTTGCTTTACTCAATCTATCAATTACCATAAAGATGACTTGTTTACCAAAAGAATGAGGTAATCCTTCCATAAAATCTATTGTAAGGTGTTGTCATATTAAGCTAGGAATAGGAAGAGGTTGCAATAGACAAAGAGAATAGGTGGTCTTGTATTTACTTCTTTTGCAGACATCACACTGCTGATGATCAATGCCTTAATTCTTTGCAAAATGGCTTGTCTGCCTGAGTGACCACTAACAACAGTAGTATGCATCCAATATAATAACTCTTGTCTTAGGGTTAAATTCCTTCCCAACACCAGCTAACATTATCTTCTCTATTCAGACTAGAGATGACAAAATGGGCCACCCGGCCCGTTTAGCCCACGCTCGCAAATGCCCGCAAAAGTTCAAGCGGGCGCGGGCATATCCGCATTGGTTAACGGACAAAATTTAATACTCTGCCCGTTTTAAAACGGGCTAAAGAGCTAGTGAGCGGCCCGCGGGCATTGTTGAATAATTAAAAAAAATAAAAAATTAATATATAAATGAAGTTAAATTAAATAAAGTAGTTGAAGATAAAAAATTAACAACATTTTTTTATATTTTATATGAAGTTTAATAAATCACATTAGATTACAATTTTTTTTAGGGATTAAAAATCACATTACATCATAACTTATTTAAAATTTTCTTACTTTTTTCTTAAATTATGTTTACGGGCCGCCTGCATGCCCAACGAAAATGTCCACAAACTTGGCGGGCAAAACGGGCCGGGCAAAACGAGCAAATAGGCAAATTTTGTATATCCTGCCCGCAAAAAAATGCGGGCTATGCGGGCACGCACGCGGGCAATGCTCATTTTGTCATCTCTAATTCAGACCCATCCTAGGGATGATACTTATGAGAAGATGGATCTGTTGACCATTGTTGTATCAAATTTTGAATTTCTAGATCATGTAAAACAATTGGCCTTCCCTTCTTCGTAATTTTGAATTTCAAATCTGGACTCCAACTGCAATTGGTGCATTAGCAATGTAGAACATGTAGGCACATCAATTTCAACCCTGGACATGGCATATGTAACCACATTGGTCTTCCCTTCTTTGTACTTTGTAGAGAAATCAAATTTCATCAACTTAACTAACCATTTTGTTGGATTGTTATTGATAGTATTTAGTCTAGGATGTGTTTCAAGCTATTATGATATGTTTTAATCACAAAATGTTTGTTTGACAAATAATGCATCTACTATTGCACTATAAACACAACTGCTAACATCTCTTTCTCATATGTAGGTAGTGATTGTTGTTGTTGGTTAAGTGGTCTTCTAATAAAGGCTAATGGATGATGTTCATATATTAAAAGTGCGCCAATATCATACGTTGATGCATTTACTTCAACTACAAATTTTTTATTGAAGTTTGATAAAACTAACACTAGGGCTTGAATGATCTCTTCTTTAAGTTGAAAGAAATAATTTTTTTTATAGGAGTGGACCAATGGAAGTTATCCTTCTTCAAAATTATAGTCAATGATTTGGCAATTCTTCCATACCCTTTCACAAATCTTATGTAGAACCCGATAAGGCTTAGGAATCTTCTTAACTTCTTAAGTGCTTGTGGCATGGGCCAATCTACCATTGTTTTGACCTTATTTGTAGTCACTACTTCTTATGAAATAAACTGACTAAGTACTTAACTCGTGGAACTCCAAAATAACACTTGGACCTCTTGGCAAATAAGTTGTTTAATCTGATAGTCGTTAAGACTTGTGCTAAATGTTATAAATGTACAGCCTCATTGGTACTATATATTAATATATCATAAAAAACAATAAGAACTTTCTCATGTACTCCTTAAAAACAGAATTTATGAGACTTTGAAATATAGCATGCGGATTTGTTTAGCCCAAATAGCATTACTACATATTTATAGTGACCCCCATAAGCTCTAAAATCAGTCTTATGAATATTTTTAGGATGTATTCTTACTTGGTGGTACCCAAACCTGTGATCTATTTTTGAAAAATAGTGGATCCACTTAGCTCATCCATTAGATCCTTAACCAAGGATATTGGGAATCTATCTTTTACTATACCTTTATTATGCTCTTTATAATCAACACACAATCTCCGATACCCATCTTTCTTGCCTACTAGTACCACATGAATTGAATAAAGGCTATTATTGTTCTATAGAATCAATCAATTCTTGAACAAACTTGTCAGTAATTGTTTTCTGAATTCCAACATCCCTACTAGGTGATAAGTGTTTGGGTTCTTCAAATAGATCATTAATTGTTCCAACAATATAGAAACTTCGATAGGCATTTTCATAGATTCAGCATTAGTGGTTAGGTTCTGCAATAAGCACTCTTCCACATAACATGGATAAATCATGGATAAGTGCACTCCATTCTGCAATGTCTTCTCTAAATATTGAGATTTCACTCCTTTTACTCCACTCTGGCTAGCCCCCCTTAACACATGTTTCCTCCTTTCCTTAACACATGTTTCCTCCCTTGCTTCATACACTTCATTATAAGTTTATCAAATTTCCAAGTGATACCTCCCAAGATAATCAACCATTCAATACCTAATATTATATCACACCACCCAAAGGAATTAGCATCATATCACCTAGAAAATCATTATTCTAGAAAGTCAGCTTGAACCTCCTAACCATAGAAGAGATTTCTAACTTACTACTATCAGCCACTGTCACCATGTCTGTCTCCAATTCCTCTGGTTTACATCTCAGTTGCTTAGCCATATGGATATATGTGTCGCCCTCATAGTTCTGAAACTAGTAATACCAGTTAGGGCATTCAGAGAGATTCGGGGATCCTCAATCTCCTTGGAACTTTGTAATTCATATATTTCATCTAATTCAACAAAATGCAGTTGAACCTTCTTATGTGTGAGACTATGCTTGGGGCTATAGGGTTCATCATAAAAATAACAAAGACCTTTACTTCGTCTTTCATTAATGTAAGCATGGGACAAATTCCTCATAGGCTTAATTTTAGTATTCAATATTTCCACATTTCTATCCTCCACTGATATGGGTCTCCTAGCCATTGGAAACTTCAAATTAGTTTGTGTTTTAGCACTTCTACTTTGAAAGAAGGTGTTTATCCTCTAACTGTTGCTCATTCATACAACTTAGCCTTCATCATTATTTGTGGCTGAAACATTCTTACTAGCATTTGTATATCATGTCTTAATCCTAACAAAAAATAACTAAGAGTGTATTCAACTTCAGTCTAGTCTAGTGATGATAGTATCAAATTCCCCATAGTAACTAGTCATTGTTCCTTTTTGTCTCAAATTCATCAACTCTGTCATGGGGTCTTGACAAACTTCCCCAAATCTTTCAACTAACAAATCCATATATTCCTCCCAACTAGGCAAATGGTTATTTCTCATGGATTTCAAATATGCATGATGCCAATGTAAAGATTTACCCTCAAAATGTATGACTGCTATGTTAACTTTCACATTCTTAGGAGTACAATCAATTGAAAATTACATTTCACATTGATATATCCATCGCTTGACATTTTCACCGTTAAAACAAGCCAAATCAATCTTAAACAACCTAGTTCCACAAGCATATGCCGATTAATTGTTATGAATTTCACCTATGCTAGAAGTTCTAAACCTTGGTGATCTTTACGTACAACCTTTTCTTTTGGATGAACCTTTAGAATCATCCATATTTTTCTTGAACAATTCATCTATGGTGTCTTTTGACAATTCTACTAAGGTTTTCTGCATTGCTCCAGCAAACTCCACCATGTATTTTTCAATCCTCTCAACTACATGACTTTCCAATTGATCATATGCTTCCCTCAAAGCAGCTTATGCTCGAGTTGATTATGTTATGTCTCTTCCCATAATAAAAAAAAGCTCTGGTACTAATTGATATGGAAATTCTAGGAACTCAAGAAAGAACTTGAAGAAATTCAAAGAATTGCAGGAAACTATGAATGAAAGAGTTTTGAGACTAGTGTGTTAAAAAAACTAGCTAGCTTCTTCCCCAAGCACCCAACTTATACAATTCTGGAATTGGCAGGAAAATTGTTACAACTAAAATCCAGTTATTGGCAGGAAAATTGTTACAACTAAAATCCAGTTATTGGCAGTTACTGCCTGCCGTACAGCTAGCCTATATTATGCATACAATTAATGAATACAATACAATGCCTCTCTTTCTATACAATGAATACAACAAATACATGCAGCTTCTTTTTGGGAGTCAACCCTCCCTTACTCCACTTTCACTCTGCCGCTCCCGCCCCGTAGAGTCAAGCCCGGCTGCATCCCGAGCAGCCAACGTCGTTGTTCCTACCCACAGACCAAATATATAGTGCCATTGAAAAAGTGGTTATGTCAAGGCCTAAAATTATGACCATATATAGTGCTATTGAAAAAGCCTTTAGAAACCCAGTATATGCAGTGGAGGAAGAAATTATTTGAGACTACAAAGGTAATGGACGTAAAACTAAAACAAGAGATAATCAGTCTCTTGCTAGGAACGCAATAAATAAGGCAAGAGGAGATGCACTTGCTGCTAGCAAGATAAGGTTCTAAATAAGGTGTCTGGCATGGGAGAAAGGGTTAGGGTGAAGGGAAAGAAAAGTGTATTTTCATATTTTTCTGTATATAAATTCAAATTATTAAATACTCTACTAAAACACATTTCAACAAACTATAAAGTTATTTTTATCCAAAGATCTTGGTGCATAATGTTAAATTATTACTTTAAAAGTTTTAATTTATCTAGGTTAGCAAGCCAACCAAAACAATTTACACTGAGTCATAATATTAACATCAAATTTACAAAAACCTAATAGTGCAGAAACTTTGGATACCTAATAGTGTCATTCCATGAGTATCCAAGATACCAGTTATTTTGATATAATGGTAATATTGGCATAACAAACATTAGTTAGAACCATGGCCTTAAAACCACAAAAATGTTGCCAATAACTCAGAGATACGGTTGCCAGCACTGTGGAAAGAAAACAAAATTTCTTAACCCTTCTCTAAATATGAGTATAATATTTATGTACCAACACTATATGAATTTTATACACACTTAATATATCATCCACCATTCATTTTTATAACTTTTTTAAATTCAATGATAATTAAACATGAACGGCGAATAATGCAATCATAGCGTATAAATCTTTGAATACTTTCATACCTGCCAATAAGAATTTTGGTTCCTCCCATCTTTCCACAAATTTTATTTAGTAATTTAGTGTCAGGAAGGTTTCCAGACCAAATAGAATCTATCAAAACCCAAGGAAATGGCATAACAATGCAATCTTCCAGATAGAAAATATGAATTTCATTTGATTTCAATAACTATTTTCTACAAAAGATGGGATACATGTAAACAATTAATGCTAACTAAAGGAACTCATCATGAGATAAAAATAATAAAATTAAAGTCGGTCAAATACCACTATACAAACCTCGGTGTTTATTACATTGAAGTGGAATTTGACACATCCAAAATATGTGTACATAAAACTCTTCTTTTTGTCATTATTTTACATTTGGTTCCTTCTGTTATCATCCTATTCCATTTCCAGTATCCACAGTGCATGTCCACAACCATATATAAACTGTGCATTCCAAAATGAGACATTTCCAAGACTCTCTCATTTATATTTAACAATAATTCCAAATTAACTGCCATTTCTATTATTTGGATTGGAAAATTGGTGGTCAAACCATGTAAGTCATGCCAACCTGCATCAAATGTGAATGGGGCACGCTTAAATTCGCGATTCCCCGCCTGCAGTTCTTTCTCAAAAAGGCATAAAAGTAGTTTATAAGTAGCTTCTTGAGAAACCAAGAGTCTTTCCTTGCCCTTATATCCCCATGACCAACAAGATAAACAACTCCAGATTCTTTAGCCTTGCGTATAAAAGATAACTCCCTTTCAAGACTCTGCTCTGCATCAAGCACCGGGTGATTAGAAGACTGTGACTCTACATCCTCTGATGTGCTTGCTTCGAAAATGGGAATGCTTGTCTCTGTAAAATCAGTCAGAAGAGGTACACCAAGTGAGTAAACACTCCCATTAGGAGCTATGAGAACCCTAGAACCAGAGCACTCATCCTCTGAATTAGAATCGCCATCCCCATCACTCTCGAGTGACCTCTCCTGAGCCTCACGGCGTATAAACTTCTCTAGGCTCTCCATAAGCAGTTGTTCAAATGTCTGGTGATTTTCTTTGCGGACATCTTTGTAACCATACCTATTGACATATAAAAAGTTCAGAGCAGACTAGTAAGATAAAAAGAAAACATTTTAATCATACAATAGCATATATTATTGGGAAAACTACAAAAAAGGATATCTAGGTAAAACGTTTCTGAATGATATTTTCAACAAGCACCACTTTTTTATAATTTTCCCATATTAATTCACTAAATTATAGTCTTGACGTGTTCATGTAAAGCTACTGCACTTATTTTCCACACTCCATTCAACTTTTTCAAATTCACGCCTCTACTGATCTGATATGGGCAAAATCTAAACATATATCCCAAAATGAAAAAACTTGAGCTCATTACCTGGCAATGCAGCGAAATATATGGTAGCTTTTCTGACAGACTCGCCGGAACAGAAATCTTTCACTTTGAGGCACCACAGGAACTGGAACATATTTAATACTCACAAATATGATCATAGAGTGTATTGCTGGAAGCGTGGTTAGAAAGTGCCCAAAAATTCCTGGAATTCCTTTGACCAACTCATTATAGAGTAAACCAATCCCAGGAGCTCGTATTGTCCCAAGGTTGCAGCCTAACTCTCGCATTAAATCTGTTGACAGCTTTTGCTTTACTTCAGTTTCATACTTGAGATTGCTTCCATAATTCCATACGAACATTATAAGAAACATTATTACAGCAAAGACCAATATAATCCAACTACCATCTGTCACACTCCACAAAACTGATGAAAAGAAAATCAACTCCAATCCCAAGAAGACTACTGCAAAGCTCAGCACTATGATGATGTTTATCTGCCATATAAGAAGCATAACAAGAGTTACTAAAATAGTAGTCATCGTCATCACCCCGACCTCAGCAATTCCTGAAAAAAAAGACAAAGGAATGAACTGAAAACACGTAAATAAAGGCAAGTTCAGTGCCTAACCATTCAACACTCCCCTATATCATCTTGCAGATCTTTTCATTTTACAAATTCAAACTTCAATTTGAAAGCTTTTCCCTGAATTAAATAGCAATGTTTAGTCAATGTGGCTTAATTCAACAGGCAGTGTCGAATAAGGTCATGGGCTCAATTTCTGCTGATGGAACTCATTGGCAGGTCATTTATATACCACTGTAAACCCTCTCTGAAGCAGCATGCCCTAACCTAGGAATGGGGGATCTACTA
>NC_032010.1:7259402-7280003 GCF_001865875.1 Lupinus angustifolius | reverse complement strand
GGGAAGCCCAAATAAAAACAAAGCAATGCTTTGATCACATCCATTTGGAATAAAATTATGAGCACCATCTCTTGAAAGTATAGGTCATATATGCATAGAATGTCCTTTTTCCTGAGCATACAGGAAATGATTAAAGAATCGCTCCAATTGTTACATACACTCAGTCAATGTACACAAGTTTGTGAAAGCAAATCGGGTCCTCCCAAACAAGGACCCAGATCCTCTATTATTTTTCAACTATAGTTGACGATATCTGAGAAATAATAAGGGAGGAGCTAAACACCTTTCCAAGTAATTAAAATAACAGTTTTCTCAAGCAAACTATTCTAGATTCCTGTTGACCTCATTGAAACTCTGACATTATATACAATTTGACAAGTGATATATATGTACTACAGATAAATTTGGCAAATTATCTTTTGAGATAAAACAAATTCATTACCATATGCATTTCCAATCTCATCAATACTGGATATAGAGCAGACAAACACTAGGGAAACAGCCAAGAGAAACCAGTTTAGGACAGGAATATAGATATGGCCCATAAATTTCCGAGAAGTGTGAATTATTTTAAGACGAGGGAAGCAACCAAGTGCAGTTGACTGTTTTATACAAGAAAATGTGGCTGTTGTCATAGCCCGACTTGCAATTAGTGCAGCAATGTTAGCAATGAACAAAGTTGGCCAGAATACACCATCTGCAGACACAAAATAGTATCACATAAAGTTTGTGTGAAGTGCAAAGATAAGTCACTCGTAAGAATGATAAACACTAATACCTCCGTCCCACGAAGATGGTAAAAATTGTACTAGTTTTAGTACAAAGTTTTACCATCTTCACGGCACAGAGGGAGTAGTATAGAAGCATATATATACCAACACTTACTTGGAACAGAAGAAAAAAAGGCCTGACCAGCATCAGCATGGTTTTCCATTAGGTATGCAGCTTGACCCAAATAACCCAACATTAGGCACGGCAAAACAAGAAATACAAATGTAAGCTGAAAAGAAAGCACCATCAGTTTAATCAATATATTATCTTAAGTAAAAGAAATGAAAAAAAATGCCATGATAGTTATAACAGACATGATTCATCACCTGAACAGATCGAATAGAGAAGTAGCAAAGATCAGCAAACATGGCCTCAGAGCCTGCAACATAGGCCAGTAATAATTTCAATCAACCATGTGTACTTGCTAGCAGTAACTAAATAGAAATCGCATATTTACCACATTACAATATATAGATTTTATTATTCTTTTCTCTCTTTTTTTGGGGGGAGGGTCGGGGTACTATGATAGAACAAGCTCATTTTTTGGTTGGGTGCACAATAATTTAGGAAGAGCAAGGTCTCGTGCCACATGCCTGGCAAGGGTTTATATTGATACTCAAAAGGACCAACCACTGAAAGACCACCAGCAGGAACCAAAAACTTCTTCTCAAAATTGTTTTATCCCAACAGTTAGCCTAACCCTCATTGACGTAGAATAAGCATTTTTAATTACAGTACAATTTGCTCAGAAATTTTATTAAAATCATGTTAAAATTGTAATCAAACAAAATTCTATGCATCCCACAATTACTTTGTTTTTGAACCAGCTGCAAGGCACCTCTATTTTCTTAAAGGCAGGGGATAACAGAAGAAGCTACAGAAGACTGTCATAATCATTAAGTGGCAGATCTACAAGAACAATTGCAGCTCAGCCTTCACCAGGCTGTGTAAAATTCAACTATGACTATTTCACACTCTTAAATCTTATCCTTCCTAGACATATTATACCTGACAAAGAACTGAAGCAATCAGTTCTAGGTTCGATCCCAGAATTCATTAAATTCAACCAGAGTTTGGGTCAGACTGAAGTCATCCCAATTTTAAATTTGGAAGTCTTTTTAGTTTCTTCAATACTAATCTACCAATCCAATCAGAATATAATCATTACCAAATGTCTAGGTTGACTAGCTATACAGTAGTCCAACCAGTCACTTCAGCAATTGAACATGAATCTTTCTCTTCTTGCACCATAAAAAGAAGAGACTCAGGTTAAATGAACCCTCAATTCTGATAAAATCATAATGCATATTATTCCACCTCAGATAATTAACAGAAACTTAGACATTAGCCATGATAATTGCTAGCAATGCATTGGGTTATGAACAGAGAAAACACACACACCAAGAGAATCAAATCTACAAACATACAAGTAAAGACAGATATATATATATTATTCCATGATTGCATCCACCACAGTAACGGTCCTGCAAATATTTGCTTACCAGTTGCACACAGAAGACAGCCCCCAAGAGAATACCATGCTTTAGTTGAATTCCTTGCAAAGAAGTAATAGATGTAAATAGGATTAAATGCCCTCAAGACACTGCTATCATATTTGATAAGATTGTATATCCCAATGCCCGCAAGAGAACAAAACCATATGAACAAAGCAGGTCCAACAAAAAGCCCCATTTTGCTTGTTCCATACTTTTGTACACTGAACAAGATAACAAGGAAGGCAACAGAAATCATCACCACTTGATCTGCATAGTCAAGGGAAAAGAAAAAAGATTAACTTAACTACAAAAAGTGACCACAAGCCTTATAGGAAGAACCATTCTACCAATTAACAGGCTAATTAAATTTGCTACATACTACATAGTAGGACCAAAGATCAAAACTTTCCCTTTAAGCTTAACACATTAAATTTCAGTCTCCAAAGAAAAGGACCAAAGCACAGTTCAGACAACTATACCGAAATAAGCCATCAAAAGGCACTGTTATTAAAGCAAAAGCTGCAATAATTTATATCACAGAATAAAGAAGGATAACTCTCTCAATGTGTCTATGGATATCAATACCATATGCAGGCAGTAACAACTATTGCAGATGCGAGTTGATTAATAGGTTAAACAATACCTTGCTTAATTGCATCTACCCCAACTTTCAATCCATTAACGGATGATAGTACTGCAGAAGAAAAGATATGAAGTTAAAATTAATATAAAGAAATGGTACCTGAAAACAACAGTTGGCCTTAAAGACAAACGATAATAGATCATTACAAGTATGATACCAGTATCACTACCAA
Organism: Lupinus angustifolius; assembly: GCF_001865875.1. Taxonomy (NCBI): domain Eukaryota; kingdom Viridiplantae; phylum Streptophyta; class Magnoliopsida; order Fabales; family Fabaceae; genus Lupinus; species Lupinus angustifolius. Next base: position 7,276,921 of record NC_032010.1, on the reverse strand, counting down.
CATACATGACAAAAGTGATGCTTAAGAAGTGAAAAAATACATGACACAACATCAAATAATAACCTGACATTGCTGGTGTAACGACTCCGTTAGCAATCACCATAGAAGTACCAGCAAGCACTAATAATAGTAGAATCTTCTTCAGAGTTAGCGAAGTCTCTAGCCTTTCCTTGATTTTTAATGACCTTTCAAGCTCAGGAGACGGCACCTTTAGCCTAAAACCTGATATTTGGGCATCTGATGGCAACTGATTGGGGAGAAGACTCGCCTTAGCATGACGACAGATCAAGGAGTACAAAGCAAATGTACCACCTGCGGTGATTTTAAAACATCTAGAATATTGAGGACAGATCATTCAGGGGAAAAGAGTGAGAACAAAATAGAATAACAATTTTTATCTTTAAAATATCTAATTTATATACCTTCACCATCATCATTGGCCCATAGAACAACCAGGATATACTTCACTAAAGGAATCAAGATTAAAGTGTACAAGACAAGTGATAATGCTCCAATAATATCTTCATTTCCATTAATAGGGGCCTTTCTAAACATAACACTAAAGGTGTATAATGGACTTGTTCCAACATCACCAAATACAACACCAAGAGTTTGAAAAATCAATACAATTCTCTTTCCCATACTGAGATCCTGAAATCAGAAATAAGAATGCAACAGTTAAAAAAACATTAATTGTACATTGTTCCAGTAGAGCTTACAGCAACATATAACCTTATGATGAACAGCATGAGATTTATGTTTAGTTTCACTGTTCCAGGCAATATCCATTGACCTAATGGATAGGTGAGAGACTAATCTCACTAGTACTACCAGAAACCTAAGCAGGACCCCTCCCAACAATTGTTTTTCACATTCATGCATCCTAGGTTTGAACCTAATACCACATGCTTTAAGGGAGCAAAACCCCTTCCACATGAATAGACACACTTTGTCTATATGTGTTAGGAACACACGATCTGACAACGCACAAAGATTTGCTAACGAGGTTTGGCCAATTATGCTTATATCCCCGCAAGAGTTGACCGGCTACCGCTATATATTAGAGAATCAAGATTTATGTTTTGATTACATCATTTAAGTTTACATAACACATATATAGTTTTACTATGTATTAGATTTGCATGGTCATGTATCACTGCCAGCGGATGTCTCACCCACATGGTCGTGTATGAATGTGTACCACACCTCGGTACACAATTGTGGATGCCCCCATGGTCTGGTTGTGGTTGCCTCTGTAACTCAGACACTAATAGTGCATTAGGAACACCACCATGTGTCTATACACGGCTTGGTCTTGTTCCATTAGAATGAGTCATTTGCGAAACAATCTTCACCTTCACGAATCATGTGTATTTTCTGAAGTATCATATCATGTGTTGTATTTTCTGAAGTATGAATATTTTGTTGTAGTATCTGCCCAGAAGCTATCAACTCTTTGATCTTATGAAACTTCGTATTAATATGTTAGGTCCTAGCATGATATACCAAATTCTTTGCTATGTAGATATCACTTTAGCTATCACAATGCAGTGGAAGCTTCACGAGCTGACACATACTTTGCTTCAACTGCGGACATAGCAACAAGAAATTGAATTGACGATCTCCACATAATTGACCTGCATGCAAGAGTGAAGACAAACCTTTTGTGGGCATTCTATCATCCAAGTCACTTGCATAGTCTGAATCAACATAACCAACAACAAATATTTGTTATGTTGGCTGCCAAACATGATACTGAGAAATGTAGTCCTTTTCAGATATTTTAAAATTCATTTGACTATTTCTCAATATTGCTTATGTGGTTTCAGTATGTACTTGCACACATGGCTTGCGCCAAATCTGGTCTAGTGCAAACTATAGCATATATTAAGCAACCAACTGCATTAGTATAGGAAACCTTTGACATGTGTTCCCGGTACGCATCTATATTTAAATACTGACTCAGAGAAAGCTTGAAGTAATTCACAAATAGAACACTCATCAGTCACCACCATCGCATTACTCATCTCAAATATGTCTAAAGTCTTTTAAATATAGCTTTGTTGGGAGAGCCTAAGTTTTTTTACTCCTCCGCTGTGTGGATCTCCATTTTGAGAATCTTCTTTGCAGTCGTTAAATCCATCATGTCGAGCTCTTTGCCCAATATCAGCTCTTTAATATCACTCAAACGATTAACAGCAATCAACATACCATCCACATAAAGTAGCATAAGAATAGGCGACCCATTAAGAGTAAAAATGAGTTGAGAGAAGTCAAATTTGACTTAATTAAAGTTCACGAACTTTCGAATAGGCTAACGAGCTCAAATTCATGTATATTATTTATGTCGCTCATCAACAAAAATTTAAAGGCCTACAAGGTGTTGGTGGATTATGTATATACATGTAGATGAAGTTTGTGAACTTTATAGTAAATATAGCAACCAAATAAAATTCATATAGTAAATATTGTCTATATATATATATATATATATATGGCGATGCCAAATAACTTTTATGTTGAAGTTTATGACATCCATACATGATACATATACATATATATATATATATATATATATATATATATGTCTATAGAAAATGATTCAAGTTAGAACAATTGTTAATGTGAGAAATAAGAACAATTAATATGTATCATTGAATCTTATTTTAAGTGATCATGTGATCTATTAATTAGTCGGGGTACAATACCTTAATACAACTTAGTCTATAGGTAGTCATTTCCATATCCCACTAAAAACAACAATTGTTATGAAACATCTAAGGAGAACTTAATCCAAGTGACTAGTCATTAGGTGGGAAAATCTCATGATAGCACGTGCAAATAGCACACAAAATAATTCACATCACCAATCCCTGATAATCTATCCCAGCCAACACAGTTGTTTGGATTTGGAATTAACTTATCATGCATTGAAAACATCTTAGAATTAATATCTTTCCAATGTAGAAAGAGAAACTAAAAATTAAATGAAACAACCAAAAATCACACTCAAATCATAGTAACAATAATGGAACATATAAAAAAAACTGCAACTTCAAAAACTTAATCACCTCATAGTCATTTCTATGAGCACCAGGGACCTCAAGAGCTTCAACATCAAATGAATCGATTCGAGGACCAGTTCTAATGAGTCTATGCTCCTCATTTTCCTCATCTTCCGAATCAATCATAGGCAAATCCGCATCAAACTCATCAATCTCTGACACATCCTCATCCTCCTGAAAAACCCATCTCGATTCGGTGGAATCAATTGATGATCCTATTTCGGTATCCCTTTCATCCTCAATCATCGTGGTTTCAAATCAATGATGGAAATGCGGAAAATTGAAGGAATAATTTAGGGTTTTGGAATGGGAAATTGGAACGGGAGAGAAATTGAGGTGAAATTTGATAAGGAGGAAGAAGGAATGTGTTGGTGTTAGGAATATATTGAAGAGTAGAATACAAAAGAAACTAATCAGTTCAGAATCAGTTCCTTCTGCTTCTAACATGTAACTGATTTTTGCTGGATGCGCCAACTTGATTCTTAGATTGTCTATTTTTTAACACTTATTTTTATTATTATTATTACTAGTGTGTGACACAATTCTGTCTCTCGAAATGTTTGTCGATCACATTCTTATTATTTTAAAGTATTAAGTAATTAGTTTTTATGCATTTTATTCTGTAGAATTAAAATATATATTTTTTGTATTGTATTTACTTTATATTATATTTTTTGTTTTTATTAGATTATGTAACTTATAATTAATGTGTTTGAGATGGTTAAAAAATTAAAAAATTGAATGACAAAATAGGAATATATAAATTATAACATGGTGGTAGTTATACCATATTTTGGCTTTATATATAGTATAAATTATTACAATCATTCAATTGGTTCAATAATTAAAACTGATATGAGAGGAATTAAAATATATATTTATATTTATAACAAAACATGATTAAGGGATAAATATGTAATTAAATAGACATATTTTTATATTCTAATTTTCCCATTTACTATATTTAATATTTTTATATTTGTCTTTATAACGTACAAGTTGCTAATAATTTTCTAACACATATTGTAAATAATTTTGTAACATATATGTTGCATAAAACATAAAAATGAATAGAATTTAATTGGATTTGATACATTTCTTTATCTCAGAATTTTACTATGTCAATAACAGGTTGAAATTCCACTATGCAGAATTGGGAAAAAAATATTGCGGTAAAGTTGAAAACTTTGAAGAAAAGTAACATAACTCTCTCTATAAAAACTTTGATAAATTTATAGGCACAAGCAACCAAGTTGAGAAATTTATATAAAGTTTGATATATGTTCCTCAAATTAAATCTTAGGCACAAGTTCATAAAAATAAGAATGTGGGTCGATAGACACTGAGTCAACTTATATATAATTTATGTTTATATAGAAATGAGTCAAATATAATGAGTCGAAATGTATGCAACTTAACTTCGAGTTGTTTATTTAACAAGCTCTATTTTTAACATTTAGGTTCAACTTATTTTATTCATATCAATTTTATCCAGCTAATTAACGACTTAAGTTTAAAACGAATGTCAATTTTATTCATTTTATCAAGTGTAATATCTATACACTGACAGCGTAATAATTTATACATTGTTAGTGCATCATCCATCATTTATGTGTATTACTTTTATTTAAGAGGCAATGATATTAAAATATGACTGATGGATGATGTAGTGACAATATAAAAATCTCTTACATTATTAGTGTATATATTTTTCTCATAATGTTAATATTGCAATACTTATAAATGTAAAAATGGTCGAGGGGAAAAACTTGAGAGAGTTGAATTTGGTAATTGATTAAATAATTGTGAGTGTATTACAAAAAAGATCAAAGGATGTATTTGTATAGAATCAAGTTTCAAATAACTACCTTTTTGATAACTAAGTAGCCAATTATCATTAATTAATATAAATTAATGAAAACAATAAATTGCTTGTTAAACAAGCTACTTGATTTATTGGATTGCCTTGTGAATACACCTTACCTTGGCCTGTAGGTCATGTTGCTCGCCTCGCCTCGGTACGTGCCAATGATATGTGTGTGTGCCTTGGTACATGTTGTTCACCTTGTCTTGCATGTGCAAATGATGTATGTGCTTGTGCCTTTGGCATAAGCTTCTGACCTTGGTGCTTGTGTTCGATCATATGTAAGTGGTATTGTTATTGCACAAATATCACATGCCACTAATTGTGTCATTGGCACTAATCTAGCATATGCCACTAGGATTGTGGCCTGTGCCATTGGCACTATTCTACGTGTACCAATAATGCCTAGATTCATGCCAATTGCTTAATACCCTCACAAGTTAGGGCGCATATGTTTAGGAGACCCAAGTTGAAATAGATTGTGGGAAAATCCTTAGCACTCAATTGTTTTGTCAATGCGTTTGAAAATTGAAGTTTGGATGATACTGAAAGCAACTTGACCAACCCATTGGAACATTATTCCCTAACAGTGTGATAATTTAACTCAATGTGTTTGAAAATGGATTAGATACTATGTAGGGTACAGATTGGTTGTCACAATATAGTAATGTTGGTGAAGGATGAGAAAGTTGTAAATCGTTAAGTAACTGAGTGAGCCACTTAATTTCACAATTTGTGATTGCTAAGACTCTATATTTAGCCTCACAAGAGCTCCTTGAAATTGCTCTCAACTTCTTTGATTTCTAAGAGATGATAGAGTTACCAAGGTAGATGTAGAACATTGTTATTCTTTTCCTTGTGTTTGGGCAGGCTACCCAATCAATGTCACTATAGGTTGTGAGTTGAATAAAACTGGAGATGGCAATATGGTCATTGCCTGTGGGCCAGCCCGCATTGCCCGCAAAAAAATGTGACCATGACATGATATTTTTGCATATTAGCTCATATTGTCCGGTCCATTTGCTCGCTTTATTATAGGGTATTTTAAACGGGCTTCGTGGGCCGCCCACATGCTTACATCCAATCCCTTTAATTTTTAAATGTGGCCCAATGGCCCAACTCTATTCACGGATTCACCCACCCAACTCCTTATTTCCTTTCCTTTGTTAATTTTTACACAAGTGTAATGTTACGTCTTCACTCTTCAATCTTCATTTACCCAATTCCATTCATTCTCTATTTCATTTCCACTTCCATTCATATTTCACTTCCATCTTCATTCTTCAATGCTTGAAGCTTTAACATTCAACACTCATCAATTCTCAGCTCAACACTTTCCATATTTGTTTTTACTTCTTCTTCCTCCAACTCTCATTCTCCACCATGACAACCAGATCTCACAGCCACAACGAGGATAAACCATCAACTACCCACAATGATGGCGATTGTGATCTCATCCAACGAAGACAACGATCACGACAAGTGGATGCAGGTTTGATTTTCCCCAATTCAATTTCCATAATTTAGTTTTTCCCAAATCAATTTTACCCTAATTTAATTCCCCCTAAATTAATGTTTTTTCTTCAATTTCCCCAATATATTCTTCAATTTATGCTTAGTTGATCGATGAAGTTTAAAATAAAATATTACATACTATTACATGTGTATAAGAAAATAGGAACTGAAGTGTTCTCTATTGTGTCCATTAGTACAAACAGAAGCTTGACTTTTTTCTTGTGCATGATTTTCATTTATGTAATAAAGGTGAATGGAAGATTGGTCTAATTTTTCTTTTCCCTCTTTTGTTTCTTCTATTAAGATAATAGGAAACATCAAACCACTTTTGTTGTATGTTGCTTTTACTATAACAAGCTGACATCTCTAAAATCATGTGGCTAAAACTTAAATGTCATAGTGGCCACTAATATGTAAGTTATAGTAAAGATTAGCTTTGTCAATGCAAATTAGGAAGGTATTAGAAAATAGGAAACATGGGCTTAAAAAATCAGTATGAACACAAAATTTAAGTGTTAGATGAGCTTAAATTATGTTGCATGACAATCTAGCAAAATAATGTTATATTTTTTAACTTTACATCGGTGACATAAGGAGAACAAAACAAAAAAGATTATGAACTGTATTTAACATGAAGCCAGGTACAATATATCAAAATCATCGAAGTGATTGTGTTTAAAAAATGATGTGGTGTCATTTTAAAAGAGTATGGTTTTAAAATTAGAGAATAATGTATCTCCTTATATCAGGAGATAACTTATCTCCTCTAGCCAGTAAAAATGTGACATGTGTGCTATTTTGTTTATTTTTAAAAATATTTTTATAGAAAATGATGAAACATGACACATGTCATGATTTCACTAGCAGGAGGAGATAACTTATCTCCTTATACCAGGAGATACTCCATTCCCTTTAAAATTATTGCTTATATATCTAGTTAATCTAACTGTTACAACTTGGTTGTTCATGTGGTAGCAATTATTGACTTATTGTAGTAGATATTGGTGTGCCTGGAACAACTCAAACAAGTGACCCTAGTGATGTGAATGTTATTGATAATGATGTGCACCCTTCTTCTAATTCTAGTACAACTAAAAAAAGGCCAAGAGCAACAAGAGCTATATGTTGGAATTTCTTCACAATTTTAAAAGAGTTGCCTAATGGGGTTAAGAGGGTTGAGTGCAATGCTTGTAATGCATAGTACAAAGCTGGTGGGAATAAATATGGGACACATTCTATGACTCATCACTTAGATGATTGTTCAAAAACTAAGTTTGAAGATGTGGGTCAAATGATGATAGATAGACAAGAAAAATTGAAGTCTCACTCTCACACTATAGATCAATTGGTATCTCGTGACATGTGTGTTGCTGCAATAATTGAACATGATTTTCCATTTAAATTCGTTGACTACAGAAAGATTAGAGCTTGGTTGAAGTACTTGAATCCAGATTATGCTTATATTAGTAGAAATACTGCAAAGACTGATGTATTAAAAGTTTACAAGCATGAGAATGAGAAGCTTCGACAGACATTAGCTAGTATTCTTAATAGGATATGCTTAACTTCTGATATGTGAACAACTTGTACAACTAAGGGCTATTTATGTTTGACAGCTCACCATATTGAGTTAGATTGGAAGTTAAATAGTAAAATTTTCAACTTCTGCCACATGCCTTCTTCTCATACTGCCTTTGAAATGTGTGCAACAATATTACAGTTTTTGAAAGAGTGGAAAATTGATAAGAAAATTTTCTCTCTAACTCTTGGATAATGCTAGTTCAAATGACACATCGCTGGAAATATTGAGGAATAAACTTGTTGAGGATGATAATCGCCTTCAAAAAATGTACTATAGAGTCGAGTGGTCTTATTGACACTTCCATTGAGTTAAAACTCGATGTGCCAATAAGATGGAATTCAACTTATATATTACTTGAAAGTGCTCTAAAATACAAACACGCTTTTAGTAATTTTCCAATATATGTTTCTAATTACCGAAATTGTCTTTCGGAAGAAGAATGGACAAGAGCACAACGAATTTGTGATTTCTTGTGTCCATTCTTTTAGATTACTGACTTGATTTCTGGTACATCATACCCAACGTCTAACTTGTATTTCATGCAAGTCAAAAAAAATTCAATGTGTTCTACTTCAAACTGCAAAAGATGAAGATGAAGTCATAAGGGGGATGAGTGAGAAAATGATTGTGAAGTTTGAAAAATATTGGAATGATTATAGTGTCACACTTGCTATGGGAGCAGTTTTGGACCCACTGATGAAGTTGTAAATGTTGAGATGTTGCTATTCAGGAATTGGTGTTGGTACTGCTGATGAAAAAGTAGCACATGTGAAGTCAAACTTGTACATGTTTTTTGAGAAGTATGCATCTAATACAAGCAAGAATCAATCTAACTCCAATGTGCAAACCAATCTTACAAGTGGCCCACTTCCAAGTACATCAAAGGGTACAAGTTCAGTCAAAATAGGCATGTTTGTGGTAAGTTTAATTTGTTTAGTGTGACTTAGATTGATTCGTTATTATTTGTTTCTACTTTTGATTGTTTGTTTTAGTAAGTTTTTTCTATTGTCTGATTTTTATGGTAGGAATTAAAAAAATATAATATGATCCTTGTAAGTCAAGCTGGGAAGTCTCAACTAGATGTCTACTTAGATGAACCAATCAAAGAGTTAGATGAAGAATTAGATGTCTTGAAATGGTGGAAGGGTAAAGTTACTCATTTTCTTGATTTATCATTATTGGCTCGTGACTTGTAAAGCATTCTCATTACTACCGTTGCATCTGGATATGTGTTTAACATTGGTGTATGGGTCCTTAACAAATATAGGAGTTGTCTTTTGCCAAAAAATTGTACAAGCTTTGATTTGTACTCGCAATTGGTTGCACGACTTTGCTAACAATGGTAAGTTGGTAACTTGTTTAATGCAACCTAACCTAAAATTCGATTATTTCGTCTTATAATTGTTCAATGTGGGTTTAACTATTTCATACTTCTAATTTTGTTACTATATATAGATGAAGATGATGATGAATCTAATGATATTGGGAATGGTGCAAATTCAAGGATGGTTGATTGGAGATGATCAAATGATGATTGAAGATTTTAATATTAGCTAATCTAAAACTTTATTACTACTTGGTTATTTTACAATTATTATTGCAGACTTGTTAGTAGAATTGTTATCCATTGCACTGTTTAGAGACTTAGAGAGAATTATTATTTAATGTGGTTAGAGAGACATGTTGTGAATTATTATTGTGGAGACTTTCAATTGTTATGTAATGTGGTTATGTAAAATCTATTGATTTATTACCTACTGTACGTCATAGGAATGATTCACACTTCACAAGAACATTGCATTGTTTTAAAACGGGCAGGGCATGCCATTTTATCCATTAACCCATTGTAGACATGCTCGCGCCCACTTTAATTATTGCGGGCATGGGTAAAATGGGTCGGGCAGCCCGTTTTGCCATCTCTAAATAAGAAAGGTACAAGTGAAGAAAATACCTAAAGCAAATGTACCTTTAATATATATATCCTACAACTCTTAGGACTGCTTCATGATGATCGTAAGTTGAATTTGCCATGAATTATTGAGTTAGATCAATCTTCCAATTAGTCTTCTATATGAAACATGATCTGAGCATGGCTTGCTCGATCCCGAATGTAACTGAGTTCCAGCAAGCATAGGTTTAGGAGAGTATTTGCAATTTAACAAGCTGCATCTAATACAATTTCTAGTGTATACTTTCTTTATTTATAGAAATGCATCTTTTAGTTCTTGCTATCTCGAATCCAATGAAATATTTAAGGTTTCCAAGGTCATTAATTTGAAAGCCTTGTCCAAAATGGACTTAAGGTGATCAATATCTTTGATGTTGTTATCTAACATTATTATAGCATCTACATAATGAAGGATGATTATAATAGATCCATTTGCATGGTTCTTCACAAATAGAGTGTGATCACTTTTAGACTTCTCATATCCATTATTTACCTAAATTCGGATAGCTTTGCAAATCATTGTCTAGTAGCTTCTTGAGTTCATATAGAGATTTTTGAATCTTACACACTTGATTAGGAAGATTAGACTCCAATCCTAGGTGTAAAACCATGTAGACTTCTTCTAACAAATCACCATGAAGAAAGGTATTGTTCATCCAATTGTTTGACAAACAAATTGTGGATGGAAGCTAATGCAAGTAATAATCTCATAGTTATTATTTTTGCCATTAGTGAACAAATGTCTAGATAGTTCACTCCCTTAGTTTGAGTATATCCATTTTCTACTAATTTAGTCTTGTAACTCTCAATGTTATCGTTTGCTTCGTATTTGATCTTGAATATACATTTCCAACCAATAGGAAATTTATCATTTGGTAATGTAGTTATTATCTAAGTGTTTTCATACCTCCAATGATCATACTAAATGGCTTGATAGTAGGTTATAGGTTCTAGATGAGTGGAAATTGATAAAATTGTCCTTTTGTGTAAGAAAGATAGAGATTTGAGAGAGAGGGATGATAAAGTTAGATAGGGAATTACATGGCTAGGATGGATAGTGTTAGCATTTTGCATTAAAGCACAATGATAGTCTTGTTGGTAAGTATGGGGTCTTGATACGTTATCACTTTTCCTAGGTAGATTAAGTTGTCACTCAAAAGTGATCAATGGTAGGTTATGAGTGGGTGAATTTTATGTGGTTGATTGAGGAGTTAGTGTATGAGGGTCAGATATTGGTGATTTGTTATCTCGATTAAGAGGATATTTTGTGGGAGGGAAGATGACATCATATAATGTAGGAATTGTATCAATGGAAGTAGAAGATGAGATATGAGAGGATGTTGGTTTATAAGGGAATATTGATTCATATAAGATCATATTTTTAATAACTTCTAAAGCTCTAGAAGTAGGAATAAAAACAATATAGTATTTTGTCACATCCTTATATCTAAGGAAATGCATTTATTTTCCATATAGCCAAACCTTGTTTCGTGTAGAGGTGAAAAGCTTGTGTAACACAAGTATCCAAAGACTCTAACAAGTTGTTGAAGCTAACAACAACATTATTTGATATAATAATGTTGTTAATGCATCAGCTATTATATTAAATAGTCTAAGAAAAAGAAAAAATCAAGAAGGAACTAATTCTTCGAAGAGTAATGAAATGTAGCAAAGAAAGCAAGAAGAAAAATAATGCTTGATATTTTTTATTATCAGATTTGAATTGCCTTTTACAAGCTTGGTTCTTCTCACTTTATAGGAAGAACTAATGAACCATTCTTAATAACAAACTAACAAACTAAACTAACTTTAATTAACACATGCTAAATATTACAAAATACATGAATATCACAATGACTTGGACAACAAGTAACAGAAGGCCCAATGGACTCATGCCCATATTTCTGGTTAGGATGCTTGATTGGTCCTTGGCATTGTTTAACCGATGCTTGGCCTGAGTCATGCCTGAGTAAATGGCCTGAGTTGTATTCAGAACAACTCTGACTTGATGCATCTGGTGCAGAGTTTATGAGACTGCTCTGGCCTGGTGCATCTGGTGCAAGAGGTATGGACCTGCTCTGGCCTTGGCTCTAGCTTGGTGTGTGTGAGATTGTCTAGGACCCCTGTTCTGGTGCAGCTGATGCAGAGCAGGGTGTTGGTTGATAAAATGCAGAACATTGTCCAGATTTGAAGTATTAATTGTGTTAGTCATGGTTGGTATTGGCTTAAGGCTAGTCACTACATCATTAGTCTTGATCATACTAGTTATAGTTAAAGAGCTTACATGATTAACAAGGGTCAAGTTATCTTTTAATTTTGATACCCCCCACAAGTTGGGGCGCATATGCTTAGGAGACCCAACTTGAGGTGAATATCTTTGTAAACAGTTGGGCCTAATGCTTTAGTTAAGGCATCAGCAAGTTGCAAATGAGAAGGAACAGGTAGAAGCTTAATCAAACCTTGGCTACACTTTTCTCTTATTGTGCGTCAATCTATCTCAATATGTTTTGTCCTTTCATGAAAAACAGGATAAGAAGCAAGATAAATAGCAAATTGATTTTCACAATATAGTATGGTAGGCATAGAGTAATTAAGCTGTAAATATTCTAAAACATAATTAAGCCAAGTGATCTCACAAGTGGTTAATGCAAGAGCCCTGTATTCTGCTTCACATGAGCTTCTAGAAACAGTCCTCTGCTTCTTTGATTTCCAAGAGATCAATGAATCTCCTAGATATATGCAATATCCACTCACGGATCTTCTAGTGTCTGGGCAAGATGCCCAATCACTATCACTGTAGGCTTTTAACTGCACAAGAGAATTAGCAGGGAAAACTAATCCAAGGGCAGGGGAGCCCTTTATATATCTAAGAACCTTCATGACAGCAGTGTAATGCAAAGTAGTAAGATTAGCCATGAATTGAGCTAATTGATTGACACAAAAGGTTATGTCAGGTCTGGTATTAGTTAAGTATATCAACCTTCTAATCAATCTTCTGTAAGCATGAGGATCATTAAAAGGGGTACTGTCATCCTGGGACATATGAGCACCAGGGATCATAGGGGTAGTGGATGGCTTACATCCAATCATACCTGCATCAGAGAGGATTTCCAATGCATATCTTCTCTGATTCATAGAGATTCCAGCTCTGCTCTTAGCAATTTCAAAACCAAGGAAATATTTCAGATCACCTAAGTCTTTGGATTTAAAGGTTTTGTCTAGGATTTGTTTGAGGCTATTGATTTCCTCAATATGGTTTCCAGTAAGGATGATGTCATCCATATAAACTAATATGGCAGTGATTAGAACATTGGATGACCATTTGATGAACAGAGACTGATCACCCCTAGATTTATGATAGCCATTTTCGATAAGGAAATTGGAGAGTTTGGCAAACCATTGCCTACTGGCCTGTTTAAGGCCATATATGGACTTCTGAAGTTTGCAAACTTCATTGGCTTGAGTATGAGAGAGGCCATGGGGGATGGTCATATAGACCTGCTCATGCAACTCTCCATGGAGGAAAACATTGTTAACATCAAGTTGCTTAATGTGCCAATTATGAATGGAAGCCAAAGATAGCACAAGTCTGACAGTTGATATTTTAGCAACATGGGAGAAGGTCTCTAGGTAGTCCACTCCTTCAGTTTGGGTATATCCCTTAGCAACTAATCTAGCCTTATGTCTCTCAATGCTTCCATCAACCTTATACTTTATTTTAAACACCCATTTACATCCTATGGCAGATTTATCCTTAGGCAGATTGGTCATGATCCAAGTATTATTCTCTTGGAGAGCAGACAATTCTTTGTTAATGGCATCTTGCCATTGGGGGAACTTAATGGCTTGGGAATAATTCTTTGGTTCAATGTTTGTAGTTAAGGACAATACTCTAGATTTATGTTCCCTTGAGAGCCAGTCATAGTTTAAGTAGGAGGATAAGGGGTATTTGGTAAGGGTGGTAGGGATGCTGGTCTTATTTAACAATGCACAATGGTAGTCTTGGAGATAGGTGGGAGCCTTAGGAACTCTGGTACTTCTCCTAAGGTTTTGGTTCTCACAATTCCTAAGAGTTTGGTCACTAGATCTCTCATTATAACAATTCCTAAGAGTTTGGTCAGTAGATTCCTCATCATGATCTTCTATACCATTTCTGTCTTCTGGAGGGAAGAGAGTGATGTCCTCAAAGGTGAGAGGGTTGGTTTCACAAGCTTCCTTGTTTACATCTGGATTGATTGTTCTTTGAGGGACATAAGGGAAAATATTCTCATAGAAAACCACATTTCTACTTATCTCTATGGCTCTATTACAGATTGAGGATCATATATCCTTTAACTCCTTCCTTGTATCCAAGGAAGATGGATTTGTTTGATCTAGGGTCAAATTTTTCTTTGAAATGGTTATGAGTACTGACATAGCAGAGACATCCAAAAACTCTTAATGAGTTCATATTAGGCTGAGTCTTAAATAAGACTTCATGAGGAGTCCTATTCTCAATGACAGAAGTAGGGAGAATATTGACTATGTGGGCAGAGTGTTTTAAAGCAAAAGACCCATAAACCTTGGACAATCCACTTTGTATCAATAGAGCTCTAGCTACATTCAAAAGGTGTTGATGTTTTCTCTCAACTATTCCATTTTGTTGAGGAGTATGAACACAAGTAGTCTGGTGTATAATTCCCTTACTAGCATAAAAAGGTTTCATATTAAATTCGGGGCCATTGTCACTCCTTACAATTTTCACTTTGAGATTGAGTTGATTCTCTATCATTAAGACAAATTCTTGCAAATGTTTAGAGGTTTCTTCCTTAGAATTCATTAAACACACCCAAGTATATCTACTATAGTCATCAACTATGGACAAGAAATATTTATATCCTTGAACAGAGGGAATATGAAAGGGACCTCATATGTCAACATGTATTAATTCCAATCTATGTGATGAGTGAGTACAACTTAAAGGGAAAGGCAATTTCTTTTGTTTAGCTTGATGGCATACATCACATATGTTTACTGAATTCAATAAAAGGAAACATGCTCTTTACTTTATTCATACAACTGTGTGATGCATGTCCTAGTCTATAATGCCATACATTTGAGTCATATATAGAAGCAGAAAGGTTTATGCGGTGTGAATGTTTAGGAACTTGCAAGACATATAGGCCATTGGAAGATTTAGCTGAACCAATCATCCTCCAAGACTTCTTTTCTTGGATTTCACAATGGTTAGCATCAAAAGATAGCATACATTTGGAGTTTGATGTAAGTTTAGATATAGATATTAAGTTATATGCAAAATTGGGTAGATACAAAACATTGTGAATTACCATTTCTGGGAGAAGTGAAACTGTCCCAG
This sequence comes from Lupinus angustifolius, assembly GCF_001865875.1. NCBI lineage: Eukaryota > Viridiplantae > Streptophyta > Magnoliopsida > Fabales > Fabaceae > Lupinus > Lupinus angustifolius. The sequence goes on along the minus strand of NC_032010.1, from coordinate 7,261,591 downwards.
CAAAGGTTGATGTTACTTCATTTCCATTGGGTAATCTTACCCTAATAGGCTTTATTTCTCTATATGTAGAGAAGTTATTCAAACTAGAACTTATGTGATCTGTGGCACCACTGTCTAGTATCCAATTTATAAAAGAATTAGTAGTTTTAGAATTACATGATGCTTGATTATTAAGGCAGGTGGATGTGGCTGACAACACACTACTAGTGATGTTATTTGAATCATTTTGACTCAACTTTCCAGGGTCTTCACTAGACTGCTTCAGCATGCTCATCAATCTTTGGTATTTGATCCTTGCTCAATCCATACACTGGTTCATTATGATTTGTCTGTTGTTCCAAGGTGTGTGTTTGGTCCTCCATCCTTGAGCTTACAATTGAAAGAACTCGATCATTCTTCCCAAAATTTGCTGGAAATCCATGCAACTTATAGCATGTCTCTACTGTGTGACCACTCCTTTTGCAATGAGTGCAATATATGTTACTATTGGAGTTCTTGCTCCATGACCCTCTTCCTGAGCCACTTGAACTGCCTCTTCCAGAATCAGTTGGCACAAATGATTTTCCTGAACCTTGGCCTCTTCCAGGATAGCTTCCCTTTCTCCAATTGTTTGACACTGCCATTGCCTTAGAGTCTAATTAGTCTTTCTTGCTGAATTATGAGGGCAAATACCTTACTCATGTTAGGCAGGGGATCCATGAACATGATTTGTGATCTGACCCCTGCATAGGCATCATTAAGTCCACTAAGAAAAACTATCACTCTATCTTCCGTTCTATGATTTCTTACATCAGAAAGTACATCACCACAACATTGCACTTCACATATGCATTTTGGCATAGGCCTGAAGTTGTCAAGTTCATCCCAGAGTGTCTTTAGTTCTGTAAAATAGTTGGATACATCAAGGTCTCCCTGTGTGAAGTTGGTGATTGTTCTCTATAACTCTGCAATTTTGTAAAGATTTCCTTGAGAAAATCTCTCACTCAGCTCATCCCAAATTTCATAAGCTTTGTCAATCCATATGACACTTTGTGCTATTGAAGGTGTTACTGATCTGGTTATCCATGAAGTAACAATATTATTTGCTCTCTCCCATGCTCTATAGATGGGATCTGTTTTGCAGGCATTTTTATGGATCCATCAACGAAGGGGAGCTTTTATTTGGATATGAGGCTCATTCTCAATGCTCGTTCCCATTGATGGTAATTCTCCCCATTCATAAGAGGTGAGACAAGGGCACTTGCAGGATTTTCTGATGGGTGCACATGATAGGGAGAATCTGGATCTTGGGCAGGATTGATGTGAGTGGCATTGGCCAAAGATGACGTCTCGAAGGACATGATGAATGTAGCAGAGCTCTTAAAAGAGCTCTGATACCATCTAAGAAAAAGAAAGAATCAAGATGGAACTAATTCTTCTTGTTTGAAGAAGAAGAATGTGATAAAGAAGAGTAATGAAATGTAGCAAAGAAAGCAAGAAGAAAAATAATGCTTGATACTTTTTATTATCAGATTTGAATTGCCTTTTACAAGCTTGGTTCTTCTCACTTTATAGGAAGAACTCATGAACCATTCTTAATAAAAAACTAACAAACTAAACTAAATTTAATTAACACATGCTAAATATTACAAAATACATGAATATCACAATGACTTGGACAACAAGTAACAGAAGGCCCAATGGACTCATGCCCAGATTTCTGGTTAGGATGCTTGATTGGTCCTTGGCCTTGTTTAACCGATGCTTGGCCTGAGTCATGCCTGAGTAAATGGCCTGAGTTGTATTCAGAATAACTCTGACCTGATGCATCTGGTGCAGAGTATATGAGACTGCTCTAGCCTGGTGCATCTGGTGCAAGAGGTATGGACCTGCTCTGGCCTTGGCTCTAGCTTGGTGCGTGTGAGATTGTCTAGGACTCCTGTTCTGGTGCAGCTGATGTAGAGCAGGGTGTTGGTTGATAAAATGCAGAACATTGTCCAAATTTGAAGTATTAATTGTGTTAGCCATGGTTGGTATTGGCTTAAGGCTAGTCACTGCATCATTAGTCTTGATCATACTAGTTCTAGTCAAAGAGCTTACATGATTAACAAGGGTCAAGTTATCTTTGAATTTTGATAAATAGTGTTTGCACATATTTAAATCAAAGAAATACAACAACACACACACACACACACACACACACATATATA
>NC_032010.1:7244921-7259302 GCF_001865875.1 Lupinus angustifolius | reverse complement strand
TATATATATATCCAAAACCATTATAATAATTATATATCAATGCAACATTACTAAATCTATTTATAATCGAACAATGACAATGTTTTGGTAGAGATACTATAATTAAAAACAAACAAAATTAAGATATGAGTTATACAAAGACACCCAACAACACATGTTTAAGCTATTTAATCTTTTTTCTTTCGGTCGAGACTTGTATTATCATTGTTTGGAAGAAAATATGGGTTCACACAATCTCAATCATTATAATCAACTCTTCTATATAAACCATCTTCTCTAGTTAGACCACTCTCATACAATTGCGGTGTTCCAAAGAAATGATCATCTTCAGCATAAATATCTTTGTGGTCATGATCATCATTATTATTGACGATTATTTTTTTAGTGAAAAGAACATTGAATCATTTCATATCAATACTTTTTGAGCTTATGATGCTAGAATAAAAGACACATCTTTATATTATTGCCTAAATGTGTCAAAACGGGCTACTCAGATGGGTTTGGGCTAGCACATATCGGGTTTGGCCAAACCGAATCAGACTAAAAAGCTCGAATACAATTTATTAAATTGTAGACCAAACTGACCTTAAGCGGGTTGCTGGTTGTGGCGGACCGACCTGCATAATACAAAAAACTTATTTAAATTTTAATATATATATATAAACACATTTGTTATGCCCAATGCAACCAAACTTATAAATCGAATGCTTTGTGTTTGAGAGACGTGATGTCAAATCCACATATATGGTTTTTAACATAACTCATAATAAATCTCTCATTTCTATTGTACTTTCACTCCCTAACACAATATAATTTGTAACTTTACTTTAACATATAAACATTTGGATACTATCAAAATATTATCACTTTGATTTACAGTAATGGTAATATAGACTCAACTTTAGAATAATTTTTATATGTCAAAGTATAATCACCATCGTAATATATTATTGTTATACTTTACTTCCTATATGAAAATCTTTTGTATACTATTTATCAACATTTTTATTCTGAACTATTATGTTAAATTTGGTTATGTGAAGTTCTTTATGGTAAACAATTATGTTGTCTTTTAGTTTTGTTGTAAAAGTTAGTTTATTTATTATGTTTTTGTTGTAGAAGTTAAATCTAATTAAATACACAATTAAGAAATGAAAAGTGGAATCTATATGATTTAATGTGTTCTCATTTGATTTGATACACTATTTTCTTATTGTGCTTAAAAGATATTATGCAAAATATGAAAAATAATACAATACTTAACTTTATAACATTATTGTAATTTATAAATATTTATGTTATAGATATTACTCTATTTTTTATTCAAAGTTCATAACACAATATTTATTATATATTTTTATTATAAGTTATTTTGTAAGATAATTTTTACCTAAGGCTTATTACCAAGCCAAAGGTCCAAAAAAAGATTTAAAAAATAAGGAAAAGTGGGTAGTCTCAACCCGTCCGGTTAAGCACGGCCCGAACCCTGTTTTAATATAGCTCGATCCGCCTGGACTAAAAAGTCTGATTCAATAGAAAATACCTAAAATGATATGCAAGCCCTATAAACCGCTTAAGGTTTGTGTTTGGTTGTTGTAAAATAGTAGAAGCACAATATTTTACTTTTACTATATTTTTATTGAAGCATTTATTTATATTTAAAAGAGTAGGAATTCACTTACTCCAAGACTTACTCATCATCCTAGCCATCAATTTTATGGACATCTAATGATTTAGATCTATTTACTAATTGAAACCATTGAATATCCATAAAATTGATGACTATGATCTTCGAGTAATTGTATCCTTCCTCTATTTAAAATATACTACTTAAATAAGAGTTTCATGTATATTTCAATAAAAAATATTAAAAAATGCATTAATAATATTTTTCTTAAACGATATAATAAAATTTAATAAAAATAAGAATAAAATACTTGGAAAAGGTTTCTTATTATTTTTTTATAAAGTTAGGTAAAATAACCTATTAGAAGAAAAATAAATGTTTTAGAAATATTGAAAAATGAATATAGTTGAATGGTTATAAATGACTCTTAATATAAAAGACGAAATTATTTATATCATTCATTTGTTGAATTTCAAAATGTTGATAAAATAATTAATATTCATACTAAATGGGCTAAAGATAATTGATTTTGACTCATTTTTGTACTGATTTGGCTTTAATTTACTCTTTAGTACACCTAAATGAAACAAAAAATAATTGTATTGACATAATTTCAACTATTTCCCCACCACTTTTTTATTATGTTTATTTATCATATCTCCTTCTAAAATAAAATTTGTCATTATCACTCATAACGATTTAAAATTTTAGGCCATGTAAATTTTATTAATAAAAATATTAATTTATTCTAGTAGGACTAAAAATAAATAAATTATAATCATTAATGAAAAATATGTTTTGTGATATTAAATTTGTTTGTTAAGGTGTTTAATTGATATCTTTTTAAAACTGAAAGAACAGTGAGAACAAAATGTAGGAAATGATTTTTATATTGTTATTGTATTATTCGTTATTCATATTTAATTAATATTGACTTTTAAATATAAGTGATAATAAAAGTGAATAATAACTAATATATTAAATGTGTATAAATTTTTATAAAGTTAGTGTACAGATATTAAAGTAAAAATAAAAAGAAATGTATACATTAATAATATATATAAAAGTTTTTTTAATCATCATTAATTCTTAGAGTCTTGAATATAAATATGGTAGATGGATAAATGATATAAATGATGTATTGAATATGTATAAATCTTTACTTATAAATATCACATTCAACAACCAATTATGTTTCCGATTAAATGTAAATATAAGAGTAAATTACATTTACAATTATGAGTTTTAATGAAATTACATAAAATACTCATACATGATATATTTTCTTCACCTACACAAACTCCTAACTTATATGCATATATTATATTAATTACCCATGCAAAAGATATAAGTGCGATCTTTTAAAAAATTAAAATATGAGTGATAAATGTAATTACGTTAAACAAAATATGATATATTGTGAATATAAGTCTAAATATGATACAAGTCAATATCTCTTCATTATTTTTATTATCATTATTTATGTTTTTTTGTAACAAACCAAAAATATTGAAGAAACATTAACTCTTATATTATTTAGACTTATCTCAACAATATATTTTATTTTGTTTAACTTAATTACACTCAATGTACATTTTTTATTTAAAAAATCACACTTATTTCTGATGCAGAAAAAATAGTTAATATAATATATATAGTACTATATATAAAGCTAAAACTTGAAATAACTTTCTTCATGATGTAATTTTCACTTCCTATTTTGCCCTTAACATTATTTAATTTTTGCAAAAAAACCATATATTCCTAAGTAACTATCACCAACACATTAATTAACCACATATCTCACTTTAAATTAAACATTATCATAAATGCACAAAAAATATAATATAAAGTACACCAAAAACAATAAATACATTCTAATCTAAAAAATGAAATATATAAAAATTGAATATACAGTATAAATAAATAAAGATAATTTGTATAATGTAGAAAATGAATGAGTAATATATATAATTTGAGTGAAAGAGTATGTCTCTAAACAAATAATGAATGTACTCTAAACATATAAATATGAATGAGAGTATGAGAAGGTGTTCAAGAAGGTTCGGCAGTCCATAGATATATAAATACAATTTTATATCAAAAGCAAACCGCAATTTTTCTCCTATTCTTCTTGTTGTTGTATTTCCTCCGGCTGCAAAAAAAATGTCTCACTTCGGAAGGTCTGGTCCCCCAGATATCTCCGACACTTACTCTCTCCTCGTCCTCAACATCACTTTCCGTAACTTCCTCTTTCTCTATTCTTCATTCATCGTTATTTCTTTTCTATTCTCTTCACTTAACCTAACCCTATTTATGTGTTACCCTTTTTGGGTGTTTTAAGGTACCACCGCTGACGACCTATTCCCTCTATTTGATAAGTACGGCAAGGTTGTCGACATCTTCATCCCAAGGGATCGAAGGTACATACTCACATTCTTTCATTTAGGGTCTGTTTGTGTGAGTTGGTTTTTAGAAAATAACATAGGGAATGGAAGACTCGAGAGTCATGAAATACATTTGTTAGATGACTCTCATGCCTTCTCTTACTCTTCATTTACCTCAAAAATCTACTCACAAACATACTGTTAAAGTCCATTTGCAAGTTGATTTTTGGAGGCTAATGGAGAGAGGGAAAAACTCGAGAGCTATGAAATACACTAATGAGTCTTTCATTCCCTCCAAAACTCAGTCTGTTTGCCGACTTGTGTTTTGGAGAGAAATGGTTCATGAGATGAGGACTGGTGAACCTAAAGTTTCAACTTACAAATGAACCTAAAGTTTCAAATTTTTTAAATGGGTTAATTTTAATTTAACTAATTATTTGGTGAAGGACTGGTGAATCAAGGGGTTTTGCATTTGTGCGCTATAAGTACGGTGATGAAGCTTCAAAGGCTGTGGATAGGCTCGACGGTATGCTTATTTATCATCATACTTTTTTTTTAATTTTAATGAAGAATATGATGAAACTGTGTTTTTGTTATCTTTTGTAATTTAATTGTTCAGGAAGAATGGTTGATGGTCGTGAAATAACTGTTCAGTTTGCGAAGTATGGTCCACATGCTGAGAGGATGTAAGTTATATGTCTTTTGGTTCATTGCAATTTGCAGATATTGTAAATTGTTTGTTATGTCAAACTTTAATGTTTACTTTGTTTTTCTGTATATATATACACACCTGTTTTTACCATGGGCATGTTTGTGTAAGATTTTTCCCTCAAAATGATTATCTTGATAGAAAAATCACTTTTCCCTTGGAAATTTGTTTGGTTGGGTTTTTACATAAAACAGTGAAGCTGCAAAAAAAGCAAAATTTTGAGAATCTAATTTTTCAGCTTCTCAAAATATCCCTTTTGCCAAAATCAGTTTTGTTGTCACTTGGAAATTTGTTTGGTTGGGTTTTTTACTTTTTACATAAAAGGCTGAAGCTCCAAAAAAAAAATACTTATGAGAAGCTATATTTCTAGCTTCTCAAAAGATCCCTTTTGCCAAAATTAGTTTGTAGAGTTACCTTTGTTAAGCTTAAACAAACCGACCCATTATTATGTGGACTTTCATGTTCTTCAGTTTTATACAGATAGTGATGGTTATTTATTATGTTGCATGACTGACCTAGTTTTGTCATGGTGTAAGCTTTAGTTTATATGTGTTAATCATGTGCTAAGTTTAGTTTATTCAATTTACAAGTCACAAAGGAAGGATTATTGAAACATCCCCAAAACCAAATTCAAGGCACAGGTCAAGGAGCCGCAGTCCCAGGAAAAGGTGTGTGCCACATTTTTTATTTACTGCTCCTTGAGAACTTTGTGAAATTTCATTTTAGAATTATGTTTCTGATCGGTACTACAAGTTGGCCTGTCTCTTTTGACTACTTTTGATAAGTTTGATATGATGCTCCAACTATCAATTGTATGTGTTTTATTAGGTTTTGTTTTCATTTGTTTTGATATATGGGGAAATTTGTGAGCTGAAGTCATCTTTGGGTTCTTCATTGGATACAGTGAATGTATTCATTTTCATGTTCAATCAAACTGTATTCCATCATTGATTCTACACCTAATGAAAAACATCATGAATAAAAAAGATAATTGCTTAAACTGGGGTGGCTGCAATGTGCATCATGCTTATAATATATTTCACCTGATTCTTGTACAATTATCTTTTTAATTAAAGTAGTCTGTGTCATTTGTAAACTTTGACCAGCCCTGTAAGATTTATTTTTCTCAGCCACCATTTGTCACTATGATGTGTTCAGGAATCAGGAGGGTCTTATTTGTTCGTATTAAAAAATGATTTTGATAAATAAAATGGTTTGTAATTGCCAATGTTGTTTGGCCCTTCCTTTTCAAATTACATTTCTAGAGATTTCTGTTGATTGATGCCCAACTATTTGCAGGCATCGTGATGACTACCGAGACAGGGACTATAGGAGGAGAAGCCGCAGCAGAAGTTATGATAGATATGAACGTGACAGATACCGTGGGAGAGACAGAGATTATCGTCGCCGAAGCAGGAGCCGCAGTGCCAGTCCAGATTACAAGAGTCGTAGAAAGGGACGCTATGATGATGAGCGTCATAGCAGGAGCCCAAGCCGGTCTGTGGATAGGTTGTCATTCACTAATGCATAGCTGTTTCGCTGTGAGTTTTTCCTTTAAGCTTATTTTTAACTTTTTAATTGGTGATTCCCTACAGCCGCTCCCCTGCCCGACACAGTCCTAGTCCTCGAAGGAGTCCTTCCCCAAAGAAGAGTATTTCCCCTCAAAGGATTGCTTCCCCAAGGAAAAGTCCACGGGTTGAAAGTCCTGACAATCATAGCCGTGATGGACGACGGTCTGCTTCACCTCACAGTGTCTCACCACATGGTCGCCCTGATTCTTCGCGAAGCCCATCCCCTCGAAACTCCAATGGTGATGTAAGTGTTGCTCACCTTGAACTTTGCAGCGAGATAGAATTGCCAAATTTGTCGCCGACAAATATTGTCTTCTACTTATTCTGACTTTTCGATTTTATTTTTATTTTGTAGGAATGAGCTGTTCTTAATGAAAAATTCTGTAGACTCCTTGACTACTGAACTTGTAGCTGTTTTGCTAATATCGCATCTTTTGTCCATTGTCAATGGTACTTCTCAGAGTCATTGAAGGATTTTATGATCTATGTGCTATTTGGTAGGGTCAGACTTCCTTGGTGTTTGAATGTTTCTGCATTTGGACCTATTGTGTTTTCTACATTTGGTAACTATTGGACCTTGTGGTTGATATGTTAATATTTGAACGATTTTGCTATTTTATTTACAGTCTAGTGGTTGCATTTTTCTTTTATTTGTCCATTTTCTTATATCACTTTTTAAGAAGGAAAGTTTGTGATCCAGCTCAGTTAATTTATAAACAACTTATTGGGTTTTATAGTTATGATCGGGAAAAGTGATGAGGGCCTGATAGGCGTTTGTTGACATGGTTGCTGTTGATGCCGTTTTTATGTCATTGATGATTGGTCGTGAATTTGATGCTGTTTGCAAGAGTATGCTGGTTTTAGAAGTATGATTGTTATACCAGTGTGTTGATTTGACAGACGATTAGTTGATTTGGTTTTCCCTGATTGATCTGAATGATGGTAAGATTTTTGGTTTTCTTATTTCTTGTGAAATCCCTCGTGATGAATTGATGATTGAGAATTCTGATCTTTGATCTGGGAACCATGTCTGTTCTGTATCGACGAACCCTGAAAGGGATTATATGTGCTGTGATGGACACAAGTAGAGCATATTTTGACATGTAGCTGATGCCTGATAGGAGTTGCACCTGTCATGTGTTGATTCAGCTGCAGATAAACCTTAACCATGGCACTAAATATGAACACTAATTTGCTATTGTTATTTCAAATCATAATGAAAGGGACAATGGTAACACATTCATTGTTACTTTTTTGTGCATTTTAGTCCATATTATTTAAGATTGACCTTCAAAGATTATAACATATGCTACTTAATGTAGTGAGATATGTATCGTGCAGCAGCATGACTGTAGCTGTGAAGTGATAGCCAATGCATCTTTTATTTGAAATACGTGTGTTCGTGAATAGTTTGAAGAACTGACCAGTTACTGTAGCTGAGTGTTGCTGCCCTTTTTGCTGGGGTCGGGTTATCAATGTTTATTAGTGGTTATTGGTGATGGCTGTCTAGCTGTGCTGCTGGTTTCTATTGATTCCGAAGTCACCGGAAAATCATTTTTCCAATTAAGTGGCGATTGATTTTATAGTTTCTATTTCAGTTCATTCATTCCTCTTGCAGCATTATAAGATTCTTAATTTCTTGTTATTTGTTGCTATAACATTGTGATTACTATCTCTACATTGTTGTGTGATTCGGCTACAGAAATAGTGACTACCATGTCTTTTGTAGATGTGATTTCTCCAAATTGTGTCCCTGTGTAATTGATTTACTAATTTTGATTTATAACCATTTTTGGGCATTTCTATTTTGAGAGTGGTTGTTCCTTGTAAATAAAGGATTGAATAAGGGATGATGGTGGCTATCCCTTCACAGCCAAGAAATATAGGGTTTATCTAAAAGTTCAAAATCTGTATATTCAATCAGGCTTTTGCTTTTATGATGATCCTATGATAGCTTCAGTCTTGAGCATACCAAATTTTAGTTTGGTGGCTCTTCATACGGAGTCGTCTCTCCTTGTAGCGAATGAAGTTTTGTATGGATTATGATTATTTTGGTAGGTTAGGTGATCTCAGCCACTGTTATGAAAGTTCTGTTCTGTCTATAACCATGTCTGTCTATGATATTGGGGTAGCAGTTTGGAATTTTAGTGCTGTGGAAATATGCACTGTGAATCTGTTTTAGGGTCAGGTGTGCTAATAGATTTATTTTGCAATGTTTTGCTCGTGATTGTGCTGAAGAATGATACATACACAGTTGGGTGAGTTTTCTGTTCTGAAATTTTTTCATGCTATGGCAGTGATAGGGACAGTGTTCCAAAAGACCATAAGAATGATTATTAGTGGGTTGAGTTACATTTAATGTACAAAGTCACAAAATTGCATTTAAGGATGGCATATAAGTTCTGGCTGCATGTGAATTATTGTGCTTTTCTCCTTTGCCTTGTGCTCTAGTTATTGGGATAACTTTTCTTCCTGTGTCATACTTAGACCAAGGGGGAGGTTAAATACAGTGCTGAAGGGGGAGGTTAAATACAGTGCTGATGGGGGAGGTGTACATTACAAATTGCTTTTGATGGACTTAATTGGAATCTATATATAACTGGTGAAAGAAAAAAGACCATTATTATTTATATGGAATATAAAACTGCAGTTTGTGTTCCAGCAAGCGTTTGCAAACTTGAACTTTTTTCACTTCTACTAAAAAGTCACAACATTTTTATGTGCCATGTTGTGATAATAAAATTGTTTGTCTTGTGATATCATGTTTAGGTTTAAATCTGATAAATAACTTCTTTCTTTGTAAGTATAAGGTTGAGAATGTTTAACCTCTCTACACCTTACTAGGTGAGAGTTGTGTATTAAGCTGTCCAAGTTGTAAGAAAACATGGAAATAATAATAAAAGGAAAAACTAGGTAAAGTTTAAACTTTATGCTTTTTGCAAATAGCTACCATGAATTATTGTTTTCCTAATTACCTCTTAAACTTTGAGTTTGTGAAATTGATCATTGTGTAAATATTTTTTAAGTTACTAATAGATCAACACAAAAATTGTTGCAATTAGACTCAACATTAGTAATGCAATAATGCATGTTATCAATATTAATAGAAATCACCATCAAAATATAAAAATGATTTAAAAGAATATGATAATAAACTTCAGAAATAAAAGTGGTTAGTGGGGTAATGTTAGTCTATATACATATTAAAGATTTAAATGAATAAGTTATCACCTTCGTCTTTCACTTTGCATATGTTGCCACTTCTTTAGTCTTCAAATTTTCTGAATAGCTTCTGAGCCATTCTCTAAAGCATCTTCTTACTCTTATTTCCAGTACTCAAGTTGCTCAATGTTTCACAGAAAAATTCTCCAACTTATTCTCTACATTGGCGAAATCTCCCTACCTCAAGTGATAACATGTTGGCATCTTAGAGCATGTGTGCTAGGCAACTACAACCATGAAACTGGGATTTAGAATTGGAATTCCAATGTTTGGAAGTTCACTTCAAATTGGAATCACAATTCCATAGACCATAACCAATCTCATGAAATTACTCAACAAGTAAAATTATATAATGTTGAGTTGTTCCTCTAATATTCCTCTCTTCTACTTTCTAGGATCTTTGTCTTATTCTCTTCTCATATCACTCTTTTCCCCTCTCATGCTCTGTTCACAGCAGAGATTTGAAGTTCTTCTGTTCTGTCATGTGCAAAGCTAATGTTTCTGATTTTCATTCAAACACATACAGATGCTGGACATGGATACATTCAACTTTGAAAAATATAGATAAAATCATAAAATCAATAAATATTAACATATACAAGAGTTAAGCAATGGGATCAATGTTTCATACTTAAACTTTTTGGAGAAACCTGCTCAAGCTACATTGGGCACTGATATTAGGAGCTACTCTGAAGGGAAATGGAACATTGCAATTATGAGGAGCTACCCTCATGTCCTACCATAATATTGATCAGTCGTAGCTATTGACTACATCGCCAAGAACCAAACCTTAATCCTACTAGTTGAGATTGGCTATATAGATCGAATGACACCATAAGTTTCATATGTCATGATTACTATATGTAAATCAGTGGTTCAGTAGAAGAATATTTTTTTCATGCTAGAACTTAAACATCCATAAATTGCAATCCACCTTCTATTGTTATCTTCATTTCAAACACATTAAGACAATCTACCTGATAAATAAAATCATGGAAATAGAATATTTATATAAATATAATAAAATTTATTAGTGTGTTTGACTAACAAACTTCACATATTGATATAATTAAATTTACATGGTAATGAAAACAAAACTGGATTGATCAGACTTAGAAGTTAGAACAATTGCTTTTACACAGATGTAGAAAGTGACTCTTTTCCTCCAATGGAATTCCTGGGCACAATGACATGAACAAACTTGCGAAATTAAGAGGGCGCATATATATATATATATATATATATTGTTTCAAGTAGAAGTTTAGTAAAAACTTGTATAAAACATAGCTACCTTGTATCAAGAACAAGCAGATAAAGTATTATTTCAATTGAATAGAAAATTACAATACACTAGAATTTTTTTTCCCAGCATAACCAAAGATGTCTGATGGGCCTATGGATAAGTAACTAATCCTTCCAGGGTGTATAATTGTTTCATCCAAATCACATGCCTTTTGACATTTGACCTAGTAAAATACATAGGGATCATGTGCACGCCTCCTTGGTACAATAAAATGAATTTGAGTACATACATAAAAATAAAAGAGAACAAAAATGTATGCACTGATAATGTAAGAGTTTTTATATTGTCATTGCATCATCCACTATTCATTTTCAATCATCATTGACTATTGTTCTGATAGGGTTGACATAGGGTAGTAGAAAAAAGGTTTGTTGTTAGGAGTTGTTTGAATTAAATAAAGAGGGAATTCCTAGAATACCCTTATTAGTTAGTTAGACTAGGGTATTAGTTGTATAAATAGAGAAGGGGAAGCTTGTAAGAGGGGAGTTTTTGGACATTTTGTAAATGTGGAATAACTGAATTGGAGCAATTCGGTTGGGAGGGAAACTGCTGGCAGTTTCCATTTTACTCTTGTACTCTTCTATCTCTTTCTTTCAATACAATTTCATAGATTCAAGATCAAATTGATCTTGGATACATTCTTTCTTCAATCTTTCTACTCTTTCTTTTCGTGATTAATACCAGTTCTAACACTGGTATCAGAGCACCGACCTGGTGCCTGAAAAACTTCTGCTGCGACACGTATGGTGGTAACAAAGGGATAGTTAGAAGCAACAACAATTGGACCCAAAAAAAAAGAGATGCAGATACGTAGAGAGTGTAACGAAGCAAGAACCAAGAAGATGGAAAATTTTCTTGCTGCAATCACATCCAAGCTGGGAATTGCAACCCAATCCAGCGATGATGCGACAAATAACGCCGGGGGAGGACACGGCGTGGAATTCATCCCTAGGCAGAAACAGTGGCGAAAATTCGAGCTCCTTGTTTTCGCGGGAGACGATGCTTACGACTAGACCCGCCAGTTGGAAAGGTATTTCGTGTGGAATGGGGTCAACGATGCTGAAAGGATGCAGACGACATTGTTGGCCTTGGAAGGGAAGGCTTTAAAATGGTTCCAATGGTGGGAAAGATGTAGTCCTACGCCTTCTTGGGAAGGATTCAAGGTGGCGGTAATCCGAAGATTTCAACCTTCGATGATGCAGAATCCTTTCGAGATACTTCTGTCTTTGAAACAAAGGGGAACCGTAAAGGAGTTTGTGGAGGAATTCGAGAAGTACGGTGGGACCTTGAGGATTCTAGATCAAGAACTTGTGAAAGGAGTATTCTTGAATGGGCTCAAGAAGGAACTACAAGCAGAGGTAAAAATGTATGATTTACATTCCTTATCTGAAATTATCCAAAAAGTCTTGTTGATAGAACAGAAAAATCAAATGGAGAATAAGAGTTTGGAAGAAGCTGCGAATCAGAGCATCCCTTTGAAATTATCATCTGCAAATTCATGCTCAAGTGTTAACTCTCCTTCTGTTCATGCAAAGGAGGAGGAAAGTCTTTCAGTTGTTGTTACTTGTGTACAATCTGTCAGTTCATCAATAATGGGGGATAATTCTGGGTATCATCACAAAAATATAGAGGAAGATGATTCGGTAGACGCAGAAGTTTCTGGTGGTGATGAACGGCCAGTAAATGTAGGAGACAAGAATGACAGACCAAGTGATAAAAACTATGGAAAATCAAAACCAACAGGATAAACACCTACAGAGGCAGCCCTAGAATGTTAAAAAAGGCGCATGCATGCGTATGACTAAGGGAGGTAGTAAACAAGTCAGATTTCAGCCTCGTAGTGGAAAGTTTCTTGCTACTGCTACAGGAAATGGTATCAAAATAGTTGAAATTGAGGTTGATAGCATTCTACGCAATCTAAAGGGACACGTTAAAGACATTCTTTCCATCTGTTGGGATAGAAGTGGAAAATACATTGGCTCTGTTAATGAAGATAGTGCACGTATTTGGTCAATAGATGGAGAATGTATCCAGGAGAACTTTCCCAATTTTTCCCTTGAGGACAAGGTGGTTCTTTTAGGAGGGGGTATTGATAGGGTTGACATAGGGTAGTAGAAAAGAGGTTTGTTGTTAGGAGTTGTTTGAATTAAATAAAGAGGGAATTCCTAGAATACCCTTATTAGTTAGTTAGACTAGGGTATTATTTGTATAAATAGAGAAGGGGAAGCTTGTAAGAATGGAGTTTTTTGGACATTTTGTAAATGTGGAATAACTGAATTGGAGCAATTCGGTTGGGAGGGAAACTGCTGGCAGTTACCATTTTATTCTTGTACTCTTGTATTTCTTTCTTTCAATACAATTTTATAGATTCAAGATCATATTGATCTTGGATACATTCTTTCTTCAATCTTTCTACTCTTTCTTTTCGTGATTAATACCAGTTCTAACATGTTCTTTGTTGTTAAGAGTGGATGATCGGAAGTTGAGGATGAATGATCGGAAGAGTATGTCCGGTAGAATGTAGGAGGGTAAGTGAGTTAGTCGGATGATCGTCTAGACCTACCGGGGAAGGTACCTGAAAAGGTTCTCCGACGATCAAGTCAATGGAGTATTCTAGAGAGAGAAGGGGAGTAAATAAGAGAAAAGTTAGAGCAATAAGTGTAGCAATAAATGAGGGAATGAGAATTCATTATACTCCATGTATGATCTCATATTTATAGAGCTTAAAGAATGCTGAGATGACCTCTGGTCATTGGTCAGCATGTAACGGTTATGATGGATGCATTATGACCGTCCTTACCTGTCTTGCGGATATGCTCTTGTCGATTTATCGGGGACATGTAGAATGTGCAGGTGGCATGACAGTCAGCCTGGTATCTGACATTGGAGGTGAGTCAGAGATACATTAAATGGCAAGTTAGAGGCTCATTAAATGGTGGGTCAGAGGTGCATTAAATGGTGGGTCAGAGGTGTCATTGTTGTGTCAGGAGCATTTATGACTTCCTTTACTAGTGGGTCCACTTGAGTCGGGAAATGGGGGTTATGTGGGGGTAATGAATGCTATGCTCAGGACGGATGGATAATTACACGGTTATGACCGGGATAGAACACTTGCCCCCAGTCTACTAGGCTGGTTAGGGATGACCGTGTTGGTGGACTATAAGAGTGGATTGGAGATATACCGGTTATGGCCGGGAATGGTTTAGGTATAAGGATAGGTCATGATGACTATTTGTTTCTAGGCTAACACGTGGGAGGCTAGTAGCTCTCTTTTCGGTGATTGTGGGTGTTCAACCGACGTGTCTACTCGTTTCAATTCCGTCGTCTGGATTTCTGTGCTACCGTTAGATCGTTCTCGAGTGATCTTGAACGGGCAGATTCACGTTTCAAATTGGGATTCTAGGGAGATCTGGGCTTGGGTCTTCCCTATAAATAGGGTGGACATCTGTTGTCCTACAATAGTGTACCACTTGATGTGCCACTACTTGTGATTGGTCAGAAAAATAATTAATTATTAAAATTTTAATTTAAATATATTTTTTAACCAATCACAAGTAGTGGC
>NC_032010.1:7190340-7244821 GCF_001865875.1 Lupinus angustifolius | reverse complement strand
CAATTCGGTTGGGAGGGAAACTGCTGGTAGTTTCCATTTTATTCTTGTACTCTTCTATCTCTTTCTTTCAATACAATTTCATAGATTCAAGATCAAATTGATCTTGGATACATTCTTTCTTCAATCTTTCTACTCTTTCTTTTCGTGATTAATACCAGTTCTAACATGTTCTTTGTTGTTAAGAGTGGATGATCGGAAGTTGAGGATGAATGATCGGAAGAGTATGTCCGGTAGAATGTAGGAGGGTAAGTGAGTTAGTCGGATGATCGTCTAGACCTACCGGGGAAGGTACCTGAAAAGGTTCTCCGACGATCAAGTCAATGGAGTATTCTAGAGAGAGAAGGGGAGTAAATAAGAGAAAAGTTAGAGCAATAAGTGTAGCAATAAATGAGGGAATGAGAATTCATTATACTCCATGTATGATCTCATATTTATAGAGCTTAAAGAATGCTGAGATGACCTCTGGTCATTGGTCAGCATGTAACGGTTATGATGGATGCATTATGACCGTCCTTACCTGTCTTGCGGATATGCTCTTGTCGATTTATCGGGGACATGTAGAATGTGCAGGTGGCATGACAGTCAGCCTGGTATCTGACATTGGAGGTGAGTCAGAGATACATTAAATGGCAAGTTAGAGGCTCATTAAATGGTGGGTCAGAGGTGCATTAAATGGTGGGTCAGAGGTGTCATTGTTGTGTCAGGAGCATTTATGACTTCCTTTACTAGTGGGTCCACTTGAGTCGGGAAATGGGGGTTATGTGGGGGTAATGAATGCTATGCTCAGGACGGATGGATAATTACACGGTTATGACCGGGATAGAACACTTGCCCCCAGTCTACTAGGCTGGTTAGGGATGACCGTGTTGGTGGACTATAAGAGTGGATTGGAGATATACCGGTTATGGCCGGGAATGGTTTAGGTATAAGGATAGGTCATGATGACTATTTGTTTCTAGGCTAACACGTGGGAGGCTAGTAGCTCTCTTTTCGGTGATTGTGGGTGTTCAACCGACGTGTCTACTCGTTTCAATTCCGTCGTCTGGATTTCTGTGCTACCGTTAGATCGTTCTCGAGTGATCTTGAACGGGCAGATTCACGTTTCAAATTGGGATTCTAGGGAGATCTGGGCTTGGGTCTTCCCTATAAATAGGGTGGACATCTGTTGTCCTACAATAGTGTACCACTTGATGTGCCACTACTTGTGATTGGTCAGAAAAATAATTAATTATTAAAATTTTAATTTAAATATATTTTTCAACCAATCACAAGTAGTGGCACATGGAGTGGCACTCTTTGTGAGACAGCAGATGTGCTCCCCTATAAATAGGGGTTCATTCTTCTCATATTCTTCATTCACTTTTTGCCGAGTTTTCGACCATCCACTGAATCTAGGCATACTTTCTCCATTTAGAAGTCTTCTTTCTTTCAAGCTTTTTTCAACCGGTAATTCCTCTACCCTTATCGTTCCTCCTTTTTCTATTAATTATGATCGACGGGGAATCTAGTTCCGATGATTTAGAAATCTAGCCTGGCCCCCCGTCGATCTTTACGTCCCCAAGTCTCTGTCATCAAAGGCACTGGTCTACACGGTGGTGACCTCGACGGTTATCCTTATTCGCCCTCTTACGCGATGTGAGGGTGTGAGGTAACATGAACGAGGCTATCGTCTTGGATCAGGCAGCCTTTTATAAGAAGTGGGGTCCACTCTTGGATGATATATCTAGTTCGGAGTGTGATACTTCTTCTGATGACAAGTTATCTATGGGGAGGAATTTCGTCAATCGTGCTGACCAATATACACTCCCGCCGGAGATGATAGGCTCAGAATCTTCTTATTGGTGGGTTGACCAAGAGGTCATAGGTAGTCCTTCTTTTTATTTGGTGGATAAGCAACCTTGAGTAGAGCTGCTGACCTACCTGACCGAGACTATCAGGTGGCATTGTCCGACCAAAAAGGAGCGTGTTTGCCAGGATATCTTCCTGGAGTATAATGATGGCCATAGTTTTTACATGTACGAGTATTTCTGTCGTCGGATTGGGGTGAAGGTTCCATTTGACGACTAGTCTGCCCAGGTGTTGCAACATCTTCAAGTGGCTCCTTCCCAACTTCATCCCAACTCCCGGGGGTTTATCCGGGCCTTTAGGATTTTCTAAGAGGTCATGGAGCGTCCTTGCATGCTCCATCTTTTCTTCTGGATGTTCCGGGTGGGACACAATTCCAACAAAGATGAAAGTGACGTAGGTTGGCGCGGGTGGACCTCACTTCAATCTGAAAATGGGCGTGCTCTCTTCCAGCCCTTCGAGGGATCGGTTAAGGGATGGAAATATGGGTTTTTTCGGGTAAAGGTTGTAGGCGAGCAACACTCGTGGGCGTATGGGCCCGATGGGCAGACCCGGTTTCCCTTTTCTTGGAACATGGGAATCCATCGAAAACTGGCCAAGTTCTTCAATTTCTCATACGACTAGCTGAACCGCTAGGATATGGAGGTGGCAGATTAGATGTTAAACTAGGTTAAGGAGGATCGGGTTGTAATCTGTTACAAGTTGGTCCAGGGAGATCATATATTTTAGGCTGAAGTTGGTGAGCATCTGGGTTTACAAATGTAGTGTGCATATATTATCTCATATTTTTGTATTGTTTATCCGGTTTTGACATATTTTTCTCTTTTTTCCAGCAGCTGCTAGGGGTGGTCAATCCGACCGATCAGATTCTAAGGAAGGCTGCCCTGAAGAGGTAGAGTGCGGAGGTCACTAAAAAAGTGAGGTTTGACTCACCCGCCCATGCAGAATCTTCTCGTGGGGAGTCATCGGTACTGGTGAATTCTGTACTTCCTCCTTCTAAGCCTGAAGCGGTGGTCATGCTCACTCCGACTGATGTCCACCCGGTTGACCTAACCGGGGAAGAAGTTGTGCTTGAGGGGGTACTCGATCCTTGCTCGGAGGGGCCTACTAAGGGGAAAACCCCCAGCTGCGGTAAAGGAAAGACTGCCGCCAAGTATTCTTTCCTGTATCCGGTTCCCAAGGTGGTGGAGACTGGGCTACTCAACCTTGGGGTAATGGAGAAGATGGAGTCTCTGCCCGTGCTTGATCTTTTGAGGAGGGTTCAGGAGGCCGAGTTTTGGCTGCTTTCATGGCCAAATATCTCGAGGGTGAGGGGGTGTTGGCTACCCGAGTCGGGGAGGATGCTTTGGTTAAGCTCCAAGAGCAGCATTCAGGTGAGCTCCACGAGTTGGAGAAGAAGTACCTCGAGTTGCTTAAAGTCCAAGAGGAGCAGAACCTGACAGCTGGTGAGCAGCTATCGGTGATGACACTCTAACTTTAAGAAGCTCGGGATGTTGCGCTGCAAGCCTAGGCCGATACGAGATCTGCTCAACGGGAAATGGGGGCCTTATGTGGCTGCCTTGACCGAGCTAAAGGGGAGAAGCGTCATCTGGAGACGAAGCTATAGTTGGCCGATGAGCGCAATGAGACGAACAAGGGTGACATTGTTCGGTTAACCGAAGAGTTGGCTCAACTGAAGGCGTCCTATCTGGACTTGGAGGAAGATGTCGTTGCTTCGGCGAATGCGGGTGGGACAATGCCTTTGCTCAAGTCCGATTGGATCTTTCAGATTATGACTGATCTTGGACCCAAATAGATGCCTCGATCACTCGTGAGGGGGAGTTGGTTGCCGATGACGGTGAAGGCCCAGTGAAGCTTCCGATCCCAGGTAGAACTTAGTGGGGGGGATTGTAGGTTTAATTTATTTTGAAGGATTTTGTAACGAATGAAAATGTTTCTTTTCCCTGGTTATTCAATTTGTGTATTGCTTTGGTCATATATATTATCCAAGTATCAACATATTGAACTCGAATTATCGTTTAATAATTAACAACTCTTGGTTAATTGGATCATCAACTTAATGAACTAGAAACTGTTTAATGACCATCACGTCTTAATTGACCAAGCCATCAACTTAATGAACTGAAAAGTGTTTAGTAGCCATCAAGTCTTGATTGACCGGATTATTCGCTTAATAAACCGGGAAAAGATGTTTTAAAACTATCAGGCCTTGATTGACCAGGCCATCAACTTAATGAACTTTAAAGTGTTTAATAACCATCAAGTCTTGATTGATCGGATCATCCGCTTAATAAACCTGGAAAATATGTTTAATAACTATCAAGTCTTGATTGACCGGATCATCCACTTAATAAACTAAAAAGAGTCGTTTTGGCTCACATCTTCGCTGGGTGTGTCGATGGCGACCAAGAGGACTTGGTCCTATCTTGGGTTTGTGAATTGAACCGCCATCAGAGGGGGAGTAGTTCACACCTCTGAGGGGTATACTAATGATGACCAAAAGGACTTGGTCCTATCTTGAGTTTGTGAATTTAACCGCCATCAGAGGGGGACTGGCCCACGCCTCTGAGGGGTATAATGATGGCGACCAATAGAACTTGGTCCTAATCTTGAGTTTGCGAATTTAACCGCCATCAGAGGAGGACTGGCCCACGCCTCTAAGGGGTATACTGATGGCGACCAAGAGGACTTGGTCCTATCTTGGGTTTGTGAATTTAACCGCCATTAGAGGGGGACTCGCCCATGCCTCTAAGGGGTATACTAATGGCGACTAAGAGGACTTGGTCCTATCTTCGGTTTATGAATTTAATCGCCATCAGAGGGAGACTGGCCCACACCTCTGAGGGGTATACTGATGGCGACCAAGAAGACTTGGTCCTATCTTGGGTTTGTGAATTTAACCGCCATCAGAGGGGGACTGCCCACGCCTCTGAGGGGTATACTGATGGCAACCAAGAGGACTTGGTCCTATCTTGGGTTTGTGAATTTAATCGTGATCAGAGGGGGACTGGCCCACACATATGAGAGGCATAGTGATGGCGACCAAGAGGACTTGCATATGACATATGAATAATACCTCGTTATCATATAAGTTGGATTCGGTTACATCATTTTGCCCAACTATGTAAAGGTATGGCACATATTTACATTTTCAAGCAAAAAACTGTCGTAGGTTTGCCGCATTCCAAGTATGGGGGATTTCTTTCCCTGCTAGGTCTTCGAGCTTGTAGGCTCCTTTACCGGTCTTGTTGGTTACTCAATATGGTCCTTCCCAATTGGGTGCTAGTTTGCCCTTTGTCCTTCCGATGTCAGCCCTCCTGAGCACTAAGTTGCCTATTTCAAAGCCTCGTGGTACCACCGTTCTGTTGTATTTTCCGGTGGCTCTCCTTTTGATGGAGGTTTCTCTGATTCTGGCTCGGTCTCTCTTCTCCTCGATCCAGTCCAAGTTGTGTCTCAATATGGTCGAGTTGGTAGTTTCATCAAAATGTATTGCCCGCCAGGTGGGTTCGCTGATTTCCACCGGGATCATGGCCTCAGACCCGTAAGTGAGGTTAAAAGGTGATTCCCCGATGGTGGAGTGAGAAGTTGTACGGTAAGCCCATAGGACATGATGTAATTGCTTCGGCCATGTTCCCTTGGCTTCTTGCAATCTTCTCTTAATCCTACGGAGGAGGACTTTGTTAGCAGCTTCTGTCTGGCCATTTGTCTGACCATTTGTCTGAGGGTGCTCAACTGAAGTGAAATGTTGCTTAATGTGAAGTCGTGACAGTAGTTCTCTGGATTTCCGGTCAGATAATTGAGTCTCGTTGTTAGTGACTATTGTAGTAGGTATCGCAAACCTTGTTATGATATTCCTCCAAGTAAATTTTCGGATGTTGGCTGCCGTGATGTTGGATAAGGGTTCAGCTTCAATCCACTTAGTGAAGTAGTCGACTACCACTATCAGAAATTTAAGTTGTCCGGTTGCTGGTGAGAATGGTCCTAGAATATCCATTCCCCATCTACAAAATGGCCATGGGGTCATTGTTGTAGTTAGCTCTTCAGGAGGGTCTTTGTGGATGTCAGCAAATAATTGGCAAGGCGTGCACTTCTTGGTGAACTCAGAGGCATCAGAGCCAATAATATCTGGCTCGAAGTATCTTTTTGGTGAGTGAAGCTGCGCCGGGGTGATGACTGTAACTCCCTTCATGGATTTCTCGGAGGACATACCGAGCCCTATCGGGGCCGATGCATTTAAGCATATGAGTAGAAAACCCCCAGCGATATAGACAACCTTGCACTATGGTGAACCACGAACTATACCTGAGGAATCTGTGCCTATCCTTCTAATCCGCTGGAAAGTCACCGTTGGACAAGTACATGATGGTTAGGTCTGTCCAGTCGTCCAGCATTTGTGTTTGCTCGACGGCCATAACACTTGGCTGCAGTATCGTCCCTTGAACCACTGATTTGTTGTTACCCAAGCTCTTCGTGCTTGCTAGTTTGGACAAAATGTCAGCCCGAATATTCTGCTCCCTTGGTACGTGCTAGATGGAAGCTGTTTCGAACTTGGCCATTAATTCCTTAACCTTGGCTAGGTACTTTCCGAGTAACACGTCCTTTGTCTGATAGGCCCCCATAATCTGAGAGACTGCGAGTTTGGAATCACTATAGATGGAGACTTTTTCCGCCCCGATTTCCCTGGCCAATTGCAAACCGAAAATGCATGCTTCATATTCTGCTTGATTATTTGATGTAGGAAAGGTGAATGTTAGTGAGTGCTCGATGGTCATCCCCGACCATTGTCTAACAAGACTCCCGCTCCTCTGCCCCGAGGGTTGGATGAACCGTTAACATATATGGTCCATATTTGCTCGGAACTTCCTAGTTGTGTGGTCAATTCGAAAACGAAGTCGGACAGGACTTGGCTTTTGATAGCCGTTCTGGGTTCGTACCGTATATCAAATTGTGACAGTTCGATGGACCAGGAGATCATCCGCTCGGCTAGCTCAGGCTTGTGAAAAATCTGGCGAATAAGTTGATTGGTTCCGACCACCACTGGATGTGACTGAAAATATTATTGCAGCCTCTTGTTGCCACCAAGAGGGCGTATGCCACCTTTTCTAACTTCTGGTACCTGAGCTCTGGGCCTTACAATGCCTTGCTGGTGAAGTACACTGGATGTTGACCATCTTCACTCTCTCTGATTAGAGCGGTGGCTACGACCCCGTCTGTGACCGCCAAGTAGACATATAGTGTCTCAACGGGTGCAGGCTTAGAAAGCACGGGAAGAGTACCCAGATATTGCTTGAAAATTTAGAAGGCTGCTTCACAATCCTCCGACCAAGTAAAAGTGTTGCTCTTTTTTAGGAGTTGGAACAATGAGAGGGAATGTTTGGCGGATGCTGGGAGAAATCTGGCCGAGGCTGCCAACCGCCCATTAAGTTGCTGGACTTCCTTAACTGATCTTGGGATGTGCATATCTATGAATGCTTGGCACTTTGCTGAGTTGGCTTCAATACTCTGACTTGTTAACAAAAATCCCAAGAACTTGTTGGCTTCGACTTCGAGTGTACACTTTTCTTGATTGAGGCGCATATTAAACTTGTGCAATCAACCAAAGATGACATTCAGGATAGTCACATGATCTTCTGTTGGTGGACTCTTGGCGATCATATCGTCCATATAGCCTTCCATGTTCTTTCCAATCTGATCTCCAAAAATGGTGTTCATCATTTTCTGGTATGTGGCCCTTGCATTTTTCAGACCGAATGGCATGACTGTGTAACAGTAAGCAGCCTTGGGTGTAATGAAGGTGGTCTTGTCTTGATCTGGGGGTACATGGGAATTTGGTTATATCCCGAATAAGCATCCATAAATGATAGAAATTGGTACTCAAAAGAATTGTCGACGAGATGATCGATGTTCAGGAGGGGGTATGGATCTTTTGGGCACACTTTGTTCAAGTCTGTATAATCCACACACATCCGCCACTTTCCAGATGATTTTCTGACTAGCACAACGTTTGACAACCACGCGGTAGATGTCATTTCACAGATGAAGTCGACCTCTAGTAATTCTGAGATCTTTTGAGTAACCTCAATTTTTTTTCCGGCGCCCATCTTTCTTTTCTTCTGGGCCACCGGCCTTGCCCTTGGATTTGTCGTGAGTCAGTGGTAGGCAACTGAGGGGTCAATTCTGGGCATATCTGCAGCGGACCAGGCCAAAAGATCTTTGTTGGTCTTCAAGCATTTGATCAGTTTGGACCTATGAGCTTCGTCAAGAGTACAACTGATATACATCAGATTTTATTTTAAGGGACCAAGTTGAAGGGAGGTTTTTTGTCCTTCTAGCTGAGGTCAGAGGTCTTCTGTATCTGCCCTGGCATCTAGCTCCACTGAATGCACTCGCCGTTGTTTTTTCTTGGGGGGTGGTGCTCGTACTGAAGTATGGTTCGGCTGAAGACTCATCTGATAACAACTTCTTGCACTCTGCTGGTCTCCCCTAACCGTGCATGCCTAGAGGTCGGATGAGAGAAACTTCATGCAGTGGTATGGGGTGGAGACTATTGCTTCGAGATGGTTGAGCTTTGGTCGACCGAGTATGGCATTGTAAGCCGAGACATAGTCGATGACCAAGAACTTCGCTTGGATCGTCTGGGTTAGGGGCTATTCTCCGACAGTCAGCCATATATCAACAAAGCCTTGTGGGGTGATTCCTTGTCTAGTGAAACCGACAAGCTGTACATCATACGACAATAAGTCTCTGTCTTTGAGTTCCATCTTTATGAACAAATCTTGAAACATGATGTCCGTTGAACTGCCTTGGTCAACAAACAAACGTCCCACCTTCATAGTCACGGTCGTCGAAGGAGATCGGGGGTGCTGCTTGGTGGCCCTGATACTGGCGGGGTTTGCGAAAAGTTGATTGCATGACCTCCCGGACATACCTTTTCTAGGCTTCCCTGGATGTGCCACTATCAGCGAATCCGCCGGATATGGTGTTGATGTCCATCAGACTTCGTTGTCACCTATTGTTTGGGCGATAGTGGTCTCTCCGGTCTTTGTTCGGAGGACGTTCCTGTTGGTTTTTTGGGGGGGAACGTCTCTGAGGAGGACTAGATTGGCATTGTAAGCCGAGACATAGTCGATGACCAAGTACTTCGCTTGGATCGTCTGGGTCAGGGGCTATTCTCCGACAGTCAGCCATATATCAACAAAGCCTTGTGGGGTGATTCCTTGGTGGGCGGTTAGGATGAGTTTCTTCCACATTGATGAATTGTTGAGCCTTAGATCAGAGTTCTTCTATTGTGAGGTCTGAATATTTAGCCAATTCCTGCCTGAAGAGGTCGTCGTGCAAGCCCGTCACTAAAATATGCACCACCACCTCCGGGCTCAGGGTGCGAACCTTCATGGCCTCTGAGTTGAATCTGTCTAGCTAAGCTTGGAGGGGCTCTAGGGACTCCTGCCGTATATTGGACAAGGTGTAGGAAGAGCGAGGCTGCTCTCTGCTTGCTGGGAAGCGGATGTTGAATATGTTGGCGAGAGTGGCCCATTGGTCGATATTGTTTGGTGCGAGCCGAGTAAACCACTGTAGGGCAGCGCGTTTCAGAGTGAGGGGAAATGCTCGACACATGATGCGGTCGGTGGCCCCATGGAAAAGCATTGAGGCTTCAAATGCCTCTAGATGATCCTATGGGTCACTTGTTCCATCGTACTATTCGATGTTGCTGGGTCGGGTAAGGTGTTTTGTGAGTGGTGAAGACATAATAGTTTCTGTGAAAAAATGTTTTGCTCGTGGGGAACTGTGGTCGGGGGGTTGAGTTATCTGAGTAGTTTTCATGTTTGGGGGGGCTACTTGCCTAAAGGCTTCGGCAGATTCAACGGAGTGCTGACCGGAAACTGGTCGCGAGGGTCCATTACTGGGTTCTGGTCGATGTTGACGAAGCTCGGCTAGTAGTTGGGTTTGTTGTTGGATAATTTGGCCTTGAGTTTGGATCATTTGGAAGAGTTTTTGGGTAGTGGGTGCTTTTGGGGTGGTGTTTGGGGTGACTTTGGCTTGCCTAGTGAGATGGTTGCGCCAGTGCTGGAGGTTCAATGGAAGGGGCGTCATGATTCGGGTTGGGTGGTTCTGTATGGCTAGGTGGTTGAGCTTGGTTACGGGTGGTCACCATGTTGTAGGTAAGCCACAAATGATGCTAATGTTCTTTGTTGTTAAGAGTGGATGATCGGGAGTTGAGGATGGATGATCGATAGAGTATGTCTGGTAGAATGTATGAGGGTAGGTGACTTAGTCGTATTATCGTCTGGACCCACCGGGGAAGGTACCTAAAAAGGTTCTCCGACGATCAAGTCAATAGAGTATTCTAGAGAGAAAAGGGGAGTAAATAATATAGAAGTTAGAGCAATAAGTGTAGCAATAAATGAGGGAATAAGAATTCATTATACTTCTTGTATGATCTCCTATTTATAGAGCTTAAGGAATGTTGAGATGACCTCTGGTCATTGGTCAGCATGTAACATGTATGATGGATGCATTCTGACCGTCCTTACCTGTCTTGCATATGTGCTCTTGTCGATTTGTCGGGGGCATGTAGAATGTGCGGGCGGCGTGGCAGGCAGCCTACTATCGGACATTGGAGACGAGTCAGAGGCGCATTAAGTGGCGAGTCAGAGACACATTAAATGGTGGGTCGGATGTGCATTAAATGGTGGATCAGAGATGTCAATTCTGTATCAGGAGCATTTATGGCTTCCTTTACTAGTGGGTCCACTTGAGGCTGGCAACGGGGTTATGTGGTGTAATGAATGCTATGCTCAGGATAGATGGATAACTGTCCGGTTATGACCGAGATAGAACAACTATTAAATAAAAATAAAAGTATTACAAATGGATGGTGAATGATGCATTGACTGAGTATAAATTTTCATGGTGATTTTACACTCAAAATAAAATAGATCATCAATACTACTAGCCTAAAAAATGAAGGAATTGTTGTTGCATTGTGATCATACACCCATACCTACTGAAATACAAATATATTCTGATAAAAATAAATGCATAGAAAAGTGGAATGCAGGATGTTAAATTTTGTAGCGCTATTGTCTTTCTACTTCCTTTCTCGTAGACACACTAGATTAGATTAATACATTATGATATGACTCCAGAAAAGAAAATAAACTGGTCTCCCCTACAAGATTTATTTCTAACTGTGATGAACAATCTAAACTAAGTAGGTAAGAGAGCCAAATACAGTTTGGTATAACTTCAAATCCACTGTGGTACGACTTTGACCATTTAAGAACTTAGTTTTTTAATCTGACATGTTTGGTAAAGGTAATTAAATTATGGAAAAACTCTTTACGTAGGGGGAAATATAGTTTCCGGAAAAGTCCAACAGTTTTGAGCTCATTTGAAAGAACGCTTTAGCTATTAAATAACCCCGAAACCACTCATATTTGTTTCCTTTCATTTTGTAATATGATGGAAATTAATGGAGATGTTAAGCATAATATTCAATCAAATGAGTGAAATGGTATAGTACTTCGGAAATGAGTGAAATGGTATAGTACTTATGGAAAGTTAACCCACAATATTATATATGTACCAAATAGTATAGTACTTTAATATTTATAATATTATTATAGGAATAGATAAATTAAGAAAAAAGATAGGCGGAAATATTATAACGTTGTTAGGCACATACATATGTTTTTGCTTCTCTCCCTTTCTCCTCCACACTCCCAATACAAGTACAACCATTATACTCCTTCACAATTTGGGTTCAGAAAAGTCAGAAAGTCCACTACTGAAAATCAAATATAACTTTTGGAGATGCGGGGGATCGAACCCCGTGCCTCTCGCATGCAAAGCGAGCGCTCTACCATTTGAGCTACATCCCCGATCTGTTGTATAAATCATTTAAAATAAGCTATAATGTTATTACTCGATGTTCGTCATTGATAACCATGGAGACTTTTTAACCTTGATTCGAGGGCATGATCATTTTCACATTTCTTGATTTTATTCGAATGAATTATTATCATTATTCAATAACAGGATA
The DNA here is from genome assembly GCF_001865875.1 of Lupinus angustifolius. Classification (NCBI taxonomy): domain Eukaryota; kingdom Viridiplantae; phylum Streptophyta; class Magnoliopsida; order Fabales; family Fabaceae; genus Lupinus; species Lupinus angustifolius. The sequence goes on along the minus strand of NC_032010.1, from coordinate 7,232,934 downwards.
AATAAAAATCCAAAATTAAATCTCAACAAGACAAACAATTTGTAAATATAATATCACGAACTTATCTATACTTCTATACTATATATAAAGCCAAAACATGGTGTAACCACCACCATGGCATAATTTATATATTCCTATTTTGCCCTCCAAAAATTTAATTTTAAAAAATCATATAATCCTATACAACCACCTCAAATATATTAACTATAAGTTGCATATTTATACTACTTAATAAAGGAAAAACATAACCTAACTTTCATGAAGTTATTTTGGGTTTTCCTATTTCATATTTTATAACTTCTAATTTTAGTGTATAAGTTATACTTTCATCTTTATATATACTTATACTACTAAACATTTATTTCATATTTTATAACTTCTAATTTTATTACCAAGAGGACTTGGTCCTGTCTTGGGTTTATGAACTTAACCGCCATCGAAGGGGGACTGTCCCACGCCTCCGAGGGGTACACTGATGGCAACCAAGAGGACTTGGTCCTGTCTTGAGTTTATGAATTTAATCGCCATCGAAGGGGAACTTGCCCACACTTCCAATGGGTATATTGATGGCGACCAAGAGGACTTGGTCCTGTCTTGGGTTTATGAACTTAACCGCCATCGAAGGGGGACTGTCCCACGCCTCCGAGGGGTACACTGATGGCAACCAAGAGGACTTGGTCCTGTCTTGAGTTTATGAATTTAATCGCCATCGAAGGGGAACTTGCCCACACTTCCAATGGGTATATTGATGGCGACCAAGAGGACTTGGTCCTGTCTTGGGTTTATGAACTTAACCGCCATCGAAGGGGGACTGTCCCACGCCTCCGAGGGGTACACTGATGGCAACCAAGAGGACTTGGTCCTGTCTTGAGTTTATGAATTTAATCGCCATCGAAGGGGAACTTGCCCACACTTCCAATGGGTATATTGATGGCGACCAAGAGGACTTGGTCCTGTCTTGGGTTTATGAACTTAACCGCCATCGAAGGGGGACTGTCCCACGCCTCCGAGGGGTACACTGATGGCAACCAAGAGGACTTGGTCCTGTCTTGAGTTTATGAATTTAATCGCCATCGAAGGGGAACTTGCCCACACTTCCAATGGGTATATTGATGGCGACCAAGAGGACTTGGTCCTGTCTTGGGTTTATGAACTTAACCGCCATCGAAGGGGGACTGTCCCACGCCTCCGAGGGGTACACTGATGGCAACCAAGAGGACTTGGTCCTGTCTTGAGTTTATGAATTTAATCGCCATCGAAGGGGAACTTGCCCACACTTCCAATGGGTATATTGATGGCGACCAAGAGGACTTGGTCCTGTCTTGGGTTTATGAACTTAACCGCCATCGAAGGGGGACTGTCCCACGCCTCCGAGGGGTACACTGATGGCAACCAAGAGGACTTGGTCCTGTCTTGAGTTTATGAATTTAATCGCCATCGAAGGGGAACTTGCCCACACTTCCAATGGGTATATTGATGGCGACCAAGAGGACTTGGTCCTGTCTTGGGTTTATGAACTTAACCGCCATCGAAGGGGGACTGTCCCACGCCTCCGAGGGGTACACTGATGGCAACCAAGAGGACTTGGTCCTGTCTTGAGTTTATGAATTTAATCGCCATCGAAGGGGAACTTGCCCACACTTCCAATGGGTATATTGATGGCGACCAAGAGGACTTGGTCCTGTCTTGGGTTTATGAACTTAACCGCCATCGAAGGGGGACTGTCCCACGCCTCCGAGGGGTACACTGATGGCAACCAAGAGGACTTGGTCCTGTCTTGAGTTTATGAATTTAATCGCCATCGAAGGGGAACTTGCCCACACTTCCAATGGGTATATTGATGGCGACCAAGAGGACTTGGTCCTGTCTTGGGTTTATGAACTTAACCGCCATCGAAGGGGGACTGTCCCACGCCTCCGAGGGGTACACTGATGGCAACCAAGAGGACTTGGTCCTGTCTTGAGTTTATGAATTTAATCGCCATCGAAGGGGAACTTGCCCACACTTCCAATGGGTATATTGATGGCGACCAAGAGGACTTGGTCCTGTCTTGGGTTTATGAACTTAACCGCCATCGAAGGGGGACTGTCCCACGCCTCCGAGGGGTACACTGATGGCAACCAAGAGGACTTGGTCCTGTCTTGAGTTTATGAATTTAATCGCCATCGAAGGGGAACTTGCCCACACTTCCAATGGGTATATTGATGGCGACCAAGAGGACTTGGTCCTGTCTTGGGTTTATGAACTTAACCGCCATCGAAGGGGGACTGTCCCACGCCTCCGAGGGGTACACTGATGGCAACCAAGAGGACTTGGTCCTGTCTTGAGTTTATGAATTTAATCGCCATCGAAGGGGAACTTGCCCACACTTCCAATGGGTATATTGATGGCGACCAAGAGGACTTGGTCCTGTCTTGGGTTTATGAACTTAACCGCCATCGAAGGGGGACTGTCCCACGCCTCCGAGGGGTACACTGATGGCAACCAAGAGGACTTGGTCCTGTCTTGAGTTTATGAATTTAATCGCCATCGAAGGGGAACTTGCCCACACTTCCAATGGGTATATTGATGGCGACCAAGAGGACTTGGTCCTGTCTTGGGTTTATGAACTTAACCGCCATCGAAGGGGGACTGTCCCACGCCTCCGAGGGGTACACTGATGGCAACCAAGAGGACTTGGTCCTGTCTTGAGTTTATGAATTTAATCGCCATCGAAGGGGAACTTGCCCACACTTCCAATGGGTATATTGATGGCGACCAAGAGGACTTGGTCCTGTCTTGGGTTTATGAACTTAACCGCCATCGAAGGGGGACTGTCCCACGCCTCCGAGGGGTACACTGATGGCAACCAAGAGGACTTGGTCCTGTCTTGAGTTTATGAATTTAATCGCCATCGAAGGGGAACTTGCCCACACTTCCAATGGGTATATTGATGGCGACCAAGAGGACTTGGTCCTGTCTTGGGTTTATGAACTTAACCGCCATCGAAGGGGGACTGTCCCACGCCTCCGAGGGGTACACTGATGGCAACCAAGAGGACTTGGTCCTGTCTTGAGTTTATGAATTTAATCGCCATCGAAGGGGAACTTGCCCACACTTCCAATGGGTATATTGATGGCGACCAAGAGGACTTGGTCCTGTCTTGGGTTTATGAACTTAACCGCCATCGAAGGGGGACTGTCCCACGCCTCCGAGGGGTACACTGATGGCAACCAAGAGGACTTGGTCCTGTCTTGAGTTTATGAATTTAATCGCCATCGAAGGGGAACTTGCCCACACTTCCAATGGGTATATTGATGGCGACCAAGAGGACTTGGTCCTGTCTTGGGTTTATGAACTTAACCGCCATCGAAGGGGGACTGTCCCACGCCTCCGAGGGGTACACTGATGGCAACCAAGAGGACTTGGTCCTGTCTTGAGTTTATGAATTTAATCGCCATCGAAGGGGAACTTGCCCACACTTCCAATGGGTATATTGATGGCGACCAAGAGGACTTGGTCCTGTCTTGGGTTTATGAACTTAACCGCCATCGAAGGGGGACTGTCCCACGCCTCCGAGGGGTACACTGATGGCAACCAAGAGGACTTGGTCCTGTCTTGAGTTTATGAATTTAATCGCCATCGAAGGGGAACTTGCCCACACTTCCAATGGGTATATTGATGGCGACCAAGAGGACTTGGTCCTGTCTTGGGTTTATGAACTTAACCGCCATCGAAGGGGGACTGTCCCACGCCTCCGAGGGGTACACTGATGGCAACCAAGAGGACTTGGTCCTGTCTTGAGTTTATGAATTTAATCGCCATCGAAGGGGAACTTGCCCACACTTCCAATGGGTATATTGATGGCGACCAAGAGGACTTGGTCCTGTCTTGGGTTTATGAACTTAACCGCCATCGAAGGGGGACTGTCCCACGCCTCCGAGGGGTACACTGATGGCAACCAAGAGGACTTGGTCCTGTCTTGAGTTTATGAATTTAATCGCCATCGAAGGGGAACTTGCCCACACTTCCAATGGGTATATTGATGGCGACCAAGAGGACTTGGTCCTGTCTTGGGTTTATGAACTTAACCGCCATCGAAGGGGGACTCTCCCACGCCTCCGAGGGGTACACTAATGGCGACCAAGAGGACTTGGTCCTGTCTTGGGTTTATGAATTTAATCGCCATCGAAGGGGGACTGGCCCACGCCTCCAAGGGGTATATTGATGGCGACCAAGAGGACTTGCAAAGGACATCTGAATAATACCTCCTTATCATATAAGTTTGATTTGGTTACATCATTTTGCTCAGCCGTATAAAGGTCTGACTCAGATTTACATTTTCAAGCAAAAAATTGTTGAAGGTTTGCCGCGTTCCAAGTACGGGGGATTTCTTTCCCTGCTAGGTCTTCGAGCTTGTAGGCTCCTTTACCGGTCTTGTTGGTTACTCAATATGGTCCTTCCCAATTGGGTGCTAGTTTGCCCTTTGTCCTTCCGATGTCAGCCCTCCTGAGCACTAAGTTGCCTATTTCAAAGCCTCGTGGTACCACCGTTCTGTTGTATTTTCCGGTGGCTCTCCTTTTGATGGAGGTTTCTCTGATTCTGGCTCGGTCTCTCTTCTCCTCGATCCAGTCCAAGTTGTGTCTCAATATGGTCGAGTTGGTAGTTTCATCAAAATGTATTGCCCGCCAGGTGGGTTCGCTGATTTCCACCGGGATCATGGCCTCAGACCCGTAAGTGAGGTTAAAAGGTGATTCCCCGATGGTGGAGTGAGAAGTTGTACGGTAAGCCCATAGGACATGATGTAATTGCTTCGGCCATGTTCCCTTGGCTTCTTGCAATCTTCTCTTAATCCTACGGAGGAGGACTTTGTTAGCAGCTTCTGTCTGGCCATTTGTCTGACCATTTGTCTGAGGGTGCTCAACTGAAGTGAAATGTTGCTTAATGTGAAGTCGTGACAGTAGTTCTCTGGATTTCCGGTCAGATAATTGAGTCTCGTTGTTAGTGACTATTGTAGTAGGTATCGCAAACCTTGTTATGATATTCCTCCAAGTAAATTTTCGGATGTTGGCTGCCGTGATGTTGGATAAGGGTTCAGCTTCAATCCACTTAGTGAAGTAGTCGACTACCACTATCAGAAATTTAAGTTGTCCGGTTGCTGGTGAGAATGGTCCTAGAATATCCATTCCCCATCTACAAAATGGCCATGGGGTCATTGTTGTAGTTAGCTCTTCAGGAGGGTCTTTGTGGATGTCAGCAAATAATTGGCAAGGCGTGCACTTCTTGGTGAACTCAGAGGCATCAGAGCCAATAATATCTGGCTCGAAGTATCTTTTTGGTGAGTGAAGCTGCGCCGGGGTGATGACTGTAACTCCCTTCATGGATTTCTCGGAGGACATACCGAGCCCTATCGGGGCCGATGCATTTAAGCATATGAGTAGAAAACCCCCAGCGATATAGACAACCTTGCACTATGGTGAACCACGAACTATACCTGAGGAATCTGTGCCTATCCTTCTAATCCGCTGGAAAGTCACCGTTGGACAAGTACATGATGGTTAGGTCTGTCCAGTCGTCCAGCATTTGTGTTTGCTCGACGGCCATAACACTTGGCTGCAGTATCGTCCCTTGAACCACTGATTTGTTGTTACCCAAGCTCTTCGTGCTTGCTAGTTTGGACAAAATGTCAGCCCGAATATTCTGCTCCCTTGGTACGTGCTAGATGGAAGCTGTTTCGAACTTGGCCATTAATTCCTTAACCTTGGCTAGGTACTTTCCGAGTAACACGTCCTTTGTCTGATAGGCCCCCATAATCTGAGAGACTGCGAGTTTGGAATCACTATAGATGGAGACTTTTTCCGCCCCGATTTCCCTGGCCAATTGCAAACCGAAAATGCATGCTTCATATTCTGCTTGATTATTTGATGTAGGAAAGGTGAATGTTAGTGAGTGCTCGATGGTCATCCCCGACCATTGTCTAACAAGACTCCCGCTCCTCTGCCCCGAGGGTTGGATGAACCGTTAACATATATGGTCCATATTTGCTCGGAACTTCCTAGTTGTGTGGTCAATTCGAAAACGAAGTCGGACAGGACTTGGCTTTTGATAGCCGTTCTGGGTTCGTACCGTATATCAAATTGTGACAGTTCGATGGACCAGGAGATCATCCGCTCGGCTAGCTCAGGCTTGTGAAAAATCTGGCGAATAAGTTGATTGGTTCCGACCACCACTGGATGTGACTGAAAATATTATTGCAGCCTCTTGTTGCCACCAAGAGGGCGTATGCCACCTTTTCTAACTTCTGGTACCTGAGCTCTGGGCCTTACAATGCCTTGCTGGTGAAGTACACTGGATGTTGACCATCTTCACTCTCTCTGATTAGAGCGGTGGCTACGACCCCGTCTGTGACCGCCAAGTAGACATATAGTGTCTCAACGGGTGCAGGCTTAGAAAGCACGGGAAGAGTACCCAGATATTGCTTGAAAATTTAGAAGGCTGCTTCACAATCCTCCGACCAAGTAAAAGTGTTGCTCTTTTTTAGGAGTTGGAACAATGAGAGGGAATGTTTGGCGGATGCTGGGAGAAATCTGGCCGAGGCTGCCAACCGCCCATTAAGTTGCTGGACTTCCTTAACTGATCTTGGGATGTGCATATCTATGAATGCTTGGCACTTTGCTGAGTTGGCTTCAATACTCTGACTTGTTAACAAAAATCCCAAGAACTTGTTGGCTTCGACTTCGAGTGTACACTTTTCTTGATTGAGGCGCATATTAAACTTGTGCAATCAACCAAAGATGACATTCAGGATAGTCACATGATCTTCTGTTGGTGGACTCTTGGCGATCATATCGTCCATATAGCCTTCCATGTTCTTTCCAATCTGATCTCCAAAAATGGTGTTCATCATTTTCTGGTATGTGGCCCTTGCATTTTTCAGACCGAATGGCATGACTGTGTAACAGTAAGCCGCCTTGGGTGTAATGAAGGTGGTCTTGTCTTGATCTGGGGGTACATGGGAATTTGGTTATATCCCGAATAAGCATCCATAAATGATAGAAATTGGTACTCAAAAGAATTGTCGACGAGATGATCGATGTTCAGGAGGGGGTATGGATCTTTTGGGCACACTTTGTTCAAGTCTGTATAATCCACACACATCCGCCACTTTCCAGATGATTTTCTGACTAGCACAACGTTTGACAACCACGCGGTAGATGTCATTTCACAGATGAAGTCGACCTCTAGTAATTCTGAGATCTTTTGAGTAACCTCAATTTTTTTTCCGGCGCCCATCTTTCTTTTCTTCTGGGCCACCGGCCTTGCCCTTGGATTTGTCGTGAGTCAGTGGTAGGCAACTGAGGGGTCAATTCTGGGCATATCTGCAGCGGACCAGGCCAAAAGATCTTTGTTGGTCTTCAAGCATTTGATCAGTTTGGACCTATGAGCTTCGTCAAGAGTACAACTGATATACATCAGATTTTATTTTAAGGGACCAAGTTGAAGGGAGGTTTTTTGTCCTTCTAGCTGAGGTCAGAGGTCTTCTGTATCTGCCCTGGCATCTAGCTCCACTGAATGCACTCGCCGTTGTTTTTTCTTGGGGGGTGGTGCTCGTACTGAAGTATGGTTCGGCTGAAGACTCATCTGATAACAACTTCTTGCACTCTGCTGGTCTCCCCTAACCGTGCATGCCTAGAGGTCGGATGAGAGAAACTTCATGCAGTGGTATGGGGTGGAGACTATTGCTTCGAGATGGTTGAGCTTTGGTCGACCGAGTATGGCATTGTAAGCCGAGACATAGTCGATGACCAAGAACTTCGCTTGGATCGTCTGGGTTAGGGGCTATTCTCCGACAGTCAGCCATATATCAACAAAGCCTTGTGGGGTGATTCCTTGTCTAGTGAAACCGACAAGCTGTACATCATACGACAATAAGTCTCTGTCTTTGAGTTCCATCTTTATGAACAAATCTTGAAACATGATGTCCGTTGAACTGCCTTGGTCAACAAACAAACGTCCCACCTTCATAGTCACGGTCGTCGAAGGAGATCGGGGGTGCTGCTTGGTGGCCCTGATACTGGCGGGGTTTGCGAAAAGTTGATTGCATGACCTCCCGGACATACCTTTTCTAGGCTTCCCTGGATGTGCCACTATCAGCGAATCCGCCGGATATGGTGTTGATGTCCATCAGACTTCGTTGTCACCTATTGTTTGGGCGATAGTGGTCTCTCCGGTCTTTGTTCGGAGGACGTTCCTGTTGGTTTTTTGGGGGGGAACGTCTCTGAGGAGGACTAGATTGGCATTGTAAGCCGAGACATAGTCGATGACCAAGTACTTCGCTTGGATCGTCTGGGTCAGGGGCTATTCTCCGACAGTCAGCCATATATCAACAAAGCCTTGTGGGGTGATTCCTTGGTGGGCGGTTAGGATGAGTTTCTTCCACATTGATGAATTGTTGAGCCTTAGATCAGAGTTCTTCTATTGTGAGGTCTGAATATTTAGCCAATTCCTGCCTGAAGAGGTCGTCGTGCAAGCCCGTCACTAAAATATGCACCACCACCTCCGGGCTCAGGGTGCGAACCTTCATGGCCTCTGAGTTGAATCTGTCTAGCTAAGCTTGGAGGGGCTCTAGGGACTCCTGCCGTATATTGGACAAGGTGTAGGAAGAGCGAGGCTGCTCTCTGCTTGCTGGGAAGCGGATGTTGAATATGTTGGCGAGAGTGGCCCATTGGTCGATATTGTTTGGTGCGAGCCGAGTAAACCACTGTAGGGCAGCGCGTTTCAGAGTGAGGGGAAATGCTCGACACATGATGCGGTCGGTGGCCCCATGGAAAAGCATTGAGGCTTCAAATGCCTCTAGATGATCCTATGGGTCACTTGTTCCATCGTACTATTCGATGTTGCTGGGTCGGGTAAGGTGTTTTGTGAGTGGTGAAGACATAATAGTTTCTGTGAAAAAATGTTTTGCTCGTGGGGAACTGTGGTCGGGGGGTTGAGTTATCTGAGTAGTTTTCATGTTTGGGGGGGCTACTTGCCTAAAGGCTTCGGCAGATTCAACGGAGTGCTGACCGGAAACTGGTCGCGAGGGTCCATTACTGGGTTCTGGTCGATGTTGACGAAGCTCGGCTAGTAGTTGGGTTTGTTGTTGGATAATTTGGCCTTGAGTTTGGATCATTTGGAAGAGTTTTTGGGTAGTGGGTGCTTTTGGGGTGGTGTTTGGGGTGACTTTGGCTTGCCTAGTGAGATGGTTGCGCCAGTGCTGGAGGTTCAATGGAAGGGGCGTCATGATTCGGGTTGGGTGGTTCTGTATGGCTAGGTGGTTGAGCTTGGTTACGGGTGGTCACCATGTTGTAGGTAAGCCACAAATGATGCTAATGTTCTTTGTTGTTAAGAGTGGATGATCGGGAGTTGAGGATGGATGATCGATAGAGTATGTCTGGTAGAATGTATGAGGGTAGGTGACTTAGTCGTATTATCGTCTGGACCCACCGGGGAAGGTACCTAAAAAGGTTCTCCGACGATCAAGTCAATAGAGTATTCTAGAGAGAAAAGGGGAGTAAATAATATAGAAGTTAGAGCAATAAGTGTAGCAATAAATGAGGGAATAAGAATTCATTATACTTCTTGTATGATCTCCTATTTATAGAGCTTAAGGAATGTTGAGATGACCTCTGGTCATTGGTCAGCATGTAACATGTATGATGGATGCATTCTGACCGTCCTTACCTGTCTTGCATATGTGCTCTTGTCGATTTGTCGGGGGCATGTAGAATGTGCGGGCGGCGTGGCAGGCAGCCTACTATCGGACATTGGAGACGAGTCAGAGGCGCATTAAGTGGCGAGTCAGAGACACATTAAATGGTGGGTCGGATGTGCATTAAATGGTGGATCAGAGATGTCAATTCTGTATCAGGAGCATTTATGGCTTCCTTTACTAGTGGGTCCACTTGAGGCTGGCAACGGGGTTATGTGGTGTAATGAATGCTATGCTCAGGATAGATGGATAACTGTCCGGTTATGACCGAGATAGAACAACTATTAAATAAAAATAAAAGTATTACAAATGGATGGTGAATGATGCATTGACTGAGTATAAATTTTCATGGTGATTTTACACTCAAAATAAAATAGATCATCAATACTACTAGCCTAAAAAATGAAGGAATTGTTGTTGCATTGTGATCATACACCCATACCTACTGAAATACAAATATATTCTGATAAAAATAAATGCATAGAAAAGTGGAATGCAGGATGTTAAATTTTGTAGCGCTATTGTCTTTCTACTTCCTTTCTCGTAGACACACTAGATTAGATTAATACATTATGATATGACTCCAGAAAAGAAAATAAACTGGTCTCCCCTACAAGATTTATTTCTAACTGTGATGAACAATCTAAACTAAGTAGGTAAGAGAGCCAAATACAGTTTGGTATAACTTCAAATCCACTGTGGTACGACTTTGACCATTTAAGAACTTAGTTTTTTAATCTGACATGTTTGGTAAAGGTAATTAAATTATGGAAAAACTCTTTACGTAGGGGGAAATATAGTTTCCGGAAAAGTCCAACAGTTTTGAGCTCATTTGAAAGAACGCTTTAGCTATTAAATAACCCCGAAACCACTCATATTTGTTTCCTTTCATTTTGTAATATGATGGAAATTAATGGAGATGTTAAGCATAATATTCAATCAAATGAGTGAAATGGTATAGTACTTCGGAAATGAGTGAAATGGTATAGTACTTATGGAAAGTTAACCCACAATATTATATATGTACCAAATAGTATAGTACTTTAATATTTATAATATTATTATAGGAATAGATAAATTAAGAAAAAAGATAGGCGGAAATATTATAACGTTGTTAGGCACATACATATGTTTTTGCTTCTCTCCCTTTCTCCTCCACACTCCCAATACAAGTACAACCATTATACTCCTTCACAATTTGGGTTCAGAAAAGTCAGAAAGTCCACTACTGAAAATCAAATATAACTTTTGGAGATGCGGGGGATCGAACCCCGTGCCTCTCGCATGCAAAGCGAGCGCTCTACCATTTGAGCTACATCCCCGATCTGTTGTATAAATCATTTAAAATAAGCTATAATGTTATTACTCGATGTTCGTCATTGATAACCATGGAGACTTTTTAACCTTGATTCGAGGGCATGATCATTTTCACATTTCTTGATTTTATTCGAATGAATTATTATCATTATTCAATAACAGGATAAATAAAAATCCAAAATTAAATCTCAACAAGACAAACAATTTGTAAATATAATATCACGAACTTATCTATACTTCTATACTATATATAAAGCCAAAACATGGTGTAACCACCACCATGGCATAATTTATATATTCCTATTTTGCCCTCCAAAAATTTAATTTTAAAAAATCATATAATCCTATACAACCACCTCAAATATATTAACTATAAGTTGCATATTTATACTACTTAATAAAGGAAAAACATAACCTAACTTTCATGAAGTTATTTTGGGTTTTCCTATTTCATATTTTATAACTTCTAATTTTAGTGTATAAGTTATACTTTCATCTTTATATATACTTATACTACTAAACATTTATTTCATATTTTATAACTTCTAATTTTATTTTCTGGGTTCGTACCGTATATCAAATTGTGACAGTTCGATGGACCAGGAGATCATCCGCTCGGCTAGCTCAGGCTTGTGAAAAATCTGGCGAATAAGTTGATTGGTTCCGACCACCACTGGATGTGACTGAAAATATTATTGCAGCCTCTTGTTGCCACCAAGAGGGCGTATGCCACCTTTTCTAACTTCTGGTACCTGAGCTCTGGGCCTTACAATGCCTTGCTGGTGAAGTACACTGGATGTTGACCATCTTCACTCTCTCTGATTAGAGCGGTGGCTACGACCCCGTCTGTGACCGCCAAGTAGACATATAGTGTCTCAACGGGTGCAGGCTTAGAAAGCACGGGAAGAGTACCCAGATATTGCTTGAAAATTTAGAAGGCTGCTTCACAATCCTCCGACCAAGTAAAAGTGTTGCTCTTTTTTAGGAGTTGGAACAATGAGAGGGAATGTTTGGCGGATGCTGGGAGAAATCTGGCCGAGGCTGCCAACCGCCCATTAAGTTGCTGGACTTCCTTAACTGATCTTGGGATGTGCATATCTATGAATGCTTGGCACTTTGCTGAGTTGGCTTCAATACTCTGACTTGTTAACAAAAATCCCAAGAACTTGTTGGCTTCGACTTCGAGTGTACACTTTTCTTGATTGAGGCGCATATTAAACTTGTGCAATCAACCAAAGATGACATTCAGGATAGTCACATGATCTTCTGTTGGTGGACTCTTGGCGATCATATCGTCCATATAGCCTTCCATGTTCTTTCCAATCTGATCTCCAAAAATGGTGTTCATCATTTTCTGGTATGTGGCCCTTGCATTTTTCAGACCGAATGGCATGACTGTGTAACAGTAAGCCGCCTTGGGTGTAATGAAGGTGGTCTTGTCTTGATCTGGGGGTACATGGGAATTTGGTTATATCCCGAATAAGCATCCATAAATGATAGAAATTGGTACTCAAAAGAATTGTCGACGAGATGATCGATGTTCAGGAGGGGGTATGGATCTTTTGGGCACACTTTGTTCAAGTCTGTATAATCCACACACATCCGCCACTTTCCAGATGATTTTCTGACTAGCACAACGTTTGACAACCACGCGGTAGATGTCATTTCACAGATGAAGTCGACCTCTAGTAATTCTGAGATCTTTTGAGTAACCTCAATTTTTTTTCCGGCGCCCATCTTTCTTTTCTTCTGGGCCACCGGCCTTGCCCTTGGATTTGTCGTGAGTCAGTGGTAGGCAACTGAGGGGTCAATTCTGGGCATATCTGCAGCGGACCAGGCCAAAAGATCTTTGTTGGTCTTCAAGCATTTGATCAGTTTGGACCTATGAGCTTCGTCAAGAGTACAACTGATATACATCAGATTTTATTTTAAGGGACCAAGTTGAAGGGAGGTTTTTTGTCCTTCTAGCTGAGGTCAGAGGTCTTCTGTATCTGCCCTGGCATCTAGCTCCACTGAATGCACTCGCCGTTGTTTTTTCTTGGGGGGTGGTGCTCGTACTGAAGTATGGTTCGGCTGAAGACTCATCTGATAACAACTTCTTGCACTCTGCTGGTCTCCCCTAACCGTGCATGCCTAGAGGTCGGATGAGAGAAACTTCATGCAGTGGTATGGGGTGGAGACTATTGCTTCGAGATGGTTGAGCTTTGGTCGACCGAGTATGGCATTGTAAGCCGAGACATAGTCGATGACCAAGAACTTCGCTTGGATCGTCTGGGTTAGGGGCTATTCTCCGACAGTCAGCCATATATCAACAAAGCCTTGTGGGGTGATTCCTTGTCTAGTGAAACCGACAAGCTGTACATCATACGACAATAAGTCTCTGTCTTTGAGTTCCATCTTTATGAACAAATCTTGAAACATGATGTCCGTTGAACTGCCTTGGTCAACAAACAAACGTCCCACCTTCATAGTCACGGTCGTCGAAGGAGATCGGGGGTGCTGCTTGGTGGCCCTGATACTGGCGGGGTTTGCGAAAAGTTGATTGCATGACCTCCCGGACATACCTTTTCTAGGCTTCCCTGGATGTGCCACTATCAGCGAATCCGCCGGATATGGTGTTGATGTCCATCAGACTTCGTTGTCACCTATTGTTTGGGCGATAGTGGTCTCTCCGGTCTTTGTTCGGAGGACGTTCCTGTTGGTTTTTTGGGGGGGAACGTCTCTGAGGAGGACTAGATTGGCATTGTAAGCCGAGACATAGTCGATGACCAAGTACTTCGCTTGGATCGTCTGGGTCAGGGGCTATTCTCCGACAGTCAGCCATATATCAACAAAGCCTTGTGGGGTGATTCCTTGGTGGGCGGTTAGGATGAGTTTCTTCCACATTGATGAATTGTTGAGCCTTAGATCAGAGTTCTTCTATTGTGAGGTCTGAATATTTAGCCAATTCCTGCCTGAAGAGGTCGTCGTGCAAGCCCGTCACTAAAATATGCACCACCACCTCCGGGCTCAGGGTGCGAACCTTCATGGCCTCTGAGTTGAATCTGTCTAGCTAAGCTTGGAGGGGCTCTAGGGACTCCTGCCGTATATTGGACAAGGTGTAGGAAGAGCGAGGCTGCTCTCTGCTTGCTGGGAAGCGGATGTTGAATATGTTGGCGAGAGTGGCCCATTGGTCGATATTGTTTGGTGCGAGCCGAGTAAACCACTGTAGGGCAGCGCGTTTCAGAGTGAGGGGAAATGCTCGACACATGATGCGGTCGGTGGCCCCATGGAAAAGCATTGAGGCTTCAAATGCCTCTAGATGATCCTATGGGTCACTTGTTCCATCGTACTATTCGATGTTGCTGGGTCGGGTAAGGTGTTTTGTGAGTGGTGAAGACATAATAGTTTCTGTGAAAAAATGTTTTGCTCGTGGGGAACTGTGGTCGGGGGGTTGAGTTATCTGAGTAGTTTTCATGTTTGGGGGGGCTACTTGCCTAAAGGCTTCGGCAGATTCAACGGAGTGCTGACCGGAAACTGGTCGCGAGGGTCCATTACTGGGTTCTGGTCGATGTTGACGAAGCTCGGCTAGTAGTTGGGTTTGTTGTTGGATAATTTGGCCTTGAGTTTGGATCATTTGGAAGAGTTTTTGGGTAGTGGGTGCTTTTGGGGTGGTGTTTGGGGTGACTTTGGCTTGCCTAGTGAGATGGTTGCGCCAGTGCTGGAGGTTCAATGGAAGGGGCGTCATGATTCGGGTTGGGTGGTTCTGTATGGCTAGGTGGTTGAGCTTGGTTACGGGTGGTCACCATGTTGTAGGTAAGCCACAAATGATGCTAATGTTCTTTGTTGTTAAGAGTGGATGATCGGGAGTTGAGGATGGATGATCGATAGAGTATGTCTGGTAGAATGTATGAGGGTAGGTGACTTAGTCGTATTATCGTCTGGACCCACCGGGGAAGGTACCTAAAAAGGTTCTCCGACGATCAAGTCAATAGAGTATTCTAGAGAGAAAAGGGGAGTAAATAATATAGAAGTTAGAGCAATAAGTGTAGCAATAAATGAGGGAATAAGAATTCATTATACTTCTTGTATGATCTCCTATTTATAGAGCTTAAGGAATGTTGAGATGACCTCTGGTCATTGGTCAGCATGTAACATGTATGATGGATGCATTCTGACCGTCCTTACCTGTCTTGCATATGTGCTCTTGTCGATTTGTCGGGGGCATGTAGAATGTGCGGGCGGCGTGGCAGGCAGCCTACTATCGGACATTGGAGACGAGTCAGAGGCGCATTAAGTGGCGAGTCAGAGACACATTAAATGGTGGGTCGGATGTGCATTAAATGGTGGATCAGAGATGTCAATTCTGTATCAGGAGCATTTATGGCTTCCTTTACTAGTGGGTCCACTTGAGGCTGGCAACGGGGTTATGTGGTGTAATGAATGCTATGCTCAGGATAGATGGATAACTGTCCGGTTATGACCGAGATAGAACAACTATTAAATAAAAATAAAAGTATTACAAATGGATGGTGAATGATGCATTGACTGAGTATAAATTTTCATGGTGATTTTACACTCAAAATAAAATAGATCATCAATACTACTAGCCTAAAAAATGAAGGAATTGTTGTTGCATTGTGATCATACACCCATACCTACTGAAATACAAATATATTCTGATAAAAATAAATGCATAGAAAAGTGGAATGCAGGATGTTAAATTTTGTAGCGCTATTGTCTTTCTACTTCCTTTCTCGTAGACACACTAGATTAGATTAATACATTATGATATGACTCCAGAAAAGAAAATAAACTGGTCTCCCCTACAAGATTTATTTCTAACTGTGATGAACAATCTAAACTAAGTAGGTAAGAGAGCCAAATACAGTTTGGTATAACTTCAAATCCACTGTGGTACGACTTTGACCATTTAAGAACTTAGTTTTTTAATCTGACATGTTTGGTAAAGGTAATTAAATTATGGAAAAACTCTTTACGTAGGGGGAAATATAGTTTCCGGAAAAGTCCAACAGTTTTGAGCTCATTTGAAAGAACGCTTTAGCTATTAAATAACCCCGAAACCACTCATATTTGTTTCCTTTCATTTTGTAATATGATGGAAATTAATGGAGATGTTAAGCATAATATTCAATCAAATGAGTGAAATGGTATAGTACTTCGGAAATGAGTGAAATGGTATAGTACTTATGGAAAGTTAACCCACAATATTATATATGTACCAAATAGTATAGTACTTTAATATTTATAATATTATTATAGGAATAGATAAATTAAGAAAAAAGATAGGCGGAAATATTATAACGTTGTTAGGCACATACATATGTTTTTGCTTCTCTCCCTTTCTCCTCCACACTCCCAATACAAGTACAACCATTATACTCCTTCACAATTTGGGTTCAGAAAAGTCAGAAAGTCCACTACTGAAAATCAAATATAACTTTTGGAGATGCGGGGGATCGAACCCCGTGCCTCTCGCATGCAAAGCGAGCGCTCTACCATTTGAGCTACATCCCCGATCTGTTGTATAAATCATTTAAAATAAGCTATAATGTTATTACTCGATGTTCGTCATTGATAACCATGGAGACTTTTTAACCTTGATTCGAGGGCATGATCATTTTCACATTTCTTGATTTTATTCGAATGAATTATTATCATTATTCAATAACAGGATAAATAAAAATCCAAAATTAAATCTCAACAAGACAAACAATTTGTAAATATAATATCACGAACTTATCTATACTTCTATACTATATATAAAGCCAAAACATGGTGTAACCACCACCATGGCATAATTTATATATTCCTATTTTGCCCTCCAAAAATTTAATTTTAAAAAATCATATAATCCTATACAACCACCTCAAATATATTAACTATAAGTTGCATATTTATACTACTTAATAAAGGAAAAACATAACCTAACTTTCATGAAGTTATTTTGGGTTTTCCTATTTCATATTTTATAACTTCTAATTTTAGTGTATAAGTTATACTTTCATCTTTATATATACTTATACTACTAAACATTTATTTCATATTTTATAACTTCTAATTTTATTGTATAAGTTATACTTTCATCTTTATATATACTTATACTACTACACATTTATTTCATATTTTATAACTTCTAATTTTATTGTATAAGTTATACTTTCATCTTTATATATACTTATACTACTACACATTTATTTCATATTTTATAACTTCTAATTTTATTGTATAAGTTATACTTTCATCTTTATATATACTTATACTACTACACATTTATTTCATATTTTATAACTTCTAATTTTATTTTATAACTTCTAATTTCATCTTTATATATACTTATATTAATAAACATTTATTTCATATTTTATTTAATACTATATTAATTGTGTTTATTCGAATGTTGTAATTGAGTGATATTGTAATTGTATAAATATAATACACATTACAATATATATTCAACTGCAAATTACAATATATAATACAACTTAATATGTAAAATACACATTACAAACAATAGGAAAGCGAGTTGACAGGAACGGTAGTGCCTGTCAACACGCTAGTATCCATAAAAGTAAAAAATTAAAGAATTTATATAAAAAAACTTAAAAAAATACTTAAGTATAAAATATTAAGTATAGTTTTTTAGATGCGTTGTTTATATTTATTTTATGTACCAAAATTATATTTATCTATTTTTACATTTGTAATTATTTAATAACAATTTTCAGGTTTTTTAATAAGTTCAATTTTAAAAATATTAATTAATTCATTGTTATTATGTTTTAAAATTATATTCTAGATTTAAAAGCACTCATATTCCTAATATAGCATGCACCATACATTATTGATGGTATTATATTATAATTTTAAATTATAAAAATGTTATGAAACAAATAATGATATGAGAAATAAAGGAAATAGAAATTAAATATACTTTATACACTAATACTATAATAGTTTTTTAAAATTATTATTATGTCACCCACCAATTTAAAAATAATTTAAAATATTTTGTGGGTATATACACTAAACTCAAAATCAATAATAATAACAAAAAAATGATGATGACGATTAAATAAAATAACATGTAAACAGAAGAAAAATGTTAAGGATAGAGCATTGTGTTGTTTACTTGTTTCTCCAGCTTCAGTGGCGTGTGAGACTAGGCTGAGTATATGCAACAATTCAAATTCAATTGTAATCCACATTACAGTTTTTTCAACCTCAGAAACAAACCCAGATGATGAATGAGTGGTAATATTTAATGGGGTTGTGTTTTTCATCCTAATTAAATCAATATCTGAAATGCGTCTTTTGATTTTTGCACTCCCTCTTGTTGCTTTGTGTACCCTAAGTTTTTGTTATTTCTTTCTATTTTTATTATTGTTGTTCCACCTTTTTGTGGATTGGTTTTTGTGTGAATGTGAAATGTTATTAGAAATTAAAAAAATGATATGTATTTTATTGATTGAATAAATAATTTGAATGAATTGTATAAATAACAAAATTATAATAAATGTCTTATATAAAAAATTAAGAAAACTAATTAAACTAACAATCAAAACTAACTAACTAATAAAAAAAAGTAAGTAATCTTAAACTAATTATTAATTAAATACAATATTAATTTAATATACCAAAATATATTTTAATAAGTGTATTGTTGAAAACATGATGGATGATTGTGAGCTTGACTAACCTAAAGAGAACGAGAAGTACAGAGGAAGACTTGTATGGAGATGTATGTACAGACAAACAATCAAATTTTAATAACACATTAAAAATTTAATTTTATTTAAAATTTAGATTTAAATGACAGCACCAAAACACATAAATATATTTATCTCTAAATATATGTTAAATATGTTTTCACACAAGTTTTTCTCTTGGTGTTATGTTGGGCCTTTCATCGATCATTGGTAGCAATGATATTGATATTTTCAAGAGGATATTTGGTTAGGCCCTCAAAGCCATAAAAAAATTAGAGTAAAGTACACCAATATTCTTAAGTTATATATATATATATTGCACTATATATATATATATACATATATATATATATATATATATATTATTACACTAAATATCCTTTTACGAGTAATAAATGTGATCTTTTAAACACAAAATGTAATGAGTTAAATAAAATATGGTATATTGTGGAGATAAGTCGAAATAACATAAGAGTCAGTGTCTTTTCAATATTTGTGGTTCGTTACAACCTACATCTAATAATTCTAAAGAAATATTGTTTAAATCACATTTATACTATGTTATAATAAACCAAAAATAATGAAGAGATATTGACTCATATACTACTTGAATTTGTCTATTGGAATTTGTTTGAAAAATGATGAGTTTTAATGTGGTTTAAATAGCTCTCTGGAATGAAAGTGATTACTTAAGTAAGAATTTCATTATGAATGGGTTATCTATCTATATGATTACTGCAACTCATACAAGGCTCCCAAATTAATTTGGTATGCACTTGGAAAAAAGATGATACTGAGGAATATGAGACTAAAAAGTATGTTGTTAGCCGCTACCTCAAGTATGAAATGATTAATGATAAATCAGTAAAGTCTCAGTCCCACGAGATAAAAAATTGCTCATGAGATCATTTCTATGTGTATGTACATAGATTAGCAATTCCAAGTGGTTGTCATAATTGACAAATTGCCTCATAGCTGGAAGGACTTTAAAAACCTTATGAGGCATAAGACCAAAGAAATTTCTTTGGAATCTCTGATTACTCGTCTTCGTATTGAAGAAGAGGCTCGTAAGCTAGATCAGGGAGAAGAGATGCTGATTGTCTCCAACAATAACACTAAGAAGAAATTCTCAAGTGCGGTTCTAAAGCCTTCTAACACTAACTTAAAGAATCAGAACTGCAACGAGCATAAGGCTAAGAAAATCAGTCGCAACAAGAATTAGAACCCTCAAAAAGTGCAATATGCGAAGCCACCTACTAAGAATGACTCTAGCAACCTGCTTATCTACTTCAAGTGTGGGAAGCCAGGTCATATGACATGCCAATGCAGAAATAAACCAATGGATCGTCCTCCATGGGCAAACATGGTTGATGAGCCATTAGTGGTTGTGTTATCTGAGGTCACTATGGTTGAAGGAACTGATGGATGGTGGGTAGATACTGGCACATCCCACCATGTCCGCTATCATTGTGCTATGTTCAAAACATACACGAATGTTGATGACAAGAAGGTGCTATTGGGTGACTCCCACACCATTGTTGTTGCTAGAACTAGTGATGTGGAGCTGAAGTTTACATATGGGAAGACTCTGATTCTCAAAGATGTGATGCACACTCTAGAGTCCGAGCCTTTAGATTTAATACACTCAGATTTGTATGAATTAGATGGAACGTTAACTAGAAATGGTAAACGTTATTTTATCACTTTTATTTATGACTGCTATGATTTTACTTATGTATATCTTATGAAAAATAAAAGTGAAACACTTGACATGTTTAAGTTATATGTAATTGAAATTGAAAATCAACTCAACAAGAAAATAAAGAAACTCAGAAGCGGCAGAGGCACTGAATATGACTCTAACATATTTAATGATTTTTATAAATTAAATGACATTATTCATGAAACAACTGCACCATATTCACCTGAAATGAATGGTAAAGCTGAAAGAAAGAATAGAACTTTAATTGAATTAGTTGTAACTATTATGTTAAGTTCTGGTACAACACCCTCTTGGTGGAGTGAAATTTTATTAATTGTATGTTATGTGCTAAATAGAGTCCTCAAGACTAAAAGTAAAATTTTCCCATATGAAATTATTAAGAATAGACATCCAAACTTGTCTTATTTGACAACTTGGGGTTATCTGACTTATGTTCGGATATCAGACTCCAAGAGAGATAAACTCGCAACTAGATCCCATGAATGTGTATTCATTGGGTATGTTGTAAACAACAAGACATACATGTTTTATGATCTTAATTCAAAAGTGATCATTGAGTCTAACGATGCAAACTTCAATGAAATGAAATTCTCTTTTAAATTGAGGAATAGTGGGAGCACAACAACTAGTTACATACCTATGATTAGTAATAAATGATAATAACGATGGGTTAGAAATAGAACCTAGAAGAAGTAAGTGAGCAATGACTGCTAGAGAGTATGGACTTGATTATATGATCTATACATTGGAAGAGGATCCATCAATCCTCTAAGAAGCTTTGAATTCTTTGGATGTTGATTTGTGCCAAGAGGCCATAAATGATGAGATGGATTTGCTAGAGTCTTAGAAGACTTGGCATTTAGCCGACTTGCCTCCTGGTTGCAAACCTATTGGTTGTAAGTGGGTATTGAAAAAGAAACTGAAACCTGATGGCACAATGGATAAATACAAGGTCCGCCTTGTAGATAAGGGTTTTAGGCAAAGAGAGAATATATATTTATTCGACACATTTTCACTTGTTACTAGAATAACATCCATTAGAGTACTAATATCGATCGTTGTGATTCATAATTTATTAGTACATCAAATGGATGTTAAGACTCCTTTTTTAAATGGTGATTTGGAAGAAGAAATCTATATGGAACAACCTGAAGGCTTTGTAATACATGAGCATGAAAATAAGATTTGCAAGTTGGATAAGTCATTGTGTGGTCCTAAGCAAGCACCTAAATAGTGGCATGCAAAGTTTAAATACTTAATGGTATCAAATGAGTTTAAGGTGAATGAAAGTGACAAATGCATTTATTACAAATCAGAAAATGACATTTGCATTATCATATGTCTCTATGTAAATGACCTACTCATATTTGGTTTCAACATTTATGTTGTGAATAATGTGAAATCATTATTGTGTAAAAACTTTGATATGAAAGACCTTGGGAAGGCAAATATAATCCTTTGTATAAAAGTTACTAGGTCAAACGAAGGAATTTATTTGGATCAATCTCACTATGTGGAAAATATCTTAAAGAAATATAAATATTTTGACTATAAACCTGTTAGCGCACCATTTGATCCAAGTGTAAATTTTTTTAAGAATACTAGTGAAGGTGTAAGACAAACTGAGTATGCGTGCATCATTGACAGCCTTCGATATGTCACTGATTGCACTAGACCCGATATTGTATATGTTGTGAGATTATTATGCAGGTTTACTAGTAGACCTAGTATGGAGCATTGACATGCTATAGAAAGGGTAATCAGATATATTAAGAAAACGATAAACCTTGGATTACATTATCATATGTTTCCAACTGTCCTAGAAGAGTTCAATGATACTGAATGAATCACTCTTTCATATGATTCCAAAGCAATCAGTGGCTATATATTTAGCATAGTTGGTGGGGCTGTTTCTTGGAAATCAAAGATATATACTATTTTGCCTCAATCCACTATGGAAGCTGAAATGATAGCACTAGCAATAGCTAGTGAAGAAGCAAGTTGGCTGAGAAGCTTGCTTGTAGAGATTCCCCTATGGGAAAAATCGATCTCAGTTGTGTTGATCCATTGTAACAATACCGCGACTATTGCAAAAATTGAGAACCACTTTTATAACGGTAAGAAATGACAAATTCGTTGTAAGCACAACACCATTAGAGAGTTGCTCTCTACATGAGCTGTTAGAGTGGATTATGTATGCACTTAGAATAACTTAGCAGATCCTTTGACGAAATGACTAGTTAGAGAGAAAGTCCATAATACTTCTAAGAGTATGTGACTATTGCCCTTAGAGCGAGGATCACTCATGATGATAACCCAACCTAACTGACTGGAGATCCCAAGAAATAGGTTCAATGGGTAAAAACAAGTTATGAAGTGATATGAGAATGAATATGCTACAAAATTATGAGAAGCATAATTCCTACAACATATGTAAGGATGAGTTAATCTCTTAATGATATCTATGCTTCAATTCGAGTGGAGTACCTAGGTTACAAGAGTACTCTTGATAGACTCACCTATGTGAATGTAAAAGTGGGGGCCATTCCTATGAAATTTTGGGGCA
Source organism: Lupinus angustifolius (assembly GCF_001865875.1). Classification (NCBI taxonomy): domain Eukaryota; kingdom Viridiplantae; phylum Streptophyta; class Magnoliopsida; order Fabales; family Fabaceae; genus Lupinus; species Lupinus angustifolius. The sequence continues at coordinate 7,209,889 of NC_032010.1, read as the reverse complement.
TAAATTTCTAGATCGTTCACTATACTGGATAGACATGCATGACCTTTAATGCACGAGCTTTACAGAATACACCTTTGAAAAGGTTGTGTGTGGTTTAATTTCGGAGATAGAGTTCAAGACTACGTGTCATTCTAGTAAAATCTAGATCTTATTCACTATGCAAAGGGTCAAGTCACATGACATCTTTGTTTATACACAATCTTATTGAGACCATAGGAATTCCTGGAAATCGTTTTTTAATGTCAAGTAGGGGATTGTTGGAATTTGTTTGAAAAATGATGAGTTTTAATGTGGTTTAAATGCACATTAAAGTGACCATTAATGAGGATTCTTGGGGATGTGAAATTAAAAAAATTCCCCAAGTCCCACATTGCTTGGATGAGAGAAGTTGAAAGACTTTATAAGCCTTAAGTGGCAACTCGTGTTCGGGTTCGGCTTAGGCCCAACATTCTTTTTAAATAAATGTCTTTTTTTATTTTTGGGCCTTTTGGGCTTGGATCGTGTGTTGACCAAGTCAACACATGCATGTAACACAGTTGAGTGGTGATAGAGCCATTGGAGGAGGATATCTTGGCCATTATGATAGAGTCGTTGAGTGGTAAAATTTGCACTGTCGAATCATATAGTCGTATGATTTTTTGCACCATCATATGGGAGAGCCATTGGAGGCCTTAGGCTATAAATAGAAGCCTCCTCCCCTCATTACAATTCACACCAAGTTGAAGGCGTTTACCTCTCATGTTTTTGTTCTCCCTCCTTATACTCTGCCGACGCATTTTCGGCTACCTTCTCCCCCTTTCTTTCCGTGGCACTTGAGAATTGGCACATACAACCAAAGTGAGAATTTCGAGAACACTGATAGTCAGTATTGTGGGTAAGGAATTGGCACGGGTAGTCATACTGTGGGAATTCGAGAATTGGCACTAGTAGCTATACTGTGAGTTTATTCAAGAGCGATTCTTATAGTGCAGTAATACATCGTATAATAAAGAACTGGGAATTTTATTGTGGGTGCGACGTGGTTGATAGTCTTCTTGCACAATTTTAACAGTACCACAAAACGTCTTAAAGAGAGCGACTTGGTCGTGACTCAGCCAGTAAGGATTATGTTGTGTCATTCAGAATTGTTGTGAGCTACGATAACAACATTGTCTCTACAATATACCATATTTAATTAACTTAAGTACATTTATCACTCTTTTTATTTAAAATATTACACTTATCTCTTTTGCATAGATAGTCAATGTAATGTGTGTATATAAATATGTCAGTGAGGAAATTTTGCATTTATCAATCTTTTTATTTAAAATATTACATTTATCACTCTTTTTGTTTGGGGTAGTATAAGCGATCAAGGAGTAGCAACTCATATCACATGAGGAAATTTTGCACAGAGTTCCGTTACCATTAATGGGTGGCTCTGCGAATTCTTATGGGAGCAAGCAAGCATCCCAGGTAATTCAGTCTTACGGTTCTTCATTATCTGCATGTTATATTTTCTTCTTTGGTTCCCATTTTGCATGAGCTTTTAGTTTAATATATCTATTCAGCAGGTGTCATTATTGTCAAGAACTTATTGAATCTATCGTATGGGCTTATAATAAATTAAAAATTGCTCCTACTTCTTAGTCTAGAGCCTTGAGAATTGTACAATGACATGTTGTAGGAGTAACCCACTACCTTGTGGGTGGAATTGCCACAACATGAGCATTCTTCTTAGCAAGAATTATTGTAGTAGGATAATGGCTAGAAGGATTTGGAAATCAATATGTCATTATGATTTCTAAGGTTTAGCCAAGGCTTAGCTCAGGACCCTAGTACGTGTCATTTTGGTTTGGTATTGCTATCGCACATGACTTCAAGAGTCATGATGATATTACTGAGGAACGTCTTTATCATAATATATTTGCATCTCTTTTTGGTCAATTTGCAGTAATTTTTATATGGACTTTTGGGAATATGTTTCATGTAGTTTGGAAAGGAAATTTTGAGGCATGGGTACAAGATCCTCTACATGTAAGACCTATTGCTCTTGCAATTTGGGATCCTCATTTTGGTCAACCGGCTATAAAATATTTTACTCGAGGGGGTGTTATTGGCCCAATGAAAATCGCATATTGTAGTGTTTATTAATGGTGGTATACATCTAGTTTACGTACTAATAGGGATCTTTATACTGGAGCTCTTTTTCTATTACTTCTTTATATTATATCTTTAATAGCAGGTTGGTTACACCTATAACCGAAATGGAAACAGAGAGTTTAATGGATTAAAATTGTTGAATCCCGCCTCAATCATCATTTATCAGGACTATTTGGAGTCAGTTCCTTGGCTTGGATATGACATTTAGTCCATGTCGTTATTCAGTGATCCATGGGAGAATATGTTCGATGGAATAATTTCTTAAGTGTATTGCCACACCCCAAAGGATTAGGTCCACTTTTTACAAGTTAGTGTAATATTTATGCTCAAAATCCCGATTCGAGTATTCATTTATTTGGTACCTCCCTAAGAGTGGGAATTGCCAATTTAACACTTCTGAGATGATTTCATCCGCAAACACATAGTTTATGGCTAACTAATATTGTCCATCATCATTTAGCTATTGTACATTTTTTTTCTCATTGTTGGTATATGTAAAGAACTAACTTCGAGATTGGGCACAATATAAAAGATCTTTTAGAAGCACATATTCCTCTGGGTGTAGATTAGGTCGTGGACATAGGGATCTTTATGACACAATTAATAATTCAATTCATTTTCAACTGGGCCTTGCTCTAGCTGTTAGGTATCACTGGTCTAGGAACACCTAAAAGAGGGGGGTTGAATAGGTGTAGCGGTTAACAATCACCGCTTCTTGAACCAAAACCCAACTGCTGTAAAACAGTCCAGTTAATCGATTAACAGCATGGTTTAATCGATTAACTATTGCACAGACAGAATGATCAGATAGGCAAATTGCACAGTAATTAAAACAAAATTGAACAGATATGATTCAGATATTTTTACGCACAATTATTAAGTATATGGCATTAAACAAATATCCAACTTTTCAATTTAAAATGGCAAGAAACATAAAGAGGATAAAGAGAAAAAGAACAGTGCAAAAAGAATTTTTATCCTGGTTCGTTTGCAGTCCACTGCAAACTACATCCAGGCCTCCCCTTCTGGATCAGGAGGATTTTCTTTCTTCACAATATTGAAAAATGGATACAAATACCAATTCAATTACAAGCACATAGGACGCTCCCTTCTTGAAATCTAGGATCCCTAAATCCTTGGTTTGACTCTACCCTTCGCCTTTTGGGAAAACCTTTCTCGCGAACTAGCCCCAACCAAGATTCTTATCCTCAAATCAAGACCTCCAAGAGACAAATCCAGACTACACAAAAAACACGTTAAACATCAAGGTATACTCAGCACAATAATGCTTAAAATATTACAAGATAAAGACTCAAAGATTAACACTTTTACTAACCACTTAAACCATCAATATTCAAATGAGTTAATCAATATCAGTATACAAATGATTTCTCTCTATCAAAATCTAATGCATGATCATGTGAGCAAGATAAGAATGGATATGAAATTATGCAAAAACAGTAAGCATATGACAACAATTAAAACAACATAATCTCTCTTCTCACACATGCAACTCTCTTGCAAAAACACAGTAAAACACGTATGCAAAATGCTCTCTAAATAGCCCTATACAATAGATGCAATGCTATGAGTTTCTGAGTGATGCCTTTTATTTATAGCATGGAGAATAAGTGGTTACATTCGTTGCAAAAACAGTTAAACAAAATAAACAGTTAAAACACTTAAAACATATTTCAGTTATAACACGTAACAGACTAGTTAATTGATTAAGGCTTCCATTTAATCGATAAACGAGGCAACAGAATGACACAAAATTCAGTTAAAACAGAAAACACATATTTAAAAGAAAAGCACTTGAGTTAATCGATTAAGTTGGAAGAGTAATATAGCATAGTAAATAATAATTTCTATTATTTAGCAATTCCCTGGAAGCGACGCCAATTTGTTGGAAGAGATTTTCTCGCTGGTTATTGAGGCAAGTTTCTGATTTATTAATGATATGTAGATTCTTTGCTCGTCATCTCGGCTTTGTTGGATTAAATTCCAACACAGGCATAATGGTTTCAAGAATGTTCCTTTAATAAAAACTTAGCTTTATTGAATTATTAACAATTTCATACCATCTCAGCTTTGTTGGATTAATTCCAACGCTAGTATAATGGTATGAATTTAGCAAATTAACACGAGTGATAATGAGTGATATTTATTTTTGTTTTCATTTATTAACCGAACTACTTCCTTATGGAAGGTTGGTAAAGAATAAATAAATAAAGCAATAAATAAATGTTAGTTGCATAATTTAAATGACAGAAAATAAATGTTAGTTGTGGAAAATAAATGACAAAATGTAAAAGTTAGAAGTTAGATCACTCATTATGACTGTGTATTTTTCATTTTCTCAAAGATAGAATTTATGAATTAAATTGCACTTTGATTCAAGGTTTCTTTCTTTGTGAACAAATAAATTTTATAAGTTAACACTTTACTATTTTACATTTGCATCTCTTTCAATATTCAATTGTAGTATAGTATAGGGTTATGTCGAACCACAAGGAATTTCCTAATAGAATATTATTATAAATATGTTATATCACTAATAAAGTTTGAACATATTTTTGGTTTGATTTTATTTATGAAATTTTAACAAGTAATAAAATAAACATAAACAACTAATATGCACAAGTTCTTGAGGAGATAATTGGTTTAAAATATGGAATTATTTCTAGACTCAATTGATTTTGAAAACATTACAAGTTATGTGTTATACTTTTGGTTGATTCCACACACCATTTCTAAATCCTTCTTCTAGTGTCCTAGAATGATAAGAATATGAAATGGATATAGGAAGCTTGACACTCCATGAAGAATAAAACAAGAAAATGAATGGAATTTCTATCTAAGCCACAACTTCACATTCAAGAAGTCAACATGAGAAATTTCATGATGAAGAGTCTGATTTCGACATCAATGTTGAAACTAACTAAGGTGCATGTTACACTTTTTAGTTCACTTGTCAACATTTTAAGAAGAAGTATTTTTGGATCTTTAAATCAAGTTTTATGTGATCAAGCTAAAACCACATTAAGAACTTCATAAAGAATCAAAACTTAACCACAAGTAATAACTTGAATGTATTAAATTCAAAAGATGATACAAAAGAAGAGAGTAAATAACATTATACTATAATCCAAATCAATATGTAGGAGCATGAGCCATCTATCCAAGGATGAGATGCTTTGGGCCTAAATGAGATTACAAAATTATGTTTTTATATCACATTTTCAATCTCCTTTCTCCTCTTGAATTAAGGAGAAACTACAAAAATAACTTACTTAAACTACTTTGGAGTAGAAATTCTCCAAGAAAATACAAAGAAGAAAGTGTAGAAGAAGAGAGGTTTTCGGATTTGAGAGAGTATGTGTGAAGAGGAATGTGTATGAATGTATTTTTCAAGCCCTAAAGTGTCTCTTATTTATAGGAGTTTTATGCCACCTCCAAGCTCCTCTCTTCCACCGCCAAGCTGCTGACCAAACCCTTCAGCATGGGTTTCGTCACTTGGTCAAACAGCTTAATCACCTGCTTGGGCTGAGTCACCCATGCTATTGTGAGCTACTTGCCCAGCTATTGTAAGCTACATCTGAAAAGCCTATAGAGCCTACTTGGAGTGAGGTCATGCATGAAGTCATGATTGATTGGTGGTTAATTCACCTAGACAAACTTGTTGAGTGCACATCGCCAAGCTCCTATGTGGCACCTCTAAGTTGCCTGCTTCAGCAGCTTTGACCATGCTGATGGTGAGATGGCTTGGTGCTTGCTGATCTGGCTAGGTGTGTGGTTCCGAGCTGGGCGGTCAAGGTGCTCTGCTAAGTTGTCTGCTTGAGAAGGTTGGCTTGGCCAGGCTTATGTTCTGATCGTGCCAGGTTGAATTTGACCGTGCCATGTTGGTGTTCAGGTCAGCTAGGCGTGGATTTGGTCCAAGCTAAGTTGCTTAGTGAGCAGCTTCATCTTGACTCCATGCTTTCCACATAGGCCAAATTTTATTGAGTCATGCTTAAGGCTAAGCAAATAGCTTGCCACGTCAAGCTTAAGCATGTCATGTGTGGATCATTTTGGCCTATTTTGAGCATTTTGCTTGCACTTGATTAATTCTTCTCTTTTCCACCTAAATCCTACAAAATATAATAAAAAGGAATACACAAAGCTTATACAAGATTGTGATATTTTAACCAAAAAGTGTTGAATTAAATTGGTATTTTCAATTTTTCCAAGGATAAGTGTCATAAAAGGTTTATGAAATTTAGGCATTTTTGGCACTTATCAACTCCCCCTAACTTAAGACTTTGTTTGTCCTCAAACAAATGGTAAAGCACATCCGAATTAAAAGCTTGGCTAATTTATTAAGATATGATTGACATGATTTCAAATTTGCTTAAGCCTGGTCACAAAATGTTTCCAATGAGATTTTTCATGATTTGTGAATTTTTTACACATAATGCTTCAAACATGAAATTTATGCTTTTGTTCATAAAAAATGTGTAACAAATTACCTAAGCAAATATTTTTTAATCAAAAAGTAGTTTTTCACACAAGTTCAAAATTGAAACTTAAGGGGTAAGTGTTTCACTCAATTTTTCAACCATTAGATGGTCGTAATTTGAACTTGTTCTTTGTCTCACATATTCTTTTAAATTGCATAATCAATCAAAGATCACTAAGATCTTGTTTTCGGTTGTAATGAGGCTTGGTTTGTATAATCATGGTTTTTCTAGATAATTAAGTTAAGTTCAAGTAAAAGGAAAGCATTTTGGAAAATTTTCTCAATGAAGCACTTCACTCTACTTTTTACATAATTTTATTTCTCAACCTCTTAGCTTTTGAACATTGGCTTCTTTTTGGCTTTTCTTTGTATTTCTCAATCTCTATTTGTTTTTCACTTTCTTTTAGAACTTTGTGTTGCTTTTGTAAAGAGATTGAGAAAAAATTATTTTTCTTTTTAAGAAGCCAAGTCCACCAATTTTCCCCCAACTTGATTCTTTCCAAACATCCTTCAAAAATTAATGCTCTCTTTTAGAACATTGTTTTCAATTTCGGTTTTCATGGGATAATTTGAAAAAATGTTTTACCTTGTTTGGCTCAAAGGGGCTTATCAAAGGATAATCCTAATTTTTGGTTAGACTTTTTGGCCTTTTAGTTCAACTAAAGAAATAACATGCCTTGATCACTTCCTATCAATCTTATGCAATTAAGAGATTTAAAGACTCAAACAAGTTTAATTAGACAAATTAAATGGTTATTTAACTTTGATCCTCACGTGTCTGGCTCACTCCCTCATTTGGTTTAGATTTACATTTCTTGATTTTAAAAAATGTTTGCAAAAATCACGTTAAACTTGGTTATGACATTATGTGACGTTTTCTCAAAAAGTTTAGCATATATCTCATGTTGCTCAATAAAAACTTAAGTCAAGATATGCTTAACAATTTTTAATATATAATCATGCAACAAATTATTTTTATTTAGCCACTTTGATTTCGGTTTTGATTTTTTTTTAGTTTATGGACAACCAAATTACTTTTCAAATAACTATACAATCTTATATACACTATTAACTTTCTTTAAAAATATTCATATGCATTAAATCATGTTCCCCCTCTTTAAATGATGGCTTGTCCTCAAGCCAAGGGAAATATTGGTTTTAAGGAGATGTTTGATGCATATGAAATTTTCTAAAGAATAACATATTACTTATAAACACAAACTTAATTAAACATAACATAGATTAAAAACATAGTAGCAATTTAAAAACATAGTACTAAATATGCAAAATGCAAAATAAAGATAATTAACTTGGAAATTCATGTAAGGAAAAAGAGAAAAACGGAAAGAGCTTTCTCAATCTTCATCTTCCTCCTCCTCTTCCTCCTCACTTGTATCTTGTGATCTTCCATAGGCCACTTAGTGCTTACCACAAATTCCTCATAGGATCCTCCTTTGAAGTTGGATCTTTTTCCAGAGATGCTATGCAAGCTCTTGTAAATCCCTTTGATTCCTCGATAGCACACAGTTTTTTGTAAGTTTTGCATTTGTTGCTCTTGTATTATGGCGTCTATCTTGTAAGTCGTTGTATTCCCATGAGTAATATGTTGATTTTGGCCAAAATTGTCATTTTTTTCCTAAGCTCAAACCGAGCTTGTGAGATGCTTTTCTCCTTGCAGTAAGTGCTTACATATGATGCATTGATTTCAGTCTTCAAGGTTGTGACCTCCTTGTAAGGTTCAAGTACAAGTTGATACTTGCAAATATCAGTGATCAATGAAGGCATAATCATTGAAAGAAAACCCCTCGTGATGCAATCAAGAATAACATCAGAGATGACTGCAGCAATGTCAATGGAGTCTTCATCATATATAGAACTGATGAGTTTTGCCTTAGGGATTGGCAAATCCGAGACATGTGAGGAAGACCATATTTTGGACTGCACAAAAATGGCCGAAATTTGTGAAATTTGGGTCATACAAAATCTGAAGATTGGTGCACTTTGATTGAACTCCAAGCCCTCCAAACATAGGTTTTTTCTAACATAGGCTTCATCATGTCCTTCACCTTCCCTCGTATAGGCAGCACTTAACTTCAATTGATAGGTGCACAAGTCATTATCATTTGTTGGTGATGGGTTCCATGGGTTGCCCAAGTAGTCATTTATCATGTACTTGTCATAAAAAACTTGGGTCTCATTCACCCATGTATACCGATTCATCCTTGCCTCACTTGAAATAATGAAGTTGCATAAAATTGTTTCACCACATCAAATGAGAATATCTTTTGGGGGTGAGCAAGTTATTGCCAACCGTACCTCTCCACTATGAAAGTGAAGCCTCCAAATTCATCTTCATTCAAGTTGATAATCTTCTCCAAATTGGTTGCACTTTTTAGAGTTTTTTCCTTGAACTTTTTCTTGGCATCCTTTGAAGCAAATTTGGTGCTCTTATCTTCATTAGTGACTTCCTTCACTCTCCTTGATGAACTCCTACAAAATTTATAAAATTCCAACAAAATATTTTATTCAAACCAAGGAGTTAGTTATTAATATCAAGATTTGAAATTGTTTAAAGCATACAACTTCATTTTTGCTTCAAATTTGTTACTTTGAGAGCATTTACATTCATACCCGAATTTAAGGTTTTCACAAAGTAAACAAAACAAAAAATGTGGTGCCTCATTCAAAAGTGCACAAGTTTCAAAAAAAAGTAGTCAAGTTTGACTATTCAATGATGTTTCTATTGTTGGTGATTTTTGAACAAGTTTCATGCCAATTTTCATTTATAGTATTCGGCCAACATAAGATTTGAAAGTGTTGATGTTTGAAATTTTTTGCAAAGAAATTCATAACTTTGAATTTTTGCTCATGTTTCCAACATATCTCATTCTTTTTTGTTGAACCATTTTGAAAATGCTTTCACTTAACCAAAACAACCCCTCTTTTTACACAATCTATTTTCATAAATGTTTTAAAGGCATGTTGGTTTAAAATATGTGTTTCAACCAAAAACACTATGATAGAAAGTTTTAAAAATTGTTTTCAAGTTTATGATCTAGATTTCTATCATTTGAAAGTGTGATAATGAGATGTGTCAAGGAATTTTTCTTTTTTTTTAATCGTGAACAAACACATCTATTCAAGTTTAAACATAATCAACAAGCATATACACATTTCAACAAAATAGTGACTTTTTGAAACTTTTTGTGTTGTGTTTTCTCAAAAATTATTTTCATTTGTTCATAAAAACATATTCCCAAACAAGAATCTTCAAAAAGTAAGAAACAAGTATGAAAAAGTAAAGAGAAAGAAGATACTTACATGATGATGAATAACTTGAGAAGAACTTGAGAGCTTTTAGGGAAAAAATTAAAGCTTTGTGATTTTGAACAATTTTGAAAATGACTTGGTGCTTGCAAAATCAGAACATTGATGGGCTTAAAAAGAGTAGGAATCTTTGGTCAAAAGTTTGATTTATTCAAGAGATATGAGGATAAGGGAAATCATCTTTTGAGTTAATTTTTGTCCCCTAGGCCACATGGCCCGTGTCAGACATGCACTGAACACATGGTTATCCACGCTAAGCGGTGGATCCTTGGTCAAGGTTTGATCGAATTGGTTGAGTCATGGCCATGACTTGGCCTTGGTTTATGCCCTTTTCTGAGTTTTTGCAAGATTTTGACTTGGACCTAAAACCCATTCTGGAATTTTTATATTTTCCCATACTTTTTTTGAAAATTTTCTCATTTGTTCCTAAAACTCAAAAAAAAATTATTTTGAAGGAAAAAGCTAGTCTTTAATTTGATTATTAAAATTGTTCTTCTTTTTGCTATAAAAGTAAAAAAAAATAGAAGAAAAAGATGAAGGGAAAAACATAGTATATATATTTAAAATGTATTGGTTTGCCTCCGAGCAAACGCTCTTTTAAACATCAATAGCTTGATGCATGTTACCTACATAACCATAATTCACCATCTTCCTTCTACTACTCACTTGAGCTTGGTTCACCCCTTAGGACAACTTTACAGTGCTCTCTCGGATTGACTTTTTGTATTAGTTGAAAATGTTGATTTCTGACTTTTAGCTAATTGTTTGGCTAGTTGCGCAATTTGAATTTCCATATTCCTCAGAGATGCATCAGTGTTCTTCTGGTTTGACATCGTCATTTGCATGAACCAATTTAGTGTGTCCTCCAGTTTAACACTTTTGAGACTGGTGAGATGTTGAGTGGTTATTGATGAAACATACTGACTGTTGATTGACACAACCATGACACCAATAGTGTTGTTCTTTCTCCAGCTGTTTTGGTAATTGTTTAACTTTTGGTGTACTTTGTTGAGCTTATGTTGAAACTCCTTTATGAAAGTTTCTATTTCAATTTGGATGTTGATATGTTGATCCATTTTCCTAAAATAATACAACAAAAAGGAAATATGTCAATTTCCAAAGAAAGATTAATAAGAAAAGGACATAAATTTACAAATTTTGTAATTTACATTTTTATACAAATTAAAAAGTCAATTTGCTCAAAAAGTAAATAAAAATATTTTTGTACAAGATTATTAATAATATAGCATAGTAAATAATAATTTCTATTATTTAGCAATTCCGTGGAAGTGATGCCAATTTGTTGGAAGAGTTTTTCTCGCTGGTTATTGAGGCAAGTTTATGATTTATTAATGAAAGGTCGACTCTTTGCTCGCTATCTCGACTTTGTTGGAATAAATTCCAACACCGACATAATGGTTTCAAGAATGTTCCTTTAATAAAAAACTTAGCTTTATTGAATTATTAACAATTTCATACCATCTCGGCTTTGTTGGATTAATTCCAACGCCGGTATAATGGTATGAATTTAGCAAATTAACACGAGTGATATTGAGTGATATTTATTTTCGTTTTCCTTTATTAACCGAACTACTTCCTTATGAAAGGTTGGTAAAGAATAAATAAATAAAGCAATAAATAAATGTTAGTTGCAGAAAATAAATGACAGAAAGTAAAAGTTAGTATTTAGATCACTCATTATGTCTGTGTATTTTTCATTTTCACAAAGATACAATTTATGAATTAAATTGCACTTTGATGTAAGGTTTCTTTCTTTGTCAACAAATAAAATTTATAAGTTAACATTTTACTATTTTAAATTTGCATCTCTTTCAAGATTCAATTGTAGTATAGTATAGAGTTATGTCGAACCACAAGGAATTTCCTAAAAGACAACTAATATGCAAAAATTCTTGAGGATAAAATTGGTTTGAAATATGGAATTATTTCTATACTCAATTGATTTTGAAAACATTACAAGTTATGTGTTTTTCTTTTGGTTGATTCCACACACCATTTCTAAATCCTTCATCTAGTGTCCAAGTGATAACATAATTATCAAACCTTATGTAATACACTAAATAATAGTTAAGTGTCACTTGTCGGAGTAGGTTGTCACACCCTACTTCAGGCTCCATTGACTTCATTTAGCCTTGAACATAAGTTTCTTAAAATAGATGCTTGATGTGGCAAGTGAACTAAGGTGTAGGTTATACTTTTTAGTTCACTTTAGTTCACTTGTCAACACTTTAAGAAGAAGCATTTTTGGATCTTTAAATCAAGTTTTAGTTGATCAAGCTAAAACCACAAGTAATAACTTGAATGTATTAAATTCAAAAGATGATACTAAAGAAGAGAAGAAATAACATTACACCATAATCCAAATCTATATGTAGGAGCATGAGCCATATATCCAAGGATGAGATGCTTTTGGACCCAAATGAGATTACAAAATTATGTTTTTGTATCACATTTGCCATCTCCTTTCTCCTCTTGAATTAAGCTATTGTGAGCTACTTGCCTAACTATTGTAAGCTACCTCTAAAAAGCCTATGGAGCCTACTTGGAGTGAGGTCATGCATGAAGTCATGGTTGCTTGGTGGCTAAGTCACCTTGACAAACTTGCCGAGTGCACACCGCCAAGCTCCTATGTGGCACCACTAAGTTGCCTGCTTGAGCAGCTTTGACTGTGCTGATGGTCAGGTGGCTTGGTGCTTGCTGATCTGGCCAGGTGTGTGATTCCGAGTTGGGCGATCAAGGTGCTCCACTAAGTTGCCTGCTTTAGCAGGTTGACTTGTGCCAGGCTTATGTTCTGATCGTGCCAGGTTAAATTTGACCTTGCCATATTGGTGTTCAGGTCAGCTAGGTGTGGGTTTGGTCCAAGCTAAGTTGCTTAGTGAGCAGCTTCATGTTGACTCCATGCTTTCCACATAGGCCAAATTTTGCTGAGTCATGCTTAAGGCTAAGCAAATAGCTTGTCACGTCAAGCTTAAACATGTCATGTGTGGATCATTTTGGCCTATTTTGAGCATTTTGCTTGCACTTATTAGTAATTTAGGCATTTTATGCACTTATCAGTAATGTTTCACAATTTAATGAATTTTCTACCTATTTAATGGGATGGTTATGAGATTATGGTCTGAGTTTAATTTACTCATAAAATTATTATCATTTCAGAAATTTTATTCAAGAGATGCGGTATCCAAGAAAACATTTTCCAATACTGGACTAAGATGAGAACATGTGATACACAAAAATATCTAAAAATCCTGATTTCAATTATATTTTAATAAAATAAATATAAAATTAAGAAAATAATTTATATTGTTTTTCAATACTAGTCTATCTAATACTGGTAGGGATGGCAACGGGGACGGACAGACGTAGGTAGTGTTTTCTCATTCTCAAACCTACACTATTTGCGGGTAGCAAATATTCGCGAGTACCCAACGAGTTTTAAACTTATAATTATATATTTATATACTTTATAATAATTAATATATAAAAAAAATTATTACATGAATAATAAAATATTTATATGATAAATTTATGATTATAGTCAAAACACTGTAATTTATTATGAAATAATAATAGAGTATATAATATATAATATTAACATAATAATATTAATAAAAATCTATAATATATATAAAAATTTAATTAAAAAATAAATTTATAAATACATATATTCACATGGTGTGTATTATAAAACTTATTCTCACTCATAAGTTATTATTACAGGTATTCATTACGGGTATCCACAGATTAGGTTTTTTTACCATTCTTAAGTACCGGAAGGAGCTGAATTCATTCCCAATAGGATAAGATTCAACATGAAATTTGAAATGGCAAGGGGCGTTTTGATTGGGAGCTGTAATTTTTATTGGAATTATGTGTGATGTTACATCCATTCAGCCTCAATTTTTAACTGATTATTCATACTTATATATTGATAAGTGATTATTCAAACTTTTGTAATGATAAGTGACTATTGAAACATTTGCAATGATAAGTAATCATTAAAATTTTAGTAATAAAATATTTATTGATAGTAGTAAGACCCATGAAATTGTTACAAAAGATCTCTATTTTTTCTCACCTAATTAAGGTATTTCTTACTTTTGGATGAGAAACTAAAACCTTCTAACATGCCTCTCAATCTTAACAAGATGAATACTTATATGACCCTGTCCGATGTTTATAAGTCTAGCTTTATCCAATTATTAGACTAACTCTTTATCTATATAAGTTTTAATTCTGTTAACCCTTTGCCCCTTTATCATGAAAATGTTAGAAATAAAATAAGCAAGAAAGAAAGGTTAGTTAAAAATGAAGGGTATAGGTAGCAAGATTTTTATGCTAGATTCTCATGGAGCTACCTAGAACCGAATTTTAATAGAATTTTAAGCAAACTCTTGACTTGGATATCTTAATATAAAGATACAAGTTAAGGCTCTCTAAGACCCATTTGTTTTTACTATTGAGTTTGGGCTCCCTTCTCATGTGAAGAAAGAGCCAATTGGGCATAGCCCACTTGTCTTATTTACTAGTAGAGAGGGGTCAGATGTGGCAACAATGTGCAATCAGTTTAGGCAAAAGGAGGCAATAGGAAAATGAGAGATGAGAAGAGAATTCAACCCGTAGGAACTCGTAGCAGCTATGGGGAATTCACGACTACATCTTCGTTCACTGTTGGGTCGTGCTGAAATTTGGTCACAATTTCTTGTACTTCAATCTAAATGGTTGGATTGGTGAGAAGTCATCTGAGGTGGTAGAAAATGAGCTATTACACTAGCTGTTTATCTAGTTTTTCTACAACTTTGTGTTCTCGGTTTCAAGCTTGTTGCTATGTTATATACCTTATTGTTGAGCATGATTTGTGCTGTAATTTTTAGACACTCTTGTATTCTTATTTTGATCATATGGAGCTTGATTGATTGGCTTGTGCCCGTGATTTTTACTTCTCATATTGGCAAGGTTTTTCCATGTTAAAAACTTTGGTGTCCCTTGTGTTATAGTAATTGTCATTATTTAATATTGTTCCTCGTAAATTTTAGCAAATTGCGGGAATATTATCTGCTATATATATTTTGTTTAAATTTTCATTGTTATAGTGTTGAATTTTCCATCATATACTTATTTCTTATCTTTATAAGGCATCACTCTTACATATTTAATATATATTAGTAGTAAATAAATAATATTTATTTTTTAATTTTAGAAAATGAAATCAATCTATGTTTTTTATACTTAACTCTAAGTTGTTTTATGTTAGTGACTACATATTATATATACATTGCTCGAGCAGTATGTGAGCTTTTTACAAAGAAAATAATATTTAGAAAATAAAAAAAAATCAAATTTATGAATATTAATCTTATGAAACTGAGTCTTTAACAGAGAATGGTGAAATAATGCTCATGCGTTTCTCCTCTCATCCAATGAATCTTAAATGTTATGGGGAAATTTAGGGTGTTGGATAACAAGGACTTATAGACACCTAGAGATAGTGAATAAGTGTAGCGGATCATAATTACACCTTATCCGGTTAATGAGAAGTTCTAAAAAATCTTACTACTTAATCGATTAACAACGGTCTTAATCGATTAATACTAGTTGCATTTAATCGATTAACATCAGGTTTAATCGATTAACATCAGGTTTAATTGATTAACATGTTTCTTGGTTTTCTTGAAAATGATTATCTTCACACTAAAATTACAGCAATCTACCCAATCATAGATGCAAGCTACCCAATTAATTTATGCCTATATGATTACAGATTCAGAGCATGCAACAAATTCAGTAAGAAATGTAATCTAAGTATCGTAAGCATAGATAAAGTGAAATGTAAAGAGATAATGGAAAGATAAAATGAAGACGATGATTTTTATCCTGGTTCGATTTCCAACCACTACAATCTATGTTTAGGCATCCCTTCTGATCTTGGGAGATTTCTTCACTATAAGAACAAATGTTTACAAACTCTCTTCCAATCACAAGACTCCCTTCTTGACCTTAGAGTTTCTCATGGTTTGACCCTCTCATCCAATCACAAATGTAAAAGATACTCAACACCACTTCTAACAGTTTGGCCCCAACCACTTCTAACTCCCAACCAAGACTTTTGCTTAAGTGAATACTCACAATATCTTAGCTAGGATTTCCTAAATCATATTCTCTCTTACAAGGTGATACGAACACACCTAAGAGAATACAAAATAACTGTCTACAAAAGTGTGTACAAGTGATGTGCACCTAATTATGCTAATACTACACTTATGAACATAAGCTAAACCTTGCCCAGAAATCTCACAATACCCAAAATAATGATTGTGTGATTATGCATGAATTACAAGAATAGTTTTACTATGAAGCACAATGAGTTAACTTCTATGAAGTTATGCTCTCTCTTTTTTATATCAAAGAAGATGAAAACCTTTCTCCACAGTAGGAAATTTCACTCAGAGAATACGGGAGTTGAATACTAAAATTATCAAGATGTATGAGCACATGGGGAAAAAGTAGCTTTTCTACAAATATATTTTCTATTGGACATAATCGATTAACACACTACTTAATCAATTAACGACCCCAAGAAATCCAAGATTTCATCTACTGTAACTCCATTTAATTGATTAACTCATTACTTAATTGATTCACTGGTTTGTGAAGAAGATCTTTGCTCCTGAACTTTACGCAGTTTTGATGAAGACACCAACATCACCAAAAATAAGAAAATGAAGAATACTTATGAAAACAAAGCTTCGAGACAAATTTGTCTAAGAAAATTGAAACACTTCAAGTATAAACAAAACAATTTTCAAAAATAGTGCGTAACAGGTTACTGTATCTAAGTTACAAGTTACATAAGTGAGAAAACCAGTTACCCAACAAAAATTGTGCAGGGTAATCGATTATTGTATGTGAGTAACAAATTACCCAGTTTTAGCAAAGTTGAGAAATCGATTACTCAGGGCTGTAATTAATTACTCTAATTAAATTTTAAATGCTCAGTTGGACAGAGAGTTTGGATAATCGATTACTCAAGGCTGTAATCGATTACTGAGAGCTGTTAAATCAGTATTCAGATCTCAAAATGAATGGTTTTCATCCCAAACGAAATGGTTTCATTCCTATCATTTCAAAGAGGTGTTATGGCTGGTTGGAAAGCCTATTATAAGGCATTGAAACTCAGAATCAAATCATCACTTTTACACAACTTGTAATCGATTAACTTTGTTGAAAATCATTTATTTGATGCATGATGAACCATCTACATGATGTGTATATTTATGATGCATGATTTTGAAATATGTAAGTTATAATGACGAGTTCTTCATGGAATGATAAAGATAAAAAGATGCGATATGATCTCAAATCAAAGAACATCCTCACTTCAGCACTTGGCATTGACGAATTCTTTAGTGTATCAAATTACAAATCTGCCAAAGAAATGTGGGATACTCTAGAGACTATACATGAAGGAACTGAGGAGGTAAACAGGTCAAGACTCAACATTCTTTCCCAAGAATACGAAATGTTTCGTATGAAACTTGGAGAGAAAATTCTGGATCTTAAAAAGAGGATTACTCACCTCCCAAATCACCTTATTACACTTGGTAAGGTACTATCCAATAGTGACTTGGACTTGAAGGTTCTAAGATCACTCACCAGAACGTGGCAACTAAAGGTAACAACCATTTCTGAAAAGAAAAGTTTATCAAAAATGTTATTAGATGATTTGTTTGATAAATTACAGGAACATGAATTAGAACTCAGCCAACTTGACCAACATGAAGAGCAAGAAGAGAAAAAGAAGAATATCTCTCTCAGGGCGAAAGTAGACAAATACGAATCATCAGAAGATGAATCTCAGAATGAAGAAATGGAATACATGAGTGTTCTTGTAAAGAAGTTCATCAAGTTCCTTAAAAAGAACAAGGGTGCTAAAACTGGACAAATGAGGAAATTCACCAAGAACAATGACGCCTCCACTTCAAACTAAAACTTCACATGCTTTGAATGTGGCAAGCCCGGTCATATGAAGATGGACTGTCCAACCCTGAAAAAGAATTCTTTCAAAGGGAAGAATGAAATGAGGACTGGACAGAGAGCCTATATTGCTTGGGAAGACAATGATATCAGTTCCGCCTTTGAACAAGAAAATTAAGAACAAGCATATCTCTCTTTAATGGAATCTCATCATTCTGATAATGAAGAGGTAAACAACACTAAACTATATTCTTTTGAATTACAAACTTCATTTAATGACTTGCATGATGAATACGTCAAACTCACAAAAATGTTTCTAAAACAAAAAATTGAGTTACATGCATTTAGAAACAAACTCTCATCATCTTCATGCCAAAACTGCATACATCTTGAAAATTAAGTTTCAACATTAAGTCTTGAACTTAATAAGCTGAACAAGAGTGGTAAAAGTCTCGAAAAGATCATTAATGATCAAAGACACTCAACAGACCGAAGAGGTCTTGGCTATTCAAAAATTCATGTTTCTAAGAAACAAAGTGTCTCAACAAAGATAAACTTTCAAAAACAAAGTATCCATGCATTTCAACATAGTAATGATAAATCTAGGATACATAACCATCAACCTACATGTACATATTGTAAATACCATGGGCATACACCAAATACTTACATGATTAGAAAATATGGTGTGCCCCTAGGTCATTATAGATGGGTTTAGAAAGATACTAACCATGTAGAAGCCAAAGAATATTGGGTACCTAATAAAAATTAACCTCTTTTGCACGATAATTTGAGAGCTGCCTGCAACTTATGGTACTTGGACAGCGGCTGCTCAAAGCATATGATGGGCAATAGAAATAAGTTCTCTGTCCTTACTCCAAGGGACAAAGGCTATGTCACATATGGTGATAACAACAAAGGAAAAATACTTGGAGTTGGTAGAATTGGCAAGCCACCTTCAACAACTATAGAAGGTGAATTGTATGTTGAAGGACTCAAGCATAACCTACTAAGCATAAGTCAATTATGTGACAAAGGCTTTCATATGGCATTCTACACGGATAAGTGCATCATCGAAAGTAAGAATTCTCAAAACTCTAAACTCATTGGTAAGAGGATAAATAATATATATGATTGACATAGACTCCTCTTTACCAATAACATGTTTAGTTGCTAATGATAATCATGATTCATGGCGGTGGCATAGGATAATTGTTCATATTCATATGGACCATTTGAATAAACTCATAAAGAAAGATTTAGTTGTTGGTTTACCCAAAATGAAGTTTGTTAAAGACAAACTATGTAGTGCTTGTCAAAGAAAGATAAACTATGTAGTGCTTGTCAAATGGATTAACAAACAAAGACTTCTTTTAAACCTAAGCACATGGTTTCTTCTGATAGACCATTGCAGTTACTACACATGGACTTATTTGGCCCCTCAAGGACAAAAAGTTATAGTGATAACTACTATGTTGTTATAGTAGACGATTTTTCGAGATATACTTGGACTCTATTCTTAGTTCATAAGAATTAGGCATTCAAAGCTTTTAGCATTTATGCTAAAAGAGTTCAAAATGAAAAATC